>NW_027287427.1:58758309-59958309 GCF_022747635.1 Hetaerina americana
TTTATATCACCCGATGTACGACGCTTATGAACCCTGAATATAAACATGAGCTTCATCGATAAAGAGACCGTGAACGTGTGGAGAATAATTTGAGAAATCCTAACCTCGGAAACAATTGAATGAGAGACAAACAAGGGAACTCAAGGGCTTTTAAGGACACCCCTATCCAAGAAAAGGGCACTCTAACCCGTATCCGCACCAAAGATAATCGCCGAAGACGTAAATCACGTCTTGATCAATGATGGCCTCCGAGGTAAGATATTTCAGGATAAGGAGAGGATTCCTTAGGATGAGGGGAATGGAAGCCAATAGAGTTTCGGCAGGGATTAAGAAAACGGTTCCTCGAGTGAGAGTGGGGGACTGAGAGAGGAAAAGCGAGAAATAAGAGGATAAAAAGGAGTAGGAGCCATAAAGTAAGTAAATGAAGAAAACCGAATAGAGCTGAGTAAGAAAATTATAAAATATGCTAGTTTAGAGTGGTCTTAAATATGGACCCTAAAAAAAAGCTAGTTCCCAATGTGTACTACGCGCAATTGGCTGAGAAATACGTCACGTACTAGTGAGATGGTTAAATAGGAATACTCAGGTCGATTTTGATCCCAGGGTTTCATCTCCTAAATTAAATTCCACGGAAGCAAACACGCCACCGCGTATCTCGCCGAAGAGCCCTTGAAAGTGCGGTGCAGCGTGTGATGAGAAACAGGTGGTGACGTCCATTTGGAAAATTTAAAAATTCATAGGCGTTGTAGGCAATGACTGTAATATTCTCCTCGTTGTACAAGCGTACACGCTGGAACAGTGGAAAGACCGTCTGCTTCCAAGGGATAACGTATGAACTCGGTTGGTCCAGTTGGCATCAGGCTCACCAAAAAGCAACCAAGCCGAGGCAGTGAACTTGAACCTCGCCTGGTCCTTCATTCCTTTACCTAATTGTCTCTGTTCAAATTTTTAAAACAGAATGGAATATGTATACTAAAAACACTTTGTACTTTTCCACAGATTTTTAGAATGGATAAAAAATACTTCTACGAAGGGAAGCCTGAAAAAGTAGAAGAATGGAATATTATTGTCTAATTATTCAGAAAGTAATTAACGCGAGAAAAACTATTCAAATTTCAGGATGAATATTAAGAGAATACCCATAGTGATATAATTAAATTAAAATTAAATATTTTCAGTAGGTTTTAAAAATGGACCGAATCGGTCAGGGTGCTATGGATCTAAGAAGAGGAATTGCGAAAGGCAGAGACGCTTCCACAAGGGCAAGCGAGTTGACGACGGGGAGATTGCGTAAGGACGTTAAGAAAAGATTAATGAAAACTTTCCTATACGGCCAAGTGTTGTACGGCGAGTATAATTGGTTGTCGAGGCAAGATTAGGCGTAGATTGGGGGCTTGAAATGTTGATGTGGAGGAGGTCGGAATAACTTAAATGGACAGAAAGGAAAATGAATGAACAAGTACTACGAATGAATGGAGAGGAGTGGGGTAGTTAGGAGATATCCAAGGAGGAAAAAAAAGTTCATGCACAGCGTTTGGATAGGCAATGGAATTTTGAAATGTTGAAGATTTTTTGAGGGGAGAATGTTAAGCAGAAGAAGTAGGGGAGGAAAATAATTGGAACTTTGGAGGAAACGAAGGGAGGTAGTGTGCGGAATCGAGGCGGAGGGTTGAGTCAAGTTGTGCTTTTTTAGGTGAGGCTGGGAAATGCAAAGATCTACGAGTCTATGTGTCCATCCAAAACCTACCATAAAGTGTAGACTATCATTATAAAAATTGAAAAGCACAATCTTTTGTGAAATGGAAATGCTAATACTAGATTTATCTAACATTCAGTTTTCAGGGGAAGGATGACATCATGAAGAGTGATGTCAGAAATCATGCTTGGTAATGTGACTAACTGACATGCTGGCGGGATACTCAACCCAGAGGAAATCACACATCCCGGCTCTTCCTTAAAGCTGACTGCCCAAGAGAGGCAAAAAAATATGGCAGGGAAAAATGGAAGCTCCCCGAGATAAGCGCTGAAACCTCGATATATTGCTCCCTTGCGCATCATTTCCCTGTATCCATCACTCACTTTCTATGGTCCCAAGAAAGCCCTCATATAATCAGGTCTTAAATTTATCGCGTTCATCGCTCCTCGAAGTATCGTTTTCCGGCATCGATCGTCAAGGCAATTCTTAGCCATCACTTGCCCCAATCAATCGATGTCTTTCCACTCTTCCATTCCATATACAATGGAAACAACTTAAGCCAGGGGGTTGAAATTCTTTTGTAATGCCTGACTCTTTATCGTTCAAGAGGAAGTTATGAAATAAATTCGGATTCAGCACATCGCCAACCACCGAATTTGTGGGAATATGGTTACTTAGCTCATCTCTTTATTTAAACTGTGAATTAATTCACTTCAAAAAATACCTTCTACGAGGAAGTTTATGAACAATGATGGGTCCTTCCGAAATTGGGGCCCATAGCGAACGTATGCTCTCCGATGTGAATAAAACGTATCAAATATATGCCAAAAATAACGGTCGAACCAGAAGAAATACATTAAATTCTAAAAAAAATTTCATATTATCTTAAATTCTACACTAGACGTATGAAAATGTTGGCCCGAATGCGTAAAACGATAATGAAATTAAATAAGGCGGATGTGTACTTGTGAATATAAAATCTGAAAGAATATATAAATATTAAAATTATAAATATTTAAGTTTTATAGTCCTTATAAACACTCGCTGCTGAACGCAGCAAACAGTTGATATGAAACGCAAAAATGAGAGGGCCACACTTAACAGCAATGTGTTACATTATGTGCGCTTCCTTTTGCAGCCCACTCAGACCTGTCTAAGCAAGCACACATACCACATATCAATGGCAGTAACCAACCCGAAGGTTGATTTGATAGGAGAAGCTAGTACTATGACCTATTTAACTAGTGAAAAACTCGTGCATCAAGGTAAGGGGCAAAATCCTTATCCTGTGCTACCTGTGGTTTCCCAGAAACAACTGACACTTAAAAAATCACACAGTTTTGGCAAACACCAATGTAATAATCTCTACTATAATTGATTAGTTATATAAGAAAACCATGAACACAGTAATCAATCCGAAGGTTAGTCTGGTAGGTACTGGTAGACTTCACCCAGTACTAAGCCCTATACGGCGTATGAAATACAAATCAGGGTATGGGGGCAAGTTCCTTTCCCTGTGCCGGTTATGGTTTCCCAGGAAGACAAAGTACCCGAAAAATCACAAAGCTTGGGTGGAGCTGCATGTGCCCGGAGAGGCTTGCCCGGGAATTGGACCCGGTCCCTCCGGTCAGTAGTTCAACCCTCTACCCCTGGACTGCCGCGACCCACCTTTGGTTATATATTAAATTAATTTCTAAAGCTGACTATCAGCAAGACATAACGGTCCATTCCGGTCAATTCATTGATTATTCGCCTAGGGCTTGACCCTGACAACTTCCTCCGAAATCAATCTCAAACATGGCTTCCTATTTACCAACATATTTCTGAAACACAGCCAAAAGCTCGTCCCTGTAAATAATTTGTGAGGTTTGCGCGAAATTTTACAATGAGCGCCGACAAAACACCGCTCTATCAATTCACCTAATGTGCCCTACACACGGTGAAGAGAAGTCTAACGGCAGGAGAGGCAGAGAGGAACACATGAGTCAAGGGTAAACAACGGACGGGAGAGGGGAGGTGGCAAAGAGGAGAGAGAAGATGGCGAGGAGTAAGCGATGGAAGTGGAAGGTCTGGCGGGAGTAGGGTGAAAGCACTCACTATCTGATAAGCTAGAGATTCTCCTCACACTCCAGCTCACTTTGGCTCCCGCAAGATTCTCCGACTGGCCTTGATTCTTCCAGCTGGCACACCATCGCACGCCCTGCCTCTCAATGCCCGCTAACGGCATTCCGATTCCCACATCTAACGCTTCTTTCCAACTTGCGACCCGTTCGATGGTCAATGTGCCCACCCACGCTCGCCGTAGACCCTCACTCCTTCCCCCCCAAACCCATAAAAACCCCCTAACCGACCACCCAAAACCCCGTTTCTTCCCTCATAGAATATCCCCTCCCCACGCGCCCGAACCACCCCTCTCGCACGTTTACTCAATTTCTTCCCCTCCGACCGATCCTCCCCTTGCCGACTGCCTCACTCCGTCCGCCACCACTCACGCTCCTCCTTGTCCCCCACTCCCGCCAATCCAACCGACCCCCTGGGCCGCCCACGGAACGAAATTGTGACCCTCAACTCCCCCGTTTCTTCTTCCCACCACCACCGCAGCCTTACATATTCAACCTCCGCACACTCACCACATCCCTGCTTCCCTTTTTTTTCATTCCCGCCTTTTCTTCTCTTTCCCTCGTGTCAATTACTCTTAAAACTCTTCGCTCCGCGCGGTTTTTTAGGGGGGTATTCCTTTTTATTTTATCTTTATGCCCCTTTTAACTTCCTCCGCAGTCGAGAATTCCTCCCAAAAGCCATGGGCGTTGGAGTAAGTTGATCTGGCATGATCACGCTTGGATTTCCCCAAGAAGCCTCTATTTTTTTTAATAGCGAGCACACCGAGTCGCCGAAATTTTCTCCCGCGTACTTGTCGCGCAATGCGTTGGATAAATTTTGAGACAGCTACATCCTTCCATTGAGTCTCGGGAATGCTTTTCAGAGGTTCCAAGTGTTGGATGCTCTTATATCAAATCTTTTTTTATCGACAATCCAACGAAGTAATTAGTTACATAAGAAGTGCAATATCTTATTTTATTATGTCCGTACCGTTCTTTTGTCTTGATATCTAAATAGGTATATTTTAGAGCGGTTGTAAAACAAAAACTATTAAGGAAAGTTAATTCTCTTTTTTAGTGCCGAGGACGTATCGTAAAATAAGAGACTTATAGGTCACGTAGGGAGCGAGCGTGGTGCGTGAACTCATCAGCACCGTCAGATGTCTCTCACCGAGGGTATAGCATTTTTATTAACGAAAACGAAATAGAAAGTTTGAATTAAAATAAAACAAGACTCCCGAACTGCTATGTGGAGTACAATCGCATAAACCATAAAAGAGATTTTTACGGAGCAAAAAGTTTTCAGTTGACATTTGAAAAGAAAATGAGAAAAATGCCTCCGTTAGACATATTGAAAGACGTATGTATAAAGCATAAGGGAAAGTGATAAAAAGTAGAGGAAAGGTTCAGGTAATTAAAATGAGAAAAGGCTGACTAGCTGTTCAATTTTTTAGATGGGCTGGATGGCTTGTTGAAGGACGTTTCACTGAGGAAAGGTGAAATGGTGTCTAAGAGGAAAAAGTTAAAGTGAACAAAGGGAGGAGGGTCAAATTTTGGGAGAAGAAAGAAAGAATAAACACGGGATTAGTACGTGATCTGGGGGATCACGTACCTCTCAAACTCGAATCTTGACCCAAGAAGCGATAAGAAATGATCCCCGCAACACAAACACAGGGGATAACATGTGTTCCAAACGTACCGCAGGACATAATTGTTTTTACACAGCACGCTATCAAAAGTGTCAGAGCGGAGCCATGTGGTCTCTATTACACATGAAGTAAAATGCTCCTCTCGCGCCTTTATTCCGCTGGGCACGTTCCCCCAAAACGACTGACCTCCCGAATCCATACAACAAGACTGCAAAGCCTATTCCTTCTTATCCTTTTACTTTCCTGTGACTTGAAAACTAAAGGATTACATTAATGATTTTTCTCATACAACGGAATACTAGGGATTTTCCCAAAACCCTTATAAATTTAATAAGACGTTTTTCATTAATTCCCTTTTTGTCAGGAGCTGGTTTTGAGTAATTTTTGCAGAACAGGTCGTCAAAGTTACCGTATTTATAAATCTAAGGGGAGTGGTGCGCACTGACGAATTAACACTTCCTCGAAATTCTTATATTTTGGTAGGAATGGGAGATGGGTAAATCCAGAATCAGAGAGACATATTTCCAGAAAATTATATTTTATAAGTCTCCATATGACGGAAATAGAATTCGATAGAGGAGGGCTATATGATGAGAATTATATTCTTTCGCCGTAAATTAAAAATAAGGACCGCGCATTTCGCCTCGACCGTTGAGCCACTGTCGTGTAAAGAGAAGATAATTTTAGTTCAGATAGCAGCGGTGAACAGCTGAGTCTGCAAATTAAGAAAGCTTGGTTAGTGCGAGTTTCCTGCTGGAGGTGGATAATCTCAATTTTGCCCTTTTATAAAAGTCTTTCGACCTTCCTTTTTCCTCTCCCTCGGTTTTAAATGCCCCTTTACCCTCTCCTCAGGCAGAATTTTACCTCCTCCATGTCCCATTACTTTTCCCTTCTCTTTCCTTCCCTCTCTTCTCCCTCCCTCTGTCCTCTTCCTGCCACTCCCCCACTTTCTCAGCCCTCGGCTGACAATGAGTCCGCGCTATTGTTACCAAACCGCCTCAAGCAGCCCCAGGCACGCCTAAAGCGGTTGGTAGGCAGACAAACGCACAAAATTGGATGGGGCAACAATGAGTTCCGACCCGCGCCGAGGGAAGAGGGTAAAAATGTTTGCCGGAAGCAGTCACGTGAGCGACACAGCACGAGTAATGCGGTTTCCCTGTCACTCGTAAGTTTCAGCCCGCCTATACAACCATCCTCTCCCTCTTATCTCTTCACCCTCATCCACGGTCTCCCATTTCAATGAAATTAAACCTCTCTCTCGCTCTCCATTCGAATACGGTGAAGATCGCTGTGTTTTTCCTCGGTCAAGGCGTTCCTTGAATTCACTGATACTCGAAAGCAGTCCATCATATTAACTGTGGATAGATGGAGTTGTTGGAATGGAACAATTTCGTCCCATCTCATATAGACATTTGGTGAAAGTAGTTCTCTCATTGCGGGTGGAAATAAAGACCCTTTATATTTTGACGCCATTAAAGGTAAATATGAGAGGAATGAAGAGGAACATTCTCGCTGAGCCGGCTCAAAACGAATAGCACTGACTTGAGTAATAAAATCGCTGCTCCATCCTTCAAAATTGGAAAGGCTGTATAAGAGTTCGCTATGCTACAATGAAGGTGACATTTGTTCCCAAAAAAGAATCCCTCGGATTGAGTACCTCGAACCTTCCATTAATATGAAAAGTCAATTAAATAGCCAACGCACTCAGCTGATTCTTTGAATGATGCAATGAAGCCAAACTTATCATTCGTGATTTTAAAATTTCAGGTTACTCTGCATGAGGAAATTCTCAATTGGTAAATTTTTATCGCTGATAAACAACTCTATAATTGGTATATCATGAAAACCTTATGAAAAAATACAAAAATTTGAACTGTTTCACCCCGAAATACGAAGTATCTCAAATATTTCGAAATATCTTCAGGCTAATTTGTTATGAGGGAAGTAGGAATAATCAATCAGATGCATACTACCTTGATCAAAAATTTCCCGGAATTTATTCAGAAAATTAAAAATACAAGTTTATTCATCTAAATCTATATTGTCCCCTTCAAAGTAATCCCCATCGACTGCAACACACTTATGCCAGCGCTTGATCCAATCCTCGAAACATTTTTTATATTCGGTTTTCGGTATGTCCATCAGTGCTTCCTGCGATTTTTCCATTACTTCCTCTCGGCTGCTAAAACGCGTTACCCGTAATGGTTTTTTAACTCGATTGAACAGAAAGAAGTCACAGGGAGCCAAATCAGGTGAATTCGGTGGCTGTTGGATGGTATTTGTTGCATTTTTCGTCAAAAAATTACGAATAATGATAGCACTGTGCGACGGTGCGTTATCATGGTGCAAAATCCACGAGTTTTCTGCCCACATTTCTGGTCTCTTTCGGCGAATTGCTTCACGCAAACGTCTCATAACGCCCAAATAATACTCTTTGTTTACTGTCTGGCCTTTTGGCAAAAATTCATGATGCACTACACCGTTGTAATCCATGAAAACCGTCAGCATTGCCTTCTTTTTTGACTGAAAACGACGTGGTTTTTTTGGTCTCGGCTCATTTGGTGAACGCCATTCACTTGCCTGATGTCTGGATTGCGTGTCGTACTCATAAACCCACGTCTCGTCTCCAGTAATGATCCTTTGGATGAATGTGGGATCGGATTCAGCCTCGCAAATCATGTCTTTTGCGACGTCAACACGGTCTCTTTTTTGCATGAAATTGAGGTCTTTTGGCACCAACTTTGCTGCTACACGACGGAAACCCAAATCATTAACCACAATGTCTTGGGCGGATCCATAGGCAATGTTCAAGTCCTCCGCTATTTCTCTGATGGTTAATTTGCGGTTATTGACCAACATTTCTTTACTTTATCAATTTTTTCACCGACTTTCGATGTCGATGGTCTGCCACTGTGTTCATCATCTTCGATTGACTCACGACCTCTTCTGAACCGCTCGTGCCACTGGTAAACGACCGTTTTTTTTAGAGAATCGTTGCCGAAACACTTTTCCAACATTTCCAACGTCCGTGCGCCACTAAATCCGTTTTTTACGCAAAATTTAATACAAGTTCGTTGTTGCAAATTTAAATCCATTTCTGAAATTGTAAAAAATCGCCAACACACACAGAGATAGATGTACTCTTGGCTACGTAACTTTTGCAAATGTCAAGTTATGACACTAAGATTTAAAGGGAATATCAACAACAGATGTACCAATTTAACAAAAAAAAACAGAACTCAAATCGGAACGATGGGAGCGCCACACGGTGGTTATTCCGGGAACTTTTTGATCAAGGTAGTATGATGGCTTAGAGGCATTCGATGGTGGATAAGTACGTCAGTAGACGGGCAGGCGTACAAGGAAGAAAAAGGGAATTAAGGGCCGTGGATGAGAGCCAGCAGCGTTTTAATGAACTCAAATTGGTTATATTGGAGCTAGAAATTGTGAACATGCGAAAATGATGAATTAAGAACATGCATAATTAAGGACGCATGCAGGAATGGAGAAGGTATCTAAAAATAAAATATAGTAGTAGCATAAAGTACAATGCGCTTCAGTGGAATGAGGATCGATATTTGAAAATGGTATTAGGAATAATCTATAATATTTACCTTAAATGGTAAATGGCTGATAGGATTCAAAACATCCTAGTATCCTAAAATTAACCCAATCTATTCCAGTTCCCTTCATGGCCAAGAGAAATACCATTTAACACTTCAAATTCCGAGGGTGCTAGAGTTCCTGTTTTCCCTCTGCCAGGTTTAGGCTAGGCACAGTGCCTTCAAATCCTACATACACGCACACACACTTCAGTCCTGCAGCCACCATTTTCACTCCATTATTTCCCCTCTCATACTATTCTTCCAATTTCCTCCCCTCCTTTCTCCCCACTACCCCAAAATCCTTCCTCAAATCCTCCCCAAAACCGACCCACCACTCGTGGACCCTCTGAAAAGACCATCTGGAAAGGCGCCAGAGTGGCCTGCATCCAGCACACAGCCACTCGCTCTCCTCCTCCGGCCCTTTGCCCCTCATTTCTGCCCCCCCCCCACAAACTCACCCACCCACCCTCTATGGTTATCTAAAACCTTCGTTTCCCCTTCCCCCTTCAATCCTCTCCCATCGCTCCAAACCCGCAACCTCTCTTCCCGCCCCCGACCTCTCTCTCTATACATTTCTCCCCTCGCCGCACCCACCCTCTCCCGCACGGTCTGCTTCCACACCAAAAACGATCCATTTCCCTCAGACAACCGTTTTAATCGCATTTTATAGAATAGCACGCGCACCGGGGGGTAGTGATTTAATTCGTCGTTGCCGGAAATGCTGTCGCGTGTGCTCCAGACGCGATTGAATCGCAAATAATTGTTCATATAATTAGGGGAGTGGGGACGGATAATCAACTTTGAGGTTGTAGTAATTAACTTCATTCTTAGATAATTGAACTTCGATTATTAATTGACTCTCTTTCGTCATTAAATAATTAATTGGATACACCTCCGGCTCTAGGTGGAGAATATGGGTACGAGATATCAAATAAGCGCATTATTTGCGACGATTCACACAATCTGAAAAGGTTTGTGCCGATTTTACCCATTTACTTAAGTCGCTAATTGACTCAGCAAGAAAAAATGTTCATTATTTACATGTTCAATTTCAATGCGAAAGCATTCAAACCTCGCGCCGAACTCAAACAGTTAACTCATTAAAATAAAATGTAACCTAGGTCAAGTGGAATGTAGGCGAACGGTATAATTGGCTATTATAGACTATGCTACTTAAAGAATAATAAAATAAATGATAGTAAAAATGTACTTCAACAACAAAATATTAGAAGGAAAATTGATGAAACCATAAATATGAGGAAACAAAACTAGAACTAGAAGATGCATGAAACGATATGGTTCAATATTAATGAATACTGGTGAATGACGAAATTAATTATTTCTCTCCCAATAAGAAATGTCGGGACGAAAGAAGAACTGAATAATAATTATGAAATATATTACACAGGCTAAAAATATTAAGATTTTTAAAAGAAGACTATAAACGTTCGAGATGATAAAGTATCTACTAATACCAGGCGCCATCCTTTACTATTCCCCGAAATAGTTCTTCTGTGATCGTACTAGGCATAACTATATTCAAAGTAACTCATTTTATTCCTGTTGGGATATGAAAAATTAATAATATTAATAAAGGCATGAACTATATCTAATGCATCAAGTTAACACATTATTTCCACTTTACGCCTCTGGACCATCCAAGAGTCATTCTCCATTTCTTTCCCATGTTTGTTTATGCTACCAATGCAAAGTTCGTTGAACTAGATATTCACTCAAATTCAATATATTCAACGGAGTGATAAAATAATAGCGGATTAATTAAATTAATTTATTTGTTCGGTACCTTAAATTATCCTCCTCCACAAAAATAAGCTCAGGATAAGAATGGTTGCACGTACATTTTTAAGATATTTATCCTGTTTCCTTTCCTCATACCCATATGGAGAACCAAACATTGCCCTATTTGTGAGATGTTCACGATAAGAGAGAACAAAAGCTATCTTACTTTAAACTCACAAATTATATCACGAAACGCCTTTGATTTAATTCCAACTCTCCTTCTATTTATGAATTTTCTAGTTGCGCATTACAAAGGAAACTTTCAGCAACTGAAATGACCTTTCTGCGAACAATGTGACAATGGATACCTGTTTCTCTCAGTTATATATCAAGCAAGGAATAAGTGATCGCATTTCAAGAAGGAATTAAATGGATGAAATCCTGCCGAAATGTTACCGAGATCTCTCGCTCGTTTATCTTGCTTGATAGAGCTCCCTTTCGGAGCTCTCCCCTCTCAGTGTATCCAATTCAGCCTTTCCATCTTTGCAAAGAACAAATTTTCCTTACATTAAGCGCAATCAATAAACGCTAAGCGACATCAAATAAGTGGAAGTGTTTGCCGGATACATGGAGAAAACACTCTGATGCTAATTGAAAACGATTAGTATCAACGGTTTTTAACTAGCAAGGAAATGCATCCGAAAAAATACGGTAATATAAAATTGATTATATTTTAAATCCCCATGAAAGACACATTTAGTTCGCTAATTTTAATATATTTTTAAAACCTATTAGAAACCGATCTAATGAATTTTACCCACCAATCAAGAATCCCCCATAAGAAATGAATGGCAATCGGCTAATTTATCGGCTATGTATTACACGCTTGGGAAACCGAATCCAGTTCCAGACACAAGGTCTGTGAGTTTTATTCAAACTGCTTCGAAACATTAAATTTTTTTTATTTAACATGCCCTTGGTTAAACTTTGTTAGTTTCCAAGATAAAGAAAATTACTTTGAAACCATGAGATCACTGTTCATGCTACAGCTGCGATGCAAACATGGATGTAGATTTTAATTCACGTTCGTTGAATTCACTAACTGATACGCTATTCGAGGTCTTTGAATATGTCTGCATTTTTCCTATCAACAGGAAAGTATTTCTAGTATTTTTCCCTTGTCTTTCAACACGTTATTATTCATGACCTCTAGAAATCGAAGGGTTATTACAGGGATGAATCGCAGCATTGGATTTCCATATTTTCGCTATGATTTTCCAGCGGATAATTATAATTATCTATGATATGAAGGTGTCACAGAGATAATCGCATGAGGAAACACCACCCAAGTTGTACCACATTAATCAAACTGATTTCCGTACAAACACACATTTAATCCTATTGAAGAACCGTATATAAATAGTGATATGATATGTGGCATAATTTCGTCTCACGATTCGCATCCAGAACACATTTTAATGTAAAACTTAAAAGAAAACAAGATGGAAAAAAATAATATAATTCTTCGACCTCACCGAATTCATCCGTCAGGAAAATATTTGAAACGAGGATGAACGTGCACGAATCTAACCGTAGTGTACGACGCGTCGATACGGGAGTGGGTTGGATCAAGTCATTGAAACCCACATTCACGCAACGGGTGCGAGCAAAGGCTGACTCCAGCATCCATGCTGGTGACCGGATCAATACTCATCCGGGAAAAACACGGCCCACCTTTTCACTAATGCTGTGCGACTTCATCTTTTTTCTCTTTCTTCAAAATCTCCTCTCCCCCCCCCCTCCGCTTCCAGATACTTTATTTTTTACCAGACTCCAAATGAAGTCTTACAACGCTCAACCAACACCTTGACGCAGGCATCGAAGCACCGTAGCGGTGGAAGACTGAAACGATATACTCAATTTAAAGTAACTATTACGACATCGTAATTTTATTTGCAAGCAAGTCATCTCGCGCCTATATTTGGAGATCCATTGTATATTATAAACCTCGGATTAAATTAAACAAAGGGTGAGTTGCTTAAAAGACTATCTCCGAATGATTAACTAGTTGTTTTGGTATCCTAATTTGAAATTTCAACGTTTTATTAAGTATTCTTTCCTGTTTTCGATTCATAAATCGCTACGGTTAAATTACATATTTTCTTCTCTACCACTTTGTCTTCAAATTACTAATCATCTATTAGTTTACTCCTTCCTCTCGTGAGAATGACTATAAAAACGGAATTTTCGCGCATTTCAATCGATATTTAATTAATACGGTATTCCCATTACAGGGGAAGTGCCAAAAAAATAATAATTTCGTTAAAGCCATATTCCAGAGGCTCATATGAGTTGCTGCTGCACAGAAAAGGTACTGAACGTACCACAGTTCACGCTGCGCATTCCTCGGAGCTCCCGAAGCGGAATTCAATCGGACTATGGGTGAGAAATGAAAGCACCTGCTTGTTTTTACTTGGAGGTATCGCGAGGGTACGGCTTAGAATCTGGGTATTTGATTTTGCCCTCGTAATGAAGATGTATTGGCCTCCTGATTACTGGAAATGTATACTTTACATTTGTGTTTATATTAGAAAAAATAACAAAAAATTTCATTTCTTGAGGAGTTCGAATTCACGAAAACGTATTATTTCAATAACAAAAGATGCATAAAGTCATAAAATCTCTTAAATTAGAAATGTAATTACAGCGTCCGAAACTTGAGGCTTGCCAATTAAATATGCCATTGCGTCGCTAAGAGTGGTACACTGAAATGCCAAAAAGCTCCGAACAAAGTGCTGAATACGTCTACAAATATACGAATTTCGCTTTCTCATATCCCCCCTTTTTACCCTTTTCTGCTCCGCTGTTCCTTTCCAATAATGCGTCTTTTGCTGTGTAGGCGTTGGCTCATTAGCGATCCTCGGGCATTGGTGAATTTAAAAATTAATTTACCTGCGAATGAGGTACCTACTCGAACGGAGAAATATGGAGTAGTCCATCGAGAGCAAAGCCCCCAACAGTGTAGAAAGAGCACACTGTGGTATTTAATGTCAATGCAAAGACCACTAAAACGAGAATAAAAATTTTCCCATTGGTGGAACAACTTTTAATCCTTCTTATCTTGATCTTATATATTTACAAATGCTTCATTAATGTCCCTAAATTATACGACTTATATGCCCTAGAAATAAGGTATACAATGTGAACTAGGAAACTGTGCGCCAAGCTGGATGGTAGTTTAAACGAGGACAGAAGTTTGTTCCACTGAATGTGACGAGAATCACGCAATGGTAATATATTAAATTGAAAAAACGTGCGTCGTGCCCGGCATTGGCTTGTTAAGGTGTCCGCGGTCGTCATCTCACGAAATCCTTGCAAAGCGGAAGCGACTGCAGCAGCTTAGAAGACGCAGAAGAAGACCGAATCAGTTAACTAGGAACTTGAATGGTTATGGTGATATTGAAGACAGGGGAGTAAGATAATGTGAATCGAGAGATGGAGAAATAAAATACTGATATTTAAGACTGCTCGAGTTGAGATGGAAGGATAGCGAGGATTACTGGAGCGATTGTAATATGAGTAATATACAGCGGACGGAAGAGAGCCAGCGAGGGTTGCCTATGATACCGAGCAAAAAGGAAGGAAGAAGCGTAAAGAAACATGGATCAGGTTATTGATACACTATTGCTCGTGGGTGGAAGTTAAGCTAAACTCTACGCTGATATACAATAAAAATGGGAACATATCAAGAAAGTGATATCGGAGGGCGAAAACGAAAATATAGGAATATACAATAGAAAAATGGCAAAGAAACCAGGGATTACGGAAAAGATGATTAGAAAAACTGATGAGAGAAGAAAATAGAATAATTTAAACAAGTAATTAGTAGGAAGTAAGTACAAAATTGGAAAAACGGAGGCGGGATCAGGCGAAAGAACCGTACTGGAAAGAGCAGGACCATGATACGAGTATGAAAAGTTAACAAATTCGTGCTCTATGCAGGAAGGTGGAAGTAATGTGAGGAAGTGGGAAGGGGAAATCCATGCTATTGGCATGAGTCAGAAAAATTATTAATTTAACCACGAAAGTTTCAAGAGAGATGGAAGGAATATATGTATAGGAACTATAAGGTAAAGGTATTAGGTCAGCAAGCTTAGATGTAGAAAAAGAATGACGTAAATGCGGATCGCCTAGGTCCAGATATACTTGACGGTGAGATAGAGAGTGCATTAAGGGAATTGAAATCAAATAAAGCGGTGGGGGTAGACAACATTCCCGTGGAACTACTTAAAGTGTTAGGTAAACGTGGGAGGAAGAGTACTTACGGGGTAATTCGTTGCATTTGTGAGGCAGGAATTTGGTAAGAAGATCCGTCAGATCAATGATAGTTCCCTTTCCAAAATTGTGAAAGGCAGCCATACGTGAGGACTACAGAACAAGAAGTTTGCTTTCGCACGCAGTTTAAGTGGTTCTCAGAATCGCCAATAGCAGGATGGAGAGCAGGGCAAATGATAATTTAGGAGACGATAAATTTGGATCCAGTAAGGGGAGAGTCACGCGAGATGATAAAACAGTAATGAGTGACTAATAGAGAGAAACATAGACTACAATCAGGATGTGTTTGTTTGTTCCGCAGATTCCGAAAAGGCGTTTGACAGTGAGAAATGGGTAGAAGTAATTAATGAATTGCAGAAAATAGGAACAGATTAGAGGGATAAAAGATATCCGCAGCCTGTAGAAGTCTCACACTGCTTAGGTGCGATTGATAAATGGTCAGTGTTATGAGGGTAAGACAGAAGTGTTCAGTAACGCCTGTGCTTTTCAGCTTAAATATGAGTGAACTTTGTAAAAAATGTAATTTTAAAAATTCCAACTTCTCTAAAATTAAGAAATTACACGACTAATTTTTTCGTCAAGCGCCCATAAATAACAAATCCGGAGATATCACTTTCGGTAAATCTTATTCTCAACTGTTTAGACATTTAGTATTTTGTAAAGAGGCTGTTCATTCATTGGCTATGAGGTACACTGTATGTTTTATAATGGCGTTCTCTGTTAGTTCAATCTGTCAATAACAATTAAAAGTTTACAATACTATCATTATCAACTAAAACAGTTTGCACCTATGATTACGGGTTTAGAAAATAAATATGATTCTCCGCTTTGATATCGTTAAAACACAAAGCAATATCATCACGTATTTTATTGAAATCATTTAGATTCTGGCAATTTAACATATATATCCCCTGCTTCAAGCATTAAACAATTAGGACTCCTACATGAGTAATTTTTCAACAAACGTAACTGCCCATTATGAAGACATTAAGACCATTCTCTGGCATCCTAAGAGCGAATATTCTCTCGCCTTCTTAAGTCACAATAATCTCTGCTATTATTACCATTTAATGATTGCTGCAATTAATATATATGTATAAATAATATATATATATATATATATATATATATATATATATATATATATATATATATATATATATATACATATAACATCTCGTAGTTTTTTTCAACTTAATTAATAACGAACAAAAGCACAAAGCTTCAATCTTCGAGCGCCATGTAAACAATCCTTAACAATGGCCAATTCAAACTACACCACTAAATGAAAACAAGACGCCTCGGGCCCTGGTGAGAGGGGAACGCGATGCCATCAGTGACCAATGCCTTGGCAAGGGGAATCAACCGAGGCGTAATGGCTAAGAGTATGATGAGTCGAGTTTATTTATATGATGCTTGAGGTTTTCATAAAACAATATTTATTTGCATTAATTTCGCCGGTGTTAATGAAAACATTAGAGAAACTAAATTGTTGCAACAGTTCTTCAATCGAATTTGAATGGAATTCATGCAAACTATGGTTAATTTTTTTGCGTAAGGAGGTTGTCAAGGACTAAATTAAAATAAGATTTCATAAACGATGATGACACTGCTATATAAATAAAAGTCAATTCATATTTTCATGTTAGTACAAATACTTGCATTTAAATGGTGCTACTCCGTGTATACAGAATTTCACTGGGTAGCTTTTGGCCAATGCCGGTGCGATTCCTGATTGGATCCACCATTTGAAAGGAAAAACCCGTTGCAATCTGTCCGCGTTTCTTCATCATATTGCCGAAGATAAATTTCTACTATCTAAAAATTGTCCAAGTAGAATATCAAACCTTTTCGAAAGAGAAATCCTTTCGTATTTTATCGCCACAATAAATATAACGAAGAGTACGCATATATTTTTATACTGTTTAGCTCCTACAACTTGCACAGGCAAATTTATTTTTTCTACAAACCTACATATTAAGAACAGATTGCATTAGTTCGCCGATATCCTTCGCTCTCGAAAAATGGAAATTTTACCCAATCTCTTGGCATGGATACCGGTGAGGGCGACTTGCATGGCTATCGTGAAAAAAAGCGGTATTTTTATACTTATTTGTTTAAAATCGAATCAATGACGGGAATTAAATCTAAATAAAACATGCAGAAGCAAACTTACCATTTGATTCATATTTACAATACTGTTCCCATTGTTTTTTTCACAGAAAGTAACAATCACACAATTTTTTCGATGTCAATTAAAAGGGGCTCACCTTTCAGCCTTTCATCATTGGTATTTCCCCAATAATAATGCCTCTTTATCTCATCAAATTCATTTTTCTCTCATTTCCTTGGCTTTAATTTTATGAGAAATCACATTTTTTTTAATATTTTCCGACGGCAGCATTTAACCGTGACCTGGCACCCTGGCCAGCTCATTCGCGAGAATTAATTACGGCACAGTTAATTATGTTAAACCACGCGAATCAAGATCCATTTGTCAAAATGATTTTAGAAATGTTCGCCTTTTTTATTTAAGAAAAATAAAAAGGTGCTGGATCCCGGATCTATGATGGATACATTCTACGGCTGTATCGAAAAAATTAATCATGTTTGAAGAGGCCCACGTTATTAGCCGATAAGTATCCACTCACGAACGAATTGGAGGATATTTATCTTAAGACCAGCCGGCTTTACTTTATGATAACGGTAATTGAAGAAAAATTCAATTTCCTCCTCCGTTTAGCTGATTTGTAAGTTAACCGGCGGAAATGCGCCCTGCACATCAGCTGTTACATTTTCCGGGGCACTCCGTGAAAAATTCTCCGTCACTGACATGCTAGCATTTCGTCCGAAGCGGGCTCCGGCAGGTGGCAACGTAAACTGGAGCCGAAGCCAAATGGGATATTCGGACCGCAACACATAAGGGATTCCCACTCCCATCTCCTCCTTTCCTGAAAATCGCACCGAGGGAAAGAGGTTGGTGAAAGGGGGATATTAAAAAAACATACTGAAGCAATTATGAGGCACGAAACCAATTTCCACGGAATGCATTATAAGCGTTTTACGGCATTCCTATCGGAAATATTACGCACTTTCCGAAACATAGCAACTCAAGCATAAACCGTCACTGCTTTAGATTCAGCGCTCTCAAATGGCCACGGTTATAACGTCAGTGGCAGGCTCTCAGCTTCATGGAATCTGAGTGCAACTTTAATTTAAGGCTTGCGTCATCATGCACAGCGACAAGAATTGAAAATTTTCATTTTACAAGTAGGCCGGGCATTTTTCTGATAGAGTTACGTAAAAAGATATGAAAGAAACGTAATTAAAATGTAAAACATCTTTTTCGATGTATTTCGTGTTGGATTTTTTTTGTTATAAACGACATCTTCCGGACCATTATTTGCGTTACCATAATAATTAAATATTTCAAACGGATTCAGAAAAGATAGACTCGTAGCTCAGTTTTATATTTTATAACCCGATTATTATTTCAGCCTTTTTATCATTTAAAATTCATGCACAAGGAACTCGCCAATCTATAAGTAAAAACGTAACCTTCCTCCTTTATTAGACGTATTTCCCTTATCCCAATACAAAAAAATCATTTTAGTTCCTTTGACAATGGTGTTTAAAGTTCTTCAACTAACGACGAAAAAGTTGTTTAATTCCATTAAATTGCCAAAATAAATGCCTTAATGAACAATTTATCGCTGGAATAAAATTTTTAATACATAATCAGGGGATTTTTAAAGAGAAACATTAGTTTTTTCTTCGGAAATTATTTGTGCGTGAACACTAAAATGTGATTTTTTATAGATTCACCTTTCTCACTTTTCAGGAATACGCTCTTGTCTAGCATTAACTTTTCACATTTTAAGGCGATTTATCTGAACAATCGACGTTCAATTCAAATTTGAGACGACCAAAAGATGATATCCTCAGGAAGGTAATCATAAGAACGGGAGAACATTTATTGTGGCTTTTAAAGAAATATTTTAGGCACACGTCATGTGTAACTGAATATTCAAAAGATATGTACCTGATTATCGAGTTAAATTAAATTATAGGGAGTGTCTTCTATATCACACATTTTTAAAGATTGGAGGATAGTCCACTGCCATTTGACCTGTACATAAATGATCTCATTCAGGATCAATGTGTGTCAAAACTCCAGTAGCAAACGTCTAAGTCTGGAAACGTTTTGGACAAACCCTCTCATTATCAGAAATAACATAAACATTTTACAAAATATTCTGAATGTGTGTGACATCTTTTTAAGGTGATAATTAACCCGCAGCCACATTTTGGTGCCATTCTCATGAGTGCTTATCTGAACTATGCATCCAGTGCTCTCTCTTTGATTCCTGAGTTGTGTCCATTTGTAACATACCAGCCAGCAAGGAAAATTTCTGGACCAATCCCATGTTTTCTTGTATATCCCATGTTTTCTCGTAAGAGCATTATAATCCTTGTAAGTTGGATTTTAAATAAAAAACAATATTACGGTCTTCGCAGTCTCTGCTCCTTATTGGGCTTTTGTTTGAGTATGATAGGACCAAGGGCGGATGCGGGAGCTTTCTTAAGGAGTGAGGGTGATTCTCCGATACTCATTTTGCAGGTAAATGGGCGTATTTTCTCTTAGAGAGGTATGTTTGAAACATTATTAGCACTAAAAATTTGTATAAAAATTTTAAAGCGATTTTATTTTTTAGATAACTTATCTTAGTAATTGCGATAAATACCATATAAAGGTCGACTGCACCAACCCTGCACGGAGTCAACCTATTTTATCAAACATCATTGGTTAACATGTAATCTCATCGTTCAAGGATAGAATGCTCGGGGATTGAAAAACATTTCAGGTTTCACTAGGTGAAATTCCTTCATGAATGAGGGTAGGGAAAAAAAACTTTGCTATTCTACATAGAAAGGCTTAGTATGTTGCACGACCATGGTTTCAATGCTGCGCATCATAATCAGGTATCTCATCACACCTCATGATGATGAGCAGCATTGAAACCATGGTCGTGCAAAATATTCAACCTCTTTATTAGGAATAGAAAAGTTTTTTTCTCTATCTTCATCGGGGAATGAAAATTTAGCGGTAATATTTTAACTTAGAGCTTACTAAGGCAATTGAGAGCGTAAAAGACAGAGCCGAAATTTTGACAGGAATCGAAAAAATAAATACGTCTAGGAGGCAAGAAATGCTGAACATTGATGATTCGAAATGAAACGAACACCATCAAAAACAAACCGTATGATGATATATTTGTGTGATTAGACCTCAATGAAATATACAAGTATGTGCCTACATTGTATCGCGCTGACATACAGTATGCATACATTCGTATATTATGTGAGTGGCTAGTAACTGATCCGGCAAGGGCAACATATGTGTACATTTCCATATCTCAATTTCCTTTCGGGGTAGAAAAAGTGAAATATTATGAATTTTGCTTTTTGAGACCTTTTACCAACTATTTTCTTACTCTCCTGTTTTACCACACTTCTTTCGCCATTGTATCTTTCATAATACTTTCAAACTTGCTTTTCTATTCCTAAGACAATCCTTGAGAGTTCCTTCGGAGGTCACATTCAACGATGAATGTCTTCCCATTCACTTCGTATTCTCTAAGCCCATTTACCCTCCCCTCATGTATGCGTTTGATAATTGGATTCGCAATCATTCTCCAAACTTGACCAAGCAAGTACACGAGCACGTAGCACATTTCTTCCACACTTGTTTACTAGCGGCACATCCAACCCTCATTCTTTTGTAAACCCATATTCCCTCGCTCTCTCCAACGAGTACATTTTACCACGCAAATCCATCAAATGCCTCCGAGCGCCCTCGAGTGTCAGTACAAAGCTTATTCTTCTTAGTTGCTGGGCCGTGAGTAGTGGTGCGCTGTCTATCTATAGAGAACCGTCAAAAGGGATGCTAGCTTGTACAAAATAGTCAAAGCGAGACGGGAGAAAAATAGGTGTTATTTTCGTTTACCGCGTTCTTACTAAAAAGAGCCAAAACTGACCGGTGCAGTGTTATAAAGGTTATCAGGGAACGATTGCACGTACAATACCTGGTCAAGTTTCCATATCATCTCTTTCATCAATAGTTAAAACCTTGGTAATAGTATAAATGTGGACAATATTTAATCTCGACCGTCACCTCAACCCCCCATGCTGGTTGACCTAATTGAAATATTTAACCGAAATGATAGGTTTGATGCCAATTGATGTCATCTTTTCGAATATGATGCCACACTAGGGTAGTAAAAGGATGTGCCGAGAATGATACAGCAGCATCTCAGAAAGTCGACGCCCATGGCACAAGAGATACATTAATTCATTCAGAGACTGTCTCCACTAGAATCAAATTGTGCTAGAATTTTAGTATGATCCAAATTCAAACAATAATAGTACGATGACAAGCAAAGGTGTTCACATCTAAAATCCGAAGGTTCGGCACCTCAACTTCTCGCAGGTTCGGGGTGGGGTAGAAGGGTGAATCAGTCATTATGACATTCCCAATTTTGCACGGTAGATCAGAACTGAGATAAACTGTTAATGATTCAAACATTTTTCGCTCTTTTATCCATACAACATCACAAATTTTTTCACATATCCTGCATCCGTCTTTCAAGAACATTTTTTACTCATTTTTTCTTCTAAGAATGTTCTACTAGACATGTGAATGAAAGATTGAAATTAACTGATGTTCATTTCATCAATCATCATCGGCAGATCTCCTCAATTGAGCATCAATGATTTGGGATATGAATATTATCTCACGACTTTAATTTATTTGGCCATGGTATTACTTCTTTCCCAGGAAGGAAGACGGGGCAAAGTAGTTGAAATTTCTAAACTTATGGCTAAAAAATTATTATCAAAGCTGACTTACAGGAAACCTGTATAATAACAGATCAATTTAAAGTCCTCGCTTAACCGAGTGAACTGAGTAATTGAATAATTGGAATGTACAAGCAGTGCGGAATGTGTATTTTCATTCATGGAAACTGAATACAAAAGAAGAATATTTGGCTGAAAGGGTTGCATAATGCATCTGGATCGTTCAGTGATGCTGGAAACGGGAATGTCATTCAGGCGTTAGTACTTCGTAATGGCCAAAAGCGTTATCACTGAGTGAGTAGCAGCTTCTACACCGAATGGCAACGTGAAAAATATTTTGTTTTCAACTTTTATCTCATTCAGGTTCGCATACACCGAGATATTAATGCGTTGAAATGATAATCCTTGGGAAAAAATGAAGCTCGTTCCGTTCTTTCGTCCTGCATTTCGACATTACTCCCTTATTTCTAAATAGTTCAAAGAGAATATTTGGCATAAAAACAGTAAGAAAAAAATTAATGTAACCTTACTAAGAGGAGAAAAATCATGGAAAATGTCCAAAATCAAGACACAAATAAAATATCAGTGAATACTAATATGGATCGTACCTTTGGATGGTTCCGAAACCTGTCATTTGCCGATAATAGGCAATGATAATGGGTTAGAGGTTATTTGAGATGCGGGTATGGAGTAGAAATAATAAGTTGCATAGAGAAGAAAACTAAATGGTGAAACTTTACATACCTGTGGGGAGAGGAAGAGAGGTAGCTGTTAAGAGAAATTTGAAGAAGGCAAAATAAGTGGATGGATGCCGGAGGCTATGAGAGAAAATGGGTAGTTGAGTAAGCAGGGAGGAAGAAAAATGAAAATATGCTTTTTTGGACGGCATAAAAGGGAGTAAAAGATAAGAAGAACCAAAGAAAGAGATAAAGCAGATAAAATAAGAATTCATGGGAAGAAGCGCAAACTCCACCATTATGTTTAACAGTTTACTATGGCTGTCCAAAACCCACCATAATGATAACTTTGGTAAAAACATTCGTGGTTCATGGAAACACGTAGGTTTTTATCGGCACTCCTGCTGGGGAACATAAATGGGATTATAGTTTCCCTTTCTGGAATGTGCTTAGTTTGCTCTTCCCGGGACTTAACCTCCGAGTATATACAAAAGCTCTCGTTCATCACGCCGTAAATGCCGCTCATAACCCATTTAGCACGCGGCGTGTACCAGATGACAATGGCCAATGATATAAATGTATCAGTTCTCCAAACTCGACGCTGTTATAACCCCCGTTGGTCTTTGAATGCCGATATTCAGACGACTCGGATTACGAATAACAAAAATATATCTGATATTGCTGATGGCCGGAAACGGAAACGACATCATTGTGTTAGTTAAATGGCCACAGCAGCAGATCGGATAATTCGAAGATCGAAGAGTCGGAGGGCGGATTCGGGGAAACTTTCACACATATAATATACATCTTCGGATAGTCACTAGTAGTTTAAAACTCTCGAAACGACGCTCCTTGTCTACAGCAAATATTTCTGAATTAGAGGTCCGAACTCATGATCTCTCAATGACAACTAGATTGAGTTGACCGAGTTCACAATTTTCTGCGTTTGACTCCAGCATTATATCGCCTTGTGAGAAGAATCGGAGAGTTGAAGAAAAAATTTAAGCACTTCCAATAACCAAGTAAATTGCCAGATTGTCACGCAAACGGTAAGAACAATGAGTTATCCGATTATACAAAGTGTACACAACATTAACATATATGTAGATTTGCCGATCTTGAGGATGTGCAAAACAAAAACCTCATACTTCAAAAATAATATGATTCCAAAAATTTACTAAAACAATTATTGAACGGCTTGGCACGACATAAAACTCATATTTGTGCCAAACAACTTCTTTTCAAGCATATTGTTTTTTAATTTTGTACGATATCGTCAAAAAAACCATGAACTCAATTCAATTGTCAAGAGAATACGAAAAATAAAGTCACTGTCAGAAAATTAGCGCTATTGTGCTGAGGGAAGTAGATATAGGAATCATTATTGTTTTAACCTGCTATGCCGTAATTAACGACCCCTTGTGGAACATGGTGCCCTAGAAATTTTTATTTATCGGACACAAAAGTCCACCAATTTCTATTATTTTTTCGGCCTCACGCTTACTCCACCGTGCCGACTGAATTATGAGACCATCAACATTAATTTTATCCCTTGCCCCGAAGACACAAAGGCTGTAGGGGAAAAAGTTTCCATTTTCGCCGCCCCCGACGGAGGCCTTCCGCCGCCGCATAGCGAGCGAGCAGCAGCGTAGAGATGGATCGGACTCGCTCCCTTGCCACCACACACACTCTCTCCCCGGCGGTGGGGGTTGCGGAGGCCGGGATGCAACCGGTGCACGCCATGGAATCCTTCATTAGCGCATTTCGTGATTTCTCGAAAGGAGCGCGAAAAGGAAACAAAAAAAACTCGCAGGTTTGTCGGGCGAGCCTGCTGAACAAATTGATGGATGAGAGAGCAGGGAATGCATTCGCAGATGAGCGCAGGGAGTAAATGGCGAGGAGTGAATGAGAGAGAGGGAGATGCGTTCATAAGCGGAATGTGCGAATCGTCACTCGCGAGCGGATAACTGAGAGCCGTTAGCGCGTACCCTGTTAAGCCATGGGTCACAAGGAGAGAAAGGGCAGGGAGCAGAAAGACCATATTGCTATAAAGCCAGATATTTTACTCTCGTGGCAAGGATACAACGGACACTTACATACCCCTCCTCAAAGGGATTAATTGAAGCTTCGAACTAAAATCGATCCCCAAAAACCAACTAAAAATGGGATCGGGAGTGTTTTAACAAACAACTCTGAAGAATTAAAACCTTCACGGTGCTGTGATATTCTTGATAAATAACATTTAATAAAAATAACAATAGGCCGCAAACATTCAACAACATATCTTCTCGCGGCCTTTACATTCTCCTCACACCTCCAGCTCTATCGTTCTCCCCTCACTAAACGTACCCACACCCTTGGTTGAGAGTTATATGCCATTATGAAAGAAAACGCGGCTGCTGCACGTCATGGTGATGGTAATTAATTCGCAAACTTCTTCTGTGAATCCTATTTTCGCACTAATTGATCCTATTGACTAGAGGCGAAAACTGCAACATCAATTTCGCTCATGATACGGATGCTTTTCCGTCCGCCTTTACACGCTGAGAGCTTTAACAGCTCTCGACGCGTCCTTAATCAGGCTTCCAGGTTAGGCGCAGGAGGCAAAAATGGCTTTTTTTCCTCGCTCGAAATGGAAGGAGAGAGAGAGAGAGATGTGACTGATAAAAATATCGGAAGTCATGGGAAACTAGTCAAAGCCTCTCGGGAGAGCAAACTCGCTGATCTAACAAACCCTACCCAACCTGTCACCTGCCGCTACCCTTCACCCTCCACGTGAATGGCCGCAGATATGAGTGCCAAGGATGAAAGGGACCGCTGTTACTGCATCGGGACGGGGCTAAATCAAACGACACAAAGTGACAGGGGCTGTGAGAAAACGTTCCACACATCGATGACGGCGGTGGTGACGAACGCGTGTAACGGGGATGGCAATAGGGAGAAAAGGTTCAGGGATTAAGTAAAAAATCAAAGGTCGGAATTTGAGCGCGGAGGTATCGGTTCCAAGGCCGGCGACAAGTTCGCCGTCGTCCTTCCCACTGCTGCTACGGAACAATGACTGCGCTAATTCACATATGAATAGTTTTTCACATCTACTCCTGCATGCTAAGACAAAATTGTTTTGTTCTCACATTTGAAAAACTCGATGCGTTTGGCGTTTTGCTTGTCCCTCTTTGACTACTACCGTTTTTCGCCTCAATTTTTAATCATACGTTCTTTAATCAGTTTTTATTACCTTACACGTCTTATTGAGAGTAAAATGATGTTTTCCTCCATCCGATTTTTTCAGTGTATTATAATATTATTTCGCAACCATATTAACACAAGCTTATGATAATTCGCGTGTAACTTTCCCCGAGACCCTGGCGTGAAATTTCATTGCCTAGTCAAATTCAAACCAGGCTATGACTCTTGACGTCTTTATTCACCCTCGTCGATATAAGAAGTTTGTGAAATTTGAGTACGATGTACATGCAATATTACGTGCCTTTTAATGTTAGTTTTCCTAAACATTCAATTAATAAAGCCTTATTTTCGAATTAGAGGATGTTGCTCAGTGTATTAAGTACTAAGCATCGGCAACAAAACCGTGAGAGGGGTCTTACGGTTTCAATGACAGAAGGTTCACGCATACAGTGAATCTCTTTGACTCTTCACGTTTCAAACTGTCTACCATGACGACTTCAGAATAAAACTACCTGCAGTCACTAACCGTGACATTTGTTTCTCCGTTCCAACGTCACCAAGACGAGATAAGCTCTACCTTGAGGTTGACACCTCCAAAATCCCTCTTTCGTCCAGTAATTAAATACCGTGGAAATTTAAATGCTCAAGGTAGAGTTACGGAAGGCATTACATTTATTTACGCTGTTTCCAAAACGCAGGTTCCTAAAATTATTTTTCTCTTTCCTAGAGCTTTGGAAGAGAACAGGTGTATCCTAACCCAAATTTTCCACAGAATAAACGAAATTCCGAAGGTCTTTACTTGACAGGTAAAACGAAATACACTGCGGGAAGGGGAGAGGGTCCAGCGTGGGAGGTAAAGGGCTCCCCAGGTGGTCACACACTCACCGGGATCCTCGGCGTCCCAAGCGCCCGTTTCCATATCATCGTCTTCCGGTTCGTTGGCGGCCACGGGCCGGTGGCGTGAGGCCAGCAGCAGTAAGACGATCAGGAGGGCGAGGTTGGGGAGGAACAGCCTTGGGACGGCTGCACTCGGCGCGGGGAAGGAGGAGGGCGGCGGCGACGGCGGGCGAGGCATCGGGTTTCGGTCGAAAAGACGGCAGGAACACGGGCACACGACGAGGATAAAAGGGTTAAGGGCGGGGGAGGCGGAGGCGACGCAGAAACAGAGACGACGCCGGAGGTCAAGAGGGAGACGAAGCCACTTCCTTCTTATTGGTCGCCGGAGTAAGGTGAGAGGGATCCGTGGGATATCTGTTTCTCACCCCTGTGTCCGAAGGGCCGACACGGTCTCTAGAGGGGCGGTTGATGGAAGTGCGGGATGTCAAGGGGATGTTACCCAGAGTGGAACGAGGGAATGAAAGATGCGTGGGATGGCTTCGTCGATCTTGTCGGTGGACGTTCTCTCCTGAGGCAGGCGGTTCATGCAAGACCGTCGTCTCGGCGGAGAGTCTCGCACCCTCGGGCGTTATCTCCAGCGGTGATGACTGCGACCGGGGCCGCGGCTGCGGCGGTTGCTGGAAAGGGGAAGAAAATCATTTTCCCGCGGCGACTCCCTTAGAAAATATCCCACTCACATGTCCGCTAATGGTCGAATCGCTTGACGCACACACCTGAGAATCTGCATCTGCGAATCGTTCCCAATTGATGGGACTAAGAATTCACATGGATGTCATATTTACCACACATTTATGACCAGAAGAGCCAAATCGTCAGAGCTATTTTTTTATGTGATCGAAGTTTCCGACTCGCCAAAGTATCTCGTTTTTATTTCTAGTTTCTTCTTCTTCTGAACACAGAATGTGTTAAGAGTAATTTCACAGATATCTATAAGTATCCGCACTAATTTCGCGACGAACAAAGTAGGAAGTCTTGTATTTCTTCAGTAACGTACATCGCACCTAAAGTAAACACTTCACTAAACTTTCTCTCTCTAAACACACAACTCAGCAATCATCTGTTAGCACCACGGTCCCTCGGGACAATAATGCACACGCACAAAAGGCAATTCCAATTATCAAGAGAAATATTTCCTGCCACAGCAAATCACAAAGGAACCAATTTTCAACAGTTAAGTGAACTTTTCATTCAGGGTAAACAGCATCCTCTGAATTGTCATTACTAAGTCACAGTCCAAGCATGAGGAAAAAACATTACACGAGTCTTTTGAGTCCCTGCTCTGCTAATGATACGATAAGAGGTGATGGGAAAATTTAGAAGGACCCGAATACATTTGCCCTCTACCACTACGGCATCCGAATTTTTAAAAAAATCCTCATAAGCAAACTCATCTCACGACCGCCACTTCAATCGGTCGACTACATACAAAAACGCAAATGGAAACAAAGGAGGAAATATCCGAAAACAACCCTCCTCTTTTCTCTCTTTCTTCCTATCACTCTGGAGCGTGGGGCAAAATTTCTTTCATGTGAATTCCTGGCGCCGAATCGTATTTCGAACGCCGCGGAGTGTCATGACGTGTACGACCTGTTCGCTTTCGCACGCGAGACTGACTGCCCGAGTTCTAGAGGCGGCATAGCAGCGGCGGCGGGGTGGAAGGGATACGGTATCGGCGTCGGAGGGGAAGAGGGCTGAGTAGGGGAGGTGATGGCGAGGGTGGGAAGGAGGGTCGGAATGGATTTCGGTGAGGGTAGAGAGGGGAGGCGGGGGTGGAGGGAAAGGAGCGGGTGGGGCACGAAGCGGTGGGGTCGCCCCACGTGAAGAAGGGGGCCACGAAGGGATAGGCGGGCCCCTGACTTGAGGCGTCGTCGAAGAAGATACTCTTTATCCCTCTCTCACTCACACCCCTCCTCCTCCTCCCACTATCCCATGCCACCTTACTACTACACTCTTCCCTCTGACCCTCCTCTATCTTCCTCCCTCATTCGCCATTCCATTCTTTTTCTCCCATCCCCTTCTCTCCACGTTCTATCCCACAGTCCCTGTCGAAATTTCTTCCTCTCTCTCTTTGTCCACGACCGATCATTTCCACCTCCCTTCCCGACTAAACTTTCTCTTGCCACCTCCCTCGGCTTTTGTTTACCGAGCGCAGGAAAAAATAATCCTCCAATAACCTTCCTCTAAGGGCGTCTGCCCACGCAGTGAAATTCTCCTCTTCCCGCGGAATAAAAAATAATACTCAAAACTTGCTCTCCTCAAACAGCTTGCACTCCTCACCGGTCGCAAAAACTTAGATAATAACTTTTGCATGCATAAGCGAAAGTTTCTGCATAATTCTGCAATTCTGCATAACAGTTGCACAACAGCATCTTGCCTTTGAGTATAATTTATAGGTGCACCAATCTTTTGCTAGTCGAAGAAGGTAAGTCGTTAATATACCACTGCGCCAAAAAAGACAGAAATTCATAGGTCGCAACCCGCATCGGAAGTATCTCCGTGACTGCGATTTTGACATCTAAAAGCTTTGGGATGATTTCGGAGCGAGGCAGTCTGTGCCCTCGATAAAAATAATTCAATCCCGGACATCCTGGACGCTTCCCTTTTAAATTAAAAAAGCCTTTTGATCTATAAATTTGGGACATACCGCACGAAAACAGCTAAGGTATTTGTAAGACTTGAAGTAGGCTAGACGACAGCTAAAATTTTGAGTATTTTGATGTAAAATTTCAAAATCTGAGAGTCAAAGAGTCTCTTAATCCTGTTTACCCTTAATTCACAAATATTTTTCCCAGATCTAGAATACCGAAAAATAAATGAAATGATTATTCATTTGAGTTTCGATAGAAGAAAGTTGAAGTACAACATGCTTTGTTTACTTATTTTTAACATAAATTATTGCCATCCTGCATCGCTGCTTTAGTTTTGACCAAAAGATGTCGAATTTTATGATGAAATCTCATTGCCTCCAAATTGCCTCACGTGGTCTTTTGTCAGTCTGTCTATATTCTAACTAACCTCTTTATTATCATTTTTTTACTCTCCCCTTAGAATGCCTATCATGTCGTATAACACAGGCGTGCGTAGTATTTTTTTCTCTTGTTCCAAATTCTCCATTTTGCATCTCATTATATTTAACCATACCTGCTATTGTGACAAAGGAAGAAATGTAAGAGGGAACTCGATTGTCTCAAATTCCCTTTGAGCGAAGTCGTTTATCTATGCACTCATCTTCCCTCCCTCTCCTCGTACCGTGAGAGGCTCATTCTTCCCCCCACCCTCTGCTTATCCCTCCCTACCAACCTTTCACTTGGCTTTTATCTCCTTCTTTCACCCTCCTCCCACCCCTTGCAGGAGCACTTTACAGCGGTAAGGGAAAGAGAGTGAGGGAAAAAAGACAACCAGAGACCATATCCCGCTTCACTTGTTCACTTGCTCTTGCAAGCGACGAATTTTCGGCCCTGCCCCTCCACCTCCCGCCCTCTCGTTTTGCTCTCTCTACGTCTCTTCCCCCCCCCCCCTTCACGTCTCTTCCAGTCGTCAAACGCCTATTATTTCCCAATCTTACGAGCCAGCGTATTTCCTTTTTAACTCTTACCCCATTTCCAGCATTTACTTAGAGCTGGAGGGGTAGGCGAGTCTGGTGGGTGCCATCGCCTCTTAGCTTAAAAGATCAAAATTCCGATTGTTACCAAGGGAATGGTTGTTGCGAGGTGAAGTTGAGGAGATGAAATAATTGTGGTTAAAGTTATTAGGGGAAAGAAGCGACAATTGAGGTAATTTGTACCATTAGGGATATGTGAGTAATTTGATTGAGGTAGGGTTTTCAAGGAATGGTGGATGGGTGGAGGGAAACCCGGCGTAGGCATTAGCCTACTCTTAACGAAAGACGCCAAGGGATCAGTTTTAGCTTAAAGGTTTCATCCAACGGACGGCGTAACACACTTGAAGTGCTCTCCTTATTGCATCCAGGTAGAATTAAGACATACTATATAAAAAGATAAAAGCAGGGAACGAGATAACTCTGAAAAGTTCTTATTCAGAAGAGATTCGAACCCAGACCTTCGATGGGGTGAGTGGGAAGAACTACACAAACCACCGCACCCAACCACTCCCCCTGAGAGTGTTACAATTTATCCATGTTGAGGTGAATAGGAGAAGTCACAATTTAGACCCCTGGGTGAGCGACTGATTGGTTACACATTTACCTAATCCAAACTGTCGGATTACCCAACCTGCGAAGGTTATACCCTCATATTTGGGTAATCACTACCATCCATACGTGAAGGCATGGAGGGCTGAGTAATGCCATGAATAATCGCTAATAATTCCTCATCCAGTCCCCTTTTGTTTCATGATAATAATAGGCCACGTAAAATAATAAGCACCATAAACACAGTAATCAAACCGAAGGTCGGTTTGGTTGGTGATGATAGGGTTCACCCAGTCCTAAAAGCCCGATGGCGAGTGAAATTCACACATCAGATAAGGGGGGCTAGTTCCTTTCCCTGTGCCGGTTATGGTTTCCCAGGAATTTCTGGTTCCCAAAAAATCAGAGCTTCTGTGGACCTGAGGGTGCCCGGAGAGGCTTGCCCGGGAATCAAACCCTGGCCCTCCAGTCAGTAGTCCAACGCTCTACCCCTAGACTACCACCGACCCACATAAAAAGCATATACACACAAAAGTGAAATACTGCCACATTATCAGTAATTACTAATAAATTCAATATCCCAAAAGTAGAATGGCTCTGAGAACCTTTATCATTAAAAGCAGACCGAGAAAACTGACGCAGATATCATGTTTGAATTTATGCTCTAAATTCTACACAATATATTTGTATAGCCATTAGGTTACATTTTTTTGCATTCATTAAAGAAATTAAATGAATCATATTTAGAGATTATACATAACATTAATACAAACATCAATTTGGATGCGTAATAATTGGACAAAAAGGTATTATTTGGCACTTCTCGAATTCCTTTTATAAAGCGAAATAATCACAGAAGAATTCATTAAGAATCGCACGGGAAAGGAGACTGTGAATCTTTTGAAAAAATCACTCGGGCTTTCAAGACTTAAACGTTAAATTGAAAGAGTAGCTAAAGTTATACATTTTGAATTAATTCTCTGAAAAATTTCACAGATTTCTTTTCGTTTGTCAAATGCATTAGTTAAATAACATTTTTTGAGAAGTGCAGAAACGTGAATGTTTAAAGGCTTAAGTATTGTACTTTGGTGTTCATACGCCCTTTTTTCGTAATTTTTCGCCATAATTTATTCATTTTCGTACTCTGTTGCGTTAAGTGCCTACGATTATAAAATATTTTAGTACCTTTTAAATGCAGAAGGTCTTAATTATATCTATTATATTGATATGTTTTAAATAAGGTAAAAGAATAATCCACACTTGCCTTTCCTAAAAGGCTTATAAACTTCTTACAGCATTGAAAGGAGAAAGGATTTAACACTGGAGACATTAGATTCCTCCCCAGAAAGCTTTGCTACATTTAAGCTTAAGTAAATCAGTACAAATATAGGTATTGAAGGTGCCCTAACAATGGACATATAATATTGGCAAGGAAAACAAGAGTAACGCATTTCAATTCTGATTTGCTTTATATATAAATTTAATGTGGACTGAAAGGCGCATTGATACCAAGTACCTTCCCCAATTAACACTTAGATACACCTCTTTTCATAACGGGTATAAAATTGGCATTTAATTCCAACGGGGGGACACCTTAAAGTAAACGCACCATATTGTAAAATATCATTAGCACCATGCATTTGCCTGATCTTATTACATTTTTATATTGATTCAGGGAATACAGATAGAAAGGATAGCGAAAATAATTGAAGGCTAACTATGAAATTTAACATAAGATGGGAAAGAAAGAAATATGTTGGACGATATTGATAAATGAAATGATGGAAATATTGACCGGAAGTAGAATATTGAAGACAGATAGAAGAATCGTCGGGTAGGAAGTGACAGGAAGAGAACAGAAATATTTGATAACATAGGCAAGGGTGAGACCAAGAAGAAATAAAACGAAATAATCCTGGGCATAGACTAAACGATAGTGCTCTCAAACTCTACGGCGATTGAAATACTTATCAGGGACGTTTCCGAACATACCTTCACTACCTATAATCCATTGTGTTCATGTTATGATGTGGCAGTAATATAATTTGCCCTGCTCGTCTTTTTGCACATTTTTTGTAAATTTTTCGTCAAAATTTCCGATTTCATTTGATTCTGAAATCCACCATTCATTCCTGAATTCGGGCGGGATGTCTAGAAAAACAGGTATGCTATGGGATGGGCAAAAGGTTATTTACAGTTTAAATTGATTGACACTCACTGATTTTATCCACCCCTTTACATTTCACACATTTTTTAATTATCCAATATTTTTACTAGTTTTTTAATTACCTTGGGTAATAATTATACTTTTTATTGTACCGTTTAAGGTCTGTTTTGAATGAGTCAAGAAGATAACAAAACCCGACCTGATATTCGAAAATACCATATCCCCACTTCAATTCCTCATTCTTCTTTCCTCCCTTCATTCCGTTCAACACGCCTAACCATTTCCTTTCTCGCTTTCCCAACATTTTCCCCTCTATTACAGTCTTAAGCATACAATAGCTAAACAAAATACTCTGCAGCCACCTTTCCAGCAGCCATTGGTTTTCTACCAACAATCTCATCTCCTCCTCCACCATGACTAGCATTTCTTAGTTTGCAACTGCAATCCCAATTTTCAATCTTTCTCGTCACCCACATTCAAAAGTCTGTCCAATCTACATTTGTCACCTTGCTTCAACGACCATGTTACCGCGCCGTATCTTTCGCCGCATTGCGCGCCGCTCAATACGTATCAAAGTTTTGTCGAGTCTTTTCTTAACATCCTTACTCAAGTCCTAGGCATCAAGTTCCTACTTTTTGCTAAAAGCTTAGGAAATAATAATGACTAAGAGACATTACATCTGCCGAGTGCTTCACTCTGAACATCTTGAGCGTATAATGGGATTTTATCCATTTCAATCTAGTACATATGACCAAAGCCTTTCATTATTATGTTCACTAATTACTATGCGTAGATGTACCTTACCTATCACGCTCTAAACTTTAAAATATAAAAAGGCTTTTACACCATTCATCGGAACACCTCAATCACTATTACTTCTGGTCTACTTTACTCAATAATCTTTGTATGATGATGGATAGAGATACATCCCACTCAAATGAGCACGTAATTACTCTCATTTTAATAATCCTTTTATGTATTTATATTTTATACTTAAGAAGTTTTCATGTGCGGTGCTATTTTAAACTTATTAGCGGTATATTTTGACGACTAAAATTCGGCTTGCCCCGCACCAACACCGATTATCTTATAATTTTTTTGCCATTGTTCACGATTATCCGACAATGACACTTAATTTTAACTTCCTTGTTCCGCATGATAGAGATCCCATGAAAGAGGGGTTGCATCGAGGTACACTTCGAGCATACTAGTGATTAAACCATATGGGGCTACTATGGCCCAGTATTGGCATTAAGGCAAATATGGGAATGAGTCGAATCATTTTAGTAGGTGGGTGACATCAGGTCATTGTTCATTTCCTCAGTTCCATTTTCTCTTTTCCTGTTCTCATAACTAATTCTCTCATTTCCATTTCTTCATATTCTTCTTCCTCAATTGCTCATTTGCGGTTTCCTTTCTTCTATGCAATTTCATGCTTATATGCATCCCCTGCCCATGTAGCTCATTATGTAAAATGTGATCTCATTATGTTCGGCCACCGTTTCGCCGGGAATCGAATACTTTGTTTTGATTGAAAACTGTTATCTTAATTCCTCTGTTCCTAAAGGGACTTGTTCCAGAGAATAATACATTTATTCATTCATGTTAATTCATTCGCTCTCCTAGTTCCGTTCTCGTTCCACCGTCTTTTCCTTTTTTTAATTCTTCCGTTGTTCCTCTGCTCCCCCCGTCACGTTCTCCCGCTCTCTCAACCTTTCCCACTTTTCTCCTAATCCCCATTTTCTACTCTCTCCACACCACCGTTTACCTACCTTTCTCTCTCTCTTTCTCTCGCCCCTGGCCCGCTTTTTTTGATGTTTTCATTGCAATCGAAAGTTTAATGAAGATGTTAAGAAGAAATTGAATTAAATATTCAAGCCACGTCATTTTAAATTCGATATTCATTTCATTTCAAACTTATACAATCACACGATGTGTTGCAAATGTCGAATAGAAGCGCGAAGGAGCAGGGAAAAAATTTAATCCCGTCATAGAATACTCTTCATATGTAATTATAAATGAGACGATTTCTGCGTTTATAACTGAGATGACAATAACTCGATGGTACAACAAAAATTTTCCAAATTCAGGTAATTTTCTTTTTATTTTTAAGCGGCAGGACATCGATGTTGTCCGTTATAACTGCATAAAGGCAAGATGTATGTGTTTTGACCTTACATTATATTTTTCATTAAAGTTATAGTTTTATATAAATCTCGGTCCAATTTGCACTGATTTATCGGACCTTCTGACTGCAGGTTTCAAATCAATTCACGTTTCCGTTTACGCCCTTAATCATGTTCATGTCTATTAGAAGCAATTTCAATTTACCCATTATTTCTGATACTCAAGGAACCGTTTGTTTTGCAGCAAAGAAAATGCAAATTAATACTAGAGAGTTGCGCTGGACCACCATCACCGAAATCCCGTTTGTAATGAAAGTTAAGAATAATCACACAGGCAAGACTGAAAGGCATGAACCCAGAGCGTCGATATTTCCCCGGCCGGAGTGCAGCGAATCGTAAAATGGGACCGGAATAGAGACAAACGTGAAAACAAAATCAATGTCAAAAGAAATGGCGCTGGCATCGGCTCGAGAATACAAACCTCCCGGAGGCAAAGGACCACTCCAAAGGGTTTCTGCCATTATCTCGAGTTGTGGAAATTTTATTCGCCCGTTCTTGTAAACGTGCACTTTTGGAGTAAATTGCACCCTGTAACCCGGTCGGCGTAATTTTCTTTCTCTTCCGTTCGAGCCAATTTCCAATGGAAAATGCACAAGTTACGGGTGAAAAGTAAAAACGACCAATCTATCGGAGAAGAAAAGTCCGAATTCGCATGTTTGCATCTCATCGCCATGTCAACTTTATTCAGGGCGAATGAAAAAACAAGAGATTAGTAAAGATTTTGTCAAACTTTTTCTCTTTGCCGATCCTCGAGATGTGTTTTAAGATTTCCCTTTGTTTTCAACGGCGAAACTTTGTACGTTGAATCGCATGGTATTAGCTGTTTGAGTCATGAATTAAAATGGGTAAGTGGCACTCGCCATCATAACGGTAAGCTATTAAACTAACATTGAAATGCGGTTATTAAATTTAATTAATAAATTATAAATGTAATTAATCATGATTAAACAGATGAATGATTTAATAAAATAATATAACATTTAAGCAAAAATGTATGTGTGTGAATATATATATAATATTTCACATTATTATAATGAAAACGTAGAGGGTAGAATGTTGGGTAAATGAGGTAAGGGCAGGAAATGCGTGGATAAGAAGGATGGCTTATGGTAATGCAGGTTTTTAGATGTGTAGAAATATGCTAAGTGGAACATTAAAATGTAGTTAATCCTTAGGAATGAATTCAATCCATCAAAAACTTATTCTGACCGTAATACTACATTAAATAGTAATATTGAAGGCATTGAATATATTGAATGTTGAGATAAATATGTGAAAGGTATTCATTTCTTTAATATTTAAACTATTTACAAAAAGGACTAATAAGAATATTGCTTTACATTTTGGACAAAAATGGAATTTTTTAAAATGAATAAGTATTTCAGCCGAAATTTCAGCTGAGGAATATTCGTCAAAATAAGTCGCATTTTAATCAATGGAATGCTGAAAGATGAAGTTAAAGCTCAAATTATATAGCATTCGTTTTTTTCAGAGTGGCTGAAATGCATAGTTGATTAGGATCATTAATGATAGGTAGCAGTCGCGGTTAAATAGAAGTTAAGATGAGGAAATAGGCAAAGAGATTTTCAGGTGTCGACATTGGCCTACTCGTATCGTTAAGCACCCAAGGGACAAGAATTTAACGACCCAAATAACGGGAGAAGTACAGCCATACAATTACTCTCCATACGGCAAAGGCCAAATGCGGAATATCTCTGGAAATCTAGAAGTACGCTAATGACTAATCATCGGCTTACAGTGCCGTCAAACTTTAATTATTTCTTATGCAATGCAGCTTTGAGTCACGCTTGATCGTTATCCATTCTATTGTTTACAATGCCCATGGAAAAATAAGTTCATTTTTAATATCTAGTTCTAGCAGCGGTATTTTTCTACCGCCAATCAAAAACTAGTTGGCTGACATAATCCATAAAATATCCATGTCATGCCATCACCACTAGCCCAACTCGTGAGCTATTCATTATTTTGCAACTTCGCCCAAGCGGGAGGTCTAATAAAGAATGAATAACCGGTATCCCAAGTCAAATGCAATAAAACGACCAGCAGAAAATCGGCCTTTCTCCGAATCCTTCACAAAATAGAGCCCATTCTACACAAATACGGATGCATAATAATTATTTTTTTAAATGAACGACTCATTAATAAACCACTCTTGTCAACGTAAAAAGTTTCTTTCATAACATTTTCATTCTGGAGGCTATTTCATAAAACTCAATCGTACAATGTCACACAATCAAATCTAAAAATTTTTTTCGTTATATTTTAATTGAATCTAAGAGCTTAAAATGCACTGAAACAACGAACAGTCCTGTAAAAATCCATGTGACGCAATCCACCACTTAACTAAAACATTCCACGTTAAATTAATTTAAGCGAGAAAAAATACTTTCAAATAGTATGATTGAGCTCAAAAATTGAATTAATTTTGAAGTGAGGGAGGAGTTCCTAGATTTCAGTACATCATTGAAATCTCTATTGGTATCCAAAATGAACTTGAAATGTACGTCTATTGCAAAATCGTTCATCAAGATCCGAATGAATCCCATGATGAAATGTTTAACCGTAAGATGTGAGATGCGCACAAATAATTGATGCTGAAAAATGTTTCATCGGATAGAGAAAATTAACAATAGGTAAATTGGAGTGGTTGAGTAAAGCGAAAAAGATTTTTATGAGCTGCCGATAACACGGTGTGCCTATTAACCTTTCGAAAATCATCTATTTGAATATATGCTTTTGTTAGACACGTAAGAGTATCGGGACAATTATTTATTCCCACTCTTTCTCTTTTTTAAACATAAAAAACCACATCAAAGGAATCACATATCTCACAAATAGCGCCTATTATGACGATCACTATAACGCACCGATATGTAAGCCAATCGTCCCGCGCAACACAATGCGAATGAATTACGCTCCTCTTGGTCAATGAATTAATATATTCCGAACGAACCGATGTCCAAACATAAAAGAAAATTATCAAGTCATTTTTTGTTTATGTCACTTGCCGATGGGCCGACGAATGCATTTATGCATCTTAAGATGCATCATGGAATGATGCTTTAGATTTTTCAAATTTTCAAAATGGGAAAAAATCCTATTGAAAAGGCAGAAAATGTGAATATTGATTAATGAGATTTAAAAAACCACAATAATTGACTCGAAAGTAGGTTTAATAGGCGAGGATAGAGTCTAGTTATGGGAGACGAAAAAGAAGTAATTTCATTGGGAAATTTCAATAGGTTGTTGTTAATGATGAACTCCAAATAGGTTTGATTGAATAAATCAATATTGGTCGCCAGGATAAAATTTTTCTAGTGTGGAAATGGAGGGAGTGCTAACTAGAATTTTTTAACTGTCGTATTTCCGCTTTGACTTTGTCTCTATAACAAGTGAAACTTCTGTAATATCCCACTTTATAAAAACATTTTTTTGAATTTATAACAATTTAGCCAAAAGTAAGTGACATTTTCCGTCCCAGATATATGAATTCCAAGAACCAAGGGCTCCAATCATCCACCTTTTGGTCATCTGGTCATCATGAACATTTTTTTTACTTTTTCTTACTGACCTTTGACACAGATATCTCAAAGTACCAAAAGGCAGTATCGTAGAGAAGCAATGTTGGTGTTCGTTTTTTCATGGAACTATTTTCACCCCATATCACCATAAGCCCTAAATTTTAAGTAGTAGCAGGTCATTATTTTACAGCAGTTATTCCATATCATAAATACATAATCCTCCCAGGGATAGATCCCAAGCATATGAATTATTGTTAAGTTTTCTACGGCAATAAAAGTCATCGAAACGGCATCTTGGATAAACCTATACTAACAGCTGATCGACATAATTGACCCTTGATTTCATCCAGAGGAAGAAATATCTTAAAAGTAGCAACAGTAGACTGCTCAAACATGTAAATATCTGATATTGCAATCCGTCCTGATGAAATTAACTTGCGAAATTCACATAAGTTAAATTTTATTGTCATTTCTGTTGTCCACCGTTTAAGTCAGATTTGATATTGGCAGAGAATGGAAACCATTTCACTCTCAAGCCTCTCCTGACAATAAAAGACCTGTCATAAAATGAACTGCCCTACAATTACACATTCATTCTACGTTTCTTCATTCTGCTCACCCTATTTCATGTCTACCCATTACTGCTGCTATATTTCCTAACTCTTTTGGATTACTCCCGACAAGGCTCGCTCCTCCCCCACTATTACGTGTACTTGTGCTTCTTAGTTTGTTTGTTCTTCTCCACATTTATCAACCATACGAGATGGTCATCGAGTCTCTATTTAGCATCCTTACACAACGTTTTTATTATCGATTCCCGTCTCGTTAAAGCTCCTTGGCCTAAAATAATTCTTCCTTTTATATTCCCACTACTGCAACCATTTTGGTCCAAAGCATTTACGAGATTGGTTAAGTGTTCCACCTGCTATAGTTCTAATTGATACTTCAATATTGAACTTAAATGTAGGTACGCTCTTTCACAAAAACTACATAACAATTGTTTTCCCAGCATTAATTCTCATCCCATTCCTATCACACTGATTTTCTAATGTGCTCAGAATGACTGTAACCCCTTGGCTGATTGGCTAACTAAAGATTGATTACCCACAATTCTGAAAGTTTCTTTGAATTAATAGTTTTTGAGGGAGACGATCGACAGCTGAAACCATTTGCGCCATTAGGGATGAATAGGAAAGTATGAAGGGTGAAGAGAAACCCGGCGTCACCATTACACTACTCTTAATGAAAGGCGGCATGGGATCCGCAGATTAACGACCCATCCGACGGACGGCGTGCTCACTCAAAGTGCTCTTCACAAAGCACCTCAAGTTGGGATCGGGATACTACTGACAGATTCTTTGATCCGTTTCTTGGAAGAGGCAAAAATTGAAGACAAGCCAAAACAAGTTAAAAAAAACAGCTGCTAAAAATTGACTGGACATTCAAAATGGCCAAACTTTTCGGCATAAGTGAAAGTCATAAATACCAACAAAACGCCACAAAAAAATCAAAAATCGAATATATGTGACCCGCGAAAATACCAAATTCGCGATACTTTTTGAAAATACCTCATACGAAGGGGTTTCATAAACTTTTAATTATTTCAAAAAATAATCGATATTGAAACTTAATTTTTATACACTATTCTTAAGAGTTCTTTACACCATTTTTATCCATAGTTATACATTCATCCCAGCGTTTCTTGACCTTTCGAAGGCTATCATAGTAGAACTCATCAGATTTCGCCGAAAACCATTAGTCTTCCTCTTAAAAGACCTCATTTCGGCTATCCGTTCTCTATTCTATTAGGATTGTTGAAATTCCTTAGTGTTATTGTGTTATTGACTGTATATTATTGATATAGCGGCACTGAAAGGGTTATTTTTAGCCCTGAATAAATCGTATTAAATATTATACGCACCTGAAAGATGAGTAACATTCTCAAGAAGCGGCGATAACCTAAAACTTAATCTCCGTCTAACAGAAGTTGTAAAAAATATAAATTTCTTCGTTAAATTAAGCGATCAGCCTAGTATGACGATAACCCAAAGACTTCGGAAAATGCCAGCATATGCCGTTTTACCTTTTTGAAATGCATTCAACTTACCGATCAAAATTAAAAAATATTTCAAACACTGTTGGAAATAGACGTGCAGTATTCAATGAAGACTGAAAAATTTCCCGTAAAAATAATTTTTCGAGGAAAGCCATTCCATATTTTATGCTTGAAAGAGCAATCAGAACGAACGTGTCGTTGTTATTAAAATCCTGCTTCGCTTAGATGAAGAGCTTTTATGGAGAGTTTTCTTTGACGTTTCTCGATAAACATTGTAAAATATTTTACAAAAAATTTATTGACCTCAATATATTACATTTTAAAAATTAATACATATTTCGTTTAATTGCCAGAGTTAAGGGTTTCAATGATTAATTAATCTATTTTAGAGCAGTAAATATATCACGATAGTTATCTAAATGAAATTAGTTAAAGCTGACACATAAAACTAGTGATGATAGCCAAAAAAATATTTTGGCTATTTTGATTCATATTACCTAAATATTTTATAGCTCTGTTCATTTTTCTTTTTACTGCGTCAAATATTACGAAAAAATAAAGACCGAGGGAGAGAAATATTTAACAAGCCTAACTTAAAATTTAGCTTTACTCTTTTGAAGTGCCGTGGCCCGATGTATGTAAAAGCAAAACATAAAGAGAACACATGCAAGGAATCCATAGTAATTATAAGTCAAACATTGTTGCTATCATTCTACTACTTGTTCAGTGACTCTTAACCCCAGGTTTTGCATAAGGGTTGAGTTAAAGAAATAGAAGAGAGAATTATCTGAAAAACTGCCACCGTATAACTAACTGCCATTCCTTTGTGTGAACGAGTTGCTTTCGAATTGTTTTCCCGCAAAATTCTTCGTTTACTGCCTGCAAAATTTTCTCATTATTGATATGAGCAGAATGAGCTAAGGTCTGGGCACTTTGATCTCATTTTCTGGTTGGTATCACCGTTTGTTCTAATTAGTGCGGTGGTTTTGATCATCTTTCCTCGTCAATTTTTGGGGGCTAAACAATATATTGAGATTTAAAGAAAATTCAATCGCTTGAATTATTTTAACTCCATATCTATTCCTTTTTGCTTAGCAAATTTAATTAATTACATGCATTTCGAAATATATGCCATAAATGTGGCACATGCGGAACGTTTCCGTAATGTTCGCACTAAAATGATTCGTAAGTAGAATCGTATTGAAATCGCAGGAGAAATTTCACGAGAAAGGGATCAGGCAGCCTCTAATTTTCCTTAAAAGTTGCATGCAACTACCATTCAGAAGCGAGCAAGGAGCGAATGTATGACGGTTATTAACAGTAGAACGTTTCCGCACAAACTGGCAACGAGGTCATAATGGCCGACCATATCGCGCAAGTATGAATAGGAAAAGGAATAAAGATAGCACAAGTTTAAATTCCCTAGTGAGACAAATACCCTTGCCTTTGCAACAGCAAATGTAAGAACTATTATAATAAGCTCCTCTAAGTCGTCGTATGCCATTACCTCTGAATTGTACCATGTGAAAGAGCAGCAAATGAGAAGTCGCATAGAGGCTGGATTGGGCATTTTTTCGGACCAAAATGTATCCCGCGGTACATGACCTTAAATACGTAAATGTGCATCTATTAAAGACAACACTGGATGGCTCTAGTGTGTGTATTTTTAAAATGTCCATTCTTTGAATTGTTATTAGCCTCGGACAATGGTAGCCATCACTTTCGAATCATGGAAAATGTCAACCATTAATGTCAGCGCGTCGAGTCTAATTTGGGTCGTTACTACTATTTTCCAATTTGTTTCTCATGGCCTGCAAACTAATATCAAAAAGCGTCTGCCATTGAGTTTCTCAAGTTAATCAACAACAATGGACATTAGAGAACATGTCACTACTCCTAAATTTCAGGTTTACTGTTTAGATGACATGGTGGAAAGGGGAAAACAAAGAAATCGGCCAACTTGTGAAAAAAACAGACTTTTACTTCTGCCGTATTGTCTATCCATTCTTCTTCTTTATGATTTGCTGTATACTCCTAGATTGAGAAAATGATATGACAAAACATAAAATGTTTAAGATAGATGAAATATGAAGTGATGACAACAATATTACTTGTAATGTCATTTTTAAAAGAAGCACAGAAAATTTAATATCAGTAAGGTTTTCGCCGACATACTCTCTCAGCTGAACAAGCCACGCAAAATATTTTCACCCTGTCCGTTTTACATACAGTTAAAATAAGAAAAAGAACGTTAAATTAAGGAAAAGTGAGATCTCTTATTTGGAATATAAATAGGGATTCAATTTAAATTAACTACCCATTCCACTATTTTTATTTTTTTGCGTGACGGCAATTAGCGAGCAATTGTGCACACATGCCTGTTTATATCTGGATACAGATTTGCTGAATCCACACATATTTTCATATACGTGGTCTCATTTTTTCAACTCATATTGAAATTATATAACTTCTCACATTAAAAAATGCTTTCATGCCTAAATTCATTACATTATTTGTCCATAAGTCCATAAGGGAAGTCAACTACAGGCTGCGTTCCGAAAGTAATGCAATTGTATCTCCCGTGCCGTTCCTATTGGTCAGGTGAGATCGAATTACATTGGAGTAGGTGGGGGGACACTAAACTTTTCCATGCCTGTCTAGATTGGTCTTAGTATCCAGACGGTGAAGGTGGCAGGGCGTCAGTTATTGTAAACCTCTGCGCGCCGGCCGTGTCACGAAAAAAATGGAATCGAGCAACATTACGCGATTAATAAGTTTTGTGCTTAACTGAAAACATCTCCTGAGGGGACTAACAACATGATTCGTGAGGCTTATGGGGACTCAGCTCTGTCGTACTCACAAGTTTTGCGTTGGTTAAAGGCATTTAAGGAGGGCCGGGAACAGGTTCACGACGAGCAACACTCTGGGCGGCCGTCAACTGGTAAAACCGACAACAATGTGGCTCGTGTTCGACAACAATTGTTGTACTCTGACCGTCGATTGAGTATCAAGATGGTTACCAATGAACTGAGCTTGTCGTCTACTGTTGTTTTTCGCATTGTTTCTGAAGATTTACCAATGAGCAAATTGTGCGCCAAGCTCGTGCCCAAGTTATTTTCAGACGACCAAAAGAAGTTTCAAGTGAAATTTTGCAACGTATTGAAAATGAACCCCATTATTTGGACAACGCCATCACCAATTAGCGGAGTGGAAAACCGACCAGACCAATTAGTTAACATGCTCTACTTCAAACATCCGTTCTAAGAATGAGCTTATAAAAATACTTCCCGTGGTTCCTATACATCTTTTACAACTTAACTTCTCAGCTGAACTAGACAACGATAAACAGAAGATTAGTATAGGTTTGGAAGGCCCTAATACGATGCACCGTTATGAGAGCTAAAAGAATATGGTTACTAAAATCTTGATGAATAAAATGAGGCTCCAAAGGATTAAATCTGTACCTATGAAAAGCAGTATCTCCATCTCTGAATTAGCATTTTAATGGCTGAAAAATATGTACAGTAGTAGTTCATCAGTCATCAATGCTAATTCAAATAAATTTTCTAAGATATCATGCCTTTCTTATTGTTTTCCCATGAAATCACTGTAAAAAATCATTGAAGAGTCTATCAATCATGGACTACTAGAAGACCCGCAAAAACTTGACTCACAGAGAGACCACTAGCACGAGTTTGGTAGGAAAATAGAGCGTTCATATAATAAGAGCCCACACGTGCAAAGTTAAATGTCATACTTTGCTATTCTTTCTTCTAGGGATGAATTGTCTCATCCGTCAGTTGAGTCCCAACGATGTCAGGAAATGATAAATTAACTTGTTTAAGCACTTTGGCCGGCGAAAGCTGGGCAAGATCTAGACCTATCTACATAAAACAAACTTCATCCCCCATTTCAAAAGGTAATGAAATTCTAAAACACAAGTCTTAAAATTGCCTATACGATAACTCCGGTATTCTTTGCAGTAACTGTAACTCTTGAGTGACGCACAGAGAGATATAAGAGTAGGAATCTCATCGAACAATACTTCCGAATCAAGGAGCAAAAAAACTAGTTTGTCGTGATCGGGGGGGGGGGGGGGAAGGGGGAGGGGGACGGAATTGTAATATATGTGGTAATATTCAGTAAGTACAGTCAGATTGTTGGCCGCTAATCACCCAACATTCAATTTCGTTTCAACGAACTGCGTCACTATTTTTTGTTTTAAGTAAAAAAAAAGTTTGGTTCCATGCACATGTATTGCTGCAATTTTCTCACATCAGGACCTAGCTGACCAATTCTCATTTTACTGAACCATTGTTAAAAAGAGGCTCACCAATAGTAACAAACGCGTAATTAAACGATGAAAATGCCCAGCAAAATAGTATAAAACCTCTGCACCAGTGTTCCTCAACTATTTTAACTAGCGTAACCCCTGGAGTATACGTCAAAGCCTTGCGTACACATAGTAAAATTATTGCCTTTACTTCATATCGTAAGGATAAAGCAAACGTAAGATAGTCCTGTCAATGCAATGGCGATTTTAATCGATTGCATCCATTCGCGTAACCTTGGTTATGGAATAATATTAGATACTTCATCAACATATTATTGGAATGGTCATTTAAATAGAGCAATAAACATATCCATTTGTTTAAGCCTAAAAAAATTCATCCTCAATCATTCATGTTATATTTTCGTCTAGTCCTAACGTGACCTCCTGGTTATCATTTTTCAAAAAGTAACAGAGACAATCAAATTCAGATCAAATAACCTTCCATTTAAGCTAATACCAGCATAACTATCTCGTGAGGGTAAAAAAATTTTGATTAGCAGACACAAATCTGAAATCAAAATCGAATTCCGATAGGAATTTCGAATTCTGGGCCTGTCCTCGAGCGACCGCAAAAGGAATGAAAGTAAAAAAAAGCGTTAATAAAGGAGTCACGAGTCTTTCTTGCCTACTTTCAAACCTCTTCCTGAAGCCCTTCCTAACTCCCACCCACACCTCGCCAGCTTCCCATCCCACTCCAACCCTTTCCCACACTCTCCCCACCCAATTCCTCGATCCCCCGTTTCTCTTCTTCTCTCTCTCGCTCTCTCTCTCTCTCTCTCTCTCTCTCTCTCTCTCTCTCTCTATCTCTCTTTTGTTCTATCTTCGGCATTCGCCCACCAACTTTCTCTCCATCTCATAGACCCCCGCTCCACGATTTGCTCTAATTACCCCTTCCCCATTACCTAGGAACGTCTTCCACACTCTTTCTCCCCGCTTTTCTCCTCCTCACCAGATTTCTCCATCTCTCCCTCTTCCTTCCGTTCCTCTTATTCATTCCCCTTCCCATTATCATGTCCTTGGGAATTCATAACACTACCAAAAATTTATTCCGTGTTTCACTCCATCTAACACACAAAATCAATAGCATAAAACTCCCCTTGAGTTAATTTATTTCCCGTAAAAACGTTATTCATCTCATCGGTATTAGTGTTGCTAACGATTTCGGAGTTGTGAAACAATGTTTTGAGGTTCCTGGAGAATAAATAAATTAATTTTTCACATCGTTCATAATTTAAATTGTTTTTTTTTTGCAAAATTAAAACTTAAGTTTCTTCTTTTCATCCCCATCGTGGAAGATTAAGGAATCAAAAATCATGTCCCCGCGATGATCATCTCATCATTTTTATTTCGCTTGAGAAAATTCATCGGTTTTTCCAATCCATTCCTTTTGAAGAGAGGCAGCGGATTTTTTTTTTATTCCTAGTAAAATCATCATGAATATTTGTTAAACTTTAATATTAAGGGAATTCCTTCATGAATGTTTCCGCTTTTCAATCAATTAATGATTTTCCTCGTTTCTTTCATGACTTTTTTGTTTGGACCTCTTTTGGCAAAAATAAGTAGTATCCCAAATCTATTTTTCCCAAGGGGAATAAAACTAAGCTTGCTCTTCAATTATGAATATAAAAGGGAGAGGTCAACTATTAATAATTTATATAGAGCTTATATCAAACAGCATTGGAACTCTTTGGTGCACTTAGTGTACTTTTTTATCATTTTATCATAACACCAACAGAAAGATGATAGCACAAGTTAATGTGGCTGATGAAGCCACCTCTCACGGTCTTACATAGATTCATTTCTTCATTATTTGATCATTAATTATCTTCCAATGAATATTTTTGCCCTCTGCTCAATATTCGATACATAATTTATCAATAGTGTGAAGTAGAATCTGGATGAATTGTGTAAGAAATCATCCCTAGTGAATCTTTCCATCCTTAGTTTTTCTAAAAATTATCCAATTTTATGGAATTTCAATTAATTTCTTTAATAAAAGTATAAATATAGTAATTGCTAATTGTAACAAAAAAGAGTATATTAATGAATATATTTGTACATTTAAGAAAAAATGACAGTTGCTTCCACAATGCGATTTCCCCTGTAATTATTTTCACACATACCGATGAGAAATATAATACCCTAGCTTAGATGATATGTTTTTCTCTGACTATATATGAAATTTTAAAAATAGAATGAGTAGACACCATTATTTGGTCCTCGCACAGCTCCTGATAAAATATTTATTCAAATGAAGCGTCTATTTCTTAGAAATTCGAATGGAAACGGGAAAATAAATTCCACTGTCCTGATATCCATAATCGCCATCTATCCTAATAGACATATTTTCAAATAAACAACGTAATATGCCGGACAATTTAGTCGACATAAAATTCAATATGGAGCTAAGTAAGATACGCAGTGAAAAGGTACAATGCCACTCATGAAAGAGCTTATGAATTATTTTTTATAGGTTATTTGGCCATTTTTTAAGGTCATTTCGTCATTTTATGTACATTCGATTCTCAATACGAAATCGATGATTTTGGAATTCGAAAAATAAACAATGTTGGCCCATGAGCCAAAAATTTAATGAATGTGTGACGCATCTTAATTCACTGTTCATACCACAGGGATACTAATTCGCGTATTACAACGTGCATGCAGTTTAATCTGCGATTTCTAATTAGTTGATTATTCATCACTGATTTCCAAATCATGAATTCCCTTTTTTTTACTAACTTCACTATTTACCCTAATTGCCATTTTCTCTTTATCTCATCCATTATTTTTTACTGCCACCGCCCAGGGTTTTCATCGTTCCTTTCTCTGTTCTTTTCTATTTCACCCCTGAAGCTCAATCTCTTCTCATTTCCCTATCTCCTTCCATTTTTCTTCTCTCCAACTTATACCTTCTACCCTGCACAATTCCTCCCTTCATTCCCCATCTTCTCAGCCCCGAATACCTCCCCACTAACCACGCTCCCTCCCTCGTCCCGCTGCCTACCCTACTTTCATCTTCTTTTTTAAACACTCCCCTATCAACCCCATCCCCTTATCCCCTTTGAGATCCGCTCCCCGCTTCCTTCGCCCCCCTGCAGCAAACCCTGCCCCTCTCTCCCACATCTCCTCCCAATGTCATCTTCCGCCACCATCCTTTCCTCCCCTCGATCTTTTCTCCCCCCACCTCCGCTCATCCACTTCTCTACCCCCCCCTGCCCACACCATCCACGGGATAAAGTTTGATTGGAAGAGGAACTTCGTCCAAGTGCGAAAAAAATAAAACCCGGAGTTGTTCGATGTAATATGGATGCAACGGCTACGGAGTATTGCAATGGATACGGAGGACAGGGACGGGGAGAGATAGCCGGGAGGAGGGCGGGCCTTGAACGGAGGTTTTGAGGCGGGGTTGGACCCGGATAAAGGAGAAGAAATGAGAGGGGAAGGGAGGGCACGGGGAGGATACACAGTAGGACCCATTGAGTCATGAATCCGATAAGGCAGGAGGTGGAAAATGGGGAGGACGGCGGGGAGTAGGGAAAGGAGGGGCGAGAGCAGTGCAGAAGAAGGTTGAGAAAGGGGAGGACAAGGGGGTGGGGGTGGGCATGGTGTGGTTCCTCCGCGGAAGGGCTAAAAGGTCATAGAATCAAGGGGGTAAGGAGAGGATGAGAGTGAGGGCGAGAAGGAGGGAGGAGGTGGAATAAGTTGGGAGAAGGAATGTGACTAGAGGAGTGTGGGAGATGGGGGAGGGAGCCTGGGACTCTAGCTTTGGTGGGCGGGTGGAAGCGATGGTGGTTAAGGGGAACGGATTCTAGAGAGAGAGAATTTCGGGAGGTGTGCGGTGGAAGGAAAGTGTATTTAGGCCGTAACTGGAGGGGGTGGACGGGATGGGAGTGAGGGAGGAGGATTAGGTTGGAGGGGGGCAAGAGACCTGGAAGGTCTGTATCTTCCCCCGCGGAAGTGCTCTTCAACCATTTCGCTTTCACGTGCTACCTTCAGAAATCAAACAACTTTACGTGCCGTCAATGGCAAGTGAGCAACTGAGTAATACGTCTCCTCCATTGCGTTCCGTAAATCACCTGCGTCGTTGGGGGGTCGAAGAGGGAAGGGGGGAGGAGTTGAGGTCGATGGAGATGGTTTGCGCGCACAGTTCTCGTATGTTCCCCTCACGAAACACGTGACGCGTCAATTATTGTTGTCACATTTTTTTGACTCCAAGTATTCCATCCTGGAAATGGAACGGAATAGAATTCCCGATCGGAAAATATTCCAAGCATCCAGCCCGATTGCCGATGTCCCGGATTCCAATCCGGGGGAAAAGAAGTACGCAAATTGAAGTATGTCGCATTTACAATATGTGCAAATTTGCCAGATATATTCCGCTATTCATGTTTTTTTTAAATAGTGTTTGCATTCCCAAATTAAATAGCACGAAAAATAATTTTGAGGTGCAGCACGCTTTAGAGATTGAGGAATGTTTTACAGTCCAATCAAAAATTGTTTTTCTTTTTCCAAGGCAACTAGAAATCATATTAACTCACCAATTTAAACATTTTTGTTTTCAGACAGAAGTAATTTCTAATTTTTTCCCGTTCTATTATGAACTAATGCCAATGCATCGGCTGCAAACACAAAGCTAAGGTACGACTTCGGTGTAGATAACTAACTGGGTAGTAGTATTAGGTTTTAGGGGCGGCGACCGACAGCTGAGGTCATTTGCATCATTAGGGATAGGCAGGAAAGGATAAAAGGTGGAGAGAAACCCGGCGTCGGCATTAGCCTACTCTTATAGAAAGGCGCCAAGGGGTCCGCTGCTTAACGTCCCATCCGATGGACGGCATACTCACTGTGCTCTACTCTAAGTGCTCTCCACAAAGCACCTTAAGTAGAAACCGGGATGCCATTGAGAAATATCTGCCGTCTCGAACCCGGGCTCTCTGGGTGGAAAGCCAGTATGTTAGCCACCGCACCATCCCAATCCCCTAGATAACTAGGTAGAATATATCTTCTAGGTTAGTTTCACTAAATGTATACTGACTTATTTCCAAAAAGTTGCAAAAAATGCAAGTCTTTTCGTTCAGTCCTCTGAACGGTCTATTTTCATTTTTTCACATTCCATTTCTTCCGATGCCTAACATTCCCTACCACACAATTCTAGACGTCATATAAGGCTCTTAGCGGATGTATACTGCTGCTTATAATTCAACAAATTCAACGAAACAACTTAAATGGCATGAAAATTTGTTCTGAAACCAATGTTTTGCCTTGAGGATACCACTGTTGGTGGGTTCCCTTGAGAACTCGATAAGCCCTCAAGGTATGCCGTGAGGTTCCCAGGGGTCTACCAATCGGGATTATCGTCGCATCGATGCGGTGTTCGATGACCTTTGCGTTAAGTAGTGGGAAAAACCACCATGTAATCTCTTCTCAGTATAATGCTCGAGGGAGTATATAAAGAAATTTGGAATTTTTCATTAATAGTTTTCATAAAACCCTTTCCAGGAACATGCTACACTCACCCTGTTGATTTGAAATTAAAATTTTTGAACATTTGTATCCTCATCTTAAAAATATATGAACAAATGTTTTGTTGATCCATTGCTCTATCCACTTCTATAGTTTAAACGGGTTATTATTACATTTTGAAAGTTTTCAAGTGAAATCAGAAGTATAAGTATAGTATAATGTCATCTTTTAGGAGGCTTATTTTTTTATTATTATGGCAGGCTTATTTTATTGCATTATTTTTTATCAAATAAACGAGTATTCTTTATAGCGAATAATTAGAATTCAATTACAAAAATAAGAAACATGTTTAATGATTGAGATACTTTTATGTTTCTCTCTTAATAATTTGAAAGCCTAGTCTCTCACTTGTAAAAAGGTTATTCATAATTCAATTCGAAAAAAAGACCACCTCACCTTTTTATCTTTCTGCTAATTTTTGTTCGAGTAACCTAATATGCACCTAATTCTAATTCCTAGGGTCAACTAAGTGCACACTCCTCTCTCTCTCTCTGTGAACAGTACGTTAAAGTAAGAATTCTCTGGCTCTTCCCTTCTTCTCTTAGCTATAATTCCTTTCCTATGTCCTCTATTCTCTTTAAAAATTAACTTAATCTAGAATAACATCTTTTAGGGAAAACTTTATATGCATGAAAACAAAATCAATGGCATTAAAATAATGTAAATTCTTACTAATATAATTTGAGTAATTGTTCAAAAAATTAGAGTTAACTCAATATGGATGAACCAGCTATCAAAAACGGAATTTCAACACGAAAAATATGTCTAAAAAGCAAGCAATGAAGCTTTAAGAAACTATTTTTGACGAAATATCCGTTAAATACGCACGTGTTTTGCGATAGTTTAAGCCTACAAATACCCATCAATCTCTAAGTATTCATAAATCGCGGCGGCTGAAAGTCACTTATTTTAAAGCAAATAAACCATATTGCATTACAAACCCTTAATGCTATTACTGAAAATGAGGGTGCGAAATTTACTCCTCTCTGAGGCAATAATTTGATACCCTGCAACAGCCTTCCTCGTTAGCCTAGCGGAGAATGAGGCATCCATCCATTCCCAGCATTACAAATAATTTACAAAACATTTAAATTCAATTATTCTCCACCTAAGAAAAATGCTCTCAAAAACTCAACGGTTTCTGCGGGTTACACGCTGGTTTTTAGTTATCTCTTTTTCGGAACAATGGAGGTAAAGTATAAACAGAACATACTTTCTCCTCTAAACACAAAAACCACGAAAGCAAAAAACAATTGATGAACTTTGAAACACTTTGGAATTGAAAGTGCCTACAGGAAGCGTATTTGTGTCTATATGACGCATAAATGTTGTTTAAACTTTGACGATTTGACCACTTGAAAGCCTCTTGAAAATTTAATAAGCCTCTATTGGGTGATACGAGAACAAAAGGTCACCAAGAACTTCCTGCCAACAAAAAAAATTAGCAGCTAAGACACCCCATCAAAGAGTCGTCAGAACCGTACATTTTAGAAATGTTGGTCACAACCACTTGAAACTGGAAGACGTCATTACCCAGGAATACTAAAAATACTCAGTCGGCAATTTGATGTCCAACCTCACCATTTCTGGCTGTCAATTTTTCCTAGAACGTGTCACCGCCCAAAGAACACATCAGAAAGCGAATTATGCAATACGCCTCAAGTGTACAATTCATAGAAAAATAGAATTTCTGCATAGAAAATATAGAATTTATGCACAATATTCACCATATATGGCTGTCAATTTTTCCTAGAACGTGTCACCACCCAAAGAACACATCAGAAAGCGAATTATGCAATACGCCTCAAGTGTACAATTCATAGAAAAATAGACTTTATGCATAGAAAAAATAGAATTTATGCACAATATGCTCGCATCTTCGCTATCTTCACTATCATATACAGATATATGATATTTTGTAACCAGAACTGACGACCTTTTTTTTTTTTACTTGTTAGGAAGCCCCGTTTTAGGCGACAAGCCTCTTCAGGGAGGGAGGGAGGGAGGGGGGAGCTCGATCACCGGTAAGATCTTATGTTGACAAAAATACAAGAATCTTTATGATTCTGATCATAATATATGAGTGAAAAATTCTATTTTAATTTTTTACTCCTAGATTTGAGAGATATTTCACACAGGTAGAAAAAGTGTTTTAATTAAAGTACAACGGCGGTTCAATAAGTACCCGAGTTTGACAACAAAGGGCGTTCCTGAGGGAAGTTTATGTTACCATCGTATGCTGCCATCTATAAAACGACGGTGAAATAAAATCAATACAATCAGACTGATTTAAAGGTTAGTTTGGATTGGGCAGCCATTCCAGTAAGACGTGTTTCGTGATTTTCGCTAAGATGGAAAAAGAGCAGTATCGTTCGGTAATTCGCTTTTTGTTTTTGGATGGGAAGAAATGCGAGGAGATAAAAGCAAAGTTGGATGCTATTTATGGGGACACTTTGCCATCTATGACCACAGTTAGATATTGGTTCAACGAATTCAAACGTGGGTGAACATCTGTTTTTTATGAGGAGCGACCAGGACGCCCGGCAGACGTGGTTACCGAGGATATCATTCAAAAAGTCCACGCCATGATTCTCGCTGATCGACGAACGAAAGTCCGCGAAGTAGCAGAGGCCGTGGGTTTGTCAACCGGAACAGTCATTAATATTTTACATGATAAGTTGGTGATGAAAATATTGTCGGCCCGATAGGTGCCGCGATTGCTCATGGTGGACAACATGCTGATCCGGCTGTCATCCGGAGTTGTCGCCGCCAAACTGCATGAACTATGTTATGAATTGCTGCCGCATCCCCGTATTCACCCGATCTGACCCCCTGCAACTTTTCTTATTCCCTAACATGAAGAAATGGCTCGCCGGAAAAAGATTTAGCTCAAACGAGGTAGTTATCGCCGAGACAGAAGCATATTTTGGAGAGTTCGACAAACCCTATTTTTGGAGGGGTTAAAAAAATGGCCGGAACGTTGGGAGAAGTGTATCTTTCTAAAAGGGGACTATGTTGAAAAACAAAAAAACACTTTTGAAAAAATGGTTTCTTCATTTCTAACACGGGTACTTATTGAACCGCCCTCGTACATATCATCCTTTGCTGGAAAACCTTTAATTAGGAGAGGCTAATTGTTGTTTTTAATTTATTATATTTCATTATTTGCAATACCACAAAATGTTTCGCACTGGTATAGCTATCGAGCAACATCTTATACAAGTGCGAGATCTTCCCTGAAGCTAAGTTAAGTTAAACTTCTATTGAAGTTAAATTCTAACTAGCATAGAGGATATAGGTCTGACTCCTAATGATGAAGGATTTTATGAAAGGGTAATAAGACCGCTGGCAGTGCATAATGAAACCTTAAATGCAACGTATCGGATAAGCTGTGGTCCCCCTATCGCCTTCTGTCAAAAGGGGGTTAATGCCGAGTTCCTCTGACCTTTTTCCTCCCTCCCAACGCAACCTGTTCCTAAAACTCTACTTTGCAAAGAAACGAAAATAAATCTCCAGCGGTTGATTGCATTTTGCTTTGATTGCCTATTTCATAATTGCAGTAAAATAGAGACGATACTTTCCTTTAATTCGATCCGGAGACGTATTGATACTTGTGTACATGAATATTTAAGTTGTAATTTCGAAAAATCATATGGAAAAGGCTGACACTTTCACAATTTTCACCTTATTTTTCTCCATAGCAAAGTTCTTTTGCAAGGGTTCCCTCACGTGTGATAACATATTTCGAGAGACTTTTACAAAATTTTGAAATAAATGCAACAAATCTTTATTTTATTGTGGTGAGTTAGTCATTTACGGATTTTAACACACAACTTACTTGAGATATCAGTAAAAATTTTCGTTAGATATAATGCATATTAACTGTATACTCTACGTTTTTAAAAAGAATATCCAGAATTTTACAGATAACTATTGTACATACACGACAGTAAAGGTTATATATGCACATCAAATAAATTTCTAAGAAGTCAATGAAACAATGACAAAGTTATTACCGGTCCAGAAGATTTTTTACTCTGAATATAGGATCGACGTCATTTTCTCATAGCCATTCAAATAATTCGAATACGATAGTGAACCTGGCGCATCCGTATCAGATGTATCTTTTTTTAGATGAATATGCCAAGCCTGTGATAGAAGCAGCTCATCTCCAAAAGGTGTTGCTGCTTTAAATTGAAAACAACAAAATAAATATCTTTTTATATGCGGAATAATCACCCTCTCGAATGATACAATATACGCGTGCAAATTCCGCTCGCCGCGCAGTTCTTTACGTAGTCATCCTGAAAATAGGCTATCCCCCGTCTAGCCTCCCTCGGGCGCCGTTTCGGCTTAAAACCAAAATCCTCGCTGTCTCTGTTGTTTCGTATATTTCCCATAAGCATAAACTCCTCGTGGACCAACTCAGCCCCGTTTATCGCCCCAAAGCAAAAACTTCTTTCTACCCTTTCCTCTCCCCCCCCCCACCCACCACCTTCCTCCCACCCACATCCTTTCTCTAACACTCCACCCCCTTTGGCCCCTAAAACTTAGCATTTTTGTTTTTGACTGTCACTTAAGCCCTTACCCCCTGGCGGCTGAACCTCTTACTTCCACCACCACCCCCTCACCCGCAAAAGCGGACTCACCGCCTTCACCCCATTTCCTACCTCCCTCCTTTTCTATACCCCTACTAACCTACCCAACCCTCTTTTTTTACTTATTTATTTCTCTCTTTTGCCAGCAGAGGAGGACGCGTTATCCGACGCGAACGACTGTAACTCGTGGGGGCGCCTTAATTACTCAAGTTTCGGCAAACAGTGGCCGGCGGGAGAAAGAGTTCGTTGCGAGGCAAAGGGGTCATTCGGTTGGCGCAGAGGAGAGGGAGGGCCTGACGGGTAAAAGGGAAACAGAGGAGGACCAGGGGTAAAAGGGGATTATAGAGAGTAACCGAAGAATGAGAAGAAGGCGGTGAAGAAGAAGAAGGCATTGAGAAAAGGAAATGCCTAAAAAGAGAGGGGATGCGTGAGGGATTTAAGAAGGCAAAACAGGGAAAGAGCGGTATAAAGAACAGGGGGAAAAAAGGGCTATAGGTGGTGTGGCCATAAATTTGCCTAAAATTGCAGTAACTCAGTTCAAACAAAAACATTATACGCGATGGAGGAATTTCACGTAGAAGACTAACAGCCTCCCACACCAATGGACCATCCTCGGTCATTGGTAAACGACCCCCTCGAGAATAATTTCAAATTTTTGCCGGAGTAATTAGTTTGTTTCAACCGCTTTTTTTCACGCCCCTGAAAGTTGCAACATTCGCATTCGGGGGGGCATCATGGGCTCGCATCTCATAAGGTACCTAATAGAAACGATGAAGGTCAAGTCCAATGATAGCATAAAGGCAGTTAGTGGAGTGGTAACAGGCCTTGACTAGCAATCCTCTCCTCCAACGCTGGGTGTTTGAAAATTGGCCAACCGGTCAACTCTTGTCTGGTCGGAAGACAGCAACACCCCCCCCCTCCCCCCTCCGGCCTGGAAGGGTTGAATTTCCGCAATTTAATCAACGCCTTCCCAGGTGGACGAACGCGATGCTTGGAAATGACGGACGCAAGTCCATGAGGAAGACAAGGAGTTGGGCCGGCAGGAGGAAGAATGAGGAGTGTAATAAAGATGTTGGGGCGATTATGGAAAATGCGGGAGCAAGGAAGAAGTTGCCGAAAAATCATGATTGGGGGATGAGTAAGATTTGCGAACTTGAGGGGAAGGGTACGGAAGGAAAATATTTAGAAGACGGGGAACTTGCAAGAAGAGAGTGCAAGGGAGGGGAAAAAAATGGCGTATGGTTCTAATATGGACAACTTTCTCCCCATGGAGTGTCACGGGTGGTTGGCACCCTGTCATTTGTTTTATTTTTTCTCCATTTTAAACTTTCTTAATGCGGGGCGAGATTAAGCGGAGATAGGCCATCCCTCATCTCCAACCCCTTCCGCAACAGCTTCCATGCTTGAGGCATGCTCTAAACCCAAGATCTAGCAGGGAATAGTTCATCAGAGTCACTCTGCCTGATTTTCTTCGCTATACGGTGTAAATAATAGTGGACATGGGGACCCAAAGTGCCTCAGAAACATGTTTAGGGTCCAGGTCCTATTTATCGAAAAATGAGGTTAACCTAGCGTAATCGACGGTTTCCGGCATATGTGCAGTCATTGAGTGAACAGATTCGTCGTGATCGTCCTCGAAAAAAAATATACATTTTTACCCGATGTGTTCTTTCTGAAAGAATTACTTAAGTAATATGGAAGATCACGGATCTCCTATACGTTTTTCAATTTCGTAAATTACTTGATATTTCCAAATGTTTTTGGTTGTATATAGTATATTGAAAGTTAGTGATATATGAGATAATACCAAAACGGCATATGTAGGTCTATTCTGAAAATATTTCACCAAAAAAAAGATGATATATCTTGCAAGAGGTTACATAAAACCACTTTGAGCAGCAAATTAGGAGAAAATCGTGATTTATTAATATCGATGATATTTAGGGGAAAAGGTCTCCTAGGTTGTGAAATTAGACTAAACTGACGGTACACCAAGCTCTAATATTAATGGTCATAATGTGAAATCAAAATTATAAGTCAAATTTAATGTCAGAAGAGGAGATTTATAATTATAACTTTATGATATAATAAAGTTAAAGCAGATATAAGATGCAAATAGATTCCACGAAAAAAACTCAGGTTCCACAACACAGGTTCCATTTTCTAAAGCATATGGTTTTCATGGCACTCCAATTTTGCTTGGTAAAAATTAACTCACAAAAATGAATTCCTCAGAATACATCAAATTTATATAAAAAGTATTTGTTCTTGTATTTTTTATGATTTAATTTTCATGACAGCTTAGTTTCTTCATTGAATTAGCTAATTTTAAAAGTCTATGAAGGGTAAGAATGCCAGATCAGCAGAAGACATCAGGTCTCCAAAAGTTCGTAATTCGGTGCAGAAAAAGATTTTATATTGACTTCTACTCGATGAATACAGTACCTGTGCTCCACACTGTAAACAGTCTCAACTAACGTTTAGAGTCTACTCCTCCTTAGTTTCTAGAACAAGTGTCTCGAACAAGAATTTCCGGAACGTAATTCAGTTCTCTGTTTTGTGAGAACGTGAGGCCTGGTACCAGAGAACACACAGCCGACTAAACTTAAACCACTTCAATCTCATTAACCTAAGGTCAATGAAAAACAAATAACCGCTGTAAATAAATGGAAATAGCCGTGGGTATCTGATGATATTTAGCGAAATATTTCATGATATCTCGAACACAAAACTTAAAATGGAAGTTTCACAACACATCACATCTTTGGTTGGTTTTCGTAGAAAATTTTTACTCATATCTATATATCTTGCTCACAATGATCTGAGGTTTAAGTAAAAATAGTTTAATGCCATGGATTACAATTCTAATCGATCCTGATAAGTTTTATACCTGCCGACTCCATACGCCCACAAACAGAAAATTTACTTAGATCTCGCTAGCAATTTTTTAATGGTTTCTGAATCAAATCAATCCTCTCGCAAATAAAATATCATAAACTTTTCATAAATTCTTGGCTAATGTGTGCAGCGCTACATTTACATCAATGAAAAGGGACTTAATGAGATGATGCATCGCATTGTACTTCCGATTTTCTTGGTAATCATCCACGCATGATTAAGTACAAAGCCCCCCATAATTATTAGAAAATCTGCGGTGGGAATAGGTTGCACGATTTTTAATAATAGAAATAACGAAATGATGGTGATATACATATATATATATATATATATATATATATATATATATATATATATATATATATATATACATATATATATATATATATATATATATATATATACATATATATATATATATATATATATATATATGGTCGCTATACATATCGAGATACGGTCGACAGTATTCAACGTTTATTTTGTATGCCTACAGACCATTTTGTTCAGAGCTCGTTATCTGTCTCATTTCAATATGGCACTTCCACCGCGTCAATATGACTCTCATTTCGATAGTGTCCTTATACTATCATTGACTCATGAAAACAGAAGTAGAATACAACGCTAATTTATTAACGCACTTTCACAAATTATTGGCCATTGGCATGTAAAAATCATTCGACCTGATCGAGTTCTGATCCTGTATCTTACAATTACTGGAGGGGGGTTTCCGCCAGGTATTTTTAGAAGGCATCCTCAAATTAAGGTGTATTTCCGAACGAGTTCCGAATCCTGGTCAAGTCAAATGATTTTTTTCATGGTGAACTTCCACTCATTTTTATATCAACTTACGCCCGTGCGCGAGACAGCGTGTAATGTTCCTGATGGCATTTCCTAAGAATTACTGTTTAACACATTTTCCTCTTTCGAGGTCTTTCTTCCAAATCCCCTTCTGCTCTTTTCATTAAGGGAATTGAGTTTTTACGGTGCTACGACGTCCAAGGTAATATCATAACGTTATCAGGGAAAACCCATTACGTGATAACACAGCATCCGTGCTTGAGGTGGAATTCGAGTCCTCCACCTTTGGGACCACGAGTGCGTTACCCACGGGCTACAGTCTGACGCCTCCACCTCACTAACCACAGGCCTCTGTGGGAGATGCTCGCGTAGATGTAAATAATGGTACCTTCCTTTATTTCACCTGTGGGAAAACACGGTCGATAGCTTTAAAACAGAATATTTTTTTGCTGTTTATAAATAAATTTAAAGGATAGGACTCCATAACAAAAGATGTGGCCGACGGATTACCGTAAGGAAATTGGCAGTCAGAAAAGAGTTCAAATGCTGGGCTGGAAAAGGACGGTAAACTTATGAAATGCGATTACAATAGGCACAATTGGAGAAGAATGTTCATTTAAATTTAATAACCTGTCATTATGCAGAGAATTAATGATAAAGAAGGGGCCAATGAGAGATGAATGATGAATATGGCGTTAGGGAGGTGGATGTAGAAGTTTTTAAAAAGCGAATTATTTTGGACTCTGTGAGACACTGGGAAATGGAGAGCCTATATATGAGTGCAACGTCAAACAACAAAAGCCAATCGGTGATATTCACCCATCCACCCGACCACATGGCATTGTTGTGTATAGTGAATGATATCCTATCCGTCGCGACGACCCATCTGCGTGAGCCATTGCCATCATTAGTTATCAGCGTCCCGCTGAGTCTGGCGGATGTACGCGTGCATTAATATCCACCAAATGGGACACGTGGGTACCTCCGCATTTAAACAAAAAAACGTCAACAGCAACGTAGTAATCGATTTGACTTATTAGTATTCGATCCGATCATTTTTTCGCTTATGGTGCCAGGGTATTTCTCAAGCGTCAATACACGAAATGGGAATTTCGCCATTTGAAATTTTGTCTCAAGGGTAACGATGGAACAAAAATATTGGTTTTCAAATTTCTAATCCTTTCACTTTTTGAAGTACGTTTTTTGCCATGGATATGATAACAACGAATTGAAAAACTATTTTTGAAAATGTCAAAATACATCATGTTTATCATAATTACTTTGATTTTTTTTAGCAGTCAAGGAATCATTCAAAAATAAACATATAGATTAGTGAATTAGTTACTGTAGTTTTGAAAGAAAAGGAAAATGAGCTAATGGATCAATTAAAAAACATATATATATATATATATTTATTTATTTATTTATTTATATAAATATATATATATATATATATATCTATTTATGATCGATTTTTGCATCTCTTTTTATTCATAACGAGTCATTGTCAAAAATAATATGCGCCTTTGGATACATCACTTATTATACGGATAAGTTTTCATTATATTAATTACCTAACAGGATAATCTAACTATTATCAGTTGACTCTTTCGAACTCTTCCATTTTAAAATGTACGGGATTGAATCATTCAGTTAAATATTACTAGATTATGAAACCAATATACAAAAATTCTATCAGATACCTCCCTCAGAAATTTTTTCTCCATTGTATTTTTTAAGTTGTAATCCTTAACTCTTTGCGCATTATCACAGTCAACCTGCTAATTCTCAATATTTTACATTAATTTAAAAGAATTATCAACTAAACGGGTATTACAATTTTTTAGAACATGAAACGATCAGTATCAGGACATTAAATCACAGCACAAGATTCCATAATTAGTTATTATTTAAGAATTAATGTCCCATCAAACAATTTAATTATCTGTTTAGAAAGGCCCTTCTTAAACGTAACTCTAAATTTAACATCAAATTGTACAAACAAATTTAAAAAATCTAAAAGGATTTATGCTGGAAGACACAGTAGAGTATTCTATTGATATTATCCTCGAAATTTAAAACGTCCGGAGCAATAATAAATATTCAATAAGCGTCTCAAATTTCATAGTACAACATGTTTCAAATCTATTCGTGAACAGAGAGAAATGAGGTGCCCCTAACGGAATCTTTAAAAAAAAATTACCTTTGTATGGATATCAATATGTGGGCTTAGCAACTTTCGGTACTATGATTTTACCTATATTCCTTCCATAAACGATAATTTCATTTACAATTGTAACAAGATCCAATGCGGAAATGTCATCATTCGGAAGACCTTTCCACTGCACACGCTCACGACAAACCCCTCGGAAATCATAGTATAGGATTATCCGCTTCAGGTTTTGTGAAACTCAAAATTCGTGCAGACTCTCATCGGTAACGAGAAGCCCAATCGATAATTTAATTCTGTCGGGCATACGACACTTTGAGGGAGCTCGTCCGAAATTTAATCGGGCAGTAAAAGAGTTCATTATTGAGGTCAGCGGTCGGACGACATCCGTGGAACGTTCCACCGCATGTTATGTCCTAAGCGCCCTTAAGGTAGGAAAAAAATTTGTGAAATAAATATAATATTTAGGCCGAGTAAAATGTGGAGGAAATCGTCCAGAGCGGATTGATGGAAGGAATCTTCGAGGAATACATACTTCAGCTGCGATAATAGAATAAGGCTGGCGATCAATAAAACGCAAAAGTTATGAATCCAGGTATAAATGCTATACAAATTAGTAAACGTATGTACGCCTATATTATTTATAATGCATAATTATATTTCAACATTTTAAATTAGGATTTTAATTAAATCCTGCAAGGGGAGAATCCCAATTGAAATTTCTATTATTCAGAGGTTCCATTTCTTTTTAATTTATTGTCCTAAGTTTTTATCTTAATTTTTGGTCCTAATTTTCTATTCAAATTATTTATTATAAAAAATTTATTTTTTACCATATTTTTAGCTTTAAGTGAAATATATGTGTGGCACGAGGTTCATTAATTTGTGGCAGACTGAAACATGTTCAGTTAGGGCACCGATGGAAATAACACTAGAGAATGCATTGCAATTTTTTTTGCTTTTGACCGAACACATTATCATCCTAAGCTGCCTCAAAAGGTTTTTGAAGGGTCCATTCTCCCTTACAGTACACCTAGAAGATGTTCTAAAATATTTAAAGTGGGGAGGCAATCAATTTCCCGGACCCGGAGCTCTAGTCACTGCTCTTACGGAAGTTAAATTAAAACAGGTGATGTCATTGAGAAAGAATATCGTAGAATAAGGTTAAGAGCACTACCAGAAATATTTAAAATTTCATTGGATACCCCCCACACGACAGAAACGAGTAAATTGTGCATGAGCCATACTTGAGCGCGATAGGTTCCACGAAAACCACCGCAAAATCGCCATTATCTCGCGAAGCGTGTTCCTCATTCTTCATATATCTACTCCATGCCATGTGCCATGTGACCTTTTCCTGCACCCTGCGATGAAGAAACAAATTCGTTAAAAGCGTATTTTATCATCAGAAGAAGGCATAGACGAACTGAGCCTGTTTCAACATGCAACGGCTACCGTTGCAATGCTGGAGTCAAATCAATGAACCTTCTTGAAACGAACACGTAGCAATTTTACATTATGTTAAGAAAATAGGATAATATTAAATTTTTGTATATGAAATCATGCGAAAAAAAATGTATGAGCATTCTTAAGTGAGCAATTCTTGTACATAGCATTCTAGGAGGGCACATTAGTGGTTGCAAGATAAGTTTTTGGGCATTGGTTAATCTTTGAAAGGATCAAGTATACTTCTTAAGATTAATGATACCAGCATTCGATCCGATAGTTGATCTACCATATACTACTTTGATTTAAATGTAGTTTTATTTTTTAAATATTGAAATATTTTGTCACTGAACAAAATAACCCCCTTCGTGTGCACACCTGCCAATGTAATTACCATTGGGACCAAATATTTGAAATATGCAAAAAAGGAAAAATGAAGTGTACTTAATTAATTACAGCAATTCCGTGAGTTTCAATCTAAAAATAAAATCAAATTATTTTTGTTTCAATTATATATGGCACGGAACGTTATGGTTGGTGTAACTAAATAAGCCCTGGAAATGTCACAAGAGTAGAATAATTTAGCCAACTCACGAATGTGTAGTTACTATACCCAAAGCAAATATTATCATTACTTTTTCATTGCACTTCTTTTTAATTATTGTCATACTGTACATTTTTGGAGAAATTGCCAGCCTATGAATTAGAAAACACTATTATGAAGCAAAAGGGTTAAACTCTATGCGTAGTAATGGGACTCCTTGCCTATTCTTAATCACTTCGTCACATAGATCGGTAACAATTACTTACTCGTATTTCATTTGTGTCTATCAAAAGTAAAACTTCATATGAGATAGCTATTAGTTCACGCTGTCACCCAAAAATATATTTAATTAACACATATTAATTAATCACGTGAATAGCATATGTTAGAAAGTGTATATAATATACTACCTTGATCAAAAAGTTCCCGGAATAACCACCGTGTGGCGCTCCCATCGTTCCGATTTGAGTTCTGTTTTTTTTGTTAAATTGGTACATCTGTTGTTGATATTCCCTTTAAATCTTAGTGTCATAACTTGACATTTGCAAAAGTTACGTAGCCAAGAGTACATCTATCTCTGTGTGTGTTGGCGATTTTTTACAATTGCAGAAATGGATTAAAATTTGCAACAACGAACTTGTATTAAATTTTGCGTAAAAAACGGATTTAGTGGCGCACGGACGTTGGAAATGTTGGAAAAGTGTTTCGGCAACGATTCTCTAAAAAAAACGGTCGTTTACCAGTGGCACGAGCGGTTCAGAAGTGGTCGTGAGTCAATCGAAGATGATGAACGCAGTGGCAGACCATCGACATCGAAAGTCGGTGAAAAAATTGATAAAGTAAAAGAAATGTTGGTCAATAACCGCAAATTAACCATCGGAGAAATAGCGGAGGACTTGAACATTGCCTATGGATCCGCCCAAGACATTGTGGTTAATGATTTGGGTTTCCGTCGTGTAGCAGCAAAGTTGGTGCCAAAATACCTCAATTTCATGTCGTCGCAAAAGACATGATTTGCGAGGCTGAATCCGATCCCACATTCATCAAAAGGATCATTACTGGAGACGAGACGTGGGTTTATGAGTACGACACGCAATCCAGACATCAGGCAAGTGAATGGCGTTCACCAAATGAGCCGAGACCAAAAAAACCACGTCGTTTTCAGTCAAAAAAGAAGGCAATGCTGACGGTTTTCATGGATTACAACGGTGTAGTGCATCATGAATTTTTGCCAGAAGGCCAGACAGTAAACAAAGAGTATTATTTGGGCGTTATGAGACGTTTGCGTGAAGCAATTCGCCGAAAGAGACCAGAAATGTGGGCAGAAAACTCGTGGATTTTGCACCATGATAACGCACCGTCGCACAGTGCTATCATTATTCGTAATTTTTTGACGAAAAATGCAACAAATACCATCCAACAGCCACCGAATTCACCTGATTTGGCTCCCTGTGACTTCTTTCTGTTCAATCGAGTTAAAAAACCATTACGGGGAACGCGTTTTAGCAGCCGAGAGGAAGTAATGGAAAAATCGCAGGAAGCACTGATGGACATACCGAAAACCGAATATAAAAAATGTTTCGAGGATTGGATCAAGCGCTGGCATAAGTGTGTTGCAGTCGATGGGGATTACTTTGAAGGGGACAATATAGATTTAGATGAATAAACTTGTATTTTTAATTTTCTGAATAAATTCCGGGAAATTTTTGATCAAGGTAGTATATGTATATAATGATAATATATGTATAGCGATCTAAGGATCAGCAAAGAAATCCTAATTTCATAACGGCTCACCTCTTTGAATTGAATTTAGGCCCTCGCTAAGCACGATAACATTTCCGTTAACAATAATTCGCGTATATTAATTCCTTTCATATCTCTACATAATATAATTACTACGCAAAGTATGAAACGTGACAGTGAAAAAGATTTATTAGCGACTATAATTTTTTTCTTCAAAACTACTCCATGGGCATCCTTCCTCGGGTCAAACTGAAATGTTAGTGCATCCTCCATATTTGTAGTAGGTATTCCTCTTTTCCAAGTTCCAATAGTTTTCGTCCCACCCTTAGGCAAATACGTGCATAATTAAAAATCAATATTTTCCTTCGCTTGAGGGAAGGCGATGTGGGGGAGTGGCTTTAAACAAGCCGAGAGAACTGGCCATGAATGTTTTAAATGCGCCACTTGTCAAATCAGAACGCCTCGCGTTTCGGTTGTTTAATAAATCACATATCAAAAATTGCCTTTTTCAATTTTCAAAAAAAATTAACAGACATTTTCAGAAATTTTGGTTATTCATAACCGCAGTACTCCTAACGTTTTTTACTTATTTTTTCCTCCTCTCTGTTCTTGATGGGAATTTAATTAACACCAACCTATGCACTCCTGATTTCAATGATAAAATGTAACCGCAATGTATTCTATGAATGAAAAGGGATATTTGTAAAGGTCAGTTCGATCTCGCTCCTACGCAGCTACAAGAAAAACTTTTACATCATTATCTAGTCAATACCAGAATTATTAAATCGAGGTTAAAACATGACAAAGGCATCAATGACACGATTATATCTTTCAAGAATCTACTAAGCATAATTACATGCCACGCGAATTTTGATGGCCTCAAACCTTTGAAAAAAATAAGGTCGTGGAAAATTCTCCATGGTAGTAGCAAATAATATCTATATGAATTATAGATTAACGTGAAACCATGAAACCTTTTCTGATAATCACTCGTAATAGTACTGCTTAAACTGTTGTGCTGGGTCCACTCCAATTTATAACATGTATTCAAAAACTTTCAGCTTCAGCTAAACCGACCATAAAATAATTTTATAACAATATTTCTTTCTAAATCATTCAGCACGAAACACTGGTTTCATTCCTTAACATTTTTTATTTCACTTATGTCACATAATATAAATGAGTGTTCGCATAATACTTCACTGAATCAAATTTCTGAAAGTCTGTCGATCAAATCCTGACACGCTTCTGGAATTAATTTCCATCTCATGCATTAATCTTACAGATACTAGATGTACGATCCTGTTGTTACCACGTCAAAGACCTCTATCTTTACATTTTTTATGCTACTGGTTTTCAAAATATAGAAAATAAGTTTTTACTTCCGCAATCTTAAATTCTTCCTCGCATATTTCAGGGTTGAAAATTTAATTCCTTATATTTCGTGGATGATAGTTTTTATAATGGCCTCTGCTCTAAAATTCGAGTAAGGTTGCTTTAAAAAATTCAAGGTAGCTTGAAAATGAGCTTGATCTGATTCATCCTGGCGTTCATTTATTTTTAACATACTAGTATAAAAGTAACAAAAGTAACAATAGTATAAATATGTTTGAAAACGGTAATTCCACTTAATTTCAATGGGATTATCACATATTTATTGTATCTCACGAGGTTCTATTAAACAGCTATGAATTAAATCTTAAACAAATATTTCGCAACATATTTATGCGAGTTTTGGTAGTTTTAGTTAACTATTATAAGGCTTGTAACTCCCGATCTGTATAAAAAAGTACGTCTTTCGATATTGAAAATCGACGTATTCTTTCGACATAACTGGTGACTCAAAATAGAAGTAGATCGGAAAAAACTAGTACCTTGGATTTGCAAAAAAATTTAAAAAGTTATCCTGCAGGGAGGAAATCACGACCCGCAAATTATAATAAAAAAATACTAGTGATTCCATAAAAAACTAAAAGGAGACTTCTTCAGATAATCAATCCAATGTTATTTCTAATGATCTACTTTCTACAAGTATTTATTTTTAAGGTTTTCAACACATTTCTGAGGAAGTAGCTCAATAATCTAAAAACATTCTGCTATTGAGATTCGGAGAAAACGTTAGGTGGACGTCTTGTCATTATTCAATACTGAAATATACGAATATGCCTTCATTGCGACCGTTCTCTCGTTCTTTCCTTCCCCATCACTAATCGCGCGTTATGTCTAAATCGGTGTGTACTTGCAGCTTATTCTATGCATATCATCCACCTGCTTTCCTATTCCCAAACTTAGAAAAATCTATACCCTTACAGAAGTTCTCCAAGAATTCTCAATATCGGTTTATCGCCCGCGAGCATTCAGCCGGTAGCTTTCACCAATGCCACAACGTTAGGGTATCGAGCAGTAAAGAAAAATTTTCACGGGGCCCGGCGCAGGGAAAAATCACATTTGCATGAATGAAAGCAGGGAATCGAATTGCCTATTTCTCATGGGCATGGAACCTTCATTGATTAACAGTGATTATAACACCACGCACTCCGGAGAGAATGCGTGTGATTTTCCTGAAACGAACGACACAGTGTAGAACTTAAATGATTCACTTTTTGGCGTAAAATATTCCCAATTCCCTTAGCACTTTCATTTTTTATCGCTTCGTCGTCCGCTTCCCTCCATTTCTCCTCGTTCCTCGCTACGTTTTCTCTTTTATTCGACTTACATACCTCTGCAAGCATACTTCCCTGACCATTCCTTCCCTCTCTCTTCTTTCAAACTCTTCCTCGTTCTCTCTCTCTCTCTCTCTCTCTCTCTCTTAGCGATGATCACCTCCCACCAAGCCATTCCGTCGAAACGAAAGCCTGCAGTCCAAAATTCAAATTATGCATGGCATGATAATATCAAGTAAAGGGTTAGGCAGGTTGGCGATGAGCTCGGTGGATAAGCGCAAGTTTGGGTTACGAGTTTACTTCTAAGATGATCGTTATGAGCGCGTAATGATCAAAGACTTGCGAGATAGTACCATGGTGAGCAGTTAACCATGCAAATGGCAACCAGGAAATGATGAAAGGAAGATTTAGTTCTTATCGCTAAACGTGGGTCATTTCTCAGCTTAAAGATACTGGGCAGATAAATGCAAATCAAGATTCTATTACGCATATTTTCCTTTTATAAATGTAGCCTACTATTATAGGTAGGTTTTTGGTGAACACAATAACCAACGCTACATTTCTAATATTCACCTAATACGACCAAAAGGGAAACCCTAATCTAAAATAAAACATTTGATTCTCCATGCTTTCTGCCTCCCTTCATTCCGTCCAACAGCCTATTCATTCCCTCCTCTTCCTTTACATCCCAAAAGTTCCCCTTCTTCCCAGGTCTGCAACATTCCAAACGCCAATTAAATTTGCTGCGCATTCACTTTTCATACCTCCTTTGGATTCTTCCCAACAACCGTCTCCCTACCCTACTCCGCATGATGCATACTTTATTGTTTGGTTTTAACTTCTGTCCATTTCACTTGTTCCATTCTTCTTCACTCCCAAATCTCAAAATCCTCCAAATCTATGCTTACCTAGTCCCTACGACCAAGTCTCCGCGCCGTACCAAAACTACGCCCCATATCTAACTTTTCATTAGCCTTTCCTTAATTAATATTCTAACTTACAACACGTGTCATCAATTTTCGTTCTCCTTATAAAAGCATGGTTGTATCGCAAAATTCTTATTATTATATGCCTACTAAATTTACAATCTTCGTCAAAAACACTGCCAAGAGAAGTAACCTGGTCTATTTTTTTGACCTCTAGCGTTAAAGTTCAACTAAGACTAGCTATTCATTTATTTACCGTTCGAAAACTTCAAAACCTCTTATTTGTTAGCATTGATTCTCATCCCATACCATCAAAACGATATTCTAATGTGCTCAGCTATGATTATAACCCTTTGGATGATTGCTCAACCAAAGCATGATCATATGCAAATCTGATTGTAATGAAGGTAGAAGCGAAAGTAAGCGGAGGTTTCATTGAATTTATTACCTCATAGATTAATGTGATTTATTCGGCAATTCATTTCGAAGGGGAAATTATCAATATTCCAGCGTCTACTCTCCGGCCATTTAATTAATATGATCTAAATATGATTTTTTTAAGCATTCCTACGAGGGTCATCCGGAAAGTAGTACCCGTTCGTGCCGCATGAAGTGCTGACGACGCGAGTAGCCGCTGGACGAGGTCAGATAGCTTCAGTGGCTTGTCTGCCTTCTCTGAGCCAAGTTGCGTGACGCTAGCATTGCCTGTGTTGTTTCTGTGATTGTTTACAATGTTTAAAAAAATTGAGAACGCCGCCAGTTGTGAAGTGAGGGCAGTGATTAAATTCCTCAATGCAAGAAACGTTCGCCCATGTGATATTCATCGCCAATTAAAGGAGGTGTATGGAGACAATGTAATGGACGAGTCGTCTGTTCGGCGGTGGTGTCGCAACTTCAACATGGGGAGGGGGAACACACACGACGATGAGCGTTCGGGGAGACCGTCTGTCATTACAGACCAACTGGTGAGCTCAGTTGACGAATTCGTGAGGAACGATCGGCGCGTCACAATTGATGACATCTGTGAGCATTTTCCCAATGTTTCTCGAACAATTGTTCATGAAATTGTTAAACACCATCTGCATTATGCAAAAATTTGTGCAAGATGGGTCCCTCGCGTATCTCAATGAGCTGGCGGCGAAGGACTATGCAGCAGGAATACAGAAACTTGTCACACGTTATGACAAATGCCTTAATTTGCTTGGAGATTATGTTGAGAAGTAGTTTAAAGTATCCTCTTTCAAATAAAATTTTTTATGTTTGTTAATATTTACTTTTGTGTCTTTATTTCACGAACGGGTACTACTTTCCGGATGACCCTCGTATAATTAATACACCCCTGCTGGGCCAAAGCTTGCGTATATTCTCTTATCGCAGACCCCTCAAAATAAAAAAAAGTGGCCAGAGCTTTATTTTTATATTGACTATGTACTAGATTGCTGGCGGCTCGGTAAATTTATTAAAGTTCATCATTCGCATCACAAATATATATCAAGTACTTGAGCCAAACAATCAGCTGCACTTAATTTTGTGAAATGTATTCAGCTCAACTACCTTGGGCATTATTCTCAACTCTATCTCCGCTTCTCCCGCAATATTTACAAGTTTCCGACAAAAAGAAGTTTAACTCGACTTAATAGATCGAGATAACTTTTTATTGCTGGCTAATAATACACAATATGCATTTATTTACTAATCCGTGGTTACTTTCAATCCAATCTACACAAATACTCCGCGATCCGTCAAAAAGGTGTGTAGCATGGGGCGCAATTACGAGGTGGAAAGGATACGGAATGAAGGAGAGGCAGGGGTTTTAAGGGATTGAGGAAAAGGGAAAAAATATTCACTTGAAATACCTCAAAATACATGCGCGGTTACGCATACATCTATGGATGTTAACGGATAACTTAATTTCAAACAAGTGGTAATTTTACCTTCCACAGAATTTCTCAGGTAAATTTAATAGGAGGGAATAGAAACGATCATCAATAAGATTTATGGTCGCCATACTAAGACCGGTCATGCAGAACTGGAAGCCAAGAAGGTGAAATTCTATTGCCTCAAAGCCACAAGAACATAGTAGCAACGTTCCTTGTCCCAGTACTCACTCCTGCCAACAATACATCTAATGAATCCTAATTTTTTATTTGCTTGCCAGCAGATTTTACCTAAATTGGGAGCACATTATAAGCCATCAGTTATCGTTACTCCTAGATATTTAATATCTAGGCCGGTATATAGTCAGGACCCGGGGATTGGTTGGATTAATTTCTTTTAGCAATTTGACAATTTTCTGTTCATCCGCTATTACATAGCCGTTAGTTCGGAATGTAAAATATCTGGGAAATTCTCGATAGCGATATCATTCTTGGAAACATTTTTGAAGAATTTATTTCTTTTTTATTATAATATTTCCATCAATATGTAGGAAATTTATTAAATTGTCTTTCATAATTATTGTTAACTATCAATTTTCATTGACAGAGCGCTCATGAGGTGGGCCAGGGCTTAGAATATATGAAAAACAATTGTATTAATAAATAGTCAGGAGAGACAGTACTTTTTTCGTAAAGATACAGTGATCCGTTGGAAGAACCGCGAGAGCAAACTCTTAGAACATGAGCGAAAAAGGCAAAAATAATAATGCATAAAACATATATATATCCATGAGAATATTAAATATATTGCTGCACTTAATTATTAAAAGAGAAGGTCTAAACGCATCGAATTTCATTTTACCGATCAATCAAATAAACTCCATTCATGGTTATTATTCTACGGCAAAACTAATGTCCCAAATAACATCACGTGACACCAACTCAACATTTATCCAACTGTGTTGCTGGAGTTTTCAGTTCACAAGTGATTTTTGACTTCTTGTGCATGTATCTTTGGTCTTAGGGGCCAAACATTTTTTTTCAAGATGTTTAGCAATTAAAACCGTGTAACCTGTAGCGTCAAAATATGCATTTAAGACGCAAAAAAGGGGACGATCACTTTTGGCATGAAGACGACAACGATACGTCGGAGATACGTTAGTATAAATATTTTTTACGCAGTGCCACTCGGAAGAACTAGTTTCAAAAATCATTCGTCATTATTGAAATAAACAAGGTTCCAGCTATTGTATGTTTTCCATTTTGTGGTGCAATATTCTTTTATGTAGCGTATCGGCTTATGGCTCTTAAATATGGTCTTAGAGACAAGGGTATGAGTGTAAATTGGGGCCTTTTGAGATTTGGATGTGGCGAAGAATGAAGAAAATTAGTTGGGCAGAGAAAGAAAGGACAAACACTGAAGTTTAACGGGATACCGAGAAAGAGAGAAGGTTCATGAGACAATCCGAAGAAGAAAGATAATATTTTTTGGAGGACACATTGAAAGGTAGTAGGATTCTGGATATTGTGATATTTCAGAGAGTTTCAGGCAAGCAGAGAATAGGAAAAAAGATAATCAGGACTTTAGACAGGAGAGGGGCATGCAAAAGTAACGAAAAAATAAAGGAAATATTATAGGGCGAACAAAAGTACGTAACCGTGATACACAGAAGATAATATCCGCAGGAAACCTTCCTAAACTTATGTTTGATATAGATTATTAGGGGTAGAATACCTACCAACTTAGAGTAGGTTTTTGATAATTCCTTGTACTTCACATTACTGAACTTGTAAGCACCAACTGACATGGCACAAAATGTCCTTAAATCCCATGCTACATATATTTCAAAAATTAATCCCCTATCTCTGCATTCTCCTACTTCCATTAATTGATCCAAAATGCAAAATTTCTATTTTCCCCTCACTCTACATCACTTTCCCAACATCCTCCCTCCTTTAACTACTTTCAGCATGCTATCGCCTCTCAGGACCTCCTGCATCCTCCTGCTTTCTTCAAATTCCTCCCATTAACTATCTCTCATCACCTGCTATGCCTTGAACTTCATCGTTTGTTTCCTTTCCCGTCCATTTTATTTTCTCCATTACCCTCACCCCAATTTCGATTGCTTCTCATATACGCTTATCCTGTTGCCTCAACGACCAAGTTTCCGAGTCATGCAAAACTATGCTCCACATTCAAGTATTCCCTGGTATTTCCTATACATCTTTACTTTAGGTGCTTATCATCAACTCCCACTTCTTCCTAAATATTTCCTTACATTACACACTTCTTTTTATGGCCCTATTTCTCTGCCCCTCTTCCATCAAAACACTTCTTAAATAGCTAAACTATTCTACCGGCTCTAGTTTATATGCCGCAACTTTGAAGTTTATCTTAGTCTTCCTCAATGTTGAGAATTTAATTACCTTCGTTTTTTATGATTACTTTTCACCACTAAAGGAACCATTTTCCTCATCAGGAATAGCCTATTTCCATACCATATTCCAGATTCGCATTTCCGATGTCCGGCATTGATTACCAACATTTGCTGATTTCCTCCAAATTTTCCCAATTGTTTTCAAGGCATTGATCAGTTCCGGACTTGGTCTCAATTTCCCTAATGCAGTGTTACCATACATTTTAGTAATATTTGTACTAGAAGATAGTAAAATCCAGGTCGATTGAAATGCTCTTATCAGGTATTCTCAGAATCCATCTCCTTTTATTTCATTATAAGAGATTAAAGCAGTGTCTGTATTTTCCATTTTGTCACTGCATTACTCTTTACTCTTTTACCTGATGTATTGGCTCATCCATCGGCATGCTTTACACATCATTCGACTTTGAAGTTGGAATTGGTCAGCATTGAAATAACTTAATTTCTGCGACACGGTCACCATGTCATCAGTGCCTTTTGAAATTGCATTTTCATACTCAGGGACCTCTCCTACTTAATCAGATGCTCCGTCCGCCTTGACCTTCGTCGTTTGAGATTCTTCCCGCCAATTATACTTATAACAAAAAAGGCCGTCTTCGAATCACAGGTCTCGCAGTCTGATAGGCTCCTTCTCGAGCGGAATTTACGAGAAGTAGTATACGTTTTGGTGTGGGACGAGGGGAAACACGGAATGCTCATTCTGTCCGTGCCGCGCTTCCTAAAGCAAGGCCGGCGTGCGTGTGCTCCCTTTCCGTGTACCTAAATGGCGTTCGCACGTCAATGCTACTTAAGTAGGAACACGATTATACAAACAAGATAGGTACGTGGGGTGGCACGGAGTGGGTGTGAGAGGAAGAGGGAGAGAGAGAGAGAGAGAGAGAGGGAGAGAGAGAGAAACGCCCCTCTTAGCAATTATGACGAATTATTATGGCTTCTTGCTTTATGGACGGCGGAGATAACGCTCACTTATTCACTTTAACCGTACACCCTGCTTGAATGTCGACGTAGTCGAGATAAGACCCAATGGCCTTGCCAGACGACTGTAAATCAAATATTTCTCTCTTCCTCATTATCCCTTTTCCCTCTCAACCAGATCGAAAATTTCAACTGTTGATCTATTCCTCTCGCTTCTTTTTTTAATTTTTCTCTTGAAGCTATCTAATGAACGTAGGCAACCGTATTATTCAGCCAAATTATGTCCCTTGATGGATATAATTATTCACAATCAAAACTCCAAAAGGAGTGGTATGAATATTTATCAACAACCACAAATCTCCATGATTTCTGCCGCATGGGTTTATGGTTTGGTTTACTAGCCTTCCCTGCCAGAGATAATCTTCGGAATCTCATTTCATGATAACTTTGAATACGAGTAATATTCTTTTAAAACTTCTGACCAACTATGAAATTACGACTATTTCAGAAAGAAGGCCCTCATGGCAATAATTTCGCTCCGATGTGGACTCAGTTTTTCTCTTCAGTTAGGGAGAGTTATCGCACACCATAAAGATCCCTTAAAGCTATAGCCCGCCCGCTCTTATTCGATTAAAAAGTTAATGTGCGTAACTGAGCAATTTAAATCCTCATGCTATTCATTTTTTCTTCACCGATTTGAAAAGCATAGACCAGCTGTCGTTTTAATACGACCCTATTGCTTATCTTATAGCCTCATAATTTTCAAACTATCTATTCTCATGAGCACGCAAAATATTTATTAATGATCAGCGTAATTACTGCGTACCAGAGGAAAAATTCAAATTACTAATCGACATGCCATGTATTTTTTCTGACAAACGTAAAATGATTTAACCATAGAAAAGATAGTTCGTACTAAATTTAAGATAATCCATTTAAACTTAATCACAATTAATAATGCAGTAAATCATTGTTGTTATCAATAATATCTGAGTAAAAATATTGGTGCTCATAAAATATGACCTATAGGACAGTAGTAATTCATTTTTAGGTAATTATGAAGAGCAACAAATAAACGAATAAAACTAATTGTTTGACTTCTGTATAAAAGTGTAAATATGGTTATTTAAATTGGCCAACTTCATGATCTACGCCAAAAGTTAAAGCAGCCCTTTAAAAGGGGTGGAGTATTTTTTATGGCAACCTTACAACTAGTTACGCAAAAGGTTCAGTTGGCATGTACATGTAACGTAGAAACAACATAAAAGTAATATATAATAACTTAGGACTTTCAATAACCGTAGAATCATCTTCTTCAGAAAGAAGAGTAGGGATAAAACACGGCGTAAAAGGAGGGAATGTTGGGCGAGATCTGGAGATAAGAATTATGGGTAGGATCCGCCCCGACTTCCCAGAATACCTTAAATCCGTACACACCCCTACATAACCGTCCATCCATCTCCCAAAACCGACTCCAGGTACCTCGCTATCTATACCACATACTCCCCCGGCTTTCAATCCCTCAAAGGCCTTTTTCCCATCCTAACCAATAAGAAAATCACCGCCAACCTACTTCCCAAACGTCCCTCAGTTACTTTTAGAGGTCCAGCAAACTTTTACGAAATTCTTTAAATAAATACCTCCTCCTCCCAAGGTCCTACCGAATTCTCGTGCTCTTGCAAGACTCAAAACCTGTCTGATTCTACGTATCTCCTATGCCCCAACCGAAGCGTACGAATTTTCTCCGTCCCCTCTCCAACTCATCCTTCACAACCAAAAACGTTTCCAATTTCCTTAAATGCACACTCTGCATTTTACATTGGTCAATGCAACACACCCCAATCCCCGCATTTATAACTGAGCCGCCAGAAACTTTCTCCGCCCATGTCACCATTCCTTTCCCTACCTGACCACAATTCTTGTCTCCCGCTTTTGCCGCGCATTCCTCGCTTTTATCTGATCGTTCTGAAGATGGTGGCTCTGAAGTCACCGAAAATGAAAAGTTATTTCGTGCTACTTTTTAATGTGTGTTTCTATGATTTAGTGATAATTCATCAACAGTTATACCTACGTTCATGAGTATTTTACTAGCACACACCGACATATGCTTATATAATATATACAAGTACACGGCCATTGGGACGATAAGGAGATGGGAAAGGCAGAATTCTCCATTATTGCTCGTGTTTTTTTCCTCGTACGTGAAGGAACCATCACGAGAAATGCCGGAGATAGTAACTAACGCAAGTGAAGAATTCATTCAATCAGTTAAATTGACCTGTGATAAAGCTTTAGTAAGCCGGCAAACTAAGAGATGGCATTACTGAGCGAATTAAAGATCCGGTGTTCTAGGTATGGGATGAGAATCGAGAAGAACGAATGAAATGATACTCTTTGGAAATAGGAAGACTAAATGAAGTATCGAAGTTAGTGGGCATGAATTAGTCAAGGCAGAATTTTTCAATTATAGTAGTAGTAAAAGTAATCGTGGCATGGGTATCAAATAAAGACATGTATAAAAAATTAGCGAAAAAATCGAGTTGGAGCAAACTTTGACATGGTTCTGATATCTCGCCGTTGCGTCTGATCAGACTATTGACGTAGTGTGAACGCTTCTGATACTTGGTAGAGTAGAAAAATGGAAACAATAAAATGCTCAGAGAGGGAAATAAATTAAGAAATGCTATGCTTGGTAGGGGGGAAAGGGCTATCGGAAAAACTTAAATGAAGGCAGGAGATGTAGTTGCACTACAATATTGAGTGGAAATGGGTTTTTCAAGACTTTGATAAAGGGGAGAATGTTGTGTAAATGAAGTTAAGGGGGATCGAGATGGTGCGGGGGCTAACGTACTGGCTTCCCACCCTGAGGGCGCGGGTTCAAATCCCGGCGGTGTTGAATATTTTTCAGAGGTATCTCGATCCCTACTTGAGGTGCTTTGTGGAGGGCACTTTGAGTGAGTACGGCGTCCGTCGGATGGGACGTTAAGCTGCGGACCCCTTGGCGCCTTTCGTAAAGAGTAGGCTAATGCCGACGCCGGGTTTCTCTCCACCCTTCATCCTTTCCTGTCCATCCCCTATGGCGCAAATGACCTTAGCTGTCGGTCGCCTCCCCTAAAAACTACTACTACCATGAAGTTAAGAAAGAAAATGATTAGGCATTTTGGAAGTCATGAAGGTAGATAGAAAACATATGGAACCGAAAAGTGGTTCCTTGTAATATCCAGTGTAGTGGCACTTAGTGCCTTTGTGTACAGAGCTTAGAGTAGAGGATTACTAAGACTCCATTCCTTCATAAAAACTCCAGTTTACCTTCCACTGCAGGCTACTGCTAAAACTTATAACTTACTTCCTTTCTTCTTTTATGCATTTTATCTCAGTTCGTTCTATACCATATATCTACGCGTCAACGCCCAACTCGTGAACTAGTCAAAAAAAAAATAATTTTTGTGGCATTGCATCATTTTTACTTGAGTAATAATTTCATATACTTCAGGAAAACACCATGGCAATCTGCGATCGCAAATTCACGACGCGCGCATAATGGTGTAGAAATGAGTGCAAAAACTTCCTAGTTATTTTTAGCGAACAAAAATTAATGTGTGCTTTTACGAGGAGTTTTCTGCATCTTCCGGGAAAGGGCGACGTTGAGCATAATCACGCCCATTCCACCAATTAGACGTCTGAAATCAGGTTACATTCTATAATGAAAATTTTTATCTCCAAAATTCACCCTGACGATCGTGATCCTTTTCCTCGTGAAACTAAATATTCATTCAGACACAAATTCAAGCACACGCTCTCCTCGCCCACGTCGATAACGAAAAGTGTTATAAAGCGTGAATGAAAGCCATCTGTTTCAAAAACCTGCGCCATTTTGCTCGTTTCCTTTTTCGCGAGTTTTAAGGGCTCACGTCAAAAATTTTAAAGCGAGCATTATTCTTATCCTTTAGGATGCGCCACCGTAAAGAGATCGCCGGAATATACGCTCCATTTCACGCGAGATCCCTTCGCAACTATAAAAGCACTCGACTCCCCGAGACACTCCTGCTTCCGACAGGGAATAGTATAGCCCTTCCTTCGAATAACCGAGGATTCTTATATAAGGAAACTGCAAAATGACAGCCACGCCGGTGGTGACCTCCGCCGCGAGAGTTCAGAAACCGCGTCGTGTGGAAGAGGTAGCAGGAGAGGGGGAGGGGTTATGGGCCTCTTCCTTTGCCACCGTGAAAGTTCGGGAAAGAGAGAAAGGTGGAGAGGTGAATTTGTGTGTGTGCATATGAGTGTGTGTGTATATACTCATATATATATATATATATATATATATATATATATATATATATATATATATATTCAAATATATATGTAAACAAATATATATATATATACACACACACACATATACATATGTAGACTGCTTCACTCACCCACCGCCTCTCCTCTCATTAACACCCTTACCCACCTCTTTCCGCACTCCTTCCCTAAAGAGCTTACTATTGAGGAGTTCCAAATGCAAATCAAATGACGCTTAGGATTAGGTACTCCGAAGTACGTTATGCCGAAATTTTATTAATTTGTGACCATACGAGGCTCGGGATTGCACAAAAAGCCCTTACAAATGAAAAAATATTCTCCAGATCAGTGAATGCAATTGCAACTAATTAAAACATTTCAGTCACTTTGTTCATTGCGATTTGAGTGAAGGTATAATGAGGTTGGGATAATTAAGGCTTAGAATGACAAAAACATAATCAAATATATATCAAAGAGACTGCTCGGAAAAAATGCGTTCGAAAAATAATATTTAACATTGATCAAGAATAAATCTTACACTTTTTTTCGGGCGTTTCTTTATAATTAACCAATGAAAATACTTGCACGCGTACGAAACTGTATTTGCCTCTTCCAATTGCATGAATTTTTCATATGATTGAAAATAAAATAGTTTTTCATGTGACGCTGAATTGTTTGTCTTTCCCATTTGATTTAAGCGTCCTTTTTGGGTGAAAGTTATGAAATGTCGCATGGATTCGAAAATCCTGTAAATGAATTAAATTGATCATCGACTCTTTTCGACAATAAAATACATTAAAGGAGTCAATACAGGGGTGTCATATGGACATGGTCGTTCGCACCAAGAGTTGAAAATCGATTGCATGTGCTGTTAATGTATAAACTAAAGTACATTGTTATTTTTGTTTGACTGATAAACTCTATGAACTCCATGGTGTATTCACAGTTCTGGAAATCGTATTCACAGATCTTGCATGATTGATCACCATTTCAAAGGGTACCGCAGAAGTCATATGGAAATCTTTATTAATTTTCAGGCACACAAAATGTCCTGGGCTAGTTAGAAATTCTTTTAAAAGGAATTAATTACCTTGGCTTGAGCCTCTGTGGAGACGATAATGAGGACAAACATCTACAGCCATTATTAAGTAAATCCTTGCGTAAAATCAGCATATAGCTGAAGTTCCCAGTTTTCTTAGTCCGCTATATAAGAATTTTAAAGACAGGCTCTGAAAAGGAGATACTCTCATGCTTTCAACTTGTAATTCTAATAATTCTACCTTTACATATCAATTCTACACATGTAAAGAATATGCCATCAACTTTATAAGTAATAATTTGAAATTCAAATGGCTTTCAAGGGCAATTAAAAATATTATAGCTTAAATATACTAAAAAGCATTACCTATTTAATACTTCGAGTAATTCTGCGTTCCCACATGAAGCTGAAATTAGTGTCCTTTCTTAGTTAAGTACTTTCTGAGTACGTCAGTGCAAAATTGAAAAAAATGATCAATCAAAAACAATTAAATCTGTTATCATTGAGTCGCCTTTGCCTGACAACATTGCGATAATTTTTAACGCCTCTCGATTGCGTTCTAGAGAGCAATTCATACAGTACGTTTAATCATTGAAAACAGAAATTGTGTTTTGCCTATATGTATGTTTTTGGTCAAACAAACAATTACATCAAGAGAAGATCATGAATCAAAGAATCCAAATTTATTTTCAAAACAATTTTTTTCTTAAATGAAAATTGTCTGAGATCATTTCAGTAGCGTCGACCGAATTTCAAGTTGAATTTCACCACAAAAAAGCATTGTGCCACAGAACTGATCATAAACCAACAATAAAATTTCATTGTAACACTATTATTTCTAACAAAAACAATTATTTTATTACAACATTTCCAGCGAGCATGTTCTCTGTGCAAAGGAAAATGACGAAGCTGATCTTAAAAGATGATTTCTGAGTAGGCAGTTGATATAAGTAACTGCAGTTGCCTTTAAAACCTTGAAGGGGGACGTGAACCTTAAATGTTGTAGGTAAATCGGAACATTTTTTTACAATTATAGATAATACTAAAAACCTTACTATTTACAATTTAGTACATGGTTTTAGCTTAGGCAAGGACGCTGATAACAGATTCCAGCATCAGACGGAAACGCAAAATTACTCGAAATGTGAATAATTCAATGCACGAGTTCACAAAACTAATGGAGAGAATTGCTCAGAAATAAGTAATGATTTTCACGCTCGAAATGATTTCAATGATTTCTATTGTCAAGCCGTGTTATGATTTATCGGCTCGAACAATTTTGGCAGCATTTGTCAGGTTCATTCTGATGTCAAATTGGAAAGTTTCAGAACAATCACCTCAAACTATGTACACACGTTCTTGTGAGTGTTACGTAGCTATTGTAGTAAATGGACAAAGATTCGTAAATGGCGTGAGGGAGAGAGTCCTAGTTTTCCACGTTCGTGACTTTAATGCTGCCTTCCATTATAGTTTTTGGCCATAGACCTCTGTCATTTGTCTGAAATTTCTCTGCTTTCTGAAATGCTTTTGAAACCTGAAATAATTTCAGTGAGAGATTTTAAATTACTCTCATTTCTAAAAAAATTCAAAATATCCAATATTAACTAAATTCTAGCTACACATTGCAAGAAGAAGCTAAAGCTATAGTATCGAAAACAGTAATAAATTCTGGATAAAAGAATAAAATGATTGATCTCACCACTGCATATAAAAGTAACGAAAAGTAACTGCATATAAAAGTAACGAAGTTGCCCCGCGAACAATTGCGAGACGAAATCAATATCCCTTATATGAATACGATATGAAAACGTGAAAACAGAATTGATACTATTATACGTCGTTCGTGATTTAATGCATCAACAAATAATCACATATTTTAAAATGCCTCTCCTAATCGAATCATGTATTTAAAATAAGCCGTTGAAATCTTATATGATAGTACAATTAATCCTCTGCTAAAAATATGGAAAGGGAATTATTAATAACTGATTGAATAAATCAATGCTTAAATATGATTTTGTCAAAAATTACTCTGAATATAGAAATATCCAAATAACTGTAAACTGAAAACAACTAAATTTATGCTCCATAAAACTCGTCCAAAATTTGTAGCGTATAACGCCACAACACAATATTGAACAGAGATTAATTCCTCAATTATGAATTTATTACAGTAAAACGTTTTTCTCTAAATATAATCAACCTACTTCTTCAGCCATCCATTAATTCTAGAAGGGCTAAGCAACACAATTCTCGCCAAGATTTTGGTGATTTCGAAGGGAAATGAAATCACTGCATTATGAAATTATATCCATTGAAGGCCTTAAAACAGGGTACTGGGATTTCAGATGTTTAAATCGACAATTAGAGTTGTCTAAATCAAAAGAATATCGCGGGAATATGTCCTGTTATTTCATTGAATGGAATAAATAGAGCTTTTTCCCACACAGATTGACTACGTCTCCTTCTGATTCCAAATATTATTATTGTTTGTGCTGAGACTACGATGTTGAAACATAATTAAGTAAAGACGGTTAACCTAAAGTGAAATTAGCAGCCTTACTAAGATGAAGTGAGCGTAGATGATAATTCCAAACGTTATACATTAAAAATAAACGTCTTAAACGTTTTGTTGAGAGACATTTTTCAGCTACATCTTCGAATTTAAGTAATTCAACTTCATCAATGCCTATCATGCTTCCCTAGAGATAATACAATCGGTAAATACAGGAGATGCGTGATAGGGGTTTACTATTTTTTTATTTTGGTTCTCGAACTTTTGCGACCTTGGAGCACTCACTTCTCGTAAATTTCAACTCAGTATTATAATTACAGTGAGAATTCAGTCCTAGATACAAATGCATTCGGATGTTTCGATTGATGATTCTTTTCCTTGGCATTAGAACTGTTACACCCCTCTTGGAGGTGGAATTCAAACTTTGAACGTTCAAGTTGAATCAAGCCATCAACTTGAGTGTTTAAATGTTAATTCTCGGATTTTCCTCGGTTTTAGCGTGAGTACCAAATAACGAGAAAATAAATTCATATAAATATACAACATCTGTAACCAGAAATAAAAAAGAATTATATTAATCAATAATGAGACAAATATAAACTAAAATGAAATGCTCTATATCTCAAACACTCTTACTTATCTATTTCGTCTACTTTTTAACCACTGGTTAGAGTTACAGAAAAAGACGATTCTTTAAATCTTTTGGCCTGACTACAGATCTCATTTGACTTTCTCAAGCAGAATGATAGGCGCGTAATGGATCGTAATGGGGTGTCATGGCTATGGGGAGGTAATGAGGGCATTCATCGTATAATCAGCCATCAGGCATGATACAGTATTAGTGACTGCGAAAGTTTGCGAAAAATATAAGCAATTTCAACGCAGAAAAAATTAAGGGCTATTTTTTCTTTCGCATACACATCATTACTGAGACCATATTGTACTTAAACTATATTGGACTAACAACTAGGTCTTTTGGTGAAAGAGCGGGGTTGTTATAAGTTGGTTGGAATTAAGAATCATATTCCACATAGAGACCAAGATTACACATCTCCACTTCATATTTTTCGCATAGTATTTTTCAGTTCACAAATTTATCGCACTAAAATTTATGCATAAATCAACGACTTTTTAGAATCTTTACGCCTAGCATTAATGAAGACTCGTAAATGTGAAGGAAGTGATCATCAATGAAATCCTGGGAAAAGGAAGCACATCAATTTTATAATTTATAGCAAAATATAAGCATTTTGGACCAAGTTAAATACTATTAACTTGGGCCCAAGAAGAGGAAAACACGCTCGAAATATCTAAGTAGTTCTAATAAATAGAAATACCTTAAACATTCTCTTAATATGAGGGGAACTAATTGAATGTAAAATTCAAGGAGAGATAGTGTTTTGCGTTGCTTGAACGCTCTCTCTACGGACGTCGAATATTTGACACCAAGAGGAAAACTGGAAGCCGCTTAAGTCGCTGAAAATTGTTTTGAACGAGTGGAATGCGTCGCATGTTTTCTGGGAAAACTAGGATGGGAGACGTCCCTTTCTCTCCTGCTATTCCCCATTCCACCACACCCTCTCTCCTCCTCCACCTTAATAGATCACCTACTCTTCAGGGGCCACTAGGTTTGCCCTCAGCCGTATTATTTCCCTCTCCTCCCTAAGTTCCCCTATCCCCTTTCTCTCTTTAAGCATCACTCTCCATTCCACCCACACAAACATATTTTAATCAGTCGCCCTGCCCTTTTCTCTCTCCTTCAGTTATTTCCACGCCCACACCATAATTCTCTCCCCTTGCAACCCATACGATACTAAGCACAGAGACACTCGCGCACACCCGTTTCCTCCTTTTGCGTCTTCTTCATGTTGAAAACCAAGGAAATTTTAACAACTGCCAGCTATCAATGGTAGTTGAATGGGCTATTTAAATTACACCATGTTTGAGGGTAAACGACATATTTTTAACAGTGTATACTATAGAATTATAACTAGTATAAATCGACATGAACGTGTACTACGTTGTATTTTCTTCCCAATGGCATCAGGTAGCTACGGTTTATTCATGTATTATGAACTCTTTTTATATTCTGACTGAGGCTGTATTAAACCGGTGCGTAGAGTGCTGAGATACTGATTGGAGTGGCCGAGTTTGATTACGAAAGACGCTTCTAGTCTCCCTCAGCTTCGTTCAAGCTTCGTAATTTTTCGATTCCAGACCTTCCTGGGAAACCATAGGTGGCACAGGGAAAGCAACAAGTAACAGCTATACCCTCATCTATCAAAATAAACTTCGAGTTTACCTTTTGTTTTTAAATATTTTGATTGATAAATATATAAAGCCAGTACGTCCAGACTAAGAAGGAGAATATGATATCAAGGAGGATAGTTTAGGACTATGTATTGATGATTGCGAGATAGGAAAGGTATTTAAAAAAATTAAGTTGGTAAAATGTTGGATTACATAATAACCAAACGGACTGACTATTGAAGGTTTAGTGACACGCGAAAGAAAGCACATTTATGCAGAAGGCAATTGACCAGAAGACTTCATCCGAATCCAGTTATCGTCCAGTAAAAATTTAAATTTGGTCAAATTTACTGCACAGTTTCAGGCTTCACTTTGTGGAAGAATTTGATACCCTTATCAAAAGGTTTTGTGCCTTTCGACACTTTATTTTAAGATAAAACGCATTTCACCGACTTATGGGGTACCTGATGATGCCGCAAGTCGTTGAAACGCGTCGTATCTTAAAGTAAAGCCAATGGAAAAGTACAAAATCTTTTAATATGGATCGGTCAAAATGTTTTTGGTTATATTTTCCACAAATCCCATAATTCCCGTTGTTTGTTAATAGCTTTAGTCTCTTATCCCGTAAATACTTCTATAGTCTCAATCTCGCCCCAACAAAGAAAGTCGTTAAATAAATGAATAGTCATACGATAGGGTTTTTGTGAAATCGTTCCGTCTTCGATCATTTAAATACCCAAATCGCCCAATAGCCCAATGTGTTCAAGTTTTGATAACGGCACTCCCTGTCTCTCCATTTCTTACCCCTAGACATCGAAGCCTACAACTTGCCAAATAGTTCTCCCGCCAGCATTATTCGCCGAAATTCGATGGTAGATAGCAACAATTTGCGTATAGTGTATTTACGACTATACCATCGATACCGCATTTCCTCTGGATGTAGCGCGCTACGTTATAACGATTGTGCATGTAGTTGCTGGAGAAGCTAAAAAATGTCATCTGTTGCAGTTATTTTCAATGGCGTTCCCCCCAATTTAAATAATATCACGTTTACTTTGCACTGTGACATGTCACATGCGTGTATCACAGCTTGAAAAAATAGATTCGCGTCATAGAGCACGCTGTTCTCTCCATCTCTTGTTATGCACCAATTTCAGTATCCTTGAGTTCCTTCAGAGCCTCTTCTATTCGCAGTCCTCTACTCCCTCCGTAGAGTACAACAGTATATCTCGAAAGGTTTTTCACTTCACCCCATTTCTCGTTCCCCAACACACGTCCACCTGAATTCTCTCATGTTTCACATTGAGATACTTTATCCCATGCCCTCCCCATGTAAGGGAGCCGTATGTCTGTGGATGGTTAGGTAAACCTCATAGGGTAGTCTAACGCCCACTCTTGAAATTTAACCCCGCGGGATTTCACTGTGTAGATAACATTAAAGATGAATAGCTAGCTTTCTGTTTGCTGACGAAGCAAGTTGTGAGCTCAAGAGAAGAAAATGGGCCCGTTTTTACTTTTCTTCCACCCCAACACTGAGAACTTAAAGACTAACCTTCGGGTATTTACACAGTTTCAATCAGAAACGCAAATTGAAACCACAGAATAAAATTCAAATGATATACTTGCTGATTTTTAGCATGCAATAACCATTAGTGAAAGGGTTTTGGGTTACTTAAACTCTCCTAATCCCAAACGAATTTCCTTTCTATAAGGAAATGTTGCACAAGACTGAAATTACAATTCTTTGCTGTCAGAAGACACCACAACGGAATCATGAACACTGTGATAAAGGAGAGAACATTGAGTAAGCGAAGCAGAATGATAAGATAGGGCATGTTAGACAGAATATTATGAGTTTAAAAATAGTTTCTTTTAATTATGTTAGGACATTTAGGGATGTTTTAGGGGGAACTTTGAAGTGTAGCGCAGGTTAGGTTCCATGTAACCTACACATTAAGCATACCTTGACTGTTGGATTGATTTTGACCATAAACCAAAAATTATAGTCTGTGATATGGGCAGCAAGTTAGTGATATTTTTAGGATTTAGATACATATCTTAAAATTAATCCATGAGAAGATGATTTACCTAAGTTATCTCATCCGGTTCAAGGCAGTTACAGATAATGGATTTTAGCATAAGCTACAGTTTTTACGATGATTATACATATTTCAAAATTTACACTAAGTGAACAGTATCGACGCAAAGTTATTAATCTGTTTTTTTAAAGGTAATACAAACTTAAACATAAGTTCTTTTACACAGGAAAGCCTTATTTTCTCTCTCATTCATGGTTATTTAATGAGCCTAGGCAAGTCTTAATTGAACAAATACGTAATATCTTGCATAGCAACCTCATTCTCTGTAAATGTACATGGTCCTTTCCAAAAGGTACATATTTCGTTACAATTTTAATGTAAAATGATAAATACACCGTGTTTATTATTAAGTATTCTTTTTCGATTCTTTCCGAACCATTAATAATTGCAAAAGCAACCCTGGTTAAAAGTCCCCCGCACCAATTACAATACCATCTGACTATTTACGATTTAATCCGTTTCAAGGAAAGAACGAATAAATGAATCTTGCAAGGGATCCAATATTTCTTAGGAGCTAAATTGTCGCTCCAAAAGAGTCCGCTGAGGTTGGGAACTCTAGTAAAACATTCTCCTCGCCAAAACCACGTCCTTTTGTTCCTTTAACCTTCTCTCCAAAGAATACGGATACCCAACAAGGGATCGAACCGCCTTGACTTCTCCCTTTCTCTGGGAAAAGACAAGAGGCAAAGAAATTTATGAAACCCTTTGTCGAAGGATGAGAGCTAACTCAAGGCGTTGGACACTTAAAGTGTGACTCTCCACTTCCTCTCTCTTTACTTTCGTTTTTCTCCCCCCCCCCTTTCCTTCATTTCTGTTCTTTGTTTTCCTGGAGAGTGTAGGGCAGACAAATTGACCGACCCATCCAATCGTAGCCCTGAGTTTTAAATATTATCGCCAGTGGATTTCAACTCTTGTGCCTCCATTTCATCACCTAAAGATAGTCAGCAAGATTGTAGTTTATGCATTATCGGCGGGCACACGAAGTGGTTCTTTTTGTTTGAATTATTTCAAGAGAGTAATCCATGCACCCACACATTTGAACGAGTACAGTTTTAATCCCATTAAATTCAATTAAATTATTTCGGCGTAGCACTCGCTGCGGACTGAACAGTCGAATAATTTCGTACTACAAAAATCCCCGATTAAAATTCTTTTCTTCTTTCTTAGGAAATTTATTATGGACTAACATGTGTCATTTCACGCGCTGAGAATGAATATTAGCGAATGCAATTAGTAAGTAAGTTTATTTTAGTTCTTTTAGATAGAAATCTTCTTCGTACTTTAGTCTCTTGACATGAGATCTCATGTATTTCAAAATACTAAATGAACTTAGGAATGTATCACTTCCCAATGGTCAATATTCACCAGTTATAAACAATATGCCTATTATATATTTCATGATTTTTTCCATGGCATGAGAAGGAGAATTAAAAGGGAATCGCATTCAGAATTGGGTTGATAAAATTAAATGCTTAAAGAATCTGACAAATTGGCACTCCTATAATTTACAATAAAAAACGAGCCATGGGATAATATAGACTAAATGCCAGCATATATTAAATTATACTAAAAGTTATATCATTCATCCCAGCAATAGTAACAAATTTATCACCATAGAATATTTAATTAATGTACGCCTCGTAATCTGCACAGCTCCATTTTGCAATTTTTTAATGAATTTCCAAAATAAAAAAAATCAACTTTAACTCTTTATGTAATTTTGCACGTTGATGAAATCATATCACTGTAAAATGATCTCAAAGTTAGTGTAAATTTACACAGTTTATGAATTCGGTCCAAATTGTTCTCGTTCACCAATATGAAAGGGCAATGAACCTCCGAAATTCGAAAAGAAAGGAGCAAGAACTTAGCAAGAACGCGCTAGAGGACGGAAGTCAGGAGACACGAGGTGCTCTTAAAATAGATATAAGACTTGGTTAACATTATACTAACCAGAGAAAATGCTTTTACACTGCAAAAGATTTAGTCTTCTCTCTTAATCTGGACGGTTAACTTAATAGCTCCTCTTAAGGAAGTCTTGATTTTTTGGGGAGAGGCATACTACACAACCATAAATCAGATATGTAAAATCGTTCTCCCTAGAGAATTTAAATGTTCCATGCAACATGACCCCATTTTTTTGGTAAAGCCAACAATTTTCCTGTTTTTTCCTTAAGCAAATTATAAATCACACAGAAAGATTTGCTTTTTCCCTAACTGTTCCGCAAAAATAATATCGCTACCTGTGATGCAGCGGATGAATTTCACTGAGAATTCTCCCGAGATTTACACCATTCTCGACTTTAGGGAAATCATTCTTGCATCTCAGAAATCATTTAAGGAATTATATCCTAGTAAGAACATTTTCTTTTACTTGATGAACTTTAATTGGAACTAGATTCTCTAGCTCAAATTCCAACATTGGCCCAGTCGTAAGAAATGATACCATTTATGCATTTACTTAATAATGAACCCAATAAATAAACCCTGGAGTTGATTCTAGTTCTATTTTAAAATTTCTAATTTAAATGTCGTAATAAAATCTTTTTAAAAATATTTAAAAATATAAAATCTAAATATCCGCAAAGTTCATATTTTGATTGATTTTTCCCAAAACTAATTCATGTCCTTCCAAATAGTTTTGAGAGAAGGAAAATTTAATGAAATCTCAGTGCAAGATGAATATACGTTACCATTGCATCTCAAAATTGACATGAAAATTCTTGATGAATAATTTTGCAGGACTGTCACCAAGGTAGATATGTTGCGAACCATTCAATTTGAAGAAATCATCTCAATCATCTACTTCGCATTCATAGCATCAACAAGCTAGGGGAAGTAAAATATATTTCTGTTCCGTAATAATTTATGACAAAAGAAGACTTGGATCAAATAGAGGGAAAAATCACGAAGCGTACATATCTCGGCATTTGACTCATACTGCTGGGTAAAGAAATTTTAAATGCTGCATAAAGCATTTAAAAAGAAAACCTGTACAAATAAAGAGCTTATAAGCGCTCAGAATGTTCATTAATTTAAGAATGGTGCTCAGAAAACTCAGATGCAAAATTCCTGGCTGAAATAGCTAGAAAGATGGCCAAGAAAAGCTTTAGAAAGCAGTGGTTCATTAGCCTGGTATGGAGCTTGAGAACTATTATGGAAATATGATATTTTTTCGAGACATTACCACGGCACTCCATTGACTCATTGGAGAGGGCTTTGCGACGATATGGTTTAACTGAACTGACCAGCAAATGTATATTCATAAAGTGTGTACATTGGAGGAACTTCGTATCTCTCCATTTATATCTTTCTCAAGACGGAAATTATATTGAGTCCATCTACAAAATTAAATGACCAATAATGTAATCTGATCGTAAAGTAAGTACTCGTATTCACTCAACTGAAGTTATTGTAATTTTGAGGCTGAACTCATCTGGGTAACATCTCGCAATGATTTTTCATCTCTGAGTAATTTCTTCCTCCCTTCATCCCGTCCAACATCCCTATCCTGTTCGTTCCCTTTCCTCTTTTGCCCAACATTCTCCCCTCTATCAAAACCTTCAACATCCCACTGCCGGTCAACACCCCCTTCATCCACTTTTCCTGCCTCCATAGGATTGCTCCGAACAAACCACCCTCTTCGCCCTCCATACGAAGTACTTCCTCATTTGTTTTCTTCTCTGTCCGTTTCACCTTCTCCATTCTTCTCCACACCCACATTTCGAAAGCCTCCAATCTACGTCTATCCTCCTGCTTCAATGACCACGTTTCCGCACCGTACATAGCTACGCTCCATATCAAAGTTTTTACGAGTCTTTTCTTAACATCCTTACTCAACATCCCTGTCATCAACTCCCTCCTCCTTGTGAAAGCCTCTTTGCCTAGCGCAATTCTTCTCCTTACGTCCCTACTACTTTGACCGTGTTGGTCCAAAACACTACCGAGATACGTAAACTGTTCTACCTGGTCTAGTTTTTGCCCTCCTATTTTAATGTTAAGCTTGGCCTTTTTCTTTCTAGAAAATCGCATAACCTTTGTTTTAGTAATATTGATTCTCATCCCATACCTGTCGCACTGAATTTCCAATTCACTCAGCAATGCTTGCAGCCCCTTGGCTGACTGACAAACTAAAGCTTGGTCATCAGCAAACCTAACTGATTTTACGAATTCCCCGCCCACCTTCATTCCTACCTCCAGTTCTTCCCATGCCTCTTTGATCATTTCCTCTGCATACAGGTTGAACAGCAACGGTGATAATGGGCAACCCTGCCTTACACCCCTTCCTAACACTGCCCATCCTGACTCCCCGTTTCCCACCCGCACCTGAGCAGTCTGAGACATGTACAGGTTGCGGATTAGCCTCCTTTCCCTCCAATCTATTCCTATTTTCTGCAATATACTCATTAGTTTTTCCCAATTCACTCTATCAAACGCTTTTTCGAAATCTACGAAACAGGCAAATACCTCCTGGTTATGTTCTATATTCCTCTCGATTAATAATCTCATTACTGCAATGGCATCACGCGTACCTCTCCCCTTCCTAAACCCAAACTGATCATCCCCTAAGTAATCCTTTGCCCTACTCTCTATCCTTTTGTTTATGATCCTGAGAACAACTTTAGCTGCGTGGGATATCAACCTTATCGTCCTGTAGTCCTCACATGATGTAGCCTTTACCTTTTTCGGAATAGGAACTAAAACTGATCTCACAACGTCTTCCGGCCAGATTCCCTCCTCATAAATACTACGGATCAGCCCATATAGCCTCTTCCTCCCACATTTTCCTAAGCCTTTTAAAAGTTCCACGGGAATGTTATCCACCCCCACGGCCTTATTTAGTTTCATCTCCCTTAATTCCCTTTCTATCTCATCGTCTAGTATTCCTGGACCTAAGCTGTCTTCCTCTACGTCATATTCTTTTTCAATGTCTAAATTTGTTGGTCTAAGTTCTTTACCATACAGTTCTTCTATATACTCCTTCCATCTCTCTTGGATCTTTCCTGCGTCAACTATTACCTTACCCGCCTTATTCTCTAACTGTTAGCATAGATCTTCCTTTCTAACTTCCCGATAACGATTTAACTTTGCTGTGCAGCGCAGCAATTTCACCCTTCCTCTGCAGACTTTCCATATCCTCGCACTGCGTCTTCCACCATGCTTCTTTTGCTTTATTTGTTGCCCGCCTCAATTTATTGTTCAATTCTTTGTACTTCATTTTGCCTAACTCTGTATTTACATTCTTCCATTTTCCTTTGTAATCATCTCATCCGTGATCCATGTATATATATATATATATATATATATATATATATATATATATATATATATATATATATATTTATATTTATTTATTTATATATTTATATATATATATATATATTTATATATAGTGAATATGTGAACATGGAGAAAATTGGTCATCGTTATGTGATACAATACTTTTATTTGAAAGGCCTCAGCCGAACCAATATAAAAGCTGAACTGAATTCTACTCTGGGTGAGTGTACTCCTTCGTCTACAGCACTAAAATATTAGGTAGTAGAGTTTAAACGAGGCCGTACGAGCTGTCAAGACGAGCATTGGTCGACCAAGAGTGGCGACGACTCCATAAATGGTGAAGAAAATCCAGAAAGTCATACTAGATGATCGTCGACTTTAGGTGCGCGGGCTAGCAGACATAGTAGGCATTTCAAAAAGTGCGTTGTATCGCATATTAACTGAAAATTTGGACATAAGAAAGCTGTGTGCAAGATGGTTGCCGCGTTTCCTTACAATTGAGCAAAACCAGTGTCCTGAAGATGTTTCAATCGACTGTTTAGCAAAGTTTCACAGCAACAAAGCGGAATTTTTGCGCCGTTTCATAACCATGGATGAAACATGGATCCATAACTGCACACCCGAGACAAAAGAACAATCAAAACAATGGACTCAAAAGGGAGAGCCGCCTCCAAAGAAGGCGAAGACCGTTCCATCTGCAGGCAAGGTCATGGCATCGGTTTTTTGGGATGCGCGTGGGATAATTTTCATTGACTATCTGGAAAATGGAAAAACTATCAACGACGAGTATATGCGAACTTATTGCAACGTTTGAGCGAAGAAATCAAGCAAAAGCGACTACATTTGGCTAAGAAGAAAGTGTTGTTTCATCAATACAATGCACCCGCTCACAAATCCGTTATTGCAATGGCCAAACTTCATGCACTTAAGTTTGAATTGCTACCTCATGCACCATATTCGCCAGATTTAGCCTCCTCGGATTATTTTCTGTTCGCAAACTTGAAAAAATGGCTCGGTGGTGAACGATTTTCCAACCGTGAAGAGGTGATGTCGGCAGTTAATGGCTATTTTGAGGAGCAAGATAGTTCTTATTATAAACAGGGTATCGAACTTATTGAAGATTGCTGGGATAAGTGTATAAAGCTGAAAGGAGTTTATGCTGTAAAATAAATACATTTTTTTCCAAAATTTTTGTGTTTTCTTTGTTGGTCGAATAGTTCTGGACCACCCTCGTGTATAATCTCGTCGAATTAATACGGAAGTGTTGAATAAAAAACTCGGATAGCAACAAACAATATAGGTGCACATAAAAAGAACACTCACACGTTATTTCTTGATGATTTCTACGGAAGTTAGCTCTGTCTTCCTCGGAAGGAACGATAATACTGCACTCTAGCCACAGAAGGAAGGAACTCCTTCCTCGAGCTACTTCCTTCTCCTCCTTGAGAAAAATTGCTTTTGCCACCAAAAATCCAAACCCTAGTGAGTTTCTTTTCTTTTTTGTGTGTTTCTGTGTTTTTGTCTGGGTTCGCTAGTGCGTAGTAGTAGTATAACTTCATATACATTATTATTCACATCCGTGATACTTTCACATAACACACATAAATATGATATGTAGAAGCACTCCCGAGAGCAATCTAACATTTACACAACACTATAGAACGCAAAAATATAACTTAACATTCCTACTTCTTAATAATCTCATAATTTTGTTTTTCTCTTCGTTGATCTTAATGCCGAACTACTCATGTATCTGCTGGGCTCAGTAGTCCTCAAGTACACCAGAACATTCGCAATCCTTTGACTCTCTGACTTCGAGTCTCCAAGGGTTCCCATTCCAGATAGTATATTAATTTTGTCACTATATATCCTTTCTTTAAAATTTAAGGCAAGGAATATGAAGCATTAGAAACAAAAGAGCATGAATGAAACAATTTTATATTGTAAAGGATAAAAAGTCATGAAAAGAAGCAACAATCAATTTTGCCGGAGACGGAGTGCTTTTGAAATAAATACCGCCACATCTTCGATGGAATTTCTAATAAGAATAAAAATTTCTCCTTCAATTTTGTATCGATTTATTTTATAACGGTGTGTTTCCATAATGGTTGCCTCCAACAAGGCGGACGCGAATTAATTGCGCATGTGCTTTCCAATGCTATTGTGTGCCTTCCTTTGTGTTTTGACCGTGAGTTGTACGTGGCGAAAGCCAATCATTGATTCTATCTTTGCGACAGAATATCTCTCTAGCGTTGTCTGTCTGTAATGTTGCGTTGCGTTTGATCACGCCGTTGCGATTAACAGAACCGTCCAATCAACAAAGCTAGGTGTTATCACCAAAAAGGAGACTGAAAATGGCATGCTGATTCAATCAGACGGTCCGAGTTATCTGTACCGAAATGCATACTGTTAAGAGACGATCGAGGGTTGGAAAGCAACCTCTCAACTCTAATGCGAAATTTCTCCGATAAAATTCCACTATGAGAAGCCATATCAGAGGAAGATGGAGCAGCAATAGTCAACAATTAATGCTTTATGAAGAGAAAACAGCACCCCTCGGTCAAAAGAAAATAGGTAGTCTCTTTTATGAGGAATAATCATTGCTTATATTGGAAATTAAAAAACATTTTTCTTCAAAGACTTGTATTTTTAATGAACTCGTGATGAATTGTGCGCCCAGACTCTAAAATTATTTGTGAGTATTGCCATAATCACTAAAATTTGATACAGAATAATGTGCACAAATTTTTCCTTCGTTTCTTTATGCATTATTTACCATGAAACATATCCAATCCACAATCGGTATATAATGTGCGAAACTTGCATATTCGGTGGAAATTAATATCATTGTTAATCAGATGAATTCTTCAGTTTAGGACGCTGTCGTAACATAAATATTCTTATTTTATATAGCACAATATTTTTTGTCAGAATTATCTACCAAAGTCTGAAAATAAAAGCATACTAGGTTCATCCTATTCAAATGGTATGGATATTAATTACATATTCTTAAATATTGTAAGATAAAAAAACATAAACATAGTAATCAACCCGAAGGTCGGTTCGGTAAGTGATGGTAGAGTTCACCCAGTACTAAGCCCGACGGCGTATGAAATTCACACATCAGGGTACGGGGGCCAGTTCCTTTCCCTGTGCCGTTAAAGGTTTCCCGGGAAGATCTGGTACCCGAAAAATATAGAGAGATATTAAATAATTATAAAAGAGAAACTAAGGCGTGCCAGGATTAGGAGAAACGCAGGAAAATGAGAATTGCTTTACGTATGAGGTACTTGAAATGAATTGGTGGTAACAATAGAAGAGAGAGTGTGAGGAATGAGTGGGTTACGAAAGAATTATTATTTGCAGTATTCTATCAAGTTAGAGTAGGTTCTTCATAGATCCTGGCATTACACACTACGGTAATACTCTGACTAACATTACACAAAATATCCTTAAACTCTTATTATATATACAAAAGCTAATTCTTTAGCTCTGCATACTCTCTATCATCCTTAATCATCCAAAATTCCTATCCTTTTCCTCCCTCTATCTCGCTTTCCCGGCATTGTTCCCCCTATTACTGCCTTTAGCATCCGATTGCCTCTCATTCGGTCCTGCAACCACCTGTGCCGCCTCCTTCGAATTTCACCTAACAGTAGTGCCTCTTCCCCTACTATACCTAGAACGTCATCGTTTGTTTTTCTTTCCGTCCATTTTATTTTCTTCATTCTTCTCCACACTCAAATCTAGATAGCCTCCATCCTCATCCTCTTTCCTCAACGGCCAAGATTTACAGCCATAGAATATAGATTGAATGCACCGGGAATTGAAAATAACAAAAGAAATATGCTACTTTTATTTGGTCAGGTTGAGAAAATGAATTAGGGGCGAATCATCAAAGAGGCGTGTGACAGTATAGTAAACAGGTTGAGAGAAAGGATTAATCTGATAAGATCATGAGTAAATGCGGTCCAATAGTCTCAAGAGAAGAAATATTGGAAGTAAAACAAAAGACTATACATGGAACAATATTTGAGTGTTGTAGAGAAGAAAGAAGTGTGTAAATATTTGGTAGTAAGAAATAAAGCAGTAAAATAAAGCATCAAGTTTCCAGAAATTACCAAAAATCAACTTTTTTTAATTTTTCCTGTCTCAAAAGGAGGACGGCGGGAAGCGCATGAATGTGCCCAACAAAAGTAACGACTAGTCAGGTAAAATATCTCATGCCTTTTTCTTTTTATTCATATAACGATAATGATGAACTGAGTTCTCAATTATGTCTCGCCATCGAATGTATCATGTGTATATGACGGTGTTAATACTTACAAAACCTACCCTCTAGCCTTAATTTGAACTCGTGGCATATCAATACATGTACTAATGTATTAAGGAATAAATCAAACCACTCTACAGGAAATAGACTAAATCTTGATAGTAATAACAGCGTTTTAATATGCAATCTACAAATAGATAAGCAATAAAGCAGTCATCTCAGTAAAGGATTCATCACCACGGGTTGTCAGGGCGAGAACTGGCTTATGGCAGCTATCCAAATAACCTCTTGCCTGAAAATATCTTGATTTCCTAATAGCTCCTTGCAACGACAATGTCCGTTAACTACTTCGCGTAGTTCATCCTATGCTTTCCTTTATTGTTATTTCCCTTCATGTTTCCTTCAATTATGGCCTTCATGAAGCTATGGTGCCGTAGAATGTGTTCAATCAATGTTACCCTTCTTGAAGTGTCTTCCATAGTCTTCTCCCTTCACCGACTCTTCGAAGTACTTGCCTTTTTACTCTGTCTATCCATTTTATTTTCATCATTCTTCTGCATCACCAAATTTCCATTGCCTCTAATATTGTTTTATCTTCTGATCCTATCGACCAAGTCTTACATCGGTAGTAAAAGTACTTCATATGTTACGTTTGGCGAATATTCTCACTGTCTAATATAGTACTAGTTTCCGTGCCTTCTGATGAAAAACCTTCACGATTCCTATTCTACTTGGATACTTTTTATTTTTATCAATACTTCAACTTAAATGATTATTAAAATGTAGTTCCTAGGCACGCCTGCTAGTGGATAGAATAGCAATAAATTTTCAACGAATAACCAAAAACTAAGAAGGTTAAATTCTACCAATAATTCCGAATCCAACAGCTAAAAACTTCGATCGCGCATTTTATAAGTGTTCAGAATTAATATGTATTACGTTAAAATTAATGAAATTAACGCCAGATTTGTCCTTCTAGGATGACAAAATATTACACAAGCATTCAGTCATTGACACCGTCATGATCACGGATTCATTGTTCGAGAACAAGAGAGGCAGTTATTTTTATACAGAACGACTATTTTATAGCTAAAAGACAACATAGTAGGATCTAATAACGTTAAGCCATTCTATATTAATGCAGAAAGTGAAATAGGTGCCTAATTACCTATAATTCTTAAGATTCTTACCCTTGATACCAATCCTCTACTTTAGGCAATGCATTTTTCTAAACAAAAGAGTTGCCGATATTAAGTTTTCTTTAGATTCACATGTACAACGGCATATTGGCAATTGCAAAAAAATCAGACTTTACTACTCGTCCTTGCAGAAAGTTGGTTCCATGCCGCTTTCAGGAAAAATCAGTAATCAGAGTGTCTTGAAATGAGCTTTAACAAAAAAATCAGCCCTAAATAACACAAAACATCCGTACCAAGAATTACGCAACGCCTGGTTTAAATCTGCCGTAGGATTGAGTTTGTTATTATGAGTATGTAGAATAATCGACGGTGACTTAGGTCCGCGAAAGTTTCAGGGATAATTAATGGCACTACTTAGTGCAAAAGAGGGATAGCATATCGTTTTTTCATCCATTTGAGGTTGGTAGAGCCCACTCCATATGTATTTTAGGTTTTCCAATCCTTGGGCTGGAAATATCCCGCAGATAAAATCTCGCCCATAAATTTGCGCCAGTAGTCGGCCCTGCGAAACATTCCTCATTTCTTTCCAACCCGCCTAATCTCATCGTTCCCTCTAGTCTTCCCGTCCATCGCACTGAATCTTCTCATCCCCGCCAACTCTACCGTAAAAAGGGCGTCAATCGCGAACTACGGTTCGTAATTCCGCCACCAGATACCACCGCCTGCAAGAAGACCACGGGGCTCTGCGTCCGTCGATGAACGGATACGGCACGAAGTACTTGCCAGCTCCACATCCATAAATGTCCGATAGATTGCGCTTAGCGTCCTTTTCTCGCCGTGGTTTACATCCTAGGAAATATAGGCCCTTATCCATTCATCATATTATAGATGTACGGGACAGAGATAGAAATTTCGTTTTGACGATCTCCCTAACATTATTTCCCGGCCAAATTCAATAAAAGGATTGTTAAACCGTTCCAATTAGAGACTCTTGGCTAGTTAACTAAGTACATATATTGTTTCATACTCTATTGTCTAAGCTATATATCTATCCACTAAGCAGAGATTATAAATTTTCAGGACTAATATGCCATTCAATATTAATATTGTTTTCACAGGGTAATTAAGACAAAATTTGATTTCATATCGTCTCATGGACTACAACCTTGATATGATGGAATGGAAATTGTTCCAATGACACCTGGAGCTGTACTAGCGGGAGCAATGATAACTGAACCTGGTATATACCAGATTTGTCTAAGGTTAGGAGCCAGACGAAAGGTGGACGCAGCGCCTGTTTCTCAGTGAGGCGGCTTCAAAGGCGTCTGACCCCAGTGGGGTGGCCATTGAGTGACGGTGTCACGTTAAAAACGCTATCGAGGAAAGCAACGGGAAACCACCTCTATTATCATTCCCAAGAATATAATGATGGGCAATGTAGAGAATATGAGACCTGGAAACTACAAGACTCGGCCCAATCGGCCTTGTGTCGATCTCGGCAGCGGAAGAGGAGAGGCTTCCGCGGTCGTCATCTCACGAAACCCTTGCAAAGGAAAACTGACAGCAGCAAGACGGAACACGCAAAAGAAGAATACCAATTTAGTTAGGATAGAAACTTGGAATGTTGGGACAATTTTTAGGACAAGTAAATTAGAGAATACGTATAAAATGAGAGATGGAAAGAGGAATTATAGATATTTTGGGTCTATGCGAGGTGAGATGGAAGGAAAGCGGGATTTATTGAAATGTTATAGAGTATTATACAGCAGCGTGGACGAAAGCCAAAGAGGGATTGACATAATATTGAATAACGAGGTAGAAAATACGTAGTAAACATGGAACAAACAACGGATAGAATATTAGTAGTTGAGATAAAAGCCAAAACGACGAACTTGACCGTTGTTCAGGTATACATACTACCAAGCAATCATAATGAAGAAGAAGTCGACAGGTTTTGCGAGCAGGTAGAGGGCCTGATCGTGTTTGTTCATGCAGGGAAACATTTGATAGTGATTGGAGATTGGAATGCAACGATAGAAAAAGGAAGAGACGGTGATGAGGTGGGGGCTACGGTTTAGGTACGAGGAATGACCGCGGGAAGAAAGCAATTTAATGCTGTAGAAGAAAGGGGTTAGTCTTCACCAACATTTGGTTTAGACACCACAAATGGCATAGGTATACATGATAAATGACAGGTGATTCAGAAAGGTATCGGATTGATTATATTATGGAAAGGCAGAGATTTAGGAACAGCGTATTCAATTAGCAGATTTTCCCGGGAGCGGATACGGGCACTGATCACAATTTAGCACTAATGAAGTGTAGCGTCCGCTACAAAACGATATGGCAGGGCGGCGGGTTAGGAAAACGAATGTCGAAGCAATAACTGGATTGACCAGAAGCAGAGTTCTATCGAGGAAAAATTACTGTAAACACACACAGAGTTAAGGAGAAGAAAGCACAAAGAATAAATTGAGACGGATAACAAAGAGAGCAAAAGAAGCGTGGTGGAAGACGCAGTGCGAGGAACAGGAAAGTTTGCAGAGGACGAGTGAAATTGGTGCACTATACGAGAAGGTTAAAACACTATCAGAAGGTAAGCAGGGAAAATCTGTTTACAGTTAGAGATACGTAGGGTTAAAATCATTGCTGGGGGTTGCAAGTATTGCTGAGGGAATTGAACCTTCAGTGTTGTAGATATGGGATGAGAATCAATGTAAATGAAACGAAGAATGAAGAATATGCCGTTTTCTAGAAAGTAAAGGGCTAATTTAAGCGTTAAATAAGGAGGGCAAAAACTATAGCAGGTGGAACAATTCACGGGTTTCGGCAGTTTTTTGGACAAACATGGTCAAAGTAGTACGGACATAAGGAGGAGAATTTCACAAAGCAAAGAAGCTTTCTCAAGGAGGAGGGATACGATGATAGGGGAGGCTGAGTATAGATGTTAAAAGAAGGCTCGTCAAAGCCATATGATGGAACATACATATAGTTATGTACACGCGCGGAAACATGATCATTAGAGCAGGATGATAGGGATGGATTGGATGATTTTTAAATGTGGGTGTGGAGAAGGATGGAAAAGATGAAGTGGACAGAAAAAAACAAATGAGGATAAACGTACTAGGTATGGTGAGGGAGGAGAGGGTATTTTTGGGAGAAATACTAGGCAGGGAAAATGGATGAAAAATATAACTATCGGCAGAGGGATGTTGAAGGCCGTGATAGAGGGGAGAATGCTAGGCAAACGTGGAAAGGGCAGGAATAGGAAAGGGATGTTGGACGGGATGAAGGGAGGAAGGAAGAATACAGAGATGAAGAGCGGCCTGTCTTAGAGTAGAATGCTGGGTTGCATTTTGTTAGGAGGACCAAAATTTGGACGTTGTGTCCAATCAAAACCCACTTTAACCGGCAGAATACCTGAATAAATCATGTTAAGTTTATTTACGTGTATCATATTAACAACGATACATCTACACCATCACTAAGACTTGCGAAAAATATTTTCTCAGAGAACCACTAAGATGTTAAAAAGTTGTACCTTAAAATAGTTTCTATTTGAGAGAAATATAATTCTCTTTTTATCTATTTAAATATGCTTCTGGTTGTGATCCAGTTGATACGCAAACGTATATAAAGAACGTGCCAACGTTTTGGATGCCGCCAGTGCATTGAAAAAGAGAATATTCCAGAAAAAATTAAATTTTAACACGTATTTTCAATCGGTTTTGCGATCAGTTTGTGACTATTTTTCCGAGTGTTTACGCCGATAATTTATAGAAGTGGGATGGCTGCCAGCTTTAGTTGCCTCGTGAGTACATATATAGTATACCACAGCATTCCTTCAAAGCACTTACCATCGGCTAGAACACATTTCTGTTTTCTCTCGTTCACTTCCGGAAGCGAGTCTGGAAAGCATTTTATAGAACTGCGTTTATAGTCTTCTTGAACCTGCTGTGAAACCTTACGAAAAAACTATCGCTAAGCACACTGTTGCCTAGTACTTCGCCATCGAACGCAGCCACTGTAAGAGCAGTTGGATTGCTTCTTTGCAACTATTACCGAAATCCTCCTCTCTATCTTCTATTCCAACATCTTTCACTCCCGATATTTAGAAAAAAATCAATCTTCTTCCTATTACCAAACATTTTGCTACTATAAATCTGTCATTTAAAATTACTATTTTTGTGTTAAGTTAACATTTTTAGAATTGAGATTTTTCGTTAATGAAGACGCAATATCAAAACTGCCTAATTTTATGATACGTAGCCACGTTTTATATATTTATTCACATAAATTGGTTTAAAACTTACTGAGCCTCCATTTCACAGTATATTCACGTATAAAAATTTTCAAAAATATGCATTTAGCCGATATTTCATGAAAATTCAAAGAAACTACGGGAGATTAAGTAAGAGCTAGTGCTTGCTGCAGCAAGCATCATGACACTACGGGAGATGCTGCGACAGTAATTTCTGATGGAGTCATTCGCTAATGCGTATTACAATGCAACAGTCTCAAAGTGTGAAAATCATTCGCTTTCACCGGGATCCCGGTCAAAGCAAATGATTTTTAAGTCCCACGATGTTTTATACGTTGAAATTGTTGCACTGATATCTCATGTGTTTAGACGATGACTTAAAAAATTGCTTTAATAAAAAGGGTATTGTAATTAATGCCAATACTTGTATGGGGATATAGTGTGGGGTGTTTCATGTCAGTGCAGTAAATAAATCCATGTGAAAAACACTTAAAATGATTGAATTGTTATGAAATGGAGGTAAATATCCTCAAAGAAGAGAACAGAGCTCATTCGCCAGTGTTTACATCATGTCTTCCTGGCAAGAGCACTTCGAATCTTAAATCCTCCAAAATAGGATTTAGTATGTTATCGTGATGAGTAAGCTTATTACTTTATGCATTATTACTTCATTGCTTTAGTATAACCATTGCTAATGTGTGTGTGTGCATGTATATATATATATATATATATATATATATATATATATATATATATATATATATATATACATACTTCGGTTGAAAAAAAACTCAATCCAGTTTGTCCCGAAATGAATTCATCACACCTTTCATGAGTCATGCTGACACCTTATCCGGTGTTCTCGTAACTATAAAGCTATTTATTTTTTTTATTTTAAATATTTCCTGATCATATGATCGAATACAAAGGTGAAATTAATATTATTATCGATAAAGATAGAGTCGGTCTCCACCTTGTAATAATTTTAACCTTGCTTTCGTGATTATTCGTAGGCAATTATGACGTTATGAAATTGTTCGTCCTGTATTTGCATTCGCTAACAATTTACTGAAGAACAACCGCAATTTAGAATGTACGTCTACAATATAATAAGCAAAAAAACCATATTATATAACAAAATAAACTCATTAGTATTAACTTTTCAATTTGATGTGCATCCACATTCATCGGCCAAACGAACACACAAAGAAAACTTCCCCGTGTTCCAAATATTCACTCATGTTTATCCACGTCATAAATGGCTAACAATTCTCCCGACCTACTTTGGGAATGACTCATCCTATTCTCATTTTTTCTACCACATACTTCCAAAAGTGTATAATGACAACAAAGATTTGTCACTCACCAAAGCAAAACGGTGGAAATACACGAGGTGGCCGATACAGGAGTTTAATATGCATAAAGTGATTACGATATATATATCCATCGTATATCCATCATCTGAAAATATTCATTCGGCATCCAAGGCTTAAGGTGTTCTATATTTCCTAACAAGCAAGCGGTACCAAAGAAACTGCGGGAGATGCCGCAACAGTAACTTTTAACGGAGTCATCCGCAAATCCCAGTCAAGGCGAATGATTTTTAATCTCTGAAATTGTTGCATTGAAAGCAAGCGGTACTTCCGCCTAATATAAGATAGTCGTCACGTCAGTAAATACGTCAAGAAATAGACTAAGCTGAGCAGCATTTTAAGGTGTTCCCGAGAGTTCTATCTTCTTACATTGGTAGAGTTAAAATGAAAACATTGGAGGTAAAATGTGGATGCGAAACGCAGTAACGCACAAAACAACGAAGTGATTGTGAGGACAGCTCTAAACATTAGAAATTAGAATGCTTTTAGGTTATGAGATGTTCCCATTTACAGATATAATGGAGAAGTAAGGGAATGTTTCGGTGAGGAGAATGATAGATCCCTTGAGATGGTTTTTAGTGATTCATGATCACAGTTGATTTATGAGCCGTCATCTCGTGTTGTTTCCTTTCACGCTGAAGTTCAGTGGTAAAGGAGGTTGTAAAATAGTGGAGGAGCATTAAGGCTACTACTCTCACAAGCTCTTAAGTGCGATGCGAGTGGTAGGAACACTGAAAGGTTAATGACCATTAAAGGATTGGAGATGTAGTAATGAAGGGAAGAGATTTAACCTAATTAGTAGCAGTAAACTGCAGAGAACCAAAAGCGAAAATAAAATTCAGCAATGAGTAAAATTGGACCTTTTCATAAAATTATCATCCAGATTTTAAACTATGGGATGTAAATACCAGTATTTTTTTATGAACACATCACTGTGAAATTTCAATCAAAATAAAATAGTTCCGAAGATATAAGGACTTTCATTCCAGGTATGATATTTTTCTTTGGAGATGAAAATGGATAGAAATTTTTATATTTAATGAAATTATATGAACACTAGAGTTAATGGAAACTAGTCTGAAGGTGCCTATCAAATATGAAACTATTCTCTGAAACCTGCCTCCGGAATGATTTCGGTGGTAAGCTGGTCGAGCTTTAAAATTTAGGTTTGGAAATTATACGAGTAATATTAATAATTTACATATAATTATATTATGCGGAAATCATCGGGAAGGAAACCTGGAGATATTACAAGATATTATAGCATTATGAGATATGTACGATTACTTAATCTATCATTTATTGGTAATACCTTTGCGTTAAATTATAAGAAGAGAATAAGTTTTTTATTATTCAGAGCACAATATTTTTTTCACATAGATATTGTTTAGAATCTTCGCGGGAATTGATTCTGTGAGAAATATGGACTTAATTATTTGTCCTCGAATTATGATTTCTCAGGTTTCCTAAAATCTGGTCCGATCAAATCAGTAACTTACAATCCTAAGAGTCTATGGATCTCTAAGGATTTTGAATAGAGTACGTACCAATTCTATAATAATCTATTAACATTAATTGCTCTAAAATATCAGTTCAAAAGACCGTGAATCCTTTATCATCATTGTCTACCACCCATAACGCTGCGCTCAACGATATATTTTATTCTCAAGAATGATCTCCGACGGTATTAGAAGGAACGAGCGATATTTGCAGATGAACAAAAATTCAAAATGTCTCTTGAAGAAATGAATCACCACTTGGAAAAAACTCAAATCAGCAGTATATCCAAAAATATCCTCATATCGGTTCTTCGCCCGACTCAGAAAATAAATGTTACGACGTTCATCCACGAGATCGAAGGGGGTTTGCCCATTAGAATGTCACATCTAATCGGAAGATAATTTCAATAATACTTCTTAAACACTCCGGAAATGGCGTTCAATTTCCTTCCGACTTTCGTTCTTTATTTCCAGCCAAAAAGCTCACACAAAATCCAAAAGCCCTTCCTCAAATAGTTACACATTAAACCAATGGTACGCGGGACGTAACGATAACGAAGGATTTCTGAGGACTTAGCGAAGGCTCAAGATGAGGGATTTGAAGAAAAGATACAGCAGAAGGACTCCAAGCGTGGAAATGGGCTCTTGACCAAGATTCAGCGATGGAGAAAGTGGCGATGGGGGAGTTATGGCCGTCCAAGTGGGGAGGGAGGATTTCTCCTCCATCCCAAGTAGAATGGTGGGTGCGGTGAAGGGAGTGAGGAAAGGAAGGGCATCCACCCGGAGCCTTGCGGCACCACAACCCTTAAGGCATATCTAGGGTATCTCTAAAACACACATACTCTCCTTCTTAGTGTGGTCAAAAGAGGGAGGGGGAATCCGGAAAACGAATGGGAGAAGAAGAGGGGGAAGAGAGAATGAGAGAGGTGATCTGAAGATACGATTATGGAAGGCGAAGGTAGGGTCATTTTCGTGGCGACTCCGATCATGATTCGGCAGAAATAAAGGCCACATAAAGAGGTAGGGAGAGAGAAAGAGTGTGTCCACTTCACGAGGGATGAGTGGGGTTCGTCGCCGCCGTATATATCTTCCTCGCCGGGATTTTTTATTTAAGGGGTTACCGAGGAGATGCCACTACGGCAAATGATAAGTGCAAGATGCCAGGGCTGCATGAATGGTTTGGAGTTTCATTCCTCTCTTGAGTGCCTTCCCTATTTTATTCTTCCGCAAGCTAAATTTAAAGCAACACATCTTTCCAGTGGCTTCACTCTAAATGAATGATCCATTATAAGTACCACTCCTGTTAAATAGGACCACGAAACTTCCATTACTCCTAGAAGGTAACCATGTTACATGGCACGATTTTTCCGTTTTAATTTTTTCGTTTAAATACATCCCAATTATACAATTGAATTAAAAAAGTGTCATAAAATTATATATTACTTGAATTTTACATTCTTGTTCGATCGAATGACTAGGTTTTTTAAATGATTTCAAAAAACATTCCTAAGCTAATCAATTCTTATTTTTATTCCGTTAAAAAGAAAATCTTAGGGTATGTCCCTCAAAATAGGTTTGGGTTAAGCCTCTGAAAAACAAAGGCTTAGAACTAACAATATTCAATGTTCTAAATATTTAAATATATCAGTATGTCTCATGAAATCGCTAGGCCAAAATCAGGATGAACTGAAGATGAAAGAGTGAAACATATTCCTTTTCTTACGTTTTACCGGAGAACACGCGTACATATAAATTATCAATGGTAAATAATAAAATTAATGCATTGATGATTTCAATATCGTTTGCTCCCACGAATATCTTGAGTCCGTAAATTAGAAGTTCGCCATCTCTTTCCCAGAAAACAAGCGCAACACAATAGTAAACTCATAGACAGAAATCCTGCAGAACAGATTATCCAGAATACCTCGTAGAAAACTTAAACAGAATCATTCACTTCGTAGTATAATTACACGTAAATGTACCTATTTGGCGCTTCCTCCGAAACTTAATGGTGGAATGGATTTCGGTAAGAGGAAAACTACAGCTGTGCTCTGGGAATGCATCTAACGAATTGATAAATTTCACCCCGTATCTCTCGAGGAGTCTCGAGCCTTCACGTCTTTCCTCCGCCCCGCCCCTTTAGATTCGCTTTGCGTCGCCCAGCCTCCTCTTTCGTCTGTATTTCCAACAATTTCTGCCCTCGTAACTTCCCGCCTCCCCCGACCATAAATGACTACTTAAGACGCCCCACGACAGATACATTGCTTCCTACTCTATAATAAAACGCTCCATGGGACTAACCACCATCACCTGGTGGGGAACCAGCGGAAGGCAATAAACGTGTACGTGCAGTACGGCTTAATATCAAAGCCAGAATAACCAATATCACCAGACTTGATGAAGCATTCAACTTCGATATAATTTTTTTACCCTCTTTTATGTGGTAACAACGTAAGCTTCCTGCTCGAGACGTTTGGCGTTCAGTGTTTTCCAGAATGAACCGTGATAGAAATTTTCATAAGATTGACCGAATTGAATTTGAAGACATTTTTGAGATTAATTCCATAAAATATTCCCAAAAATTTCATGTCATCCAAAAAGGGGTCTTTCATTCTATTTTCTTCCCTTTTTTCTTTATACCTCTCTTTATATTCAAGTTTTTGGAGGCTCATTGCTTAGGAACAATAATTTCTGAGTAGTTAAATTTATAATCAGATAAAAATCGCCTAAAATCAATGGCTTATGTATGCCAGCAAATTTTCATTTGGATTTTTTCACCACAATAATCTGCTTTCAACAACCGGTTCTTACTGCACCAAAACATTTCCATGACATTTCTTTTGATAAACTAAGTGAATGCTATCTCAAATCGATTTTTTTTATTTCGACAAGACATCAGAGCGTATAATTCATTCTTTTATCTCCCTGCCGAAAATTAATAACTGTTGGAAGAATGTTATGGGCACAAAAAACGATTGGCTCGGTGTCAGGAAAAATATCTATTTTAAAATATAGAATACGATTTTTAAGGGAGTCTTACACGCACCGTTGAAATTAATTCACAGCGTAATAGGAGTAAGACTGCCCTTATTCTTCGTTTTCCTCGGATACCTTAGAAGAATATGAAAACTTTGAAAGAAAAATTATAAAGTTTCAGGAAAGACATAAGACAGCAAATTCAATTTACCAATTATAGCAAATCAACAGAAGTACACATTTATGAAGCAGGATTTCATATACTTTCTTCATGCGGAGGCATACTCATTTCTCGGATTACTTTAATCACGAAAATTATTTTCTTCCTCAAAAGATATTTTCACATCTATTAATTCTCTGAACTTCCACGATAATTGGTGAAATATTTGACACAGTGAAATAACTCTCTTTTTAAAGCTTTATGTTAAGAATAGTGGGAGCAGAGCATATTGTGTCTCAATGGAATGTTGAAGACTGTGATAGAGGAAAGAATGTCGGGTGAACGAGACACGTGGAGGCAAAAATAGTCTGTTAACAGCAGGAAGTCAGAAAGTATGCTAAGTTGAAGAATACATGGTTGTAATCCAGGTTTTAGAGTATTTATTTAGTATCTCGTTAGGTGGGCTTAAAATTTTTGGCTTTAGCAGTGAATTCATCATAAACCTAACTTAACGGGAAGACTACTGTATATAATAATACGTAATAAACTGGCATTACTAGTAACAGGAAAATTTTAATTGCATATGATATGTCAAACTTTTATGAGTCAAAAGATTTATAGCGGAGGTTCCTGGCGATGCAGTGGATCTCATTTGTGTGGGCATCAGAGGAAATCACCATGATTTTGTATAACTTCAAAATCATAACGAAGCCTAGCGACTGCAAATGTTGTCTCCGAATTATGAGAAAACTCATTTTAGCATAGTTATTTTGAAAATCGGTAAATATTCGTACTCTAAAAGGAAGTCTACTTTAAAATCAATTAAATTTCAATCATAAGAGCAAATGAAACATTCCGCGATATTTTCCTTGGTGACACATCAACTAGTTGCAGGGAATTGATACTTTTTCATGGACTCGCTTGAAATTTCCTTTAATATCCTACCTTACTTCTCTCACTAACAATAATCTTTGATTTAACAATTCCCTTTTATTTATTTCTCGGTTTAAACAGCTAAAAACAGCTACGGCAATAATGTACGAACAGTCATAACTTCTAAGAACATATTTCATGCGGACTTCCTTCTTACGTAACATCTTCCTCAACGTCATATGAGGCTTTGCGGTAACAAACCAACGTAGGATTCTTCCGTAGGGTTTAGCCGTGCCCATCCACAGCACTCAGCACGTATCATAAAACAGAACTAATTAACACGGTATTAAAATAACGGCACTCTTTAGAACAGACTGTGATAAATAAACTGTCCGGAAGTATCAGATTTTTTTCCTCATTTTCGCAGGATCGTCGTAAAAACCGTTGTGTTGGGATACGCTAAAATGGGGACGTTTTTTTATGAGCACGATACAGAATGAACATCTACGATTGAAAAACACCCTTTCACTCTATCAGCTATATACTTTTAGTAATCAATAAAATACACAACACTCATAACATTTGGCAACTTGAAAATTTAAAAGATGTACGAACTGGTCTATTAATGCAACTATTTCAGAGCGTAAAAATCATTCGCCTTGACTGGGACTCGAACCCAGATCCCTCAATATCAAATTCGTAGTTGCATTGAAATGCACATTAGCGGATGACTCCGTTAAAAGTTACTGTTGCGGCTTCTCCCGCAGTTTCTTTGGAATTGGTCTATTAATGTTTAAACTTCGGAACGAAAAATGCTTGGATTTAAAAGACCCTCAAAATCATTAGTTACAGTGTCACCCAATTTATATCATGTGTGGCTTTTATAAATATGTGTGTGTGTGTGTGTATGTATATATATATATATATATATATATATATATATATATATATATATATATATACGATTGTACGGAAAAACTCACACGAGCGGCACAATAATGGGCTGACACAATATAACACAAATAGAAAAGAATAGACACATTTAAAAGAACACTCACACGGTAAATTGTTCGAGCTTTCGGCCCTCTCAGAGGCCTTCTTCAAGAGCTCTTGAAGAAGGCCTCTGAGAGGGCCGAAAGCTCGAACAATTTACCGTGTGAGTGTTCTTTTAAATGTATATATATATATATATACTAGCTGAATACCCGGCTTTGCACGGGTTAGGGAGAAACAATAATATAAATATACTACATAAATAAAAACAACAAATTATAAAGTACAAATACACTACTTCATACAAATTTAAGAATCTTTTTTATTTAACACCTGTTTATAAACTGTATTTTTTGTTTCATATCCAGGAGAAAGAATATCTAAGTTTTTAGGCGAACCTACTCTTGAGCAAGCAACATAAAGTTGCCCGTGGCTAAAACATGGCAATCTTAGATCAACACCACAAAACTTTAAAGACTGTCCCTGTGATTTATTAATGGTAATTGAAAAAGCTAGCCGGACTGGAAACTGTAATCTTTTAAAGTTGAAGGGAAGATCAGTTGGGATTAGAGGTATCCGTGGAATAAAAATTATTTCACCTTTTCCTTTTCCAGTTAAAATGACCGCCTGGATTATATTTTTCATTAATTTTGTCATACACAATCATGTCCCATTGCAGAGTTTTGGTGGATCTAAACTTCGCAATAAAATGATTGGAGATCCTACTTTAAGTATAAGGCGATGTTGTGGCAATCCAGCTGGATCAAGTGAATTTAGGAATTCCGTTTGATAATTGACGGCTTCGTCAGCATCCACTACGGTATCAACCGATTTATATTCAATCACGTCTCCTGGCAGCATGGCTAGTATCTCCTTGTTAATTTCGTTAACATCATCGTTCTTAGGAGCAAGAATGGCTCTTTCTCGCAACCATTCTAATTTTTTATAATTTTGATTAACGTTAGGATAGACTGCTTGTATCATATCGCGGACAGTTTTCACCGATACACATAAATCTGATGACAATTTTATCATACCAGATGCTTCAATAACTAATCTATCTTCTCCAATCTCCAAAAGTTTATTTGCAAAATTTTGAGTATTCCCATCTCTTGAGAGGATTCGCATGTTTTGTTTAAGGCTAATTTCTTGGACATGATTCCATAGAACAGAATGTTTTAAACAGGCATAAATTTCATCGGCTGGAGTCGATTTTGGAATGACAGGCAGAGTTTGACGGAAGTCTCCACACAGGAGTACCAGAGCTCCTCCCATTAAACTGCAGTTTCCTCTAAGATCTTAAAGTGTTGCGTTGAGGGCCTCAAGAGATTTTTTATGAGCCATCGTACACTCATCCCATACTATCAATTTACATTCTATAAGAACTTGTGCCTGGCCGCTTGTTTTATTTACATGACATGTGGGATTTTCTTGTCGGGAAATATTAAGTGGCACCTTAAGGGCAGAGTGGGCTGTTCTTCCTCCTTCCATTAATGTCGCTGTAATACCTAAAGATGCAACGGCTAGAGCAATTCCTCCATGAACCCTGATTTCAGCGAGAACTGAATTAATTAAAAATGTTTTTCCCGTGCCACCAGCAGCATCAAGAAAAATGATACCTCCTTCTTGTTTATCTACTTGATCCATTATTGTTTCGTACGCGAATTTCTGATCTTCATTAAGAAGTGGATTTTTATCCGCGATGTATGCTTCTAAGTCTAAGACATTGTAGCTAGTTTCACGTATATAATCTGGATAAAATACACCCTGTTGATCTTGTACAGGTGCAAAAAGACCGAGTTCCACTAAAGTCTTGTTAACCATGGTGATACACTTTTCTTCCAAAATAATCAAAGTTTTATTAAAAATGTCGGAGTTAAACGTAATATCCAATGTAGGATTTTCACTTCGAACTTTAGCCAGTATATCCTCACTCATTGATTCTTTATATTTTTCCCATAATGTTTTTGGGTTAGATGGATTACAGGAGGTTATTATGATGGCAAACAAAATTCGGATTTGTCCTGGAAGAGAAATCAAACTGGCCTCTCGCAATGAGTCATCCCAGTGTTGATCTCCTTTTAGCAACCCTAAATTCTGGCAAGCTTCTCTGAATGTCTCACATATTTCTCCGTTTACCGTTCTTAATTCTGCAAATGAGCGAGGTCCTCTAATGGTATGTAGAAGCATTCTTAAAAAAAACATTCGGCGTTGTTAGGATGGACTGTGTAGACTCGGCCCAATGCGTCACATGAATAAATATTATTCTCAGGATCAAAGTTGCCCATTTTTCTTCTACAAAAGACTTTCCTTGATGTATTCCACGTATAATATCTCGGCAATTCTGAATACAATAGTGTTCTTGCAAAAGTATCCTGCTGGCATAGTTGGAAAAATGCTGTTAAAGTTGTGTTTGGCGGCTGATCAATCACTCTTGCGGCACTATCAGTTGAGAAGTATACTCGTTGACCGTTTTCTAAATGAATGCTAAGGTGAACCACAGTAGGATACCGTTCATGAATGGAAAATCAGAAGATTCGCCAAACAGCTTCGTTGCTACTGACGTATCTTCCCAACTGATAACGCATTACTTCATTGTTGGTGTCTTCATTGCCTACACCAAAAACTGCCATATCAGAACCTTTATTAACATATTTGCAGATATACTTAATAGATTTGACACTATTGCAGTATTCTACGTTAATATGTGCGTTAAACATTTTTGATAATAATGGAGAATATGGTACAATCCAACTGTTATCCACGTCTATTTCCACGTTGCTTCGAGTCTTCAGTATTGCCGTAAAACCTCCATTTTCTGGAGCTTGCCATCTATATAAAGGATAGCCGTCATTTCCTGTTTGTGTATCTTTAATTAATTTTCGAGGATAGTTTTTGGTGCATTTCCCATCTTTTATGCATGGCGAGTTCCGATTTATATTTCCACATGGTCCATGGATCATATTTTTAGTTACCACAGCGTATAAATCAGGATCTTCTTCTTGGTTAGGAAGTTCAGCTGATATAATAGCGTCGATTTCTGTTGGTTGAATCTTCCTTTTCAACCAAAATAAATTATGTGAATGTGGTAAACCTCGTTTCTGCCATTCAATGGTGTACATCCAGCATCTCACCTCTCCAAAGATGTGACCTTTTGTTATAATATTAATGAGTTTTTGTTGCTTTTGTTTAAAAACTCTCGCAATTAAATCGTGGCGATCACTGGATGACTGACCGTTGATTAGCATTTCTTTAATCTCTGAACAAATCGGGTTGCAGGTAAATGTAATAAACAAATCTGGTCTCCCGTATGTCCTTACATAGGTCATTGCATCTTGTGTGTACTCATGCATGTGTCTAGGACTGCCTGTAAACGTCGCTGGCAAAATAACCAAAGTGCCCAGATTCTCAATATTTCCGTCATTTGCTACCGCATCTCTTAGGTGAATATATTGGTCCACTCTTAATTTTTTTTGATTCGAACGAATAAACTGAAGACCTTCACTTTCAATCTTTACATACATATCCACGATAAATTGATGGAATAATTGTCTGCAATTTATCACATGGTTCTGTTTAGTACCTCGTATCATTAGACGGTAAGCATAATAATCCATAGTAGATACCTTAGCACTTGTTGGAATACCTGTTGTTGGATTAACTTGCCTCAGATTGAAATGATACCCATCTTCACCATAGGGAAATAAAATAGGATATTGTAGAGCATAATACGACCTGTGAGTTTCGCAAATTCGCTGCAATGATCCACTACATAATTGAAGCACGATATCTCGCTTTTAAAATTCATTACCCGATATCACAACTGCAACTTCATCCACTACAGGAGCGTTGAAGCGCCGTTCATGCTCTCCTGCTGGTTTTCGATCTGCTTTTATAATAATTTTATACGCATCTGTGGGCATATGATCAATTGAAGTTTCAAACGTTTTAATGTAAATATTGTGTGCATGGAACATTTGTTGTAAATCAGATACAATCTCACGTCTTGTCCTGAATTGTTGGCGCATCTTTGGTCGGCCTCAACTTGGTCGTTTCCAATAAAATATAATTGTAAAAATTTTGGTTGCTGATTAGGCAACGACAACAACGATCCTGCTTTATGGTATATCTGCCCTTGTACTGTGAAAGTGGATTGAAATACAGGCTGATTAATAACAGATGTGGCTCCAAATGAGGTCATTTGAAAACATGAGTTGTATTTTCGGATATTACTCAGAAAATGTCTTGACTGTGGTGTATCACCAGTTGTATATTTTAAGAGTTCTTGTGGTAATGGGTCCAGTTGGTTAAGTTTTAATTTACCATTATTGCGGCAAAGACCGGGAGGTTCTGATTTAAACTTTTTAGCTTGGCAATTGCGGCAAATTAAATCCATTTTTCCTATGTTGATACTGGCGTGATGTGCGTAATTTATGTGAGGGTCATAGAATAATGCTTCACACTGTAAATCTGAGTATTCATCAGTTCGTGAACGTCTCGTTCTATCTCTGATTTGTTGCAGCCTAACCTCTCGTTGTTGTTGTGTTTCAGAGGCTCTGGATGTTGTAGCTCGGTTTCGTTGATCGTTTAGTCTGGCCTCACGTTGTTGTTGTGTTTCAGAGGCTCTGGATGTTGCAGCTCGGTTTCGTAGATCATTAAGCCTGGCCTCACGTAGTTGTTGTGTTTCAGAGGCTCTGGTTTTTGCAGCCCTATTTCTCATTTCTAGGAGTCTGGCTTCACGGTGTTCTGCTGTTTCTGAATTTCTAGATCTTGCAACTCTTTCACGTATCGTTGCTAATCTTTTATCTCTTTCTTCATTACTTTCAATAGCGTTACGTTTTTTTTGGAGGCATTGTTAAGCAATTATAATCTAAAAAATAAAAAGCAAATGTAATCAAAAAACCGTTTTTTAAAAAATTAATCTTGATTTGATTTTCAAATTTTTATTAATATTGATTTGATGTTCAATTGTTTTTGTTTATAGTTTTAAATTACCAAGCGTCGGTTAAGTGAGAAATTTTTTCTGATGTTAAATTGTTTTTGTTTATAATTCTAAATTATCAAGTGTCGGTTAAGTAAGACGTTTTTTTTATTAATATTGATTTGATGTTCAATTGTTTTTGTTTATAGTTTTAAATTACCAAGTGTCGGTTAAGTGAGAAATTTTTTTTGGTGTTCAATTGTTTTTGTTTATAATTCTAAATTATCAAGTGTTGGTTAAGTAAGACGTTTTTTTTTATTAATATTGATTTGATGTTCAATTTATTATTAATATTGATTTGATTTTCAAATTTTTATTAATATTGATTTGATGTTCAATTGTTTTTGTTTGTAGTTTTAAATTACCAAGTGTCAGTTAAGTGAGAAATTTTTTTGATGTTCAATTGTTTTTGTTTATAATTCTAAATTATCAAGTGTCGGTTAAGTAAGAAATTTCTTTTTTTTGTTTCTATGACAGCAAAAAAGTAAACAAATTACATACATACAAACAAACACTCTCCTTTATATATATATATATATATATATATATATATATATATATATATATATATATATATATATATATAATTAGGTAATCTACCGGTTAAGGTAGGTTTTTGGATGGACATAATTACTATTTAAATAATTAGTGACCCCTAGCAAAAAACAACATCCTACTCTACATCAGGTTCCTCTTCAGCAATGAGTGCTTTCTTCCTCCCTTCATCCCGTCCAACATCCCTATCCTGTTCCTTCCCTTTCCTCGTTTGCCTAACATTCTCCCCTCAATTACAGTCTTCAACATCACGCTGCCGGTCAATACCCCCTTTTTGTCTGGCTCCTGACCTTCGACTTATCCGGCGTGACCCTACCAAGAGCAACTTTCATAACTCTCGCCAGCGCAGCTCTACCAGTAGGGGTCATCGGAACGCACGAGCCCTTCCACCACGTCAAGGTTGTAGTCTATGGGAGGGATATATCAATGGGATGTATATTTATATATACACACATGTGTATTAATATAAATAAATAAATTTATTTATTTATTTAAATTAATACACATGTGTGTATATATAAATATACATCGCATATATATATATATATATATATATATATATATATACATCGCATATATATATATATATATATATATATATATATATATATATATATATATATATATATATATATATATCCCTCCCATGGACTACAACCTTGACGTGGTGGAAGGGCTCGTGCGTTTCGATGACCCCTACTGGTAGAGCTGTGCTGGCGAGAGTTATGAAAGTTGCTCTTGGAAGGGTCACGCCAGATAAGTCGAAGGTCAGGAGCCAGTCAAAAGGTGGTCGACACAGTGTCTGTTCCTAAGTGAGGCGGCTGCAAAGGCGTCTGACCCCAGAGTGGCGGCCATTGAGTGATGGTGTCACGTTAAAAACGCTATTGAGGAAAGCAACGGGAAACCACCTATATTATCATTCCCAAGAATATAATGATGGGCAATGTAGAGAATATGAGACCTGGAAACTACAAGACTCGGCCCAATCGGCCTTGTGTCGATCTCGGCAGCGGAAGAGGAGAGGCTTCCGCGGTCGTCATCTCACGAAACCCTTGCAAAGGAAAACCGACAGCAGCAAGACGGAACACGCAAAAGAAGAATACCAATTTAGTTAGGATAGAAACTTGGAATGTTAGGACAAGTAAATTAGAGAATACGTATAAAATGAGAGATGGAAAGAGGAATTATAGATATTTTGGGTCTATGCGAGGTGAGATGGAAGGAAATCGGGATTTATTGGAATGTTATAGAGTATTATACAGCGGCGTGGACGAGAGCCAAAGAGGGGTTGCCATAATACTGAATAACGAGGTAGGAAGACGCGTAGTAAACATGGAACAAACAACGGATAAAATATTACTAGTTGAGATAAAAGCCAAACCGACGAACTTGATCGTTGTTTAGGTATACATATTACCAAGCAATCATAAGGAGGAAGACGTCGATAGGCTTTACGATCAGGTTGAGGGCCTGATCGTGTCTCTTCATGCAGGGAAACATTTGATAGTGATTCAGTTACTACCAGCTATCCTGAAGTGATAGCTGGTAGTAACTGAATACTATGTACTTACTTCTATAAACAATTATGAACTTATTTCAATGGACATACTTATTACATGTAGTCATCATGGAGTTGAATATTTTAATATAACTACATGTACGCCATTCTTCCTCACTATTACATACATCAGCATTTCGGTGCAGTCATCTGTACCGTCACCTTCATCACGGTTCGACTCGATAAACCACCCAACGCCGGTCGACACATGGAATGTCCATCCTCCACATACTGCAATGTTCAAATCGCGATTCCGGGGCCAAATATGACATTTCTGAGTCCGATTTTCCATTAGATATATCTTCATGATTAAGTTTCTTTGCGTCGCTCAACCCAAAGCGTTTCTTGGAGCCACCCCAGCTTGTATCGAGCCCCTTTCCCATTCCGTTTCTTCTGAATCCACGATAAATGAACAGGAAATAAATAAATCGAAATAGTCCTCCTTTACAGGATGTTTGGGCAATTTATTGTCGATGTCTTAAGGAAGGAGGCCAATTTACAATCTACTTCCAATTGAGTCAAAATAAATAAAGTGGGTAAACAAGAATGTAGGCGCTCAAAAGAGTACGTCATTGGAATCGAGTTTCCAATACTGTGCGAACAGAGAAGTCTTCCCGGAAAACGGTGGCTAAGAGATTGAAAATCAAAGGAATGTTATATTTCGATTCCAATTTGTTTTTCTCGTGTTTTAAAGATCTTTAAGCTGAATATATCGGATAAAAGCAAAAAAGGCTGCTCGTCCCGCGAAGTTAATGTTATTCTCGAAACCTGATTTGACAAAATCAATGTCTTAATGAATAGCAACGTTTTTTAAAGGGAAAATGTACCAAAAGATAATTGGCGGGCATTTTATGACGCTCGCAATACTGTGTAATCCTGTAGTTAAAACCAACATGAGAAACGACTACTCATTCCGCTATGATAAGTTCTTGTACTCTAGATGTGTGTGTACATACATATGTATACAATCTACTTCCAATTCTTTGCGTCATACATATATATATATATATATATATATATATATATATATATATATATATATATATATATACACACACACACACACACACGCATTTATCAACCCGAAGGTCGGTTGGACATGTGATGATAGATTTCAACCATTACTAAGCCCAACGGCAAGTGAAAATTTCGCATATAAAGGTAGGGGGTATATGTGCGTGCATGTATATATATATATATATATATATATATATATATATATATATACATATATATATATATATGTATATATATATATATACAAAACCATAATTAAAATTATAGTTCAATTTTTTATAGATACGCGTAATTCCATCCAGAGAAAACTTCATAACCGGGATAATTAGAATTCTTTATATCCCCCACTCAGTTGATTGAAATTATCATCTTGGGTCAATTTAAAATATCAGAGACTTGATTGGATGACACACCCACAAATAAAATAAAGCCACCATTCATTAAGAAGGAGTGGGCAAAAGCAAGTTTTATTTCTACGTTCAACGAAAAAATTGGATTTTCCTTACCTCGGTCAAATGAATAAGCACTGAAAAGAAAAGGATTGGAAAATGGGAAATAAATTTAATTTCTCAGCTCAATTAATGAGTCTGGTATGAGATTATCAGCGAAAATAAATGCTTTGATTGGAAAAATAAAACTAGTACTAATCACTCACAATGATAAAAAATCACTGAGTTCAGGCTTAAACAGCAAAATATTACAAAATGATGACTAATACTAAAGGAAATCTAGTTATTTATGTATTCAAAGGCAGAATGGAAACTATTCGTTAAACATTGTTATATGATGGTAAAACTGATGGTATCACAACAGTGAAACATACTGGGCAGACGAGCGACCAGGCTAATATTTACGTACTTGTAGATCGGAGGAGGGGCGTGGGAAATGATGACGGACCACCATAAAAGCGTAATTTACGTAATCTCTACACACTAAAAGAAGAGGTCAGGTAATTGGGAAAATTTTTGAACTATTAAGCTGTCTTGGCGTCATTAAAATGTTATGACTGGAAGCCGTTATTCCCTCACTACCCAAATTATTAGCAGCATATTAGTTTATGTAACCAGGTTAGTTGTCTATCGATTAATTAATTATTTCTCGGTTTTATCGTTGCCACTTGGAGTATTCCTTGTACTCTTTCACGGATGCACCAAATACCATTCTCAACTTGGTAATTTTAAATTAGTTCAGCTTAGTAAGTTGAATGTTAGATTATTCAATTCTAATATCTAACAAGCTACATTCGGTAATTCGAAATATTCTTGACTAAAACTCAATATATTTTCATCGATATTTAAATAGGAGACAACAGGATAAGTCCTGCATTGGAATTAAAACTGAAAACTTGAACTGAAACGGAACACTGAACACGGATCATACTGAACACTTCCCCGTCTTGTGCTGTAGTCCGATTGAGAAATCCGTTTTCAGCTTTCACTAGCAATGCCACGAAGGATTTTAGAACCAATTAGCAATTTATCAGCTGGTGCATGGCAGACGGCGTTGTAAAGATAAATAACGTTATTACAATCGATCAATTAAACGCTTATCGCGGAAGACAAGAAATAGGATAAAATACTCGATGGAAAGTACCTTTTTTATGGAAAAAATTATTCTGTTGGTTTTTTAGAGACAATGACCGGTTAAAAAGAATAAAATTTTCAGTTTCTGCCGCAGGAGAGCGTACGAATTCTAGCCACACTCTGGTAATGAGGGTTGACAGAGGTAACGAGGGGTGACACACTTGGGAACTTTCGAAGCCACCCTTTCATTCATCCCGGCCTTCAATGAGAGGATACAGATATTGATTGATTAGAATTGCATTACGAAACAAAGTACATACGAGTACTTACTTAGTGGCCATTTTTTTAAATCAAGAATTGTTTGATGAGGAAGGATGGTTCATATTCCGTAATAACTCCCAAACTGTTACGCGTGTACGATGTCGATACAGGTGTGAGCATGATCCCCACAGTCAATGCCGTCATTTTCGACAACAGACAAGATATGCGCATTTGATCTGATGGATGAAATGAATGTCATCTCTCAGGACAACATACTCTTTCGTGGTCTTTGAGTTATGTTCAGTTTGTGCTCAACAATACGCCATTGTCGAATAATAGATTCATTGCGTCAATTTTTAAAGGTAAGTCTACCAATTAAGGTCGGTTTTGGATGGACACGAAGCAACTGGGGCTACATTTTCAGCTTTTAAAATTGTCCTGGTAATTTCCTGCAATGCAAAAATAATGGTTCCTAAAGTAAAAACTGGGAGGGTAACGTAACAGGTAGTGATTTTGCCAACATGCATAATACGTACGTATAATTATTCCTAGATATTTACTAAAAAATATACTATCAGTATTGATAAATCCTTCTCGAGTAAATAAATATGTAGGGTTTTACCCTTCACATTTGGACAAAATTTAAAGTCAGTTGAAAAGCTATTTATTAACGATTCCCTCAAGTGAAGTCTTCCAGGATATTACACTGTTATCCTTCCTTACTTATCCGTGTGGACCAGTAAAATTGTCACCAAGAATTCCTTAATCAATCGATTCCTAAATATTGATTTCCAAGTATATACGATGTTAACGCTGAATTAAACTGCTGAAAACTTCTTAAAATATAATTTGACGTCACGATTAGTCCATTTCATTGGATAACGAGACATTCTTCAAGTTATTTTTGTGGTGGTTCCAAAGGCCACAGCTAAATGCAACTAAAGTTAGACCATAGAAGTCATTCCATTCGAATCGATGAGAGAAGCCAGCAGTAGCATCTCATGTCGCGGAGGAACAACCTTAATAATTCAACAGGCCTCTGATGACAGACCAAAGAAAAAAAACAAGGGGGTCATTTCAGAGAAGTGCACCTCAAGGAACGCGTCTCAGAGAATCATCGAGTATCATGACCGGCCGAACCGCCGACCGGCCGCACCCCGAAGGAAAGCAGAAGGTCCTCCAACTCCAACGTTGCTCTCTTTCCTCACCTCCATCACTTTTTCCATTTATATCTATACTATGAATACATCATGGATTGAAATCAATTAATACCTCATAGTCCTTCAGCCATCCAGAAGAGGAAAAAACGAAATTCCTGGTCATTGTGGACTTGGAATTCTTTAGAATTCTCGTTTTCCGGGATTCCCAATGGGATTCAAAATCATTGATGAATTCCTGGTTTCAAAGTTTCCTCCCAAAAAAGACTGCCGGAAGTCCGTTTCCCTTCAACTCCTTCCTCCATTTTACTCGTAAGCGGGTATTTAGAAGCTTCCTTCCTGAAAAGGAAAATTACTTCAATTGATAAATAAAATAAATGAGTATTAAATTAAATATGTAATAAAATAAATATAAGAAAAATGAGATTCTGTACCCTGAAGATCACTGTTTCCGAAGAAAAAGGTTTTTTAATTAATTGCTTATAATGAGACACCTAGAATAACAAAAGGGATACACTCAGACGGTAATGAAACATGGGTTCAGCAATCGAAGTCGACAATGACACTGCATTACGCCTAGTGTGTCCACTTTCCCCCTCCATCTGAAATTGTTGCACTGAGAAATCAATAAATTTAATTAATTAAAATTATATATAGTGCGCAGCTTTGTAGTAAATACCAGCGTTGATTTTGCGGAAGGTATAGCTCTACAGGAAAAGAAAGAGATGATCTGAAGAGGTATCTAATCCAAAAAAAGTAATAATTACACTTAACTAAAACGGACAACTGTAAAAATAAGCTAATCCTTTTTTATTAGAAGGAAACATAAAGCTAAAGAAATAAAAATAACAATTAATGAAATATCTTTTTATCTAATTATAAAGCAGGAATGTCAGAAATTGAATAAAAAGAAATAGTTTTTGGAGAGTACCAGCTTAGATAACTGCATAAAAATAATTCAATTCAGCATGCAGCGAACCTCGAAATTGAAAAGCATCCGTTAAATGTTAAAAAAAATAGGTAATAAAAAAGCATTTAATGGAGCAGACACCTGAAGTACAGCTTTAAAACGTGCGAGGGAAAAGAAAGGAAAAATACTTGTTGCAATGGAAATGTGGCACCACAGATGGACAATGAAGATCAAAATGACGAGACAAATATGTTAATAATCAAAAAGAACTGCGAAGAAATATATAAAACGAGATATGCAGGAAATTTTCAAACTACGTGATATATATTTGGGAATATTCAGAGTAATAAAATTTTGTGTTGGGAAATAGATGAAAAACTGGAGGGGTAGAACTGAATATGAAGACAGCGAAGAAAAATATCACTAGCTGATAGTGCGAAAACAAAGGAAATTCTAGTGGAAAGGTGAAATACAATACTCCCATTCCTAGGGCTTTTGAATGATGGTGGGGTTGAACGAATAAGGGACTTACTCTCAGACCAATCCCCGAAGCTTCAACAATTCCACCGCTTCCCAAGCTGGTGAATATTTATAAATAAATTTCACCGAAGCGTGAAAACTGACTACCATGAGATCCACTAAGGGTAACTACTCGACCATGATCGCAGGTCTTTCTTAACCTGGGGGAAGGTCTAAATATGCGTATAAGCCCTCGTGACAGTCGCTTATAAACCTGTTTCCTTCCATGCAAAATTAATGTTGCCCATTCAACGGGGTTCGCGGGTAATGGTATGGAAACTGGGACCCACTACTCCTGCCCGCGGCCACGCCTGCAGGTTTTGAGCGTTGATGTTTCATATTAGTGCAAGATTTTGGCCGGAAATTCGATGTGCGGCTACAACACTCGAGCCATTGTATAGACACTGTCGGAATGAACGCGTCCATGTGGCTTTAAGCGACGTCGTTTGTCCGGAATCTTAAAGCTGTGACAGGCGTACTCACGCCCACGAAATAGGTGACTGGTTCCTGAAAGTGCGTCAATTTACTCTGCAACATTTGTGCACTCTGATAAATACATCCATTTCCCTGTAACAGCGAAACTAAAGTACACGTTATGCTAATTAGCGTAGTGTGTCAGGTGATGTTCATTCAGTCAAGGTATTCTAGCTACGAGAAATTAGGTTTTGAACGGTCCCCTACGATTATTTACTTCTAGGTATCACGATTGTTCGTCCTTTATTATAAATATATTGATTTACTCGTAATTACCACCTTCCTTCACTTTGTTTACTCTATTCCTTCCTCTAGCCCGCTTACCCAAAGTTCCTCTTATTACGGCCTTCGACATAACTACCATTCAGTACTTCCTCCACCCACCCACTTTCTGTGGATCATCTAACTCTTTCTTCTCAGGTGATGAAGTTCATCTTTTTAACAATTAAAAGACTATTTCTTACAATTAATCAATACTTATTCGAAAACCATAATGGGTATAGAACAACTCAAGAAATACTGCGCATCAACAAGTCAGTATTTGGCTCATGCACAAAATATTCACGGTAAATCTTTACGCAAGGAGTGGCAGTATTTGTTTAGTAAAATTCCATTTAGAAAACGTGGTAACATATTAAGGTGGTATAGATAAATTCAAATGCTTTTGGATTTGTAGATGTTTTCCATTTCATAATAAGTATTACCTCATTACCCATGAAAATAAGAACCAACCAGAAACAGTGTACATCTGATCAATATTCTATGATGATACTTACGACCGTGAATGTGATACATAAACTCCTAAATGGGAGCCTAGAGCGAAGAAATATAAAGATAGGAGTTAATACCTAACCCTGAATGGTCTTTAGGAAAAGCAAAGAAGGATCTAAGAGAAATCAGTCCTAGCATGAATAAATTTATGGCTATTGATGATGATCATTTGGTTTGCATATGGTCACCCTCAGTCTCATTCTTTTATATAAATATGAGAGTCCCTCCCCGGACTACAACCTTGACGTGGTGGAAGGGCTTGTGCGTTCCGATGACTCCTAGAGCTGTGCTGGCGGGAGTAATAATAATTGCTCCTGGTAGGGTCACCCATGCCAGATAGGTCGAAGGTTAGGAGCCAGACGAAAGGTAGTCCACGAAGCGTCTGTTCCTCAGTGAGGCGGCTGCAATGGCGTCTGACCCCAGTGGGGCGGCCAGTAAGTGATGGTGTCACGTTAAAAACACTATTGAGGAAGGCAACGGGAAAACACCTCAATTATCATTCCCTAGAAAAATATGATGAACAATAGAGATATTTTGAGTCCTGGCAACCACGGGGCTCGGCCCAATCGGCCGTGTGTCGTGCCCGGCAGCGGGGGAGGCAAGGCTTCCGCGGTCGTCATCCCACGAAACCCTTGCAAGGGTAAACCAGCAGCAGCAGGACAGAAGACGCAGAAGAAGAAGACGAATTAGTTAGAATAGGAACGTGGAATGTTAGGACAATGATGAGGACAGGGAAATTGGAGAATGTTAAGCGAGAGATGGAAAGGGGAAATATAGATATTTTAGGTCTATGCGAGGTGAGATGGAAAGATAGCGGGGATTACTGGAGTGATAAGTATAGAATAATATACAGCGGCGGGGACGAGAGCCAACGAGGGGTTGCCATAGTATTAAATGAAGAGGTAGGAAGAAGCGTAGTCAACATACAACAGGTAACGGATAGAATACTACTAGTGGAGATAAAAGCAGAACCGACGAACTTAGTTATTATTCAGGTATACATGCCACCGAGCAACCATAAGGAAGAAGACGTCGATAGGATATACGATCAGTTAGAGGACATGATCGCGTGTATTCCTGCAGGGAAACATTTGATAGTGATGGGAGATTGGAATGCGACGGTAGGCGAAGGAAGAGATGGTGATGAGGTGGGCGACTACGGTTTAGGCACGAGGAATGACCGCGGGGAGAAAGCAGTTGAGTTCTGCAGAAGACAGGGGTTAGTCATCACCAACACTTGGTTTAGACACCAAAAAAGACGCAGGTATACATGGAAAATGCCAGGTTACTCGGGACGATATCAGCTAGATTATATCCTGGTTAGACACAGGTTTAGGAACAGTGTGATAAATTCCCACAGCTTCCCGGGAGCGGTTGCGGACTCAGACCACAATTTAGTTGTTATGAAATGTAGCGTACGTTTCAAAAAGATAACGCAGGGGCGGCGAGTTAGAAAATGGAATGTAGAAGCATTAAATGGGTTGAAAAGGAAGGAATACAAACAGGCGGTAGAGAAAATCATGGAGGATGGTAAAGGCCTTAGTACTATCGAAGAAAAATGGGAAATGATCAAGAAGGGGTTGTCTAAAGCCGCAAAAGACACTATTGGAACCGTTAACGCTAAAAGGACTAGGAAACCATGGATCACGAATGAGATGATTACAAAGATGGACGAGCGGAGAAAATGGAAGAATGTGAATACAGAATTAGGCAAAATGAAGTACAAAGAATTGAACAATAAATTGAGGCGGGCAACAAATAAAGCAAAAGAAGCATGGTGGAAGACGCAGTGCGAGGATATGGAAAGTCTGCAGAGGAAGGGTGAAATCGGTGCGCTGTACAGCAAAGTTAAATCGTTATCGGGAAGTAAGAAAGGAAGAGCTATGCTAACAGTTAGAGATAAGGCGGGTAAGGTAATAGTTGACGCAGGAAAGATCCAAGAGAGATGGAAGGAGTATATAGAAGAACTGTATAGTAAAGAACTCAGACCAACAAAGTTAGACATTGAAAAAGAATATGACGTAGAGGAAGACAGCTTAGGTCCAGGCATACTAGACAATGAGATAGAAAGGGCATTAAGGGAGATGAAACTAAATAAGGCCGTGGGGGTAGATAACATTCCCGTGGAACTTTTAAAATGCTTAGGAAATGTGGGAGGAAGAGGCTATATGGGCTGATCCGCAGCATTTATGAGGAGGGAATCTGGCCGGAAGACTTTGTGAGATCAGTTTTAGTTCCGATTCCGAAAAAGGTAAAGGCCACGTCATGTGAGATCTATAGGACAATTAGTTTGATATCCCACGCAGCTAAAGTTGTTCTCAGGATCATAAACAAAAGGATAGAGAGTAGGGCAAATGATTACTTAGGGGATGATCAGTTTGGGTTTAGGAAGGGGAGAGGTACGCGTGATGCCATTGCAGTAATGAGATTATTAATCGAGAGGAATATAGAACATAACCAGGAAGTATTTGCCTGTTTCGTAGATTTCGAAAAAGCGTTTGATAGAGTGAATTGGGAAAAACTAATGAGTATATTGCAGAAAATAGGAATAGATTGGAGGGAAAGGAGGCTAATCCGCAACCTGTACATGTCTCAGACTGCTCAGGTGCGGGTGGGAAACGGGGAGTCAGGATGGGCAGTGTTAGGAAGGGGTGTAAGGCAGGGTTGCCCATTATCACCGTTGCTGTTCAACCTGTATGGTGAGGAAATGATCAAAGAGGCATGGGAAGAACTCGAGGTAGGAATGAAAGTGGGCGGGGAATTCGTAAAATCAGTTGTTTGCTGATGTCCAAGCTTTAGTTTGTCAGTCAACCAAGGGCCTGCAAGCATTGCTGAGTGAATTGGAAATTCAGTGCGACAGGTATGGGATGAGAATCAATATTAATAAAACAAAGGTTATGCGATTTTCTAGAAAGAAAAAGGCTAAGCTTAACATTAAAGTAGGAGGGCAAAAACTAGAGCAGGTAGAACAGTTTACGTATCTCGGTAGTGTTTTGGACCAACGCGGTCAAAGTAGTAGGGACGTAAGGAGAAGAATTGCGCTAGGCAAAGAGGCTTCCACAAGGAGGAGGGAGTTGATGACAGGGACTTTAAGTAAGGATGTTAAGAAAAGACTCGTGAAAACTTTGATATGGAGCGTAGCTATGTACGGTGCGGAAACGTGGTCATTGAAGCAGGAGGATAGACGTAGATTGGAGGCTTTTGAAATGTGGGTGTGGAGAAGAATGGAGAAGGTGAAATGGACAGAGAAGAAAACAAATGAGGAAGTACTTGGTATGGTGGGCGAAGAGAGGGGTTTGTTGGGAGCAATCCTATGGAGGCAGGAAAAGTGGATGAAGGGGGTGTTGACCGGCAGTGGGATGTTGAAGACTGTGATAGAGGGTAGAATGTTGGGCAAAAGAGGAAAGGGAAGGAACAGGATAGGGATGTTGGACGGGATGAAGGGAGGAAGAAAGTACTCAGAGATGAAGAGGGACCTGATATAGAGTAGGATGATGGATTTTGTTTTGTTAGGAGTAATAAAATATTTGTTTGGTAGTTGTGTCCATCCAAAAACCTATCTTAACCGGTAGATTACCTTAAAAAAATATGAGAGTAGTGGCTTCCAGAATGACGAATACGGCAAATAATTAACTTTCCGCTATCGCGGACTACAAAATGCTCTTCCTGAATTCCCATTCGGTTTTTCTCGCCATTCAACCTCCCGTTTTGTCGTTACTTCCTTTTTATCCATAAAATCTGAGTTAAATAAGATATTATTGAACAAGTGACTTTTTATTTAAAAGGCCCTCCCCGTTGGATGAAGCCTCCCTTGTTCCACCAAAGAGAAAAACAACATTCACAACCCAGTTCGGATTCGAAGCCAACTTCATAGTCGGTGAAGGTATTTATTTGCATAGTACCCTGCTAAACATCGCCAAAGTGAGACAGGGAGTGATTACTCAGCAGGCTACTTTTTTACCCAAAATACCTTTCCCTCCTAGCGCGTCCAGACAATGTTATTCTGAGCCCTTGTTGTTCGCGGGAAAAGTTGTATCTTAAATCTATCTGTTCTACAATTAATCTCTCTAATTTTACTGACATGATCTCTCCTACCATAGTACGATGGGGCCAATGACTCATTTTCAAAATCATCGCTTATGCGACATCCTTAAACTTTATGCATAGCTTTAATCTGTAATTTATCCTTCGCTCCGTGAGTGATTCCCAACCTAGCTACTCTAATAATTTTGATGCGCTGCTCAGTTTGTCATTGCAACTCTTTAAAAATCTAGCTCCTCTATGCTGCACGCGATCCAATTCGGCAACCAAGCCAACTTCGTGAGGATCTCATATCTAGTAGCATATTCTAAATGAGACCTAACGAGCGCAATATTACAATTTTCTCTTTAACCTTTTCATCATATTTCCCCAATGCTCTTCTAATAAATCCTAATTTTATTTTGTCGGTTAATGCCTAGGATTCCGAGGTGCGAACGACTTGGTTAAATTCTTAAATAATTTAATAATACTTTATCACGAAACATAAATAATGGATCTGTAACCTCCCGAGATATTTCTGCGGCGAGGAAGTACCCAAACCTGCATGTAGTCGGTGGCCACGCGAGAAGTCCCGAGAGAATTTTAGAGAGCAGCCATTAAGGTTATGAGCCTCCGTATTCCCCAGCTCAAAAGGTTGGTCTACCCAGCAAAGAGGTAGGTCTATTTACGCACACTGCCGATTTACGATATCGTCAGAGTCGTGGCGAGACGCTTGGAATTCCCACGCAATGCAGAGGTTACTTAATGTATGCCCGCTGTAAAGGGAGATGTGTAATAAAGGTCCTAACATTCTTCAGAGGAGAGAAACTTCAGAGCCTCTATTTCAAGACGCAGGATGCTCTCAGCATGCGAAGCTGTTTATTTAACCCGAGGAGGAATTCCTTAATGACGATATATGTACGCACTTATGAGTAGAAAGTAGTCGGGGTGAGCTCGAGTATATTAATCTCTCACTCCACCAAATCCGTCATCAACTACTTTACTATTAGTATTCTACCGGTCACGGTAGGCTTTTAATGAGTCCAGAGGCCAAGAAGAACATAATTACTTAAAATGCGTTAATGAACGCTGCAATATCCTACCCTACAACAAATTATTCTTAAACTTTAAATATTACGTTTCTTCACAGACTTAAAAATTCTTATTATTATCCTAACCGTATTAAATCATCCTTAAAACTTAACATCCACGCCTCAATCACAATTTTCACCATTCGATCGCCGCTCCGTATATCCTTCATTTACTTTTGTTAATTTCTCTGACATTAGTATTTCTAGCCAAATTGAAGCCTCACGAAAAAATTAGACGGAAGAATAAATTTACAAGTTAAGTAAAAAGTCACTCAAGCAACTAACTTTTAACTTACCTTATAAACGCGATACTATCCAAGTTTGCGTTACAATGAGAGTACTTCCTCGAGGGGAAAAAACCTTGAACCTCAGTATAAATTTGATGGAGATTACGGGAGTTGAATGATGAAAAATATTTAGTTGTTATAAATAACGTTGTTGGCTATCCATCCCGTCTTATTAGCTAGACTTACCTGTTTAACATAGAGTCCGGTACAGAATGAAAAAACTTTGAAATATTAGCCTATGAATGACTGAATATGAATAATAGTTATTGAAAGATAATTTAATTGCATATTCCGACTGGCATTTTCTCTAATATGCCTTTTGGTCTTCCGAATTGCCTTCAGCATAAAATTGTAACGTGATGGGAATTTTGTACAATTGAGGTACATAGCAATTATAATAATAGTAAATGTATCAACAGAAGTTTAAATTCCGAACCGATTTCTCAGTAATTAAAACTTTTAATTAAACGTCAACTCCTCAAATAGAGAGTATTTAATTCACTAAGAAACACACTCTATCAGAATCAACATTTCTTTAAATGCTGACAACGATACTTGGCTATGTAAAAATGGTGCTCATTTATGACTAGGTAGGGTACCTGTATTCGTTTGCCAAATCCAGACGACCTCAGAAGTGTAGGACCTCACAAAAGGGCCACTTCTTTCTGTGCGCGAAAAAATCGCTTGAAATCTTCTTCCCTTACTTCAAATGGATATTTCATATAACTCGGAAATCAGTGTAATACCTTTGTTCCGCCTTACATCTTAATGTTTTCTAAACAAAATAATTAATGCCATATATGCCGGTAGTCACGAACATTTCAATAATCAACAAAACACAACGGTTAGCGTGGTAGTGATAATAACTGTATTAAAGCTACTAAAAATCGGATTTTTCTGGCCTTGACGGCAAACACTTGGTAATTATGGCCGCCAATTTCGAAATTGTTGTAAAAGGACAAAAGTAGCTTTTGAGGAATCTGTGAACGTCGATCAGTTACAAAAAAATCTTAAGGTTACTCACACGGTGGCTTTGAATGTACCCTTGACATACTGCGCATCAACAAGTTAGAATTCGTTGCTAGGTTACTAAAGGTCCAGGGAAATTCTTCACGGATTACTTTTTTCGTGGGTTAGCCAATTAGATGACGTATAATTAAATACGGTCAAGATGAAGTAAACTCTGTTGGAACGAGTGCTTTAAATGTCATTACGTCGTTACAATTTCCTGATCCACAAATATCAACTATTTGAGAAGAAATTATATGCTTGAATTATAAATCAATTTCCTCAGGCTTTAGTACAAGGGAAAATGATAGAAAAAAATTAGATTGTTTAAAATCTAGCATTAGGTCCAATTTTAAACTACAACTGAATAAATTATTGCATTAGGTAATAAAATGATACTTTATAAATATTGATTGAGACCAAATTATGTTCCGCTAATCATAAAAATTGTATTTTTAGTGAAGTACTATTGATGTCAATTTTACCCCAAAATAAAATAATTTACACACTTTTACCTCCAAATTACTTCTTTGATCCAATAGTAGCTGGATATATATGGCCACAATATTCAATCAGGTAGGGGTTAGTAAAACCTTAAACTAGGAAATTTCCAAATTTATTTTCGTAATTAAGTGTTAGAAAAGTGAGCAATATTTTCAGCATCTTAAATTAGTGATGTTGATTTAACCAATTAGAAAGGTTAAGCCAGTATTTGCTAAACATGCCATTACTACCACCTCTGGACCAAAGTACTGATGGTTTCAAGGAGTGTGCAGAGCAGGATTTTGTAACAACAAGAACTATTATTAATCAAATACCTGGGTTTTTATTTAGAACTAATTACCAAATCAAGCATTTTTATAACAGCTCATTCTGAAATATCTATTAATTGGTCAAGTGTGACAGCAGACAAAGGTAAAATTATATTTTCATCTAGTATACACAATGATAATAAATATATTACTAGTTATATAATTAATGTATCAAGCCCATGAAAGAGGGAAAATGTACGGACAGTGACAGGGTAAACTACTGGCTCAAGGTTATATTTACAGCTACATTTTTTATTATCAATAGCACTCCATCGTCTCTGGCCATGACCATCAGAAAAACTTTCAATTGTCATCAGTCCAAATATTCTTTACTATAATGACCTATAGCAGCCATTTGTCAGAAAACACAATACTGCTCTTGGGCCCAAAGCAATGGGTTTAAGGGTATTTAATAAATGTCCCCATGAAATCTAGTATGGAACAGAAGTACGTTTTCAATAAAAAAGCAGTTCAATCTATTGAAAAATAATGTTCTATTCTATTTCTAGAATGGCCACGATACATTAATTGTGACTTAACCAAATAATATGTAAATTCAGCAGTGTACTGGTATGCACACATGTGCATATATTGTATTTTTTTCTAAAATAGTTTATATCTGGTCCGAAATTCGTGCGTGTAAATATGCACCGAATCTCCAGACAAATAAATGCATTATTATTATAGCTTATTAGTCACTAGTAACATTTTTTTGTATTTGATTGGTCCTTTTATCCATAGCTTTGGAATTAGAGATTTTAACATCCCATTTGTGATCAAATATAAAGGTTGACTCTCCATCAAACCCTCAGGATTACCATATGCAAGCAAAATAACCAATGACCAAGAACACAAATCTCATAAGTAGGTATCCAAAATGGCACAAACATGGTGTCCATTATTTATGACTGCAGAATGTCTTGTTTTTTCACAGGTGACTTTTCAACCTCCGATACATACACGCCTAATTTTTTTTGGGCATAATGGAAAGTTCATTGTTGAATGTCATTTAGGCAATCAACACTGCCCCAGACTTTTAAACGCAATGCATTCTTGAAAACATGACCAAAATGTGCAAAAGCAAGGCAAAAGAATTGCTCATTGTATGCTTCATCAACCATTAGATTATGTTCTCAGAGAGCTCAAAAACAAAATCTCTAACAGATGAAGTGTAGAAACAAAGGAGGTAGAATATGTTTTAAGATAGAATTAAAATTTCTTACCCTTAGGAGAGAAATAGACTAACCATACACAAGAGTTCATTATGTATCACCTTCCCTTTTAATCCATTACATCTCATTAACCTTTAAATTATACAATATTTTTCCCACAACATAGCTTCCACTACAGGCTAATAAAAGTATGACTAATGTAGTGAAGCAAGGTGGACAGTCGAAGGCCCAAGATTTAGACCTCATAAATTCAGATAATTATAGCGCAGTCTTTTATTTTCTATTAACATTCGCTCTTTGGATATGTAAGTGAACCAAATTTAAATATTAGCATTCCCTAAACACTGAAATAACATGTATGCAATCCGTAAATATGAATAAATACCCCCAGCTCAACCAAATTCAACGAGCCTATCTGTAGTTGACTCGAGAAAATTGTCACTTGAATTCAGACGGTTTTCAAGCCCCACTAAGCTAAGAGACCAAAAATACTGGCCAGTGTAGTGGTAGAGAATGGCAGGAAGGAAACAGGCCCAAGCATTGCACACCTCTTGAAAGTAGTAACACTTGAAGGTGCTCAAGTACAAGTTATAAGGTAACTTAATTTTTTCTTCAAACCTGGGAGTAGAATTTAAGATCATCTGGTTAAGCTTACAATGCTCTGGCACTTTATAAATACAAAACATCATTGCCTGCATGGAGCAGTGCACAAAGTCCTCATAGCTGGAGCTATAGCAAGCATTTTTTATACTTGAAATGCCATATTTTTAAAGAACAATGCCACCAGTTTCCTTCACATGCATAGTTAAACATCATTGAAACTCATTTTCAACTGTGCAAAACATGACAAGGTGTGAAAAATGTGCATTCCTGCATAAGAAAACGAACACCAAACACCGTGTAAACCCAAGACAAGAAGCCATCATCTCAGACCAGCTGGTTTTTCCAGTGCATACAAGAGGTCCCTAACGATACGTTCTGTAGCCAGAGAATTATGGCACAGTTATGAAAAATGAGTACATCCGCCAGGAGATGTAGAGAACCAACAGAAGTTTCAACTTTCTGGAGTAAGCAGTTGGTCAGAAAAACATTGGATACCCTAGAGCTAGAACCCACCTAGTAAGTGTTGCAGTAATTAATTGCACAACATAAGGATGAAGCAAAAAACTGAGAGAATAACAAGCATCAAAAACTAGGATTGATAATTTATAATGAAAATTAATATGTAAATACAACAGCAAAAGAGTTCATAAATTACATAACCATGAATAATGAATGGGAAACAAAAACAAATCTGTATTATGGCATAAAATTTTATTATTACAGATTTAACTCATGCACATTACCATAAACCAATCAGTACATAGCCTATGTTACAAGGGCCAAGACAATGAGTTCCGCCCACTGATGGGTGCAACAGATACTATTGACACAACGTTACAAGATAATAAATTACTACATTAGCGAAGAAATGCGGACTGCTTCAAAAACTTTTAGTTTTTTAATGTTTTAACAATGAGTCATAAAACAATATAAACACTAAAATAACCTTTTTTATCTTTTTTCACCTAATCACTGATTAAGATTCTTGCCATATTATTAAAAAATATATTTATATAATGTTCACTGAAAAAGCACTCCCCCAAAAACAATGGCATGCCACTACATTCACTAGGAAATGCCATGAGGGGGAAAATAAAATGCAAAGATGCCAGGTTTAGAAGGAAGATGATGTCCAATGATATGAAAGGAAGGTTTGCGAAGAGCTCCACATCTACAAACAAAAGCTCTTCATTTCGTCTCGAAGGTTGGTCAACAAGGCTCAGCTGAGCAAACTACAGAGGTGCAAGAGATCTCCATGGAACTTTTATCTCTGGACACCACCAGTTAACTTCTCCAGACGTTTACGGAGAGCATCAACCTCAGCAGCATTGCCAACATTCTCGTCAGTGCTTCTACTTCTGGGCAAGGCACGGGCTAACCCCAGCTAATTTTTGAAGAGAAAACATTTCATCAGAAAAATTAATAGTTTTTTATAATGCTATTTATAAAAATAAGCTGCCAATCATCAATCATTCAATTGCATTCAATGGAAAAAGCATGTGGAACACACAAAAAGAAATTGGCATCATCATCCTGAATGTTTGATTTATGGAACTATATTCAAAGTGGCATCTAATACAAATACATTTCAGAAGACAGGCATGACATCCACTGGTAAACTATTCATTATGTAATCAATTAACTTTTAAAAAGTTGATACCACTGTCCTAGTTTAATGTGTGATAAAAATAATTCAGTACACACATCATATCATTTAATCATATGTACAATAAAATCTCTGATTTAATTTTCTGACAATACTAGAATGAAATGCAAAATCAAGAGGTTACAAAATGGTACAGTGAAAACAAAATTACAACAAAGTTCTATTTACTAACAATTGCAAAATACATCTTAAATATGCAAATTAAAACAGCCAAAATCTATATGAAAATAATGAACCTAAAATTCAAATATTTAACCCAAAACATTAGGAAGAAGTTGTTTTGCTTTCCAAAGTACAACTTGTACGTTGCACGTAATTCCTTAGAACCCAAAAGACTTTCCAGGATTTAGGCCAAAACCACATGCAGCACAGGGAAAGAAACTGGCCTCCTTGAATGTCTGAATTCCTATTCCATAGTTTTAGGGCCAGCTTAACCTTTACCTATCCAATCAAGTGTTCATGATAATTACTATCATAGCAGTTTGCTTTTGGGCTGTACCTTTGCAGAGTTTCCCTGAGAGTGAGAAGTAAATAAACACTTTCGATGCTAATGCACAAGACCCTCTTGACATTTTATAGCAAGGTAATAAATAAAACTATGGGGGATGGGATAATTACTTTGCTTCAATTATCTTAAAATAATTCTTTCCTTAAACTTTCCCATAATTTACACTTTTTTACTTCATTACCAGTAAACTGTATAAGAGCTTTACCGAAATGGACAGATTATATTGAACGCATAAAACTTCTTCTGGAGGACTGCACCAGAGCACAGTGAAAAGTGATCTGGTGTAGTTGTTTTTTCCAGTAATTAGAAAAAAAAACAATTTCTTCCATCTGAAAACCTATGATAGATACTTTGCAACCAAAAATAAACAAGAAATAAGTTTGAAAGCAGTATTTTCAAAGAACACTGTAAGCAAATGTGATAAAACTAGATTCCTCACGGTAGGCCTAGAGAAACAGAGATAAAAGGATTCATTGCATTTAAATTTTGTAATTACCAAATGTAAATCTTTACCATAAGCATTAATATGTACATCCATTTCCAAAGACTAATACAAGAGAAAATTTAAATTAGCTGGGAATCAACAAATATATACTGGAAATATCCTACTTAGTCCAACCAGGAGAAATTATTTCTGGTTCACAAATTTAGTTAACAGTTGTATCCTTATACATTTAATAGCAATGGGTTGGTTCACTTCTTTGATTCCTTGTTCCACTGATAATTGACATTAGAATCAGAATATAAATGAAAAAATTCTGTAACTGATTAGGTGGAACACAGCAAAATGAGCATTATTTGCTCAAAATCCTTCTCGTAAAGCCAAACACTCGTTACTTGACACAATTTTCTCATATAAATGATTGCAAAATTCACACCATCATGAAAAAAATTGTTTACGGTTTATTCAAAGAATATTATACAAAAGCTGTTCAGGATCATGAAGCATCATCTTCTTTCAGAGAATGAGCCAACATGGAATGTGCATCTATTGATAGGAAACAAAAAATAATCTAGTCAAATGGTTAATGGTTCATGATACAATCCTAATTCTTTTTTAATAGAAATCTGTCTAGAGATATGTTTTTTCTAATGCTTATATATTTTTTTCACAAAAAACTTCAAAAAAATAAAAAGCCTCATTTCGTCACAATTAAAAACCTGTTCCGGCAGGTAACCTTCAGATCCTAAGAGCTTCTTAAAGTCGCCAATTTTTCTGAAAAGTCACCAAGGGTTTTCTGCTGTCTTCGAGTATGAGGTTGCTGCTTCACCATGTCTGATTATGCACTGGATGCTGGTTCTTCTATTTTACTTCTTGTATCGCCCTGGCTTCCCTTAAATACTTTTTTGGGCTTGATGATCCTGGCACTTTTTCAGTGAAAAATACTTATGCCTTCCCACAAATATTCTCATTAACAGTGTTACCTTGCAATTGCTTTTCACTTATCCATATGAAGAACAACCTTCCAAAATCATTGGGAATACATAACCGTTGCCTGGATATTCTTGTTGTGCCATTTGAAGAATCTATCTCCTTAATTCTGTCCTTGTTCTTGAGGATAGTGCTAGTCGTTGATGTAGACTGATTGTATGCGTGTTCTTATGGCTGACTTCTGGCAGCTTTTTCTTTGAGGATATTTTTGCCACGGTTATAAAACGTTGCACATAAAAAATCACAATTAATATGTCTGAACACAGGTTTGGCAAATTTTGTAATCGCTAGCAGCATTACGATGTAAGCGAAATCAGTGCCAAACACAAACTAAAGCAGCAGGCACGAAATAATTTCAGCAAACCCCCTCACCTCATCACTCACTAAGTGAAAAGGTACCCATTAAGGGAGGCATTTTATGAAAAATATTTTAGCTAGTTATGCAAATTATTTGCTATGCATGATGCTGGTTAAGAGAGTTTCCACTGTATTTACACTAATAGTAAGTTGGGTGGTTTTTGCAAACTAAAATGTTGGATATAATCATACTATCCACCACTGGAAATAATAATAATAATAATACCATGAAATATTTATAAATCATGGTATTATACCATATTGGCCCTAACATATTTGTGTGTTAAGGGCAATAAGCACGCACACACACACACACGTCCCGGGCGCCCAAATTGTTCACAATTAGTCAACACCTATGATAGTTTTTCTAAATAATTTGGTAAAGAGGAGTACTAGAGAAATCACTTGTGCATGCTGCCCTTAATTACAGTGCAGTTATGGTGATGGCTTCTTATAATGCAAATAAATGCTCGTAGAATCGGTTATGCACATTCTAATGGATGAGAGTTTTGTGTAATGGAATGCATCTCAGTAACGAAGCAGAAAATATTTGCATGAAGACTCCTCTCATATATTTTTTGCACATTAACCTTGAAATAATTTGCTGTGCAGTTCACAAATTTCAGGAATTACTCTCAATCGTTTTAAGTGCCTTTGCATGACAACAGCACTATAAAAAGAGGTAACTGTTACACATTATAAACGATGTTGTGAAAATATCATCATTAAATGCTCATGTGTATCTTTGAAGCTTGAACAATGTAATTTAGTTTTGAAACTTAAAAAAAATACAAATATTTAATGTAAAGCATAGTTTGAAACCTTTCATACACCACATATATAATGCCAAATAAGGTGATAGTTTCTTTGACTATAATCAAGCTTTTATTTATATTACAACTGCTGATAGCTTTATATGTACTGATTTCTCAGAACTATTAAAATCAAAACCAAGAACTGAAGCAGAGCCGAAACTGAAAAAAGTGGAACCAACCCATCACTAACTTTTACCTTTTAAAAACTAAAAATTAGTGTTCCAACACGAAATAAGAATTCTTTGTTGCAAGAGTAGTTCTATTGAGTATTAATAACCAAATAAAACTTGAACTGTTGGCTGGTCATAGTTTACCATGTATTATATTTTTAAATGCAGTTATATTTACTAAGATTTACAAACGACAAGTTGTGCCCTGAAAATTAAGCAGTAGCTGGAAATTCTGTTAGTAGTACACATGAAAGTAACAAACTTGCAGGAAAGATCAAAAAAATTGCAATGACAGTGTTTTTGCCATTACACTGTGGAATTCCTCCATTGTCTTTATAACAGAAACACTGCAATTCCATAATAAATATTTATTGAAGACCATGGTTTCCCCACTGTGGCATCATCGGGTTAAGATACAACGTAAAGCTAAGTGTTCTTTGCTTCTGATGTTGAATTTTCTCCCAGTTTGCCTATTTCAGTCATAGCAGCTGAGTTTGTATACTCTGGTTATGTTGCATTTTCACCTGATGCTGCCATACACTGGCGAAACCAGGGTAGTCAATAAATATTCAAATGTGGAATTGCTGTGCTTCCTTAATTTATACTATAAAAACTTCTTACTTAGCAATGAGAAAAGGTCACCCCAAACAAGAAAAAAGACCATGGCTTTTCACATTTTATTTTTATTCCCTTAAACTTAGACCAATAGGGAACTTATTGACAACCCAGGTGATTCCCTAGCGCCTACTCCCTTAGAAGAGATAGTGCATTGAAATAGAGCTATGGCCAACCCAGAAATTCACCTGAAATAATGGGCCTAAATCTGTGTGTATTTCAAGATAAAAATTCTGGAACTCACCTCATGATTCTGAAGCCGATGATTTAAATTTTCATCAATGCTACCCCTATTATCCTCTTGATGAACAACGTATTGCCTATGAGAGTTCATTTTTGTTGTGATTATTTCCTGAGATCCCATGGAGGAGCTTTTGCCTCCCTCCGCAATTTCCATTGGGTCAATGCCTGCTTGTGCCTGAAGTTGACGTAACCTCTCAATAAAGTATTGCGGATTCCTTTGAGGCTGCCCACTATTAATTGCATCCTCCACCATTCCAATTTGTGCCGGTCCCCTATCCCCCGGTGACATAAAACTTTTCATATCAGGAGATGCTAACACACCTGAAATTAAATATGGGTAATGCTTATTGTAGTAGATTAAGAGACTTTTGTGGCATAAATGGTAACTGGCAATATTAAATAACTTTAATGTAAAATTTTGAATAATATAAGCAATATAGAATCATTTGTCCATTTTTTTTAAACCCAATTTCACATTTTACCAGGCTTGGTATTTCTGGTATAAATTCAATCCGAAAGAATATTTTTCATTGCACCATTAATTTGAACATGTTTACATAATGCATACAGATTTCATCTTATTTGTCAATTGCATTTGCGAAATAATCTAAGTATCATATAATCAACTACTCACATACTGTTGAACAGTGAATTTACAAAAATTAAAAAAAAAGAACCTAAGATTTGCCTTCCTATACCTGGAATTTAGGAAAAATCTCACTTCTCATCAAATATGAGAAAATTTGTATCATTTTTTCATGGTTTTATCAAAAACCAAGTTTTGCTTTTTTTACAAACAGCACTCCTTTTAAACTAGTTTATAATAATAAATAAATTATTAAGAGGCACTTCAAAAATTTAAACAAATGAAAATTGGAGAACTAATCGTGGTGTAGCAACCTGAACACTGGAATGATGCAGACTTTTTGTGGTGATAGGGATTCTGAAATCTGAAATTTTGCATCAAAGACAGTTGGCTGGCAATAGTTTATCAAATATTTTATTTTTAAATCTATTTAATTAAAAAGGTACCAAGATTAAAAGACTGATATGCATTGAAAACTAAGCAATAGCTGGAAATTTTGTAAGTATATGTGAATATAAGGGAATTGCAAGGAAGTTGATAATTGAAATTTCTAACGTAGCAACTAGATAAGGTGTACCCAAGCAAGAAAAAGGAACATTACTTTTCACATTTTTATGCTAATTTCTAGGACTTAAAAAACGGCCAGCTGATAAAAACTGTTCATATAACTCCTAAAAGATACATAACAGTGCATAATTACAATGAAAATATATCTTCAGTCTTTCCTTGGGAACCTCAACTATTTTAAGCTATTTCATCTAATATCATTATTATGCAAAGTAATTGTAAACTAGCTGTGAGACATATTAACAAAAAGTATCATGTAAACTTGACGAGTCACATAGTACGCATGCTTACCGCACAAAGCTCATACAATTAGCTTATATGTACTATTTTTAAGAACTATTTTTCCAGATGCAAAATATTTTAATGTTTCTGCTTGGCCACCTTTTTCAGGACATTCCAGATAAAAAAGAAAATTTGTGTTTACACAATGATAAAAATAATCAATAAGTGAATTACACTTCGTATTTTCATCCTGAATGCAGCCCACAATACTCAAGACTGATACTGATAGCATTATGGAGATCAAAGTATAATGACACTGTGTATCCCATTCATACTATTAATAAATAGATCACCACAAACCAAGAACTCATTTTAAAAGCAAAATGAAGGATTTTCATAACCTCAAAAAGAGCGATTTTACTGCACACCACACTCACCTATTGACGAACACATGGAGCTAGGTTTAGAATTGCCCCCATCCTGCGAGGTATTAACATTCATTTCTGTGGCACCAACTCGGCGACGTTCAACTTCTATTGAGCGCAGCCCTCTTTCAATGTAATCTTGAAAGAACCGAGATGATTTGCTGAGGAATGGCTCAACATCAGCCTCAGGATGTTGAAGTTTGAAATCATACAGGAGGGATAACCCCTGAAAAAAAGAAAAAGGTGAGTCAACATTTGCTTCCGCATAAATGTAGAGACATGCCACAAAAAACTCTATATTACTTTTTATCATTATTATTATTGATCATTATCTAAATATTTCCTGCTAAGCAAAGGCAATGTTTCATTATCAATATCGATAACTGCACAATCACTAAGCATTTTTTAAAATCTTGTCAAATTTATCAGTAAAGTAGACTCTCATTAGGGTACACAGTGGTAGCACATTCATTCTTTCAGGCCCTGGCCCCAACTCATGTAAAATAATTATTATTAGAATTTTTGAATGATGTCTTTTGGCACATTCAACAGAAAATCAAAATAAAAATTAGTCCAAGAGGAAGTAAACAATCCATAGACATAATTCCAAAAATAATGTAAAAAAATTACTTTCTCAAAAAATACGATCGAAATTAATGATCATGAAAATAAGAACACACAATTTTATTTTTTATGATGTCATCTCAATATGCATTTTAGTGATGTTTGTTTTGAAATGTTTGTGGGCATTTTATTATGACTGATTCAGTAAAAGTATTTTTAAGAAATGCGGTATAATATTTCAACCAAGGGGAAGTGCTGAGTTAGAAGGAAATTTTTGATACAGAAGCATTTACTTCTACACTTTACTTCTATGAAAAGTACAGAAGTCCTCATTTGAAATGTATAGACAGTGGTATTAGCAGAGTACCATCCCTTCCAGCCATTATTATATTTCTGACGTTTACATTTGCATGATTTGTATTTTGAATTTAAATTCATGCATACTTGAAGGAATTTATCTGTTGCTCCTTAGGAGTTCCTAAAAAGATCAAATGTGTGCTGCAGAGTGAATTACATGCAGCAATGTTTTATGGACATTGGGAAATACCATAAACTGTCTTATAATTTTGAACTCTTAGTCATTACTAAAGTACATTTCTATTCAGAACAGTAAAATATCCCTAATTAGCACTTTTCTTAGAACCACAGAAAAATTTATAAAATGCAGGAATATGCATAGGGTGGAAAAAGGAGAAAATTCACATTTACATTCTTAATTACCTAAGTCCATATAGAGTATAAATGCTAAGTAGTGTTCAGAGTATGGCAATACATGTCATCAAATTGTTTAAGGTTTGACTTACATAACTATGCATTAATTAAAACACTACATAACTTTGTTAATTATTGTGCAGAATTTCATTCATTATAGAATTCATATTTCCATGGGGTATGCTACAAAATTATTAAACAGTGACTTATAAAGTTTTAATAATTTAAGTTAGCTAACACAAAACATTATGAATACAATACTTCATAATATTGATGCAATGCCAGTTTCATAAATGTATTACTACCATCAAGCAATGAAATGAATAGAACATAATAAGTACCCTTAAGTTTTGAATCCATGCTGGTTTCCGGGAATTACCGTCGCGTAGGTTAGTCGGATGACAACTGTTTCGCCCCCAGTCCTGGAGGCGTCTTCAGGTCGAAGTGATGTGCGTTGCGTTTTGGCCGCTATATATAGGAGACGCTGGCTGGCCAGGAGCTCTCTGATTGGCTCTTTCTTGACGACGAGTGGGAATCACCCTTTTCCAAGTGGAGGTCAGGGTGTAGCCGTCCTCACGGTTGAAATTATATGGATTTTTTATTATTTCCACCGCTTCTCTGATGAGTCGCGGAAAATATCGCCTTTCTCTTGCCAGCACTCTAGTCTGGTCGAACTTTATAGAGTGTCCCGGTTCCGACCACGCATGTTCGGCGATTGCCGAAAGTCGGAATTGTTTCTTATCAGTGGCTCTTTGGTGCTCCTTGGTCCTGCATCTGATGGACCTCCCTGTTTGACCGATATATGACTTCCCACACGTGCACTTTATCTCATATACACCTTCGTGCATGAGATCGGGGATTTTGTCCTTTGGCTTTGATATTATGTCGCTGATTTTTCTGGCTGTGGAGGAATCTGGTTGGAATGTTAGGACAATGATGAGGACAGGGAAATTGGAGAATGTTAAGCGAGAGATGGAAAGGGGAAATATAGATATTTTAGGTCTATGCGAGGTGAGATGGAAAGATAGCGGGGATTACTGGAGTGATAAGTATAGAATAATATACAGCGGCGGGGACGAGAGCCAACGAGGGGTTGCCATAGTATTAAATGAAGAGGTAGGAAGAAGCGTAGTCAACATACAACAGGTAACGGATAGAATACTACTAGTGGAGATAAAAGCAGAACCGACGAACTTAGTTATTATTCAGGTATACATGCCACCGAGCAACCATAAGGAAGAAGACGTCGATAGGATATACGATCAGTTAGAGGACATGATCGCGTGTATTCCTGCAGGGAAACATTTGATAGTGATGGGAGATTGGAATGCGACGGTAGGCGAAGGAAGAGATGGTGATGAGGTGGGCGACTACGGTTTAGGCACGAGGAATGACCGCGGGGAGAAAGCAGTTGAGTTCTGCAGAAGACAGGGGTTAGTCATCACCAACACTTGGTTTAGACACCAAAAAAGACGCAGGTATACATGGAAAATGCCAGGTTACTCGGGACGATATCAGCTAGATTATATCCTGGTTAGACACAGGTTTAGGAACAGTGTGATAAATTCCCACAGCTTCCCGGGAGCGGTTGCGGACTCAGACCACAATTTAGTTGTTATGAAATGTAGCGTACGTTTCAAAAAGATAACGCAGGGGCGGCGAGTTAGAAAATGGAATGTAGAAGCATTAAATGGGTTGAAAAGGAAGGAATACAAACAGGCGGTAGAGAAAATCATGGAGGATGGTAAAGGCCTTAGTACTATCGAAGAAAAATGGGAAATGATCAAGAAGGGGTTGTCTAAAGCCGCAAAAGACACTATTGGAACCGTTAACGCTAAAAGGACTAGGAAACCATGGATCACGAATGAGATGATTACAAAGATGGACGAGCGGAGAAAATGGAAGAATGTGAATACAGAATTAGGCAAAATGAAGTACAAAGAATTGAACAATAAATTGAGGCGGGCAACAAATAAAGCAAAAGAAGCATGGTGGAAGACGCAGTGCGAGGATATGGAAAGTCTGCAGAGGAAGGGTGAAATCGGTGCGCTGTACAGCAAAGTTAAATCGTTATCGGGAAGTAAGAAAGGAAGAGCTATGCTAACAGTTAGAGATAAGGCGGGTAAGGTAATAGTTGACGCAGGAAAGATCCAAGAGAGATGGAAGGAGTATATAGAAGAACTGTATAGTAAAGAACTCAGACCAACAAAGTTAGACATTGAAAAAGAATATGACGTAGAGGAAGACAGCTTAGGTCCAGGCATACTAGACAATGAGATAGAAAGGGCATTAAGGGAGATGAAACTAAATAAGGCCGTGGGGGTAGATAACATTCCCGTGGAACTTTTAAAATGCTTAGGAAATGTGGGAGGAAGAGGCTATATGGGCTGATCCGCAGCATTTATGAGGAGGGAATCTGGCCGGAAGACTTTGTGAGATCAGTTTTAGTTCCGATTCCGAAAAAGGTAAAGGCCACGTCATGTGAGATCTATAGGACAATTAGTTTGATATCCCACGCAGCTAAAGTTGTTCTCAGGATCATAAACAAAAGGATAGAGAGTAGGGCAAATGATTACTTAGGGGATGATCAGTTTGGGTTTAGGAAGGGGAGAGGTACGCGTGATGCCATTGCAGTAATGAGATTATTAATCGAGAGGAATATAGAACATAACCAGGAAGTATTTGCCTGTTTCGTAGATTTCGAAAAAGCGTTTGATAGAGTGAATTGGGAAAAACTAATGAGTATATTGCAGAAAATAGGAATAGATTGGAGGGAAAGGAGGCTAATCCGCAACCTGTACATGTCTCAGACTGCTCAGGTGCGGGTGGGAAACGGGGAGTCAGGATGGGCAGTGTTAGGAAGGGGTGTAAGGCAGGGTTGCCCATTATCACCGTTGCTGTTCAACCTGTATGGTGAGGAAATGATCAAAGAGGCATGGGAAGAACTCGAGGTAGGAATGAAAGTGGGCGGGGAATTCGTAAAATCAGTTGTTTGCTGATGTCCAAGCTTTAGTTTGTCAGTCAACCAAGGGCCTGCAAGCATTGCTGAGTGAATTGGAAATTCAGTGCGACAGGTATGGGATGAGAATCAATATTAATAAAACAAAGGTTATGCGATTTTCTAGAAAGAAAAAGGCTAAGCTTAACATTAAAGTAGGAGGGCAAAAACTAGAGCAGGTAGAACAGTTTACGTATCTCGGTAGTGTTTTGGACCAACGCGGTCAAAGTAGTAGGGACGTAAGGAGAAGAATTGCGCTAGGCAAAGAGGCTTCCACAAGGAGGAGGGAGTTGATGACAGGGACTTTAAGTAAGGATGTTAAGAAAAGACTCGTGAAAACTTTGATATGGAGCGTAGCTATGTACGGTGCGGAAACGTGGTCATTGAAGCAGGAGGATAGACGTAGATTGGAGGCTTTTGAAATGTGGGTGTGGAGAAGAATGGAGAAGGTGAAATGGACAGAGAAGAAAACAAATGAGGAAGTACTTGGTATGGTGGGCGAAGAGAGGGGTTTGTTGGGAGCAATCCTATGGAGGCAGGAAAAGTGGATGAAGGGGGTGTTGACCGGCAGTGGGATGTTGAAGACTGTGATAGAGGGTAGAATGTTGGGCAAAAGAGGAAAGGGAAGGAACAGGATAGGGATGTTGGACGGGATGAAGGGAGGAAGAAAGTACTCAGAGATGAAGAGGGACCTGATATAGAGTAGGATGATGGATTTTGTTTTGTTAGGAGTAATAAAATATTTGTTTGGTAGTTGTGTCCATCCAAAAACCTATCTTAACCGGTAGATTACCTTAAAAAAATATGAGAGTAGTGGCTTCCAGAATGACGAATACGGCAAATAATTAACTTTCCGCTATCGCGGACTACAAAATGCTCTTCCTGAATTCCCATTCGGTTTTTCTCGCCATTCAACCTCCCGTTTTGTCGTTACTTCCTTTTTATCCATAAAATCTGAGTTAAATAAGATATTATTGAACAAGTGACTTTTTATTTAAAAGGCCCTCCCCGTTGGATGAAGCCTCCCTTGTTCCACCAAAGAGAAAAACAACATTCACAACCCAGTTCGGATTCGAAGCCAACTTCATAGTCGGTGAAGGTATTTATTTGCATAGTACCCTGCTAAACATCGCCAAAGTGAGACAGGGAGTGATTACTCAGCAGGCTACTTTTTTACCCAAAATACCTTTCCCTCCTAGCGCGTCCAGACAATGTTATTCTGAGCCCTTGTTGTTCGCGGGAAAAGTTGTATCTTAAATCTATCTGTTCTACAATTAATCTCTCTAATTTTACTGACATGATCTCTCCTACCATAGTACGATGGGGCCAATGACTCATTTTCAAAATCATCGCTTATGCGACATCCTTAAACTTTATGCATAGCTTTAATCTGTAATTTATCCTTCGCTCCGTGAGTGATTCCCAACCTAGCTACTCTAATAATTTTGATGCGCTGCTCAGTTTGTCATTGCAACTCTTTAAAAATCTAGCTCCTCTATGCTGCACGCGATCCAATTCGGCAACCAAGCCAACTTCGTGAGGATCTCATATCTAGTAGCATATTCTAAATGAGACCTAACGAGCGCAATATTACAATTTTCTCTTTAACCTTTTCATCATATTTCCCCAATGCTCTTCTAATAAATCCTAATTTTATTTTGTCGGTTAATGCCTAGGATTCCGAGGTGCGAACGACTTGGTTAAATTCTTAAATAATTTAATAATACTTTATCACGAAACATAAATAATGGATCTGTAACCTCCCGAGATATTTCTGCGGCGAGGAAGTACCCAAACCTGCATGTAGTCGGTGGCCACGCGAGAAGTCCCGAGAGAATTTTAGAGAGCAGCCATTAAGGTTATGAGCCTCCGTATTCCCCAGCTCAAAAGGTTGGTCTACCCAGCAAAGAGGTAGGTCTATTTACGCACACTGCCGATTTACGATATCGTCAGAGTCGTGGCGAGACGCTTGGAATTCCCACGCAATGCAGAGGTTACTTAATGTATGCCCGCTGTAAAGGGAGATGTGTAATAAAGGTCCTAACATTCTTCAGAGGAGAGAAACTTCAGAGCCTCTATTTCAAGACGCAGGATGCTCTCAGCATGCGAAGCTGTTTATTTAACCCGAGGAGGAATTCCTTAATGACGATATATGTACGCACTTATGAGTAGAAAGTAGTCGGGGTGAGCTCGAGTATATTAATCTCTCACTCCACCAAATCCGTCATCAACTACTTTACTATTAGTATTCTACCGGTCACGGTAGGCTTTTAATGAGTCCAGAGGCCAAGAAGAACATAATTACTTAAAATGCGTTAATGAACGCTGCAATATCCTACCCTACAACAAATTATTCTTAAACTTTAAATATTACGTTTCTTCACAGACTTAAAAATTCTTATTATTATCCTAACCGTATTAAATCATCCTTAAAACTTAACATCCACGCCTCAATCACAATTTTCACCATTCGATCGCCGCTCCGTATATCCTTCATTTACTTTTGTTAATTTCTCTGACATTAGTATTTCTAGCCAAATTGAAGCCTCACGAAAAAATTAGACGGAAGAATAAATTTACAAGTTAAGTAAAAAGTCACTCAAGCAACTAACTTTTAACTTACCTTATAAACGCGATACTATCCAAGTTTGCGTTACAATGAGAGTACTTCCTCGAGGGGAAAAAACCTTGAACCTCAGTATAAATTTGATGGAGATTACGGGAGTTGAATGATGAAAAATATTTAGTTGTTATAAATAACGTTGTTGGCTATCCATCCCGTCTTATTAGCTAGACTTACCTGTTTAACATAGAGTCCGGTACAGAATGAAAAAACTTTGAAATATTAGCCTATGAATGACTGAATATGAATAATAGTTATTGAAAGATAATTTAATTGCATATTCCGACTGGCATTTTCTCTAATATGCCTTTTGGTCTTCCGAATTGCCTTCAGCATAAAATTGTAACGTGATGGGAATTTTGTACAATTGAGGTACATAGCAATTATAATAATAGTAAATGTATCAACAGAAGTTTAAATTCCGAACCGATTTCTCAGTAATTAAAACTTTTAATTAAACGTCAACTCCTCAAATAGAGAGTATTTAATTCACTAAGAAACACACTCTATCAGAATCAACATTTCTTTAAATGCTGACAACGATACTTGGCTATGTAAAAATGGTGCTCATTTATGACTAGGTAGGGTACCTGTATTCGTTTGCCAAATCCAGACGACCTCAGAAGTGTAGGACCTCACAAAAGGGCCACTTCTTTCTGTGCGCGAAAAAATCGCTTGAAATCTTCTTCCCTTACTTCAAATGGATATTTCATATAACTCGGAAATCAGTGTAATACCTTTGTTCCGCCTTACATCTTAATGTTTTCTAAACAAAATAATTAATGCCATATATGCCGGTAGTCACGAACATTTCAATAATCAACAAAACACAACGGTTAGCGTGGTAGTGATAATAACTGTATTAAAGCTACTAAAAATCGGATTTTTCTGGCCTTGACGGCAAACACTTGGTAATTATGGCCGCCAATTTCGAAATTGTTGTAAAAGGACAAAAGTAGCTTTTGAGGAATCTGTGAACGTCGATCAGTTACAAAAAAATCTTAAGGTTACTCACACGGTGGCTTTGAATGTACCCTTGACATACTGCGCATCAACAAGTTAGAATTCGTTGCTAGGTTACTAAAGGTCCAGGGAAATTCTTCACGGATTACTTTTTTCGTGGGTTAGCCAATTAGATGACGTATAATTAAATACGGTCAAGATGAAGTAAACTCTGTTGGAACGAGTGCTTTAAATGTCATTACGTCGTTACAATTTCCTGATCCACAAATATCAACTATTTGAGAAGAAATTATATGCTTGAATTATAAATCAATTTCCTCAGGCTTTAGTACAAGGGAAAATGATAGAAAAAAATTAGATTGTTTAAAATCTAGCATTAGGTCCAATTTTAAACTACAACTGAATAAATTATTGCATTAGGTAATAAAATGATACTTTATAAATATTGATTGAGACCAAATTATGTTCCGCTAATCATAAAAATTGTATTTTTAGTGAAGTACTATTGATGTCAATTTTACCCCAAAATAAAATAATTTACACACTTTTACCTCCAAATTACTTCTTTGATCCAATAGTAGCTGGATATATATGGCCACAATATTCAATCAGGTAGGGGTTAGTAAAACCTTAAACTAGGAAATTTCCAAATTTATTTTCGTAATTAAGTGTTAGAAAAGTGAGCAATATTTTCAGCATCTTAAATTAGTGATGTTGATTTAACCAATTAGAAAGGTTAAGCCAGTATTTGCTAAACATGCCATTACTACCACCTCTGGACCAAAGTACTGATGGTTTCAAGGAGTGTGCAGAGCAGGATTTTGTAACAACAAGAACTATTATTAATCAAATACCTGGGTTTTTATTTAGAACTAATTACCAAATCAAGCATTTTTATAACAGCTCATTCTGAAATATCTATTAATTGGTCAAGTGTGACAGCAGACAAAGGTAAAATTATATTTTCATCTAGTATACACAATGATAATAAATATATTACTAGTTATATAATTAATGTATCAAGCCCATGAAAGAGGGAAAATGTACGGACAGTGACAGGGTAAACTACTGGCTCAAGGTTATATTTACAGCTACATTTTTTATTATCAATAGCACTCCATCGTCTCTGGCCATGACCATCAGAAAAACTTTCAATTGTCATCAGTCCAAATATTCTTTACTATAATGACCTATAGCAGCCATTTGTCAGAAAACACAATACTGCTCTTGGGCCCAAAGCAATGGGTTTAAGGGTATTTAATAAATGTCCCCATGAAATCTAGTATGGAACAGAAGTACGTTTTCAATAAAAAAGCAGTTCAATCTATTGAAAAATAATGTTCTATTCTATTTCTAGAATGGCCACGATACATTAATTGTGACTTAACCAAATAATATGTAAATTCAGCAGTGTACTGGTATGCACACATGTGCATATATTGTATTTTTTTCTAAAATAGTTTATATCTGGTCCGAAATTCGTGCGTGTAAATATGCACCGAATCTCCAGACAAATAAATGCATTATTATTATAGCTTATTAGTCACTAGTAACATTTTTTTGTATTTGATTGGTCCTTTTATCCATAGCTTTGGAATTAGAGATTTTAACATCCCATTTGTGATCAAATATAAAGGTTGACTCTCCATCAAACCCTCAGGATTACCATATGCAAGCAAAATAACCAATGACCAAGAACACAAATCTCATAAGTAGGTATCCAAAATGGCACAAACATGGTGTCCATTATTTATGACTGCAGAATGTCTTGTTTTTTCACAGGTGACTTTTCAACCTCCGATACATACACGCCTAATTTTTTTTGGGCATAATGGAAAGTTCATTGTTGAATGTCATTTAGGCAATCAACACTGCCCCAGACTTTTAAACGCAATGCATTCTTGAAAACATGACCAAAATGTGCAAAAGCAAGGCAAAAGAATTGCTCATTGTATGCTTCATCAACCATTAGATTATGTTCTCAGAGAGCTCAAAAACAAAATCTCTAACAGATGAAGTGTAGAAACAAAGGAGGTAGAATATGTTTTAAGATAGAATTAAAATTTCTTACCCTTAGGAGAGAAATAGACTAACCATACACAAGAGTTCATTATGTATCACCTTCCCTTTTAATCCATTACATCTCATTAACCTTTAAATTATACAATATTTTTCCCACAACATAGCTTCCACTACAGGCTAATAAAAGTATGACTAATGTAGTGAAGCAAGGTGGACAGTCGAAGGCCCAAGATTTAGACCTCATAAATTCAGATAATTATAGCGCAGTCTTTTATTTTCTATTAACATTCGCTCTTTGGATATGTAAGTGAACCAAATTTAAATATTAGCATTCCCTAAACACTGAAATAACATGTATGCAATCCGTAAATATGAATAAATACCCCCAGCTCAACCAAATTCAACGAGCCTATCTGTAGTTGACTCGAGAAAATTGTCACTTGAATTCAGACGGTTTTCAAGCCCCACTAAGCTAAGAGACCAAAAATACTGGCCAGTGTAGTGGTAGAGAATGGCAGGAAGGAAACAGGCCCAAGCATTGCACACCTCTTGAAAGTAGTAACACTTGAAGGTGCTCAAGTACAAGTTATAAGGTAACTTAATTTTTTCTTCAAACCTGGGAGTAGAATTTAAGATCATCTGGTTAAGCTTACAATGCTCTGGCACTTTATAAATACAAAACATCATTGCCTGCATGGAGCAGTGCACAAAGTCCTCATAGCTGGAGCTATAGCAAGCATTTTTTATACTTGAAATGCCATATTTTTAAAGAACAATGCCACCAGTTTCCTTCACATGCATAGTTAAACATCATTGAAACTCATTTTCAACTGTGCAAAACATGACAAGGTGTGAAAAATGTGCATTCCTGCATAAGAAAACGAACACCAAACACCGTGTAAACCCAAGACAAGAAGCCATCATCTCAGACCAGCTGGTTTTTCCAGTGCATACAAGAGGTCCCTAACGATACGTTCTGTAGCCAGAGAATTATGGCACAGTTATGAAAAATGAGTACATCCGCCAGGAGATGTAGAGAACCAACAGAAGTTTCAACTTTCTGGAGTAAGCAGTTGGTCAGAAAAACATTGGATACCCTAGAGCTAGAACCCACCTAGTAAGTGTTGCAGTAATTAATTGCACAACATAAGGATGAAGCAAAAAACTGAGAGAATAACAAGCATCAAAAACTAGGATTGATAATTTATAATGAAAATTAATATGTAAATGCAACAGCAAAAGAGTTCATAAATTACATAACCATGAATAATGAATGGGAAACAAAAACAAATCTGTATTATGGCATAAAATTTTATTATTACAGATTTAACTCATGCACATTACCATAAACCAATCAGTACATAGCCTATGTTACAAGGGCCAAGACAATGAGTTCCGCCCACTGATGGGTGCAACAGATACTATTGACACAACGTTACAAGATAATAAATTACTACATTAGCGAAGAAATGCGGACTGCTTCAAAAACTTTTAGTTTTTTAATGTTTTAACAATGAGTCATAAAACAATATAAACACTAAAATAACCTTTTTTATCTTTTTTCACCTAATCACTGATTAAGATTCTTGCCATATTATTAAAAAATATATTTATATAATGTTCACTGAAAAAGCACTCCCCCAAAAACAATGGCATGCCACTACATTCACTAGGAAATGCCATGAGGGGGAAAATAAAATGCAAAGATGCCAGGTTTAGAAGGAAGATGATGTCCAATGATATGAAAGGAAGGTTTGCGAAGAGCTCCACATCTACAAACAAAAGCTCTTCATTTCGTCTCGAAGGTTGGTCAACAAGGCTCAGCTGAGCAAACTACAGAGGTGCAAGAGATCTCCATGGAACTTTTATCTCTGGACACCACCAGTTAACTTCTCCAGACGTTTACGGAGAGCATCAACCTCAGCAGCATTGCCAACATTCTCGTCAGTGCTTCTACTTCTGGGCAAGGCACGGGCTAACCCCAGCTAATTTTTGAAGAGAAAACATTTCATCAGAAAAATTAATAGTTTTTTATAATGCTATTTATAAAAATAAGCTGCCAATCATCAATCATTCAATTGCATTCAATGGAAAAAGCATGTGGAACACACAAAAAGAAATTGGCATCATCATCCTGAATGTTTGATTTATGGAACTATATTCAAAGTGGCATCTAATACAAATACATTTCAGAAGACAGGCATGACATCCACTGGTAAACTATTCATTATGTAATCAATTAACTTTTAAAAAGTTGATACCACTGTCCTAGTTTAATGTGTGATAAAAATAATTCAGTACACACATCATATCATTTAATCATATGTACAATAAAATCTCTGATTTAATTTTCTGACAATACTAGAATGAAATGCAAAATCAAGAGGTTACAAAATGGTACAGTGAAAACAAAATTACAACAAAGTTCTATTTACTAACAATTGCAAAATACATCTTAAATATGCAAATTAAAACAGCCAAAATCTATATGAAAATAATGAACCTAAAATTCAAATATTTAACCCAAAACATTAGGAAGAAGTTGTTTTGCTTTCCAAAGTACAACTTGTACGTTGCACGTAATTCCTTAGAACCCAAAAGACTTTCCAGGATTTAGGCCAAAACCACATGCAGCACAGGGAAAGAAACTGGCCTCCTTGAATGTCTGAATTCCTATTCCATAGTTTTAGGGCCAGCTTAACCTTTACCTATCCAATCAAGTGTTCATGATAATTACTATCATAGCAGTTTGCTTTTGGGCTGTACCTTTGCAGAGTTTCCCTGAGAGTGAGAAGTAAATAAACACTTTCGATGCTAATGCACAAGACCCTCTTGACATTTTATAGCAAGGTAATAAATAAAACTATGGGGGATGGGATAATTACTTTGCTTCAATTATCTTAAAATAATTCTTTCCTTAAACTTTCCCATAATTTACACTTTTTTACTTCATTACCAGTAAACTGTATAAGAGCTTTACCGAAATGGACAGATTATATTGAACGCATAAAACTTCTTCTGGAGGACTGCACCAGAGCACAGTGAAAAGTGATCTGGTGTAGTTGTTTTTTCCAGTAATTAGAAAAAAAAACAATTTCTTCCATCTGAAAACCTATGATAGATACTTTGCAACCAAAAATAAACAAGAAATAAGTTTGAAAGCAGTATTTTCAAAGAACACTGTAAGCAAATGTGATAAAACTAGATTCCTCACGGTAGGCCTAGAGAAACAGAGATAAAAGGATTCATTGCATTTAAATTTTGTAATTACCAAATGTAAATCTTTACCATAAGCATTAATATGTACATCCATTTCCAAAGACTAATACAAGAGAAAATTTAAATTAGCTGGGAATCAACAAATATATACTGGAAATATCCTACTTAGTCCAACCAGGAGAAATTATTTCTGGTTCACAAATTTAGTTAACAGTTGTATCCTTATACATTTAATAGCAATGGGTTGGTTCACTTCTTTGATTCCTTGTTCCACTGATAATTGACATTAGAATCAGAATATAAATGAAAAAATTCTGTAACTGATTAGGTGGAACACAGCAAAATGAGCATTATTTGCTCAAAATCCTTCTCGTAAAGCCAAACACTCGTTACTTGACACAATTTTCTCATATAAATGATTGCAAAATTCACACCATCATGAAAAAAATTGTTTACGGTTTATTCAAAGAATATTATACAAAAGCTGTTCAGGATCATGAAGCATCATCTTCTTTCAGAGAATGAGCCAACATGGAATGTGCATCTATTGATAGGAAACAAAAAATAATCTAGTCAAATGGTTAATGGTTCATGATACAATCCTAATTCTTTTTTAATAGAAATCTGTCTAGAGATATGTTTTTTCTAATGCTTATATATTTTTTTCACAAAAAACTTCAAAAAAATAAAAAGCCTCATTTCGTCACAATTAAAAACCTGTTCCGGCAGGTAACCTTCAGATCCTAAGAGCTTCTTAAAGTCGCCAATTTTTCTGAAAAGTCACCAAGGGTTTTCTGCTGTCTTCGAGTATGAGGTTGCTGCTTCACCATGTCTGATTATGCACTGGATGCTGGTTCTTCTATTTTACTTCTTGTATCGCCCTGGCTTCCCTTAAATACTTTTTTGGGCTTGATGATCCTGGCACTTTTTCAGTGAAAAATACTTATGCCTTCCCACAAATATTCTCATTAACAGTGTTACCTTGCAATTGCTTTTCACTTATCCATATGAAGAACAACCTTCCAAAATCATTGGGAATACATAACCGTTGCCTGGATATTCTTGTTGTGCCATTTGAAGAATCTATCTCCTTAATTCTGTCCTTGTTCTTGAGGATAGTGCTAGTCGTTGATGTAGACTGATTGTATGCGTGTTCTTATGGCTGACTTCTGGCAGCTTTTTCTTTGAGGATATTTTTGCCACGGTTATAAAACGTTGCACATAAAAAATCACAATTAATATGTCTGAACACAGGTTTGGCAAATTTTGTAATCGCTAGCAGCATTACGATGTAAGCGAAATCAGTGCCAAACACAAACTAAAGCAGCAGGCACGAAATAATTTCAGCAAACCCCCTCACCTCATCACTCACTAAGTGAAAAGGTACCCATTAAGGGAGGCATTTTATGAAAAATATTTTAGCTAGTTATGCAAATTATTTGCTATGCATGATGCTGGTTAAGAGAGTTTCCACTGTATTTACACTAATAGTAAGTTGGGTGGTTTTTGCAAACTAAAATGTTGGATATAATCATACTATCCACCACTGGAAATAATAATAATAATAATACCATGAAATATTTATAAATCATGGTATTATACCATATTGGCCCTAACATATTTGTGTGTTAAGGGCAATAAGCACGCACACACACACACACGTCCCGGGCGCCCAAATTGTTCACAATTAGTCAACACCTATGATAGTTTTTCTAAATAATTTGGTAAAGAGGAGTACTAGAGAAATCACTTGTGCATGCTGCCCTTAATTACAGTGCAGTTATGGTGATGGCTTCTTATAATGCAAATAAATGCTCGTAGAATCGGTTATGCACATTCTAATGGATGAGAGTTTTGTGTAATGGAATGCATCTCAGTAACGAAGCAGAAAATATTTGCATGAAGACTCCTCTCATATATTTTTTGCACATTAACCTTGAAATAATTTGCTGTGCAGTTCACAAATTTCAGGAATTACTCTCAATCGTTTTAAGTGCCTTTGCATGACAACAGCACTATAAAAAGAGGTAACTGTTACACATTATAAACGATGTTGTGAAAATATCATCATTAAATGCTCATGTGTATCTTTGAAGCTTGAACAATGTAATTTAGTTTTGAAACTTAAAAAAAATACAAATATTTAATGTAAAGCATAGTTTGAAACCTTTCATACACCACATATATAATGCCAAATAAGGTGATAGTTTCTTTGACTATAATCAAGCTTTTATTTATATTACAACTGCTGATAGCTTTATATGTACTGATTTCTCAGAACTATTAAAATCAAAACCAAGAACTGAAGCAGAGCCGAAACTGAAAAAAGTGGAACCAACCCATCACTAACTTTTACCTTTTAAAAACTAAAAATTAGTGTTCCAACACGAAATAAGAATTCTTTGTTGCAAGAGTAGTTCTATTGAGTATTAATAACCAAATAAAACTTGAACTGTTGGCTGGTCATAGTTTACCATGTATTATATTTTTAAATGCAGTTATATTTACTAAGATTTACAAACGACAAGTTGTGCCCTGAAAATTAAGCAGTAGCTGGAAATTCTGTTAGTAGTACACATGAAAGTAACAAACTTGCAGGAAAGATCAAAAAAATTGCAATGACAGTGTTTTTGCCATTACACTGTGGAATTCCTCCATTGTCTTTATAACAGAAACACTGCAATTCCATAATAAATATTTATTGAAGACCATGGTTTCCCCACTGTGGCATCATCGGGTTAAGATACAACGTAAAGCTAAGTGTTCTTTGCTTCTGATGTTGAATTTTCTCCCAGTTTGCCTATTTCAGTCATAGCAGCTGAGTTTGTATACTCTGGTTATGTTGCATTTTCACCTGATGCTGCCATACACTGGCGAAACCAGGGTAGTCAATAAATATTCAAATGTGGAATTGCTGTGCTTCCTTAATTTATACTATAAAAACTTCTTACTTAGCAATGAGAAAAGGTCACCCCAAACAAGAAAAAAGACCATGGCTTTTCACATTTTATTTTTATTCCCTTAAACTTAGACCAATAGGGAACTTATTGACAACCCAGGTGATTCCCTAGCGCCTACTCCCTTAGAAGAGATAGTGCATTGAAATAGAGCTATGGCCAACCCAGAAATTCACCTGAAATAATGGGCCTAAATCTGTGTGTATTTCAAGATAAAAATTCTGGAACTCACCTCATGATTCTGAAGCCGATGATTTAAATTTTCATCAATGCTACCCCTATTATCCTCTTGATGAACAACGTATTGCCTATGAGAGTTCATTTTTGTTGTGATTATTTCCTGAGATCCCATGGAGGAGCTTTTGCCTCCCTCCGCAATTTCCATTGGGTCAATGCCTGCTTGTGCCTGAAGTTGACGTAACCTCTCAATAAAGTATTGCGGATTCCTTTGAGGCTGCCCACTATTAATTGCATCCTCCACCATTCCAATTTGTGCCGGTCCCCTATCCCCCGGTGACATAAAACTTTTCATATCAGGAGATGCTAACACACCTGAAATTAAATATGGGTAATGCTTATTGTAGTAGATTAAGAGACTTTTGTGGCATAAATGGTAACTGGCAATATTAAATAACTTTAATGTAAAATTTTGAATAATATAAGCAATATAGAATCATTTGTCCATTTTTTTTAAACCCAATTTCACATTTTACCAGGCTTGGTATTTCTGGTATAAATTCAATCCGAAAGAATATTTTTCATTGCACCATTAATTTGAACATGTTTACATAATGCATACAGATTTCATCTTATTTGTCAATTGCATTTGCGAAATAATCTAAGTATCATATAATCAACTACTCACATACTGTTGAACAGTGAATTTACAAAAATTAAAAAAAAAGAACCTAAGATTTGCCTTCCTATACCTGGAATTTAGGAAAAATCTCACTTCTCATCAAATATGAGAAAATTTGTATCATTTTTTCATGGTTTTATCAAAAACCAAGTTTTGCTTTTTTTACAAACAGCACTCCTTTTAAACTAGTTTATAATAATAAATAAATTATTAAGAGGCACTTCAAAAATTTAAACAAATGAAAATTGGAGAACTAATCGTGGTGTAGCAACCTGAACACTGGAATGATGCAGACTTTTTGTGGTGATAGGGATTCTGAAATCTGAAATTTTGCATCAAAGACAGTTGGCTGGCAATAGTTTATCAAATATTTTATTTTTAAATCTATTTAATTAAAAAGGTACCAAGATTAAAAGACTGATATGCATTGAAAACTAAGCAATAGCTGGAAATTTTGTAAGTATATGTGAATATAAGGGAATTGCAAGGAAGTTGATAATTGAAATTTCTAACGTAGCAACTAGATAAGGTGTACCCAAGCAAGAAAAAGGAACATTACTTTTCACATTTTTATGCTAATTTCTAGGACTTAAAAAACGGCCAGCTGATAAAAACTGTTCATATAACTCCTAAAAGATACATAACAGTGCATAATTACAATGAAAATATATCTTCAGTCTTTCCTTGGGAACCTCAACTATTTTAAGCTATTTCATCTAATATCATTATTATGCAAAGTAATTGTAAACTAGCTGTGAGACATATTAACAAAAAGTATCATGTAAACTTGACGAGTCACATAGTACGCATGCTTACCGCACAAAGCTCATACAATTAGCTTATATGTACTATTTTTAAGAACTATTTTTCCAGATGCAAAATATTTTAATGTTTCTGCTTGGCCACCTTTTTCAGGACATTCCAGATAAAAAAGAAAATTTGTGTTTACACAATGATAAAAATAATCAATAAGTGAATTACACTTCGTATTTTCATCCTGAATGCAGCCCACAATACTCAAGACTGATACTGATAGCATTATGGAGATCAAAGTATAATGACACTGTGTATCCCATTCATACTATTAATAAATAGATCACCACAAACCAAGAACTCATTTTAAAAGCAAAATGAAGGATTTTCATAACCTCAAAAAGAGCGATTTTACTGCACACCACACTCACCTATTGACGAACACATGGAGCTAGGTTTAGAATTGCCCCCATCCTGCGAGGTATTAACATTCATTTCTGTGGCACCAACTCGGCGACGTTCAACTTCTATTGAGCGCAGCCCTCTTTCAATGTAATCTTGAAAGAACCGAGATGATTTGCTGAGGAATGGCTCAACATCAGCCTCAGGATGTTGAAGTTTGAAATCATACAGGAGGGATAACCCCTGAAAAAAAGAAAAAGGTGAGTCAACATTTGCTTCCGCATAAATGTAGAGACATGCCACAAAAAACTCTATATTACTTTTTATCATTATTATTATTGATCATTATCTAAATATTTCCTGCTAAGCAAAGGCAATGTTTCATTATCAATATCGATAACTGCACAATCACTAAGCATTTTTTAAAATCTTGTCAAATTTATCAGTAAAGTAGACTCTCATTAGGGTACACAGTGGTAGCACATTCATTCTTTCAGGCCCTGGCCCCAACTCATGTAAAATAATTATTATTAGAATTTTTGAATGATGTCTTTTGGCACATTCAACAGAAAATCAAAATAAAAATTAGTCCAAGAGGAAGTAAACAATCCATAGACATAATTCCAAAAATAATGTAAAAAAATTACTTTCTCAAAAAATACGATCGAAATTAATGATCATGAAAATAAGAACACACAATTTTATTTTTTATGATGTCATCTCAATATGCATTTTAGTGATGTTTGTTTTGAAATGTTTGTGGGCATTTTATTATGACTGATTCAGTAAAAGTATTTTTAAGAAATGCGGTATAATATTTCAACCAAGGGGAAGTGCTGAGTTAGAAGGAAATTTTTGATACAGAAGCATTTACTTCTACACTTTACTTCTATGAAAAGTACAGAAGTCCTCATTTGAAATGTATAGACAGTGGTATTAGCAGAGTACCATCCCTTCCAGCCATTATTATATTTCTGACGTTTACATTTGCATGATTTGTATTTTGAATTTAAATTCATGCATACTTGAAGGAATTTATCTGTTGCTCCTTAGGAGTTCCTAAAAAGATCAAATGTGTGCTGCAGAGTGAATTACATGCAGCAATGTTTTATGGACATTGGGAAATACCATAAACTGTCTTATAATTTTGAACTCTTAGTCATTACTAAAGTACATTTCTATTCAGAACAGTAAAATATCCCTAATTAGCACTTTTCTTAGAACCACAGAAAAATTTATAAAATGCAGGAATATGCATAGGGTGGAAAAAGGAGAAAATTCACATTTACATTCTTAATTACCTAAGTCCATATAGAGTATAAATGCTAAGTAGTGTTCAGAGTATGGCAATACATGTCATCAAATTGTTTAAGGTTTGACTTACATAACTATGCATTAATTAAAACACTACATAACTTTGTTAATTATTGTGCAGAATTTCATTCATTATAGAATTCATATTTCCATGGGGTATGCTACAAAATTATTAAACAGTGACTTATAAAGTTTTAATAATTTAAGTTAGCTAACACAAAACATTATGAATACAATACTTCATAATATTGATGCAATGCCAGTTTCATAAATGTATTACTACCATCAAGCAATGAAATGAATAGAACATAATAAGTACCCTTAAGTTTTGAATCCATGCTGGTTTCCGGGAATTACCGTCGCGTAGGTTAGTCGGATGACAACTGTTTCGCCCCCAGTCCTGGAGGCGTCTTCAGGTCGAAGTGATGTGCGTTGCGTTTTGGCCGCTATATATAGGAGACGCTGGCTGGCCAGGAGCTCTCTGATTGGCTCTTTCTTGACGACGAGTGGGAATCACCCTTTTCCAAGTGGAGGTCAGGGTGTAGCCGTCCTCACGGTTGAAATTATATGGATTTTTTATTATTTCCACCGCTTCTCTGATGAGTCGCGGAAAATATCGCCTTTCTCTTGCCAGCACTCTAGTCTGGTCGAACTTTATAGAGTGTCCCGGTTCCGACCACGCATGTTCGGCGATTGCCGAAAGTCGGAATTGTTTCTTATCAGTGGCTCTTTGGTGCTCCTTGGTCCTGCATCTGATGGACCTCCCTGTTTGACCGATATATGACTTCCCACACGTGCACTTTATCTCATATACACCTTCGTGCATGAGATCGGGGATTTTGTCCTTTGGCTTTGATATTATGTCGCTGATTTTTCTGGCTGTGGAGAACCTAGTGGTTATGTTGTGCTTCCGTAGTAGCTTGCTTATCCTCTCAGCCGTTCCGGCGACATAGGGAATGGTAGCATATGCCGCTGGTTTTTCTTTTCCAGGTTTCTCCTCGTTCTGTTCTTTTGCCCGAATCCCCTCTTTCGTCAACTCCATTTCCTTTATGACGGTCCTTTTTCGGACCATGTGTTCTGGGTATCCATTTTTCCCCAGCGCGGAAACGAGGTATGTCTTTTCTGATGGGAGTGATTCGGCGTCGGAGATGGCGTAGGCGCGATGCACTAGTGTATTTACTAGCGAGCTCTTATGGGCGGGATGGTGGTGTGATCGCGCATCCAAGTACCGGTCGGTGTGGGTTTTCTTTCGGTATACCGCATGGCCAAGGCTGCCATCCGGTTTTTTGGTCACTAACACATCTAAGAAAGGGAGAACACCATTCTGCTCTGTTTCCATGGTAAATTGTATGGCAGGATGTTGCTGATTGAGGTGTTTCAGGAACAGCTCTAATTCTTCTTTCTGTTTCTGAAAGTGCACGTGTGGGAAGTCATATATCGGTCAAACAGGGAGGTCCATCAGATGCAGGACCAAGGAGCACCAAAGAGCCACTGATAAGAAACAATTCCGACTTTCGGCAATCGCCGAACATGCGTGGTCGGAACCGGGACACTCTATAAAGTTCGACCAGACTAGAGTGCTGGCAAGAGAAAGGCGATATTTTCCGCGACTCATCAGAGAAGCGGTGGAAATAATAAAAAATCCATATAATTTCAACCGTGAGGACGGCTACACCCTGACCTCCACTTGGAAAAGGGTGATTCCCACTCGCCGTCAAGAAAGAGCCAATCAGAGAGCTCCTGGCCAGCCAGCGTCTCCTATATATAGCGGCCAAAACGCAACGCACATCACTTCGACCTGAAGACGCCTCCAGGACTGGGGGCGAAACAGTTGTCATCCGACTAACCTACGCGACGGTAATTCCCGGAAACCAGCATGGATTCATCAGATAGACGGCGCGGAAGCCTAAGGATTAACCCTTAAGTTTTGTTCTCCACATTACAATTGCAACTTGCAACACATGGTCAACCATAGGTTGCATGTTTTACTGGTTAGCATGTGTAAAATTCCGGGTATTTTCAGAAATGAGTTGACAAGAGACCACTGTAATGCCATACTAAATCTTGTGGTTATGATAAAAATTATAACAATTATTTAAAAAATGGGTAATAAGCAAGCAGCAGTAGATCAGCAATGAGAGCAAGAGGAAAATTTCAGAGCATAAGGATATTTAAGTGACATAATGATTAAATGGCAACTTCAAGGGGAACTATTATAAATACACTAATTGCATATGTCACATGATTCCAAAAAAGACCTATCTAAAAACAAATTTTAATATTAACTCCAAAGGTTACCTCTTTTGTCTGAGACTTGGAACCAATTTTGTTGAAGATTTCAGATAAAATGGCATGAGTGGATTTAGATATTCTTCCACTTGATTTTCCCTCCTTGGCAGCTGCTCCACCTCCTGCTGGTCGGCCTTCCTTTTCTTCCATCTGCCACAACATATTAAAAATGCCATTAATACCTATAAGCTGGTCTCAAATTAGTGGCACACCTACATCTAGTACGTCCCTTATGCCATATAAACAGAATTGGTATTAATATTAATGAGCAAAAAAGTTCCACCCAAATATGACACAAAAATAATCCATTTTAACTTAGGAATGAAACTCATAGCAAAAAAATGCCTCATCACTAATTATGGGTAGCCTTTCTGAACCAGTTTTCAAAAGGATGATTCACAACTGGCATATATCATTAAAATTATGGTGCATCCATTCCAAGTCATTGACATATAGGTTACAAAGATTTACGACATTATATATTTTTAGATTTGAGGTTTTGGAATTTTCAATGTAAATTAAAAATTTCACGGTAAAGGTCCCTATGACTTAATCAAGAAATATTTTACAATGTTTTCACAAACATTTTTAACCATTTCATTTAGATACCTGCAATGGAATAGACTTACAGAACACCTGGTGAAAATGATGTCAAATATTAGGATTATCATAAGATCAAAGTATAGCGCATACAGCACCATTAGCAGCAGAAATCTAAACCCATTCCAACCAAATTACTCCTACTCGCAGCTATGCTTAGAAATATCACACAAAGGGAGGAAATAAATACACTTGTTTTTATATAATAAATTATTTTCTTGAATTTTAATCCCACTGTCTTGAAAACTATCTTTACTGGCTAGAATTAAAAATCTGGACTAGTACTATGCCATGAAGCTAGTATAGCTCATTTAATACTCAACAAGAAATTTACCCCACAGTGCAATTGAAAAAGAAGGTGGAAAAAATGTTTTTCATTGAAAATCTGGTTAAAGAAAATAAAATAGATTAAGCTCTTTTAAAATGTTCTCTGTTAACGGATAGAGGTTGTCATTTTAACCCTTAGTTTACTGAGTGAGTGAGTCAGTTTGAAAGTATAAATGACATTTTTTTCCTTCCCCACAAGTTGCACTTTCCTTTTGTAAGTAAATTATTGTAATTTTGTCAAATTCATTTTAGCTCTCAATTTATGTTACCTTCATACCTTTTAGATTTTCTATGCTGCCACATTTGGGGAAACTGTAATATAGTCAATTTGTTGTATTTTTTAAATATAAAATTTATCATAATTCATATCAATCAATGATATGGTAAGTAGGAAATGGCATGCTTTATCTGGACAATGATGAACAAGATTCCTATCGTATAAACATGATCTCTAATGTATAAGCAAGATCCCCTATTCATAATCAAAGACTAGGTTTATTCTTTGTTGATACAAACTGCTGGATTAACTATGGCGATTTGGGGATAGATGGTGTCCATCTAAACAGAAGGGGCTCCCATAAGCACGGAAGACTACTAGGCAAGTTAATAAACACATACAAGAAGCAGGGAAACTTATAGGAGTCAACCGAGGTTATTTGGAGGTGGAAACCAACAGCCACCGCAGAGGCAAAATCACTTTCTGTGCGACAGCCTCATACAACGGGGGAGAGTTCACAGAAGAGTCTGTCAGAGGAAGAAGAACTGAAGCAGCGACCGGAAGCGGAGGGCGGAGGACACTTGGCGAACGTGAAGACAGGGAATGGCAAGGAACGACGGGATGTGTGGCGAGCAGAGTGTTGCCCAGTGGCTCTACAAGCAGACCCGAGATTGTGTACGGTATAGACGGTAAAATTGAAGGTAAGGGCTCAAATATCCTCCAGGTAAACTGTAGAAGTATCCTCAACAAATCTAGGGAATTTGAGACTGTAATAAATGCTTGTAATCCCAACATCATAATTGGCACAGAATCTTGGCTTCACGATAGCATTACATCGGCCGAAATTTTTCCGTCAAATTACAATGTCTATCGAAGGGATCGAGGTGGGAGGGGCGGAGGAGTATTCATTTGTGTTTGTAGCAACATAATAAGCTTTTTAGATTGGCAACAAAGTAACTGTGAGATGATGTGTGTAAGGATACGAGAAGCAGAAAGTAGCAAATGGTTAAAAATAATTGCTCTGTATAGAAGTCCAAGCAAAGGTATGCACTCGTTGGACATCCTTGCTGACTATTGTTCTGAAAACCCCCATGATAACATCATCATAGCAGGGGATTTAAACCTTCCAGAAATAGGGTGGGGGGGCAAAACAGCGGGTGGCGGGCAGGCACAAGATCTGGTAAATCGCCTCATTAACGAAGAAGGGTTTACCCAGGTAGTAAATAAGCCCACTAGGGGAGAAAATACCCTCGACGTTCTTCTACTTAGACCTCCAAACCCTATCATTAGTGCAGATGTCTTTCCGGGAATAAGTGATCACGCAGCAGTGTGTGTTAAAATGGACTGGTATAGATCAACAAAAGGTATGGGGGATGAAAAGAAAATTTGGCAATATACCCGGGCAGATAGGGAAGGGTTCCAGGAATTTTTAAGGGACCAGTTTTCTGAATGGGCAGCTAGTGAAGCGACCGTGGAGAAAATAGGGGAAACATTCAAAGAAATAATTCTTGAAGGGCAAATGAAGTATGTTCCCATTAAAAATTTGAAACAGAACACAGATCCGGAGTACTACAACAAAACCATAAAAAAACTAAAGATAGCGGTAAGAAAGGCACAAAGATTAAAGAATGAAAGTACAGAAATGTCACACCATTACAGGACCTTGGTACGGAACCTAAATAGGAAAAAAAAGAAGGAGGCAAAGGAAAAATTTCTTATCAATGCAATTCCGAAAGACAACGCAACGAAATTTTATAGATACATGAGAACAAGGAAAGATAACAGGGAACGCATGACTATATTAAAAAGCAAGGAAAATGGTATTGTAACAGACACTGTAGAAATAGCAAATATTTTCAACTCCTGCTTTACGGATGTTTTTCAGGGAATAGAAAACCAAAAGGAAAATAAGGCTTGCCTTAATTGCTCAGAAACGACAGAGAACTTCATCAGCATAACAGCACCAAATAGCTTACTGCCCTCGACAAACGGTATTATCTTGGAGGACTCATATTTTGTGAAAAAAATAAGGAGGATGAGGAAAAATAAGTCAGTGGGACCGGATAATATCTCAATTGACATTCTAAAACTGGGTGATACCGCAATAGCTATGTACCTGAGTCATCTATTTAAAGTAACTTTAAATAATGATGCCTTGCCCAATGATTGGAAAAAAGCAAATATTACACCAATTTTCAAGAAAGGGGATAAAACAATAGCCAACAATTATAGACCGGTAAGCATAACCTCAGTTGTTTGCAAAATAATGGAAAAAAGAATCGCTGACTACATTCGGGAATGGTGGGCAAGAGATAGATGGCTATTCAAACACCAACATGGGTTTAGAACGGGATACTCGTGTGAAACGCAGCTTTTGGGATTAAGTCAATACATTGGCGATGCAATAGATGAAGGAAAGGAAGTGGATGCAGTCATTGTTGATTTTTCGGCAGCTTTTGACCGAGTGCCTCACGATAAATTATTGCTAAAGTTGGATTCGTTACCATTGGACTTGAGGGTAAAACAATGGATAAAAAATTTTCTCAGAGGCAGAACTCAAAAAGTAAAATTAGGGGATACATTTTCAAATGAGTTGAGCGTACTAGCAGGAGTTCCACAAGGTAGTGTTCTAGGGCCATTACTCTTCCTAATTTACGTAAACGATCTACCAAACAATTTACATTCCCAAATAAGACTCTTTGCTGATGACTGCATTATATACAGACGGATAGAACATGTAAATGACCACGTAATATTACAAAATGACATCGATCGCTTTGGTGACTGGGTTACAAATAATAATATGGGCATTAATATAAGTAAAAGTAAGCATATCAAATTTTCAAATAAAAAGAATGCAGAAAAGGAAATTTACACCCTCTTTGGAGAAAGAATCCCATGTACTAGTCAATGCAAATATTTAGGCATTTATTTAACTAGGGATCTTGGGTGGGGGGTCCAAGTAGATAATTTGACACGGAAGGCATTTAAAGTATTACATTGGGTGATGAGAAATTTAAAAGGAAGTAGCGTAGCCACAAAAGAAAAAGCATATAAGGCACTGGTTATCCCTATCCTTGAATACTCCTCCATAGTATGGGATCCATATGAGGTGGGACATATTAAAAAGATAGAAAAAGTTCAAAGAAAGGCAGCAAGATGTGTACTCGGAAGGTACAAAAGAACAGATAGTGTCACGGATATGTTAGATGTACTGAAATGGGAGAGTTTGAAAAATAGAAGGAAAAGGAGTAGGTTAGGCGCGATGTATAGAGTTGTTAAAAAGGACGAAGCGTGGGAAGATTTATGGCAAGGGATAGAAAAGCCTAACTTTAAGGGAAAAAACGACCATAGCCACAAAATAAAAATAAGGACTCAAAAAACCAATAAGAAAAAATACTCTTTTTTAAATAGAACCATAATTGATTGGAATCAGCTGCCTGGAGGTTTGTTTGAGCCCTTTCCATCCAATTTTAGAAGTTTTACGTTGAAATGTAAAGCAGCCACTGGGTAATAAACTTCATTGTAGTCATGAAAATATTGTTTGTATGTGATGTGGACGGCATATTTTATGTGATGTGGAAGTTTGTTTGTATGTGATGTGGAAGTGTCATTATGTAAAAATATTTTATCTCTTCTGTTTTTGTGTGTTCGTATGTAATTTTCGTGGTACAGTTATCTTTGACCTAACCAGACCGTTGCCACCAGGAAATTTGCCTAATTGCAACGTAATTGTGTAAAATAAAAAAAATTAAATAAATTCCTATCAACTGTTTTCAGTCCTAGCTATAAAAAGGTCTATTGATGCTTCCAAACCTCTTGCATAAAATGCATAAAATTTTCTCAGTAAAACTATAATTTCTCAGATCCCATTAAACTGACTAGTCATCATCGTTTAAAACATAAGGAACAAATATATGTCATAGGTCTTAAAGTATGGACTACAGTCGAGTTTGGAAACTGGATTACTTCGCTTTCCAGTTTCCCACTTCTTTCTGCTTAGTTCTAGCTTTTTAATTTTCCTGGCAAACATCAGCAAACAAGTAAATGGTGCCAAATTTCAGCATCTTTATTGTTTGAGCATTTAAAATCATTTGAGGAAAAATATTACTATATTTTTTATTTCATAAGATTTCTCACACCAATTATAAGTAAATACAAACCTTCATCAGTTTGATAAGATATTCATGTAACTCCGAGTCCCTTAAGTTTTCAATTCGCCCCAGATGAGACATGATTGCTCTGCCTTTGACTTTGTACAGATGATGTACAACTGTCCGTACAGTCCTGAACGGAAGATCTGACTGCCTGTCTTTCCACACCTTCTTAGGAAATGCCTAAAATTGTGGAAATAAAACATACACATTTCACTATTACTATACATCCTTTTAATTGCCCAGCAATCACCATTAACATAATCAAAATGACATTGCAATGGCTAAGAGTGAAATTTCTGAGTGATGAAATACATTAGAATCAACACCCATTTTTATCCATTTCCATGCTGATTAGTTTAGAATAGCACTGGTAATCTTGAAACAGTGACCTTCAAGATCAAAAGCTCTTTAAAAATACACAGATTAATAAAAACATGGCTAAATGCAAACAAATTTCGAGAATTTACTGAGTATTATTCATTAAACAAAGGCAGATATATTCCAGCCAAAATATCTTTTCTGAGTAATGCATTATGCATACCATTAAAAACTTATGGATATCATAAAGCACCACATCCAGGCATATGTCATCCTCCCAATCAGGAAGCAGCTTTGCAACTTTCCAGAGGCACTTCTGAATGAGTTCCAGGAACTTGGGTGGCATATGAGGACTTTCCACACAATCATGCAACGACCTTATCAAAGCACTGGATTCAAGAAAAAGGTAAAATATTTTTCAGCAAATATACTGGAATAATGGGATTCCTCTTCCTAAAATTGTGGAAGAATTAAGACATGCAAATGGAAACACACTATTACAATATTATCATGCAGTTTTACAGTATTACAACATCAATGGAAAAATACCTCAGAGACTTTCTTAATAAAGGCATTATAAATGTGAAAGCACATGGAATACAATTTTCAAAGTTAATTCAACGAGAATTCTGTAAAGAAAAAATAATTGTGATTGAAAAAAGATAATATGTAAGAGTATATAACTCAAAAATGTACACTAAAATTATATAAAACAATTAAAATGCATTTAAAAAAAACATATACTACACGTTATCATATTTTCCTTCTGAAAACTATCAGCAAGTGAATTGATAACAGACTAAAAAAATAAACAATCTGATTGAGATTAGAATGCATTCATGAATAATAAAACTGCTAAATGTGAATGAATATTAAGGATAAAAGTAACATACAGTGGAATCCCAATATAACAAGAATGGTGTTTTCAGCAAGGCCCTGACACACTGTTAATTCATCTCCAAAACTTAGTACAAAGTGAAAACTACGCAAACTGAAAGATGTTTACACCAATGTTATACGAATATTGTTTAATATCATTTCCATTAGTGTAAAGGGAACTTAAGGCAGTAAGACAATGTAAGGCACAAATGACAGAAAATGCCATCTTCTGAGTGGCTGTTCAGTCAGTCTAAAAATAGAATGCTATAGCAGCTGTACAAATTCAACTTTCACTTTAATAGATAATAAAAGCTGGGTAAACATAACCATGCAAAATGATGTGAAGAATATTAAACTTATCCATCACAACAATCACTCACATGAAACATTAAATCACCTACAACACTCATTGACGAGAATATAGTGCACACAGATGCTTTTTGTTGAGTTTAGCTCTCGCACCTTTAAAATTACTAGTTCTTTATCATAGATCCAACCATTTTTTTGGTATTGAACAATTTCAGGGTTTTCCAACGTGGTTTCCTGTTAACTCATTTCACCTTTCTTCTTCCACCTCTATTGAATTTCAACTGCTCAATTCCTTTGCGACAAATTGTAATAATTCATCAAAATAATTTGCTTAAACATTGATTATCATAACAGTTTCAGGTTTAACTTCATGGAATTCCTTCATTATGAGGGTAAAAAGAAACTTGACACTTCCACAATAAGGACTTAATATTTCACTACCATGGTTCTGATGCTGTGCATCATCATCACCTGATGATGTAAGATCAAACCGCAACATTGTGCATTAATGCCAATAAGAATCCATCTAACTCAGAGACATGTTAGTCAGGGACTTACTCTAAAAAAAACCTCAATAAAAAGACCAATTCCCAAAATAGTTTATTACAAGTAAATTAGTGACCACATGACCTACATACTGAACCCACAACAATTGTTTAATATTACGAGCAATTCATTAGCTGTAGGAATTTTGCATTTTTTTCTTAATTTGTAAAAGTCCCACTTTAACACAAATCTTACATAGTTACCAAACTAATTCCAGCAATAAATAATTTCTGGGCATTTCCCAAATCCCCTTGCTTTACCCACTTACTAGACACACTGTTATTCTTAGCATTTAAAACACTAACATGAATGGGTATTCTTTCATGAAAGTCACAGCTAATAGTACCTTGATCAAAAATTTCCCGGAATTTATTCAGAAAATTAAAAATACAAGTTTATTCATCTAAATCTATATTGTCCCCTTCAAAGTAATCCCCATCGACTGCAACACACTTATGCCAGCGCTTGATCCAATCCTCGAAACATTTTTTATATTCGGTTTTCGGTATGTCCATCAGTTCTTCCTGCGATTTTTCCATTACTTCCTCTCGGCTGCTAAAACGCGTTCCCCGTAATGGTTTTTTAACTCGATTGAACAGAAAGAAGTCACAGGGAGCCAAATCAGGTGAATTCGGTGGCTGTTGGATGGTATTTGTTGCATTTTTCGTCAAAAAATTACGAATAATGATAGCACTGTGCGACGGTGCGTTATCATGGTGCAAAATCCACGAGTTTTCTGCCCACATTTCTGGTCTCTTTCGGCGAATTGCTTCACGCAAACGTCTCATAACGCCCAAATAATACTCTTTGTTTACTGTCTGGCCTTCTGGCAAAAATTCATGATGCACTACACCGTTGTAATCCATGAAAACCGTCAGCATTGCCTTCTTTTTTGACTGAAAACGACGTGGTTTTTTTGGTCTCGGCTCATTTGGTGAACGCCATTCACTTGCCTGATGTCTGGATTGCGTGTCGTACTCGTAAACCCACGTCTCGTCTCCAGTAATGATCCTTTTGATGAATGTGGGATCGGATTCAGCCTCGCAAATCATGTCTTTTGCGACGTCAACACGGTCTCTTTTTTGCATGAAATTGAGGTCTTTTGGCACCAACTTTGCTGCTACACGGCGGAAACCCAAATCATTAACCACAATGTCTTGGGCGGATCCATAGGCAATGTTCAAGTCCTCCGCTATTTCTCTGATGGTTAATTTGCGGTTATTGACCAACATTTCTTTTACTTTATCAATTTTTTCACCGACTTTCGATGTCGATGGTCTGCCACTGCATTCATCATCTTCGATTGACTCACGACCACTTCTGAACCGCTCGTGCCACTGGTAAACGACCGTTTTTTTTAGAGAATCGTTGCCGAAACACTTTTCCAACATTTCCAACGTCCGTGCGCCACTAAATCCGTTTTTTACGCAAAATTTAATACAAGTTCGTTGTTGCAAATTTAAATCCATTTCTGCAATTGTAAAAAATCGCCAACACACACAGAGATAGATGTACTCTTGGCTACGTAACTTTTGCAAATGTCAAGTTATGACACTAAGATTTAAAGGGAATATCAACAACAGATGTACCAATTTAACAAAAAAACAGAACTCAAATCGGAACGATGGGAGCGCCACACGGTGGTTATTCCGGGAACTTTTTGATCAAGGTAGTATATATCATTAAAATATATAATCATAAAAATTTCCATCATGTAACTTATGGGGATATTAAGCCATCCTTATATCAAGATTCCACTGTGATTAGATGAAGATTCATTTCCTATGCTTACTGAACTAGCTGAATCCTAAACATATTAGTTAGTCATCTGCCAATTTTACAGTAATTTACACCTAAAACTACAATTCATTTACATTTTAGGTAAATGATTCAATGTTGTAAGTCGAACAGTGTAACCTTCTAAGTCTACAACAAAATCTGGAATTAAATTGGTAGATAGTATGTAATAATAACTAGACATTAAAACAAACCGCTCATTATACAACAATTCCAGCATGTTGGGTTCCAGCAAAAATATTCTAAATTATTTCAGGGAAAAAATGATATTAAAATTTATGGTCAATCTTATGGAAAATGCAATACAATTTTAATTACTTCACTACACAGAATTCTATGAATACACCAAAGAGAAGCAAATCCCTATATTTTTCACCATGAGTTTATGCATGGATATTTAAACTAACTAAGTCAGATAAAAAATATCATGTAATCATAGAAAACTCTGAATGGAATTACATAGTTTGAAAGAGAATAATAATTCATGAGATTTTCCAGAATTGATAGGAATGAATCCAAAAAGAGAATTAACTATTCTGTTTCCTTATGTCGCAATAGATCACTTGCCTTTCAATATACATATTCAATTATTATTTAAGTAATGATAGTTAAAAAACATTCTAAGGTGCCCAAAACCAGTAAAAACATGAGTCACTCCATTATCAGTAGGAAGAAAAATTATTTCTTATCAATATAACAACATACCAGATGAGGTTGGTGTGATCAGACCGCTCAATGATGCGTACCACAAGCACATTTATTGCCCTACAGAAGTTAACTCCACCATCAAGCATTTCTATTCGACCATCATGAAGGACAGTAATAAGATTCCACACCAAATCTCGCAGGACATCTCTTGACACTTTACATGCCAAGGACTGATGGTTGAATAACTGTAAAAAAAAAGGTGATTTCAGTTTCCTTAAGTTTAACCGTAAATTATGCATGGAGTTACTATTAAAGTTACCCCAGATCACTATAACAATAACACACAGAAATTCTAATGTCACAATACTACAAACCTACTGTGACTACTACTACTACAACTACTACTAATACAAAACTACTACTAATACTACAACTACTACTGTGACCTTGATGGGATTAAAGCAGTTGTTTCCCAGTTAAAAAATATTGATGATGATTGCAATGAATAAACTTGTTGTTCCTCGCTAGAAAATTAATGCACATCAGGGGGATTTAAGTGTTGATACAACCCAGGTTAAAGTGGCATCATATTTAGGTATGATTCAGTACAAAGCTACCCAATAATTTTCTTGCATTTTTACAAAAATAAGTTTACCCTGACTTTAAAAAAATATGATCCTGCAGAAAAAATAGTCATTACATGAAGTGAAAAATTTTAAAAATATAATTATTTTGTATTTTTAACAAATATTCACTTCTGCAAGCTTTGTTGTAATGAATTGTTGATATTTTTGGTCCCATCAGTTTTGCAATAAGGAATTTGTACACTACCTAAAAAAAATATCTTGCATTTTGTGAAAAAATATTATTTTATAAGAATTGGAAACAAAGCATGTGAGCTTCTGTACACTAGTGAAAATACTCATTATAAAAATGCCTATTTTTCCACCGTTAAGTATGTATGAAATCATATGAAAGCAAATAAAAACATCATATAATCGCTTAAGAACAAAAAAAATTCTTAAATTTTTAAATTAGAATCACTTCTTAGAGAAATTTTGAAAATTGAATTTACCCACCGACATGAGACAGGCAAGTATCTGAGAGTATGTTTGTGATGTTGCTTCTTCTGCGGGAAAGTCATTTCCAAGTTTCGTGGAAGATGATGATGATTGCAGCAACCGCAGCTGCATTGTCACTGCTATCACGAGTTGGTCAGCATGTCCAGAGAGTGATTCAGCTTTTTCACTGTGCAGCAGATTATCCACCTGAGCGACAAAAATGAAATATTTTATATAAAACATTGAAATTAAATCAATGTAACGTACAGTATTTCAAGATAATTACAAAATGGACTCAATCAATAACCTATTGGATAATTAATTAACATTAACGAATTGCTTAACAGTATCAAAATCGGCAGTTAATTCATTAGTGTACAAATAATTATTACTTTTAAATATGAAATTTATACACAACCTGCAACAGAGCACTTTGACAGGAATTTGATTCTTGGCTTGCTATTTGGGATATAATAAGATCTAAGTGCTGCATTTCTTCCCTCCGTGGACTTTGGCTTAATTTAACAAGTGATAGCGGAAGCCCAGGTGCCGGCAGCCTAAAACAATAAGAATATATTCAATACAAAAATCATTTAAGTAAAAATCAATGAGAAAATAATACTAGTCGATAATTTAATCAACCTGGTTTAACAAGAACAAAAAAGAAAATAAACAATGTAACATCACTAAAAACTTTTTGCATCCTTATAATGGAACACACTGCTTTAATAATAAGGAATACATACACAGCTAAAATTTAAATGCCAATCAGTTTGTCAACATAAAAACTCTTAGGTTTGATTAAACTGGAGAAAAACTATAACTTAAGTTTGGACAAATGAATATCAATAATTTTAAAGCACTATTAATTCAGTTGAGATAACATTTTAAAGTGATGAAACAAACCTTGGAGAAAGTTCTTTGGCTTTGAGGTAAGGAGGGCATGGATCATCTAGAAGACCTTCTAGATCATGTTTCACAAGTTGAGGAGCCATTTTTGTCACTTCACTGGGATTATCCCCCATGCGCTCTAGTAGATCATAGTCTAGATGAAAGGGGCCCGATACTGGCCTAACCTTAGGGGAAACTCTGCAAAACATTAAGAAACCGTTAATGAACAATTGTCTAGCAGTTTAATTGCTTCCAAACTTCACAGTATTTACATTAAGGGAATGGTTAGAGCAATAATCAGGGTCACCAAAAAATTAACCCTTCGCACACCCCTGGCAACTATGAATCAGCAGTAAATCCAGTTCAACATCACACCTTGTACAACAAAATATTTCATGATCTGGACTGTTTAATGTTTGATGTAGTTTAACAGAGACTCATAACTACAAGACGTTGTCATCTTAAGACAAGAACAATAAATTTTTCAGGGAAAAATAAGCCTTTAAATTCTATAAGTATAGCTTTCGTTCACTGATGAATTTCTTGTTATTTGTACCCCTAATTTGAAATACAACTTAAGAGATATTTTGGAGCATTAGGAGTTAATTCTTGATCCACTTCCATACTATACTCATAGGCTAAGGGTTATTAAGGCACTTCAATCATCACTTGTAATGATAACAAAGCAAAAGTAGCATTGCGAAATTTCCATAAAAAATTCCATTAATATCCCATGACGCTATTTTCACATGACTATTTTGCAAGCTAAAATATCTTTTTGGTGTTCCAAATATGTTTCCAGTAAATATAAAGAGAGGTCTTTCAGATGGTCCTAAATGATGTCCAGGAATTTTAACATCAAAATAAAAATGTGTATTTACTTAAGATTAAATATACATCAAGACCAACTTTGGCCTTCATATTTCTGGAGGAATTCAGAACTAGTTTACATAACTCAGCTAGCATAAAACATTTAGAAAATGCCATAATACAGAAAAGGGAAAAATTTTCAGCCAAGAAAGACAATTAGCATAAATTCAATCGGTAACAAAATTTATACATAGAAATCTCATGGCTTGGTTAATACTGAAAAAACTCTTGAAACAATCCAAGGTATTAACTGTGTTACTGAAAGGTGGTTCTACAGTAATGACGAGAATTGAGCTAAAAGTAACACAGCATTCATCCCTTCCACATAACGCCACATTACTATTAGCATATAGAAATATTGTTGACAAATATTATCATCATGAATCGGAATTGCACGAGGAATTGTGCTTGGTTAAGACTGGCCATTCTCATGTTTCTCTGTTACCCAGCTGGAAGACAATCATTCTTCTCAGATCAGCGGAGTTCAACTACAGTGTAGATATTCTTTCTTCCATGCCTCATTTTCTCTATATCCTTTCCACATTGGTACATCATGGATTCAGAGCTTGCATGGATTCTTGTTAGTTTATCAATTGCATTTCATTTTTATTCTCACAGTCCAGCATTAAAAAAATGTTAAATGTATCACATTCACTTTACACCATTGGTGAAATTAATTAACACACAAATAATTGCATCATCCCTGGAAAATAACACCACAAAATTCATTTGAAATGAATTACACAAAGGAGCTGAGATATTTGAGAGAATTTGTCCAAATATCCCAGCCTAATTTCTGAAGGAGAACACATTAGACAAATATGGAAAGTAGGAGCTAACAATCAACATGAGAAATATCATATTATATGAAGAGAGGAAAAAGAATAAATACTAATGCCAATCATTTTAAGGAAATTTAACATAGATAGAAAAATTTATCATGGATAAGAGTAGATAGTAGCCTTAGAATCCACCCTCGTTTCCAAAGAAAATACTTCATATCTATTGAGGAATTAGTCCAAAAAATTCACCAAAATTAGTAATTTTCTGTCTCCCGATTCCAGTCAGTCTTAAACTAGAGATTTTACAAATATTTTTCACTCTTGAAGATAATTACCTACACAAGCTGTTGTAATCAAGACAGAAATCATGATACAAAATGACATGTTCATGAACAGTTGAGGTTCAGTGCATTACCTCAGCCTGTAATGAAATTAATAGGGACTTGTGCAAAAAAATTCATTTTAAAGTTCAACATTTTATCTTGGCCACAAGGTGATAACTAGGGAAGTGCAACCTGAAATATTTAAATTAATGCTGGAATAGTTCAAGATGAAGAGGAGCCCTCGTTTTCCCATCAATGGCCATTCTAAAGAGATACTTGAATGTTTACTTTCCTACTTTTTACCATCCCTCACTCAAAAACTATTTGAGTACATTATCAGTGAGTTTTATATTCTTACAAGCAACTTTATGTAACATATACAGCTCCATATCATTTGTCCACATAGATTTTCATCCTAAAACACATTTGAGTTTGTCCAAAATTTATTTAGACAAATTCAATGAACAAAATGATAAAATAAAAAAAAACATACTTCACAATAGGAGTTGCCTCCTGCTGAAGTGCTGGATCTTCCTGGAGGATGTCTTCTTGACTAATTGTTTTGGCTCTCAGCCCACTCTGTTTGGTCCCCACTTGCTGCGGTGGCTGTTGAGCGATTTGAGGCTTTTGTCTTTTAGGTACGTTGTCTGGGACCATTACAAGACGATTTGCGGGAGGGGGACGGTTTTTGGCAGCCCTCTTGATTCGCTCCTCAAGTAAAGACATGTCTTTGTCAGAAATTTGTCCCACCATCTTGTACACTCGTTCACCTTCCAGAAAGTAAGCACGCACTACACAGTTAAGGGCTGCATTACGCACTGAATTGTCACGGTCAGATATCTGTTTCGCCACTTCTCTGAGAGCAGCAGCTGGGGTTGGTTGGCAAACAGTTATTCCATAGTTTTCAATTAATGACCCCAGTTCATCCAGACACTCTAAAAGTTAAATAAAAAATTGATTAGATAATTCAAAAGAGGAACATGCATACAATGACATATGCTATGATGTTCAGATGATGAATATCATAGCATATGTCATTGTAGATTGAAGATTTCTTCATAAAGACATGACTAGATGCAAAAAGTTTCATGTTACAACAGAAGAATTATAAATTGATTGTCTTACCTGTACGCTGGCGAGCATTTTTGGACTTGAGACCTTCCATTACATAAGCAAAAAGTTTACTAACAGGATAAATTAAGCCTATTTGCTTGAAGAGAGCACGAACACTATTTCTAACAGCATCTTTTGGATCACCCACCTGTAGAACAAAATTCCATATGAATAATGGTGAAAAAAAACATCTTTTAACACCCACGGTATAGCTGCACTGTCCAGAGTAATAAGACAATGAAAATATTCATGAGTGGGTGCAAATTTAAAATAACTGAAGTAAAACCCTTATTTACACTTTTCTAGGGACCCAGAAAAAAGCATAACTTGTGGGGCAATGTAAAATCATGAAAAAAGGAGAATTTTCCTTTCACACACAGGAAAAAGACATAAACAGAAAAAGAGCAGGACTATTATTTATCTCAAACTATCGCTCTCCTAATTTATTTATACATATTAAATGAAAATAACAAAAATATAGCACACATCTTGAATTCATAACATATATTAAAGTATATTATTTATCCTTCCGAATCATAATATAAAATCATAAGCTATGAATTCATCATACTGCACAAAATCAAGAAAACAAAAATGTCTGATATTTACAACTGTTTGAAGTTCTGCTAATGAATATCATGCACTTTATTTTCAATTTTCTGCAATTCATCAAGCATTTGCTCACAGCAATTACCACCTGACAAGTAATTTCTTATAGTGTTAATATCACACACTATCTTATTATTAATGGTTTCCAACGTAACTTCATGGAGTCGATTCATATTGGAAATAAAAAATAGTAACTTCGTGATTCCACTGAAAAATGTTTTTAAGAACCGAATGATAAGTTTAAAGTAGCCTATTATAATAAATAGAACCTCATGAACCTACTTTCCAAGACAAAATTCCAAAAAGTGAAAAAAAGTGGGAGTGCATAAGTTAAGATGTGATGTAACACAGTGTATATTAGACAAACCGACCAAACATTTCAAGAATGGGTGAAGGAGCACCAAGCCTGCATGAAGAACAAAAAGTCAACGTCACATTGTGCAAACACATATTGGAATATAACCACGGCAGTGACTTTAAATTTGAAATTTCACCTGTAGAAAAGAAAGGACTTAGACTAGATGTTTTAGAGCAGCTTGAAATTTTAAAAAGTGTACGCTCCAAAGAGAATATTGTTAGTGACCTTTTGTACACCTCCCACTCCCCCCTCCTAAACTTACCACTTCTCGATACCTGCGCTTATGTGGGTAACAACCCCTCTTCTTCCCTCACACCCTACCTTGACCTCAGAGAGGTGTAAAAGATTTTTGAATATATGTCTATAAATCATTAAAACCTACCTAATTTCCTCCACCAATAGGAGGAATACTCCTTATAGGGTGCCTCATGTTTCTACCTTTCCCTCCAACTATCACTGCTTAATTCCCTCCCCCATCCTCAACCTCCCCAGCCCTACTGGAGTGTAATACGTATAGATGATTCTCCATCGGAGTTGTCGCCTGAAGATGACGTTGAACGCCAAAACCCGTAATAAAAATTTTTCAGTGGAATCACAAAGTTACTATTTTTCATTTCCATCACACTATCCTGTATAAAGGTGGAGGAACCTCTTCATCTTCACTTTCATTGAGATGTATATTGGAAATGTCATCAACACACCGTACCTCTATTGTCACAACACAAGAATATAATTTGACCGGCCCCGAGAATGTACATTTTGCCTGAAGAAGATTTCACACATTGTCTTATTATCATTATAAGTAAGTTCAACTGGAATTTCTTTACCACAATCAACATAAATTCCTGCCTTCCTCAAGCAATTATACATTCATTGTATAACTGCTATGAGTTTGATTCCTAAATGTGCTTCCGAGCCGATATGTAGTATAAGTCATCAAGTACAATCAATTTGATTGCGTTCATATTCCTACCACAATCATGCAAAGATATCAATTTCTGTACAGAGGAACCTTGTAATACGAGCATGAACCGTTCCACGACCTTTCTTGTAAAATGAAATGCCTGCTTAGTGACACATTTTTTTCCATATTAATGAATATAAAATACAATATTGCATTCCATGCTCAAAAAAATTATTTTTGAGCAAGTTTAATTCAAAGAATGTGATATTGATATTATTTAGGATCCCAGTTTATGTTCGCCTTTTCTTCTATCGTGCAATGAAACCACCAGGAATGCAAACTCTATTCATAGAGAACAAAAAAGAATAAAAATAACTATTTATAACTTATGATTCATTCATAATTCATTTTTACAAGAAGCCTATCAACAGAGATTATTTTTAACAGACTATTCAAAAGGTTTTGAAAATGTGACCCAGCATTATCATTATTTAAATTTTTGGCCTGTATAGTCAAGTCTTCTTAGAGTGTTGCTTCTCAATATATGATGTCATTGAGAATTATAGTCTTCATCTCTTCCTCTATCGCAGAATCAACCAACATGTAATACAAATTAGATTTGCAGAAAAAACTAATTAAAGTAATTATTTTTAATTTATTTAACAAAGGATATTCAACTTTGACACCTTCCACGGATTGACAGTCTCAACACCAGCACTTCTACTTTCACCACCTACAGCCTTATATGTAAGATTGTGCCAATTTTAAAACCTATCCAACTAACTGTTGGACACCATGACATCATTGATTCCCATTCTTAAGGCAATGTGCAATACTTTTTCTCCTATGATAATGCCATTCGCAGGAATATTAGACATTCTAGATGAGCAAATAAAGACATCTCATTGATCACAAATGCAGATTGAAGTGAGAAGATTCATCCACTAGTGGTTGGCAAATTGAAGAGTCCTAGGTTTTCAGAGATGTAAAAATATTGATCACTACATACATAGCAAAGTCCAAAGCATGGAAGACCTCAGAAATGTGATGGTTAGTTCATGCTATGAACGTTAAACAAGTTTCGCAACGGGAAAATTCTGCTCTTTATCCATTGATTTCCAGACCTGATTTGCATGCTTCATAATTGAATCATGACTTTTCACTAGTGTATTTAGCGTAGATGCCAGCAGTCTTAGATGTTTCACCAGATCAATACAGATTCCATCATGGTAATCAACTTGTTCCCAATTGTTATTTTGTCCTCAATTGAAAATGCCTCTTTTCATCTCGTCTTTCCATTGTTAAGTAGTATAAAATTTACATTCCCAAGTAATTGAAGAGAGCGTAACACATGAGAATCTGAACTACCTCACAGCTCGACTAGCACAAGTTTTCCAACTTCAAATTATTTAAAGAAAATGAAATTGTTTTTGATTCAGGCTAGTTTTGATATGATAAAGCAAGTTTCGATATGTTACAATAGTCAGGAGCTCATCACTGTTATATCTCTTGCATCATGGTGGAACAAATGATCTCATTTGTCACCCACCAGTTCTTGCATTTTTCACGCTTCATCATGTTTGGGTCAAAGTCATTTTCTTTCCTAATAATTTCAACTTATGAGTGAAATGAAGTCTACCGCAGATGTTCTCACAATGTATAAATTACAACACTCACTCCTAGTAGTGCAATACATTCATTTCATATCATGAATCTCTACCTAGCAGACAGTTTACAAGTTCAAGTAGTTCACATTTCTATCACTAGAGATGACCGTACTACCACACCATATTTAAATTGTTCCCTGAAACCATTCATAATACTACTTTCTCTCTTCTTTCACAAGGTATATGTATGAAATGAAGATAAAACAGTTTTTAAAAAGACTTATGTACACAAGTAACTGTTTTAGAATGTGAAATTTTTTAACTCTAGCTCACAGTGATGTAAATAGTGGGAAAACTGTAAATGAAATCGTAAAATATGGGGCTCCACATGCATTGGAAAAACAGGAAATTGTATGGGACACTATAAAAATGTTGTAAACTGCAGGAAAACTTAAATTTCAATAATGTAAACATGAGATTTGACTGTATTTAGATTATTACCCTAAAGCATCCCTTTCTTTATTTAATTTCAAAGAACTATTTAGTTTTTCACCAAAACACAGCAAAGCCTTTATGTATTTTTTATACAAAACTGCTAAAACTACCTCCTGATTTGTTCATTACATCTCATTTTCTTTTCACTTTTCTCTAAAACTTTCACAACTTAGATTCATAACTTAGATTAGAACACTAAGTTATAATTTGAATGCAGTATTTAAATCTAAAGCAAGTCCAAATTTAAGCCAAAGTATGTCAGTCTCATTTTAATATTTTTTCTAATAGTGAAAACCATCTCATTAATTCTATAAAAATTAAGTTTTTAAAATAATAATAAAAGAAATGATTACTTCTAGGAACTAGTTTGACAATTGTCCACTTTCCTTCAAGAGTAGCTTTTAATTATTCCATCAAATAATTGTAAAAAGAACGTTTTATTAACAAATATGATATGTATAATCCAACTATCAAGAGAAAGCTTAAAAGGGCATAGTTACCTTCAATATGAGATAAGGAATAAAAGATGAGGCTTCAAACTCCAACATATTATATTCTTCCTCAATCAGCAAGCCAAAAACTGACTGAAGATACTCCAAACCCTTAAGCAATACTGATGGGTTAGTATCAAAAAAACGTAGAGTCATCCATTTCAGTATGAGATCAAGATTTGCAACTAATGCATCTGGATTGATAGCCAGGTCCTGCAGATCAAGAAAATAGAATATTTAGGATGCTGATTAAAAATTCACTTCAGAATTTTTCACAAGAGATTCCCACAGAAATTCCATGTGCATACAAGGAGATATTTTATTAGAGCCTGTATAGAGTAAAAGTATACTCACATCATTAAGGGAATCGATAGCCTTCAAATGATATTTAAAGTCAGCATGAAACATATTATTCATGATACTCTTGTTCACATTTGCTACTGTCATCTGATCTCTTAAGAGCTCCACAAATTCTTCCCGTGGGGCTGTGAAATTCCACTTCAGAACCTATAAAATTCAAAACTCAATGAAGTACATTAACAATGCCACAATACCACATACCAAAATTCACAATCATTACTGCCATATAGGACGCAATGAAAAAAGGAGTAAACTAGTTTAAAAGACAGTAAAATGTAATTATTTCTGATAATAATTTAATAATTCATTTCACATTTAACCCATGCGATCCATTTTGGCAATCTTCAAACAGTTTCAATTTTGAATAGTGATAAAATCAACTCTGCAAGTTAGGTTTTGATCAATAAATTGCAGACTTTCTTATTAGGCATCTTTATTTCAAACACCTGTTGACAGGATATTTTAAGCAGTTAAGTAAAAATATAATGCCCAATTGTGTACAGTGCACAATCCAATTAGGAAAAATAAGGATAATCAACTCTGATAATATAGCTCTGCCAACATGGTGAGCAATTGAAAATTTTACAACAAATGGCTGTATAATAATGACTTTATTTGGGCAAGATTGAAGCTATGTTTCCCTTTCTTCCACTTAACCCCTAATCCTTTACCTGCATAAATACATTAAAAATCAATAAAACAAACAGTGCGGAAAATATTTACAGTTAACATAGGAAAATACAAATAAAATATATTTTTTAATAATAATAAATATAAAAATATAACGGTTCAATGGCAGATAAAGAGAGAAAAATCTCATTTTTATTAATTAATTTTATGAAACACCACAAGCCTGACTAAAAATCATTTGCTTCTAGTCAGCTAGAAAAGTGTTGGCTGGTATGACGTCTTCGGAATTTCCCATTCAACTTCAACTTCTTCCATTTCCACTATCAGCTCCTACATTTCACATCCATTTTAACATCCACACATAGTGTTTTAATTTCCATTGCAGGAAATTAAACTTAATCCAAGCAATGAAACAAACACACTACTTCCATAAACCTGTTCTGCTAAGGGATACTGCTAAGGGACTACTAGAAAGAAACTGGTTAAAGTCACATTGTCATTTATTCTAACCTACAAATGAATATTGATGCTAACACCCCAAATGAGTGCCTATAGATGGGAGCACTTGATAAATGAATTTGCTAGTCAGCTTGAGAGACTTCTGTATCACTTAATAATATTTTTAGAAGTATAAACTAATAATTCTAATTTTAATATAAGTAATTTGTTCAGGGGTTTCGATAGAAGAGTAAAGTTATGATTTTCCACCATAGATTTAAGGGAAACCATTACTTAGACTATTCTAAAAAGTTGAAAAAGCTTCATAAAAGAAAATTATAACTAATGCTAATTACTAGTTTAAATTCAAGTAGTACTCATTGTTGTGCTCAATTAGAAGTTTGATTAAAAGCTAAGATTTTTATGGATGATTTACCCAGTTGATATAAATATAATTAATACTATTTTAACATTGGGATATCTTAAAGTTAGATTACATTAGGATTTTATTTTGTTAATGTCACTCCTTTCCTGATAATGTTATAGCATCAAGGGAGTTTGAATCATAAACTTCAAAATTTTACAACCATATTAACACAGAGAGACTTAGATAATTGGATCTTAATATTACAGATCTGATTTGGAATAAAATTCTCTTTTGACCTGAAAACTTCCACTGGGGACTTATGTTTCTCTTGCTCTCCCAAAAGAAGTATGTGTGTGGGTAAGGTTACATTTATCTCATATTTAAAGGCAATAAACAACATTCAATGAGATCTAACCACAGCATTGTTAAGTTATTCAAAAGTTCACACCTCAAAATAATTTCAAAAATTACGATCGGAATTAAATTACGCGCACTACATACAACTTTGTTCACATACCTTTAACTTTTGTTCATCAGACATGCGTTGGCTCTTGAGGTTATTGGCTTGAAGGAGAGGAGAGGAGTCTGCTTCTTCTTCTTTTCGACGACCTCCTGCTCCTTTGCCTAAACCTACAGAGCTTACAGCTGGGTTAACCACTGCTACCTGAAGAATTTTCCAAATGATTCAAGTAAGGCTCATATTTCCAAACGAAAATTTACAATGAAAAATTAAGGCACAGCTTTTTAATAATTTTTCAATTAGGTAAAATGCTACCGTTAGGGAAATTAAGTGTTTCACAACTTATAAAATCCAAGTAGTTATATTCGTTAACTTGCTAAGAACCTGTCATCAAGGCACCAGTAATGAAAATTAAACAGATGAAATAGTTCCTATTTCTGACAAAACCATGAGAAACCCACACAATAACAACAAACAAATTGGTTACCTATTCAATAGATTTGGGGTAAAGACAAACCTTCTTTCTAGCAGCTGATGAAGCACCACGAGATGATGCCAAAGGAGCTGGTTGACCACTGCCTCCCTTAGTTTTAGAAGCATCTCCCCGATTTGTTGGGGGTGGGGGAGGAGGAAGACAAGCACTTGCCTTGGAAAGCAATGGCATCACCAATTTGTTTGAGCCAGGCTGAAATATCAACAAAGTTAAGTCATGGTCAGTATTCATTGAACACACAATATGTATTTGAAATTTGAAAAAAATTATACAAGTAAATTGTAAAAAATCCATCTTTGGCAATATTGTCCAGCACAACAAACAACTACATGCCTTCAAAATAAATCACACAGAGATAATTTTCAAATAAGAGAAAAGAGTAGTATCAAATTAATACTTGGTGGGGTTTAGAACTGGAGAAGAGCTTAGGATCTGAGTAGAAAAAAAATCCTAATCTGACCATCAGACCAATATTGATTATTTAAACTTGTTTACTCTATGACTGCGGTGAAATCAAACCCGAAGATGATCCTATTGATACACAACACTGTTACTTAACCTCCAAAACACTTCTCTTGATAGTTTTCACAATAATTTAATTACAAAAAATAATTAATAGCTACATGACAAAAAATTACTCATTTTATTTTAGTTGGGAGAGTACAGAGATCAATTATTCAAACAGAAAATGCAACCCATACTAACCTTCAACTTTCCTGCACTTCTGACCATTGGATCATAACCAACATGCATCATGAATGGTAAAATGGCTTCCTGTGCATTTTTACGAACATCAGCATTCCTATCTTCTACACAAGCATAAAGAATGGGCAGGCAGCCTATCAATTCTTCTTTGGGGAGATTTTTCACTGCAGAATATAACAAAATCATATGAGGCAAGGCATATATTTAGAAAACCAGTTTAAAAATTGGATTTGAACAAATTATTTAAGTTAAAGATATAAAATATTACAGCCATGAGATCAACAACTAAAACTTGGCAATACCAAGTAGGTATGTAATGCAAATCAAGTAACAACAGCTCAGTTGAAAAAAGTGGAATTCGCGATTTTTATCACATTGACACAGATCCTAGAAAGCCATTGACTAAAAATTCCAAATGCCAAAATATAAAACATTGCATAAGTCACAATATAAAGCAAAACTTACACTTGATATTCAACATTAATTTATTTTATTGAGAATACTTTCACTATGGCATTTCAGGATAGGTTTTCCTAATTGCACTAAGTGCATAGTGAGCAGAATCCAGCTTTATTATCATGATTGAAGACTTCCCAGAGGTACGGTATAAATAGGGCTTTACATTTCAACAAGTGCCACCCTTCCCACAACAATGTTTAAATAAACCCATAAAAACCAATCATGGCCAGTTTCAAATTTTTATGGAATAAACAAGTTTTTATTAATTCAATTCATCAATAATGTATCCGTAATCTACAGTAAAATGAATGTACGAAGTATCTACATGCAAAAAACACAAGCATACACAATCGGTGAATAAATTACAAAGTGATGTGTAGCTGACATCAAATACTTGCTGGATGTAGGATAATGAATTTCAGCTCCATCATAATTATTGTCAATGCATGTTATGGATGCTATGGTGCGGAAATTTAACTTTTTTCAAATGCAAAACGCTATCAAAAAAGGAAATTATGTTGCTGCACCCTGTATTTGCCCACCACCCACACCATACAGGCACTGCAGAATATTTTCTCATGTGCCTGGAATCAAACGTAGGTGTTTTAGAAAGATTAAAAATATTTAATATTTTAATTTCCATGTGGATTAACCGTGTCAACATTCATTGTACTAATGGTGTAAAAGCAATAGCTAGTAAATACATCACTAATCCCTACTACTGTCTTAACATACACTAGAAGTCACTTCTATACCAGAAGTCTTCTGTAGCACAACTCAGTCAGGAAATATCCATTTTTTCTTCTGAATTCCTTTGATGAAGAAATAATTATTTCCACTTTCATTAAATCTTGGGTCTTGAATGCATCCCTTTATTCATCAAAATCTTAGCAAGCAAGTCATGTGCAGGGCATGTGGCAGGGGGTTTTAAATTAAGAGCCATTAGATCAATTTATATGCAATTTGTATCATTATATTTTCACTAAGTTAAATCATTGTATGTGATGCTTCCTTTTGTTGTAGTCACAAACTGAACACGGAAAAAATTACCTTCCATATTTGTTACTTATTGCATCTAAAAGGACTGGTTAATTTCCCTCAACTTCTCAACAGTAATGGTTTTACTATGTAATGCCAGCTAAAATCATTCTCACTATATCCACATTTAACTTGAAAGACTTGCATTCTTCCAAGTCTTGCATGCCATCCATCATTAGGGTGTTGCATGTAATCTTCATGTTTCCTGCAACTCCTTGCCCAGAATATCCAATAATAGAAACTTTGCTCAAAATTATTTTTCATAAAATAGGAAGTTTTTCTCTGTTTGTCACCATTTTAATCTTGAAATTAGGTCCTGCACAGGGTCCCACATACATGATGTGCACTCACGGGAAGGTTTAACCAAACTGAAATTATGCCTTTTCTTATCAATTTACAATTGATATTTTCCCATCAATCATTTAATTAACCTAATTTCTATATTGTAACTACACATATGTTCTTAATGTGCTTACATTATAACCAGTCTGATGATTGTATTACACTCAAGTATTTTACTTGGTCTGCTGTTCCTAGCTTAACTCTTTACACCAATTGGTAGAAGAGTTGATAGATTAATTTTCCCAGAAATGTATCTCAGTTGATCACTTTGTGATTTTTCAAGATTGGGGCTAGTAAGCATATGATTTGTAGTTCCTCTGGGCGATTCCAACTCCCTTCATCCCATTGCCATCCATTTAAGTGACTAGTCTGCGCTCCAAGGTGAACTATTTTCTTTTTGATGCCATACCATGGGACACATATTGAAACAAAGTCATAATGAACACTTTAAAATACTTTAACAGCAAGTCAAGCCTCATCTGATGCCAATTTCAGCCTCCTTCACTTTTATTTCAATTCCCTACCTTTGCAACTATCAAGACTGAAAAGGATATTAATTATATACTAATGCTTCAATGTTTTCATCAGTGATATGACTGGCATTAAATCATCAGTATCCAATATATTTAACGCTCTTAAGAAAAAGTAGGTGATAGACCAACTGGAGAATAGACAGGCACATGCTTATATTAAGCTTTGGATGGAAAGGCCTTTCATGATATTGGATTAAATGTTATAGCCTATGATTCATATGGTCTTCCTATTCTACCATTCCATAAAAAGCACATAATATCTCAAAAAAAGGGCAGAATCAATTCAGGCGTCTTCAACATTTAAAACACCTCAAAATATTAGGAGTAAACTTCACTCTATTTTAACCCTGGTGGTTTAGGATTACAAATGAAGTTTATTATTAGCAAGTACCTTACTGCTGGGACCACAGAGTTCTGTTAGATGATGAATAATTGTCATTGGTATTTTGACGATCCAGTCAAACCATTTTGATGGGTGAACAGTTCACTCAACTTGCATATATTTGAAAACAATACCAAATAAAAGGAATTTCTAGATTTCAATATAGTATCTTGATCTGAATAAAATGCCCTCATCATTTAGGAGGCATAGGAATATAGCTGGTTACGTCAGCTTTCTTAACTAACATTGACAACATCAATCATATTATTTTTTACTATAGTAGGTTACTTCATGGGAAATTATGTCCATGTCATACTACCTTGATCAAAAAGTTCCCGGAATAACCACCGTGTGGCGCTCCCATCGTTCCGATTTGAGTTCTGTTTTTTTTTGTTAAATTGGTACATCTGTTGTTGATATTCCCTTTAAATCTTAGTGTCATAACTTGACATTTGCAAAAGTTACGTAGCCAAGAGTACATCTATCTCTGTGTGTGTTGGCGATTTTTTACAATTGCAGAAATGGATTTAAATTTGCAACAACGAACTTGTATTAAATTTTGCGTAAAAAACGGATTTAGTGGCGCACGGACGTTGGAAATGTTGGAAAAGTGTTTCGGCAACGATTCTCTAAAAAAAACGGTCGTTTACCAGTGGCACGAGCGGTTCAGAAGTGGTCGTGAGTCAATCGAAGATGATGAACGCAGTGGCAGACCATCGACATCGAAAGTCGGTGAAAAAATTGATAAAGTAAAAGAGATGTTGGTCAATAACCGCAAATTAACCATCAGAGAAATAGCGGAGGACTTGAACATTGCCTATGGATCCGCCCAAGACATTGTGGTTAATGATTTGGGTTTCCGTCGTGTAGCAGCAAATTTGGTGCCAAAAGACCTCAATTTCATGCAAAAAAGAGACCGTGTTGACGTCGCAAAAGACATGATTTGCGAGGCTGAATCCGATCCCACATTCATCAAAAGGATCATTACTGGAGACGAGACGTGGGTTTATGAGTACGACACGCAATCCAGACATCAGGCAAGTGAATGGCGTTCACCAAATGAGCCGAGACCAAAAAAACCACGTCGTTTTCAGTCAAAAAAGAAGGCAATGCTGACGGTTTTCATGGATTACAACGGTGTAGTGCATCATGAATTTTTGCCAGAAGGCCAGACAGTAAACAAAGAGTATTATTTGGGCGTTATGAGACGTTTGCGTGAAGCAATTCGCCGAAAGAGACCAGAAATGTGGGCAGAAAACTCGTGGATTTTGCACCATGATAACGCACCGTCGCACAGTGCTATCATTATTCGTAATTTTTTGACGAAAAATGCAACAAATACCATCCAACAGCCACCGAATTCACCTGATTTGGCTCCCTGTGACTTCTTTCTGTTCAATCGAGTTAAAAAACCATTACGGGGAACGCGTTTTAGCAGCCGAGAGGAAGTAATGGAAAAATCGCAGGAAGCACTGATGGACATACCGAAAACCGAATATAAAAAATGTTTCGAGGATTGGATCAAGCGCTGGCATAAGTGTGTTGCAGTCGATGGGGATTACTTTGAAGGGGACAATATAGATTTAGATGAATAAACTTGTATTTTTAATTTTCTGAATAAATTCCGGGAAATTTTTGATCAAGGTAGTATTTCTTGTGGTCTGAAGTTCATATTATCACTACCATTTAATTCACAGAGTTTACTAAGCATTAATCACGGTATACGTCAACAGTTATCTTCTTAAAGTTATTTTTTCATGTAAATTAATTATTGCGGTTTACTTTACAAAAAATATCGAGAGTGAATAATCTTCTAAACAGATATGCTTATAAAGAGAGCACAGAGCTAACTGCCAAGATGAGAAAAATAAAAATCCTTTACTTTATAGTAGTAGTTTTAGAGGACCAACCAACAGCTGAAGTCATTTACACCATTAGGGATGGATGGGAAAGAAAGAAGGATACAGAGAAACCCAGCAGTGGAATTAGCCTACTCTTAATGAAAGGTGCCAAAGAGTCCACAGTTTAACATCCCATTCAGTGGAAAGCATACTCACTCAAAGTGCTTTCCAAAAACCATCTCAAGTAGGAATTGTAACACCACTGAAAAATGTCAGAAGTCTACAGGGTTCGAACCTGGGCCCTCTCAGTTGGAAGCCAGTATGTTAGCCACAGCAAAATTTTGATCTCCCCATTACTTTATTCTGCATTACATGTTGCAATCAAGTTTTTAAACTTTCACGGGTCATTTAAATGCTCTCATTAACATGAACATTAGTTACAGACCACCCCTGATAAGCAGCATAACAAAATGCAAAGATTGATGTTTCATTAGTAAGCAATTTTGTATTTGTGGCTTATTATATTTCAAAGTTATAACATTTAACCATTATCATGCCTTTATATTAGAGAAGTAATGACTATTCTACCACACAGAGCAACACTGCAAATTTGAGTTTTGATGTTCAAAAGATAAATATCTCAAGAGTCATTTACAATATTATCAATTAGATTTCATTTGTATACGTAACCAACCACACGACTATTGGCTAATTGGCAAAAGCCAAGCTTTAGCTGTAACCTTGGCTTTAATACAAATTATGAAAATTCCTTAAATCTAAGAATACAAATGACCTCTAATATGCACTTTAATATTAATTTGTACCTTGAAAATCTGTATGGTTGGAGGGCTGTGTCAAAGACAAAGTTTCCAAAAGTTAAATAAATTTAGGAAGCAGGTGAGGCAGAATGCAAAAGCTAGTGTACACAGAGATAATCTGAATAAATTAAAATCTTAAGCCCATGAAACTGTGCAATACTTACCTACATTGGCACATCATAAAAACTCCATCTTTTATAAAATCAAACAAATTATTATAAATTACTACAAATTCAAAATTAGTAGAAATTTAAAAGAAAAACATCAGCGAATCAAAATGAAATAAAACTGAATTCACACGGCAAATTTACTTTAAATATTAATTTGATCCTCACTTAATGGTGGTCTACAGCTGCTGGGTAAAAATTTATATCAGGTCTTAAAATGAGCTTTTAAAACATAAAACAAATTTTGCATCTTCCCCAACTCGTACAAGAAACATTCTTTCCCAAAGGTTTTAATATCTATTTAAAGGAATTACTTTGTTCCTATTTCGTTATGTTCACGTCCGATGTTATCCACTCATGATTTTTTTACTGCCTATCTACATTATATTCCAGTTAGGAATGCCTAATCAAAATATGCAAGTTAATGTCTATTGCAACAGAAAAATTTATGTAAAGAGTATTAATCAATGAAAAATTAAACTTTCAAGCAATGATGGTTGGAAAAAAGTAAAGCGCATCATCTTGATGAATATTACGGCACATTTTTTGTTTATCGACATTCATTGCAAAAATAAAATTAGTTTTAACTAAGTGCTTGAATTTATCAAAAAGAAATATCAATCCAACTCAGATATGTTTATATTTTTCCAGCAGAGGAATAGAATACCCTGTAAAATTCATATCAAGAGAAAAATCTCATCGTTAAAAGACTTGTGAATATAAATAATTCAAAGCTACTAAACCGTGATTACTTGTGAGGCCAAGAAAAAACAAGTTATATGTGCATCATACATCATTTCTATTCTACTTTTTATGGCCAATATTTTATTAATGAGAACATTTATAACATCACGCTATTTGAGCCGTGACCATTTGTGCTATTTTATCATTTGGAGGATGTCATTCTATACCAATGTGCACAAAACATTGCTGAAACTAATGTGAATAGTAAAATTGTTCATTTTAACTATATTACAAGTAATCACAGTAAAAAATTAACTTACCTTCTGCTAATTTATCAGTGATCCACAACCACAACTCCGATCGAAGCTGCGGGTTACCAGCACGGAGGGCATCAAGTATCATTTCCCCTTCAAAGAATTCCCTCACTCCACAGTTTTCACCCCAAGAACATAAAGATGCCACAGCTGCCTGCCTCACTGATGCCTGAAAAAGAAGCGTTGTCGATAAAAACTGCAACACAGCTGAGTCTCAAACATATTAAACATAAAATAATTTTTGGTATTGGATACTACAGCTTTATAAAATGAATAATATTCTTCTATTAACCTTTTTATGGATATGATACATATGATGGATGAAGCAAAATAAAATAATGTACAAATATGCCAGTGCAAAATAAAGAGTAACAAATATAAATATAAAAATAAAGAGTGCTTGCTTAGAATGAGAATCAATTAGTGGGTTATTGTGTTAGTCCTGGCCCATAAGTTAGTTAAGATTTAAAAAAATCGCTGGCAGGAAACCATTGTTATTATGACTTGGCACATTACATCCTTGAGTCTGCTGTGATACAGAGAAACCAACATGAAAATCATTTCAAATGAAATGGTACATGTTTAATTATGTCAAGTGGAAATAAGTCAAATTTTCACTCGTACTTGGTTATTTCGTCTTTCCATTATTTCATTTTTCCAAAATTTTCATTATATAACTAATATTGGGAAAGGGGTTCCAAAAATAAAATATTCATTTACACTGTCATTAACATTCTTATCAATATGAAAAAAAACTATGAGAGCAGAAGTACTCTCTCACATGGTTTTCTCCAAAAGATATACCATATTTTCCTGAAAATGCTAATGCTTACTGCTACAATTCACCATGAAAAAATCATCCACTGGCTTGAATCCCCCTCACCTTCCAATAAATTCCTTCAGTTTGTCAGGATAATGGTATTTATGACGAAAAATGGAGGATTGCATTATTTTACTAGAACTTTAAAAGCAGTTTCTAATAATTTTATCTTGACATCTATTGCTTATATTTTTCTGGAAAAAAAGTCCTTTAGTGGTATATGCAACAACAATCAGTGGTGTATGAATTTATGACATTGAAATTCAAGATGCAGCACAAAATCTTGCTAAACACACAGAGAATTCCACTGTAAGCAGTGGCTGGTTAAAGGGGCTTAGGAGGAGACATTTGCGATAAATGAGTGCCTGAAAGCCATGAGTGCTGGTAGGGATGCAGTTGAACCATTTAGGATAAAATTGCAAGTACTGATGGCTGAATATGATTTACAGCTGCTTCAAATGTATAATGCAGATGAAACAGGCCAGTGCTGGAGAGCTTTGCCAGAACACATTCAAACCCAACAAAGTAAGTCAAAGGTTCCCGAGTGAAAATTCATTAAGGAAAGGGTGTCTATACTTTTATGTTCAAATCCAAATGGTAGACAAACATTGAAGAGTGTGATAGTGGGAAAAGTTTGAGAACCCCTAGCTCTGAGGAAAATAATAAACTTCCTGTACTTTACATGCATTTGGCACATGCATAGTTTACTGGAGTAATCATAAAGTGTAAAAATCATTCGTCATGATCAGGATTCAAACCTGGATCCATCTATGTCCGGCCAAGTGCCTTAGCCTGTTAAGCTACCAAGGCATCCTATTACACTCTGAAGTTTTGGGAGGACAAAACACTATGCAACTTCTGGAAAAAAAAGGAAGCCTTGGTAGCTTAACTAGCTTAAGAAATCAGCCATACTTCGAGGGATATGGGTTCAAATCCCAGGCAAGGCAAATGGTTTTTACACTCTAAAAATTGTTGCATTATTAATGCAGAGCTTTTGCAAGTTAAGATGATTTTCATTAATGCAGAAGAGCAAAATATTCCTGAAAACTTACAGTGTATGTACAATAGCCAATTTATTACTATATCCAGTACTGAGAAAAACTGTATTGGCCCATCATACAACTTAAAACATTCTTTTAAAAAGAAAAAATAAACTAAATAATTAAGAAAATGTAATAAATGGGAAAACAAAAACGCCATGATATTTATAAAAAACAAGGTTAAGACCATTTTAACTTGCATAACAACTGAGATATCTAGATGATAAATTATGATTACTTTGATTAAGATATTTGCAATACCATTTACTTTTTAAGGTCACTTCTTAAAATAACAAGACAATGAAAATGGTGGAGCTAATAACTATAGAAAATAAACGAATTACATAGAACTGACCTTTGTATCCCCAAGACCCTGTAGCATGCCTGGCACAAGTGTCCGAGCATGCTGTTTGCAACGAGGACCCATTGCAACAGCAAGTTCTTGAGTCAATTGCAAAGCTGAAACTGCAATTATCTTATTGCTATCAACCAGTCTTTGAGCCAATACAGCAGGTAATTCTCCTAAGTTTGGAGTGATTGACTTGGTCTCAGATATAATGCTGAATATTTTCTGCAATGCTTCATTTCGAACCTTAGAATAAAGGAAGCAATATTGAATTAGAACATTTGGATGAACACATCCAAATCTTATCATTATAATTTTGTAAATATTAAATGCATTTTAGACAAAAATTCTATACATGAATATATATATATATGCAATTCTTTCAGACTGAAATATCCACTTCAACATTTCAATGTTTATTTCACAGATATTTCCCCAATTAAAAAATATGCTACACAATTCAACAGTATTCCCCATTTTTTATACTAAAATATACCATTTCATTCACCAAAATTCAGCAATATTATTCACTACTTATCGGTTGCTCAAGCTAATAAAGTATTGTCATCAACTGCTTGCATTCAAGTTTTGATTTTAAAGGAAATGAAATTTTAAAACAATAATTCCTAATTTTATAATTTAAATTGGGTTTTATTAAACAATATTCAACTAAGCATTATAAGATTATGTTGTACAACTAACCCTTGAGTCAAAATTATCATTTAAGGAATTTAATATAATATTTAAATTATAATTTCAGAAATTTCAGTCAGGAACTAAATAAAGCAAGAGTTTAACTGTATTTAACGAGCCAATGGAGTCATAATATACTTAAAGCACTTTATGCAATAACACAGGCTTGTAAATGGCATTAACAGAAGGTCACAGTTACTGGCCCTCCGTAAGTACTTTCATCAGCATGATTCATTTCACGACATATACTTGTTAGCATACCATTCCTTCAGATTCAAGCCCCAAATTATGTAAACAATAGTGGCTATATATTTTGGTTACTTTGTACATTCATCAAAGGACCAAAATTGAACTTTGTCTAAGGGTATGTAAACAACGCAGCAGGGAAATAAAAAGTATGTAAAAAGATATCTCTTACTATAACATGGCCAAATTTACTTCAATCCATATTTTATTAAAATAAAAAGTTAGTAACGGCTGTAGCAAGTAATTACAAAGGAATAAACATGAATATGCAAATTTTCTATTTCATATTTGTGAGATCACAACACTTTTAGAGTAATGCTTGTTTTGAAAATTTCAAGGGTCATTTTATAAAAAAAAATGCAAGAGCAAGAATTTTGTGTAATTACAAACAAGAAAAGTACTGGAATAATCCACCAAGAAGACATGCATTGTTCAATAACAAACATCAATTGAAGAAAAGTATGGACTTCTTCCAGAGATGGGTGAAAATATTAAGTACAGACAGCAGTAGTAGAGTAGTCACTCTTAATCTTATAAAATTTTCAATGTATGTACACTTCACATAAACGGCAACACTCACAGGGGATTTGCTGGAATGATTAAGCCCTCCTTCAGTTTAAGTTTACCTCTCATTCTGCTAACAGCTTGGAATCACTAGTGATCACACATTTCTCCAAACCGTGTTCAGATATTTGTGTTTTTTTCCAAAGTTTAATAATATTTTGTGCATAGTTTTAAAAATGTCCGCAAAGAAAAAGCCTAAGGAAGACAGCCATAAGAGAATAAAAATAACCATAGAAATGAAACCTAAATTCATTAAAAAGTGAGAATGAAGTAGTGTGTGGCAGATTCAGCACACATATATTAAAGGTCGATATCAAATATTTGCATTTTCTTCAAGAACAAGGATAAATTGATAAAAAATACACTTCACAAGGAACAACAAGAATATTTATGCAATGGTTAAATTTGTTGAACTATGTTGAGTTTTTTCTCACATGGATTAATAAAATGCAACTGCATGATGAAGCTATTAAATAGAACATTATCAACAATCTTCTGGTGCAGTTAGAGAAATGCTGAAAGTATGGGAAATTTAAATAAAAAATTGAGTTCATTAACCCAAATGAGCCCAGTGACTATGCACAAGACAAATGTATTAATAATAATGTTGTGCCAGATTTTCACAAAATTTGAAGCATCACGATAACTAATTTCTCCACACAACTATCTAGTAAAAAAGAATTAGAAATGTATCATAAATAATTAACTAATTACAGCAGAATTCCTTTCTTGGAAAATTGTGGGAAAATGAAAATTGGGGGAAAGGAGAAATTTACTTTTACATTCTTAATTACCAAAGTAAAGGTAAAAATAAGGAACAGACAAACTGTAACAGAGTAAGATTATTAACTATCTCTTCAACTATACCTCTCCTAATTTATTTATATATGATGAATGAAAATAACAAAAACATATTAACACCTTGGGTGTATAAACTATATGAAAGTGCATTTTACCCTTCCATATTGGAACATAAAATAGAACAAGTAGATTATGAATTCATCATATTGTATAAAATCAAGAACAAAATAACAAAGGCTTAAGAAACAACATCATGAAACTGCACTTCAAAGGTACCTGTGGACTCTACAAATAAAATACATCAAGTTCTGAATACTGAAAGAAGATATTGTAAGCATAAGAAAGAATGAAATGGCCGAGACATTTTATTCCCATTTGTTATGTGGAACTATTGACACTCTCCAATGATTAACATGGTTATTTGACAAAAATTCTGATATATTGAACTGCTTGAATTTTTTGTGCCTATTGCTATCATGCACTTTTATCTTCAATATACTGCAGTTAGTCAAGCATTTGCTTGCAGCAACTACCACCTGATAAGTTTTTTCTTTTAGAGTGAATAGCAAATACTGTCTTGGTATGAAGGTAGGGAAACCTCTTCATCCTCTTCATCACCCTACATCCTAGCTTTTATCAAAAATGTCATTACCACTCACCTATATTGTCAAAACAAAAAAATATAATTTGAAAAACTCTGAAATGTACATTTTGCCTGAAGAAGATAGCAGTCATTGTCTATTGTATCATCATTACAAGTAAATTCAACAAGAATTTCTTCATCACACTCAACATAAAATCTTGCCTTTCTAAAGCAGTTATATATTGTTGATTCCTTAACTTTCTTCCAAACCCATGGTATGCACTGTAGGGCATTCAGTACACTCAATTTCACTGCCTTGATATTCCCACCAAAATCATGTAGAGAGATCAATTTCTTTCCCTTTTATGTGCCTTGAATGAAAGAATCAAAATACCAAGGTCCATGGGTTGGAGCTCACTAGTACAGTTTACAGGAAAACATTGTAACTGCACATTTCAAAAGTGTACCTTCAGTCTGAACACTGATTAATTAACACCAGAATTCTCCCATTTTGAAACTCACAGTTTAGCATCCATAATGAGAAGCTGATCCTAGAATATTTCTGAGGTCATCCAAGCTTTGGAATTTGCTGTGTATCATGTGATCAATGTTTTTACATATTTGAAGCACCTAGGGCTCTTTGAATGACCAATCATTAGTGGAAGAAGTTTCTCACTTCCATCTTCATTTGTGATTAATAAAACAGTAAAAGACCTTGCTTTGAAAAATTTTTGATTTGAAAAGATCCTGATTCTCATCTACATTGAAAAATTTTTTGGACTATAGCCTTCATCAACTTTATTCAATTTGGACATCTTCCACCAAGTTTTAGTCGTGACATCAACACTTCTAGTTTCACCATATCAGCTACAAGTTTGTGCCTATTTTTAAACCTATCCAACCAAGCAATGCTGTGAGTCTTTGATTCCCAATCTTATGGTGATGTACAGGGCTTTTTTTCTGAAGAACATGCCATTTATGGGGATATTTGAAGATCTAGCATTTTAATACCACTATTTCAGTAATCCTTGTAGTTTTTCTTACTTGGATTTCTTCACATATTTTCTCATTTCAGTCAAATGTTGCACGGGTTCACATTTCACAATCAAAGTCAATCAAACACAATTTTCCACTATTTTATTCAGTGTAGAGGTCAGCAATCTTACATTTCACCAGATCAATATGAGGCTCATCATGAGAATCAACTTGTTCTAAAAATTTTTATGTTCTCCTCAATTGAAAATATTCTACTTTTCCCCTCATCTTTAAATTGTCAAAGAGGATAAAATTTACCTGAGTAATTGAGTAACACTTAACATAAGAGAATCTGAGCTACCTCACCCTTTGACTATTTTAAAAGTCTGACCTCAAATTTGTTTGAAGAAAATAAAATTATTTTTGATTAAGTGTGGTTTTGATGTGATAAAGCAAGTTTCAACACTTTTTATTATTTGGGAGTCGCCTATCACTGGTGTAACTCTTGCTTCAAGGCAGAGCAAATGATCCCAGTTGTCGGTCACTAGTTCTTGCATTTTTCTCACTTCATCAAGTTTGAGTCAGGAGACATTTTCAATCCTCATAAATTTCAACTTATGTGAGAAATGCCTTGTCTCCAGCAGGTGTCCTTCCAATGTATAAATTATGTAGCAAACTGCTAGTCATCTATGTATTCATTTCAAAGCACGAATGTTTTCCTGGCAAACTGATATTACAATTTCAAGTAGTTCAGATTCTGTCACTATTGCCAGCCATATTCAAATATATTCAAATTACAGCTGTCTCTCATTTTGTCTCTGAAATTTTTGGGGCTTTTAAAGGAACAAGAGTTTAAGAGGACGCCTCGGTAGCTTAAGTGGCTAAAGCACTCGACCGGATATTGAGGGATCTGGGTTCGAATCCCAGTCAAGGCGAATGATTTTTACACTCTGAAACTGTTGCATTGAAATCTGGTTTGCATATTTTACTAATTAGTAATTTCAGAAAGTCGGGCCCTTGCAAACATACTAATAAGAGTCCATTGTATTAGTTATTGATCACCTCTTCATAACTTTGACTACTGTGAAGTCAATTCAATACAAGATGCAATATCAAATGCATTCATTCCTCATTTGAGCACAAGCATGCTTTTCCATGATGCAATGGCCTAAGTGCAGTATACTGTTACATAAACATATGCATACATGCATAATACATAAAGTATTCCTTTTTTACACATTTGGAATAGATCCAGGAGAGTAGCATGACGATTTTCTAGCTACCAGAGATGAAATATCTCTAGCTAAATTTGAATGCAAATACAATCATTGAAAGTTCATTTTATTTTGAAATTAAAATGAAATTTCAATAAATATGTTGTGCATAACCAATACTTTAAATAATTGTGCACTGGCTATAACTTTAAATGGAAATATCAATATTTGATAATCCATCACCCCAATGATTTCCTCAAGTTAATATATTCATAATTTAAAAAGTACACAAGATATGAATATACGATTTTATAAAAATAATCAATAATATGAGATCCAAAATAGAGGGCAAATTGGTAAAGACAGCACCAGCTATCAACCAGAATATACGAGGGTCATCCGGAAAGTAGTACCCGTTAGTGCCGCATGAAGTGCTGACGACGCGAGTAGCCGCTGGACGAGGTCAGATAGCTTCAGTGGCTTGTCTGCCTTCTCTGAGCCAAGTTGCGTGACGCTAGCATTGCCTGTGTTGTTTCTGTGATTGTTTACAATGTTTAAAAAAATTGAGAACGCCGCCAGTTGTGAAGTGAGGGCAGTGATTAAATTCCTCAATGCAAGAAACGTTCGCCCATGTGATATTCATCGCCAATTAAAGGAGGTGTATGGAGACAATGTAATGGACGAGTCGTCTGTTCGGCGGTGGTGTCGCAACTTCAACATGGGGAGGGGGAACACACACGACGATGAGCGTTCAGGGAGACCGTCTGTCATTACAGACCAACTGGTGAGCTCAGTTGACGAATTCGTGAGGAACGATCGGCGCGTCACAATTGATGACATCTGTGAGCATTTTCCCAATGTTTCTCGAACAATTGTTCATGAAATTGTTAAACACCATCTGCATTATGCAAAAATTTGTGCAAGATGGGTCCCTCGCGTATCTCAATGAGCTGGCGGCGAAGGACTATGCAGCAGGAATACAGAAACTTGTCACACGTTATGACAAATGCCTTAATTTGCTTGGAGATTATGTTGAGAAGTAGTTTAAAGTATCCTCTTTCAAATAAAATTTTTTATGTTTGTTAATATTTACTTTTGTGTCTATTTCACGAACGGGTACTACTTTCCGGATGACCCTCGTATATGTGGAGGTATTTCCATAGCGAAATTTATATAACCACACATTAACAGGGATATAATAAAAAAAATGTCAAGGCCAAGCAAAGGAATGGGAGATTCATGTGTGAGAATCAATAATGATGCACTTCACCTTTATGAGAAACTTTCTTAATATACCATTTCAGCTCAGAAGGCACACTAGATGATAGTTCAGATAGCTGAAGTTTGTATTGTAGTAATGCCTCTAATGAAATGGAAAATTGCAATTCTGATAATTCTTCAATAGATTCCCACCACCACATCAAGCTTGAAAATATTACCTGAGGTGGAATATCTATGGTTTAAGCATATGATTGGTAAATAAGGGGAAAAAGAACCAGGATTTCATGAAAAAAATTAATTTAAGGTTCAATGAGTAAATGAGGAATCGATAAAATTAAAATTTGGACATGTATAGCAAAAACATAATGATAAGCGACAATAATTCAGTCAAACTCACCTTCCAATTCTTATCTCTAAGTTCATTTGCCAATTCTTCAGTAAAATGATGAGAAACATCCTGACGAGAAACTTGCTGTTCAGGTTGTACTGCCTGCACAGGTACTTCATTGTCATCTAAATCCTCATCCATATCTCCTTGAAAATCTTCTCCATCATTATCCAAAACCTCTTCTTCTTCCAATACACCATTGGTTGCAACAGGCACAGACCTAGTTTGACCACGAGTTGGAGTCGGAGGTCTTTCCCCCATATGCTGTAAGGAAGGAACAATTTTCTACATTTGCAATAGGATTTTCTAAAGTAACAAACCAAAAGGAAACTTCAACTAAATCTATTTCTTAGTAACCTCCAACTGATTCTGCAACGAAGGAGGAGCTGAACAAGATCAGAAAAAATGGTTTTTTGAAGTGCTTCGAGGATTGGAAAAAACATTGGCACAAGTGTATAGATAGATAGATTTATTAGCAATTTTCAATACTCTTTGTTATTCAGGAGACTATCACTGTTATAACTGTGGTGCCGAGGCAGTACAAATAATCCCAGCTGTCAGTCACTAGTTCTTGCATTTTTCATGCTTCATCATGCATGGGTAATTTTCATTCCTCATAATTTCAGCTTATGTAAGAAATGAATCACCTAACACAGATGTACTTCCAACGCATAATTATGTAGCTAACTGTTACTTGTGCAGACTGAGATTACGAGTCCGAGCAGTTTAAATTTCAATCACTATGGCATATGTACAAGTGCTACACCGCCATTTTAATTTCCATAAAAACATTCATATTATTGCTACCTCTCATCTTCTATTCGTGTCTGTATGTGCATGAAAAGAAGTCGAAAAGTTTTTCAAATATAGATAGAAGTACATGAATAACTGTTTTGGAATGTGAATTGTTTTTACTCTGGCACAATGTGATTCAATTAGCAGGAAAACTGAAAATGAAATCATGTAAATATAGGGTTCCACATGCGATATAAAAATAGAAAATTGTATGGGTTATGATAAAAATGTAGTAAATAATGGGAAAATGAAAATTACAACTACACGAATATGGGGCTTAACTCTATACAGTTTTTTTGGTTCATAAAAAGTATGGATAAACATGAAATGGGAGATCATATAATCAGGATTTCACCGCACTGATCATTATAAAAATATAGCAACCACCATTTTAGACTATTGAAGAGGGATCGGCAAAAGCTACAGGAATTTCAATTTCCCAGTTCACTGCAGCAACTCAGAAAACTAATTTACAGCTGTCAAAGTAGTGGGAGTGACATGAAAATAGCTTTCAATGAAAATAGTATTTTTAAAAGAAAAAACCTGATTTTCAATTCTGTTTTTAATTTCTATTTTCTAGTTCCTTATATTCTGAAATTTCAATGTACACTTTTGATATTTTCATACTAGGTAACTAGTTTTTAAGTACTACTGAAATGACCTAGACCATACAAAATTTGATTAAATATAAAAGAAAATTTCCTCAACATTAATGCTAATAAAATAGTTTACCTTATCAATTTCGGCATCTATCTGCTGGACTATTGCAGCCTTTTCATCAGCAAACAATACACGAATATTAGCACCCAGATAAAGTGACAAAGTCCCAAGGAGTGTTAAGGCAGAATTCCTAACAGCTGGATTAGTTGCATTCAATGCTTTCTTGATATTGTCTGATATAAGCTTTGCAGGAAAACTATAATGAAAGAGAAAGATCATATTAAAACTATAATTTCTACATAACTTTACCAACTCATCACATTTGTCAGGCAAAAATAAAAGAGAAGTCATACCCAAACCTTAAGCAACTCAAAAGTAGCAAAATAAGGACAAAGACAGCACACCATGCAGAGAACTTCAAGTGAATTGTGAGCCTTTGAACTCAAGATAAGAAATTTAATCAATTTTAGCCATCAAATAATAATTATAAAGTGATCTAGCAGTTATGGTAGGTTTTGGATAGATACAACTACCAAATAAATATTTTGTGACTCCCCAACAAAAAACAATCTAGCGACCAACTCTACAACAAGTCCCTCTTCATCTCTGTGTACTTCTTTCCTCCCTTCATCCTGTCCAACATCCTTATCCTGCTACTGCCCTTTTCTAGTTTGCCTAGCATTCTCCCCTCTATTACAGTCTTCAACATCCCACTGTCGATCAATACGCCCTTCATCCAACTTTCCTGTCTCCATAGGATTTCTCCCAACAAACCACTCTCCTCGCCCAATATACCTAGTACTTTCTCATTTGTTTCCCTTTCGGTCCATTTCACCTTCTTCATTCTTCTCCACACCTACATTTCAAAAGCCCCTGTCTACTTCTATCATCCTGCTTCAGTGACCACGTTTCCATGCCGTACATAACTACTCTCCACATCAAAGTTTATAGTGTCTTTTCTCAACATCCTTCCTCAACATCCCTGCCATCAACTCCCTCCTCCTTGTGAAAGCCTCTTTGCCTAGCGCAATTCTTCTCCTTACGTTTCTACTACGTTGGTCCGAAACACTACCGAGATACGTAAACTGTTCTACCTGCTCTAGTTTTTGCCCTCCTATAACAATGTTAAGCTTAGCGTTTGTCTTTGTCTTTTTGGAAAACCGTGTGTTGTTTTATTAATTTTGATTCTAATCCTATATCTATCGCACTGAATTTCCAATTCACTCTGCAACTAACAACAGCCCCATTAAATAATGAATTATCATAAATATATTATTTTCAAAATATTATATAAACATTTATTTCGATGTTATATTGCTAGATTCTTGCGTAAAATGTGGTACAAGTTTAACCAGATGACTACAGTACTGCATTATTGGCATTTCATCATTGCAAGTTGAAATTTTAAGTTCACCTACGGTAATTATGATGAGGGTGCCACGTAATTTTTAATATTCAGCATTGAAATTTTGCCTATGCCAGAACAAATCCTCAGTCATGGTTTACATAATGCCACAAGAGGCATATGGAGAGGCTGTTATCATCTATATCACAGAAGTATACACAAACAGGCGAAAATACATCACATAGGAAAAGAAGTTCAATTGCCAAAGAAACACCACAATTATCAACATGCATTTTGTAATGATTTCCATAACATTAATGTTAAAGTTTCAGAACCTCAATGAAGCTTCAGAAATCTGGCTTAAGTATGGTGCCATACATTACCAAGTTTTAGAGTTTGTACTGAAATTCAAGTCTCGAATTTCATTTTTACACATGTCACTTCGGTAGAAAATTATGCATCAACATTAAGAGATTTAATTCACAAAGTTTAACTTGGTCTCATTGATTTAAATGGTTTTCCTATGACTATCTTAACCATCTGTTTCAAATATATAGTGGCTTCTCTTAAAACACTTGTATTTCAGAAATGAAGTCTTGCACAAATGTGAAACACACATCAATAGAAAAACAGCTCAATTTTAATTTTTTTTAAATAATACCATTCCATGAAACCACCAAAAAGAAAGGATTCAAGAATAACTAATACAAGGTCTATTGAAAAATGAGTCTAAACCATAATTGAAACTTTGCTGAATATTACTGGCACAGATATCCTCACTAGTATGACCACCTCCAAGGACAAATATAAAAACATATTAGAGAAATTTAAATATTAGAAATGGTAGATTGCTGTACTATTGCATTGCTATGTTACTGGCTGCTGATGTGGCATGTAATACTTGGTTAAAAATCCAATATGATGAAAACCACCACAATTCACAAACTTGAAAGAGAAAAATCTATAGCCCTACCTGAAATTTGTTGACAAGGTGAAATAATATTAATTTCTTTACCATCTCAAAGTTATACAAAATCATTTGAGGATTCATAATTCTCAAATTAAATGTTTACAAAATTAATTCCTTGTTATTCTGTTTTTCACTAGGATCAGAATTCATAGCGCCATATTTGAGTGACAATCCTCATCAAAGACAATCCATTCAAAAGCACCTTATTAATGCTGGTGTTTCATCAATCCCTTTAGAAATTAAATCCTGCACTCCATAAAGAGTGCTGAAATTAATTATTTCAAATTTTCATAAATTTTTCCTCTATAGTACTCCAGTAATCAGCACTTACTGGATTGAATGACCCCAACTACAACTTGACAGATAGCACATTAACTACTTTCAACAATTTTGCACAAATCCACACTGATAACTAAACAGTTCTCTGTTCTCATATAACTTGAAGCAAATAGCACTTCACTTACTTGAATCCAAATTCTTTCACAGCCATGTTAACCCAAGACAATGATTCTTGGTGTGTTTTTGGACTTCGCAGAGCAAATGCTGCATCTAATACCATTGGTGCTACCAGCTCAAAAGATGTGCTCTCAGCCATTGATGTTAAAACATCAGCTGCTACAGTTCCCAATTTAGCTTCTCCTAATCTTTCTGTTACAGCACTCATACACAGCTCCACACAGGTCCTACAAAAGAACAGAACACATAAAAAGTGTTCAATCAATATACAAAATGGCACCTAATATGAAAGATAATTGTGCAAAAAACTTTACCATACAACCAATATAGCTCTGAATTAGAGTAATTAAATATTGATGAAATAAAGTTAACTCTTGATCTGATTGACAAAGCAAAATTAATAATAATGATGTTTCACTTATGCAAATAACTTAAAACGAATGTTGCATTCAGACCCAATGATGGTTTATAAGGTAAAGGCAGAACAACTAAGGTTTAAAACTAAGACGTGAAAATCAGACAATCAAGGTAGGACACAATCACCTTCCCTGTACCACACACATTTTCCCAGAAAGTACTGGAAACCAGAACATTATACAGCTTGATTTAACTGGGATGTAGAGATTTATCATCACTTAAAACTGAAGCAAGGGCTCACCATTGGAAAACATTATTCATTAAGTCAAAGCATCAGGAAAAAATAAGACTCATTTGTTTTAGAATGAACGATAGCGAACTAAAATTATTAAAATGAACAGATTCAAATGAATTAAGAAGCAACAACAGGAAAAATAAATGTACATAGCAATAAATTACTATGCACGCAATGCCATTAATTTTAAGAAGTCAGACAAAGTTATAAGGCATTGATGCTTCTGTAAAATACTTACTGGTGAACATTTCCTACAGTTGTAAAATGACACCAAAATTTTTTTTCAACGGTATTACCTGGAAAATTTTGAGTTGTCCACCAAAAATTTAAGAGCTTCCAGTCTTGCTTTAGCCACTTGCACATTTGAGTCTCGCAGTCCTGGCTTTTTGTCTAAAGTACGAAGTAACACCTGGGTTTGAATATCTTCTTTACTCATTTTACCCATTTCCTAAGGCAAAGATTAGAAATTAATTCAGATATAATAGCAATATTAAAGCCAACATACAAAGAGCAATATTAGCATTATCATTGGCAGAATAATTTACACCAAAAATCAAATATTTATTCAAATGAAAAGAAAAAGAGAAAGGAAGATGACAGGCATTATAAGTAAATATAGGGGAAGATCAATAAAATGAGAGCAGACAATATCTTTAAAAATCAATCATTATTATTGGGTTTCATTACTGCATGTGGTGACTTTCATTGTCACTTATTTGCTAATTCAAATGATTTCAGGATAAATTTTAAACCCTGCATGAACCAGAATCATTTATTTTTTTACTCAGATCTTTCCTTAAAATATAGAAAGAAAACTTACTTGTGTAAATTGCTCCACCATTGTCAGACGAGTTTTCCAATTAGTATCAGCAAGACCTGCAAGCAACTCACTCGAGAATATTTCTGCAGCTTTCTCGTCTGCTTCATCCTGGCTTATCTCCTTCTCTGTAACTTCAACAATGGCAGCTGCAACAGAGGTCCCTCCTGCACCACTCTTAGCACCTTTCCCCTTAACTGAACACATAATGCATATTGAACAAAAGACACTACAAACAACAAAAAATTAAAATACAAATAATGAGATTGTACATAAAAACAGGAAATAAATGTGATACATCTTTTACAATCCGCAATTGAAAACATTATTTTGGAAATAAATAAATGTTGAAAACCATTCATAAAAGGTGGTCTACGGAATTCTTCATATACAGGATGAATTGTGGTTCCCTTTCAGTCGAATAGTATATTATTAAATGAATATTCATGTACTTAGAAAAGTATTGAATACTACAGTCTGAAATACAAGACAAACTAAAGGCACTCAAATTTAACAATAAAAAAATAACGGATAAAAATAATGCAGGAATATCATTTCTGTGGTGCTTTTGTCCAGTTTCTACAAATAATATCCCAAGTTATTCAAGAAATAAGAATCAATGTCTTAGATCGAAGGCCTAAAAGAGTACAATGTACACCAAACACACATCCTCACACAATTTACAATTGATAAAGATAGAACACCTTAAAGCATTTCTTCAGTCTACAAAACCATAAAAATAAATAATTTGCCAATGTACACTAATAAATTAAATATCTATTTGAAAGATGACTAAAGAAGCAGTTTAAACACCAATCTACAAAAGAGTTTTGTCTTTGGCACGTAAAAATACACCAACCATACAGATGTTTCAAGTACAATAAAAGTAGCACTAATGTTTGGCCAAATTTTATCATTATTATAGTTTAGTTGCAATGGATAAAATAAAAACTTATTATACAGTTTAAGTAACTTGAGAAAGTGAAAGGAACACAAGGAAGAAGTTATGGAATTAAGTAGAACCTTCAAATATTTCTATACCCATTGAATTGAAAAATTAATTATATTTATATATACATATAATAATTACATATAATTATACATAAAAACATATATATATTAATTAAGGTCCAGTAAGTCTCAAACTTAAAGTTGAAGTTAGAGACTTATAGGTGATCAGACACAATTTCAAAATTTAGAGTAATAAAATTGATAAATCTAAAAAATTGACGATGAATTAATATTGCAAATCAGAAAGTACTCTTTTTCATACGTACCTCAGACCAGCATTAAGAGAAGGATGATGAATTAACAAAATTATTTTGAAATTAGAATAAAAACATTTGATAACTATTAGGTTGGATAGATAATTACAAAAATTCATACTGCTGAAATAAATTAAAACTATTTAAGCCTAAAAAAGATTACAACATAAGAGCACCTGGGAGTAATGCTTATGACATTCATGTGTGCAAAACTACACTGACAACATGCATACAAATGAGGAAAATTAAACAAATACATGTTTCAACATGAGAAAAATGTTATGCCTTACTCAAGATAAACTGAACAAAAGCAACACAAAAAGCATTCCACTGATCCAGAGATGGAACTCTGTCAATTTCATGTGTCTGGTCAAAATACACCATAATGATTGAAAATAGATGAGGAAGAATCATAGATATGAGAATCCTTATGCATCCATTGAAATGGCAAGTAATAAGACACCCAACAGAAGGGGTGAGCTTATACCTTGATTTGTTACTAGAAGTAACAACATTCTATTAACAAATGAAGGAATAAAAAATTAAGCTCACTCCAACAGAAGGGACATGTCTCAGACAAAATATTATGAATTTATGGAAGCCATTTTCAGGCACTAAAGTCAAATACCAGTTTTTACAAATCCTTGTATCATCTAAAAACCTGAAAATGCTGTTTCAATTATTTCAAGTCGGCATTTATTTAAATATTCTTTTCTCTATGAGGGATTAATTAGCCCTCAGATAAAATTAATTTAAAACTGCAGTCAGCTGTCATAAGTCAGTACTCTTGAGCAAATGTCTATTAGTCACCACTGCCGAAGAAGTATTTAAAAATCATTTATTTTGATTTTTTTCTAGGAAATTTGGCTCACAGAATTGAGAGGGGTAAAAACAATACATAGGCATTACATATTTAGGATAAAAGCTGTGAGATTTATAGTAAATACAAAGCATGATGAACACCATATACCACTTATCATTTGAGAAAAAAATTCAACTTTCTTTAACTTGTATGGGCTAGAATTCATGATCCAAACCAAGTTCAAACATGGTTAAACAATCTCTAATTAGGTATGATCTATTGTTACTATTTAATTCTTACTAACATTATCTTTGATGAGGTCTATTGCATATTTAGCTCTCCTCAGGCGTGATAAATATTATTACTATTGCAATTCAACTCTAACAGAGAGAATGGATACCTTCAAAACAATTACTACTAAAATGTAGAAATAAATTAGAAATGGTGAATTAAAGAGAGAATGCCATTATTGAGAGATATAAGTAATGAGACAAAGAATTAAGCGAATCTCGCAAATATTATTGTAAGACAAAAAACTAATTGAATTGAGATAATATTCATATTTATGAACAGCTAAAGCAAAGCCCATCTTAGCTTAAATTTAAAATTACAAATACCCACATAGTTTCTCTTAAAATATTGAAGGATAAATAGGCAGGATTAATAAATGAAGCATAGTTAATATAATAATATAAACATTTGAGCTACAAAAAATATTTTCAAATTATTAATTTTCTATTCATGCAAACAATTATTTTAATGACCAATGTAATTCTTTTATAGTGAATTCAGGTTACGTGAAGAAATGACCTTACTGGAGCACAAATATATTTTTTCAATTAAACCAACCATTAATTTAAAAATATTGACACATACATAGGTCATTATCATGCAGTATGACATCCTAGTGACACTCCTAAAATACTTAAATATCATACACATATCACACCATCATTCTACAATGCAAATAACAATTTATCAGGAAGCAACAAATATGAAATAAACATGCGGGAAAGCAAAGCAGGTGTGTATGGTGTCTACCATAAGGCAATAAGTAATTAAAAAAAAAATCTTTGAATGGAAAAATGATCCCACACACAATTTTGCATGTCATTTTTATACTGTAAATCAATAGCATTTTTTTTCACTAAGAATACAAAATACAATCAAATAATGCTCTTATGAATCATTAAAATTTATGCTGGATAAGATTAAGTTATCAATTTTTTTCCTTGAACACATTCCAAATTTAAAAAAGTTATCAAACGTCACCTGCAGCCTTCTTTGGTGCAGCACCCTTTTTAGCTGGTGCTCCAGCAGTCTGGGGACGCTTTACAGGCACTGGAGCAGTAGACCCAGCTTTTGGTGCACCAGCTGGTGGGCCTTTAGCTGGTGCAGTTGTTGGCCTTTCAACTTTCTTAGGCACCTTAGCCACAATAACTGCCTTTTCACAGCATTCTTTAATCTACAACAAAATTAATTGCAACTCATAATAATGCCATTTACCTTGCCCCTCCAATCTTTTCACTGAACCTAAATCATGCATGAAATTACCTTGGCCATTTTTAAGGCATCAACATCAGTCAAAAATGGTAGCACCACCTTTTCACCAGCAGCCTTCAACAATGTTCCAATAGCTTCAGCTGAGTTATCTCTTACAGTTTGATCTAAAAAATATCATAAAATTAAGGTATAATAGTTTTAGGTTCTTAAAAGGTAATTACATATATCTATGTATGATTTCCATGCATACATGAAATATTTTCACATACCCTCAAACATGATCAGTGACACATAAATTAATTTAAATTTCATTCTTAAAAGGAAATATATCTTTAGCTTCCAAGGACATACTTTCCCAGGTGAATTAGGACATTGGCTTCCATAAAACTCTGCACCATTAAATGGAATACTCACCAGGTTCATTTAGAGTTTTCAGCAAAGGTGTAATAAAGACCTTGACGGTTTTTTTAGTGAGGACAGCAGGAGTACATTTGGTGAACAGCCGTGCTAAGAAAGCAGCAGTTTCTGCTTTAACTGATGGATTTTTATTGTCAAGTGCAGCAATTACATCTTCTTGCATATTCTCTAATGAGGTCTGAAACAAATTGACAGAATAGATCTTTATGTAACACCCAGCACAACAGTGACTTGCACAATAGATAACAATATCCAAGAGTTAATCTTACTTCTCCCGACAAGTTTGATATTGTTACATTCCCTGAGCATACTTACACTTTGGGACACAGCATCTATTGCATCTCGAAGTGCAAGCACTACATTCTGCTTTTTCTCCCTAAATTTCTCTAACAGGCTTGGAACACAAGCAGAAGCATATGTTTGAAACCTTTTCTTCAACCCCGAAGCAATTCCACCAAGGCATTTACATGCCACAGCTACCACCATAACATTTGAATCCTTGGTAATTACCTGAAAAAAATGGAAAAACTCAATTAAATTGAGAAACTCACAAACACCAATTAGTTGGAACAACAATACATAACATACAAAACACATTACACACAAAACTCCTATTTTAGTAATATAAGCTAAATCAGAATAAAAACTTAACTGGAAAAACATTTCACAGCAAAAATGTCAAATTTAGCACCAAGATATATACTACTTCATAATTGCACAACATCATCAAAACAACCCATGCCGTTCGAACTCCTGTTTCGAACGAGTCAAAGTACGAGGGTCATCCGGAAAGTAGTACCCGTTCGTGAAATAAAGACACAAAAGTAAATATTAACAAACATAAAAAATTTTATTTGAAAGAGGATACTTTAAACTACTTCTCAACATAATCTCCAAGCAAATTAAGGCATTTGTCATAACGTGTGACAAGTTTCTGTATTCCTGCTGCATAGTCCTTCGCCGCCAGCTCATTGAGATACGCGAGGGACCCATCTTGCACAAATTTTTGCATAATGCAGATGGTGTTTAACAATTTCATGAACAATTGTTCGAGAAACATTGGGAAAATGCTCACAGATGTCATCAATTGTGACGCGCCGATCGTTCCTCACGAATTCGTCAACTGAGCTCACCAGTTGGTCTGTAATGACAGACGGTCTCCCTGAACGCTCATCGTCGTGTGTGTTCCCCCTCCCCATGTTGAAGTTGCGACACCACCGCCGAACAGACGACTCGTCCATTACATTGTCTCCATACACCTCCTTTAATTGGCGATGAATATCACATGGGCGAACGTTTCTTGCATTGAGGAATTTAATCACTGCCCTCACTTCACAACTGGCGGCGTTCTCAATTTTTTTAAACATTGTAAACAATCACAGAAACAACACAGGCAATGCTAGCGTCACGCAACTTGGCTCAGAGAAGGCAGACAAGCCACTGAAGCTATCTGACCTCGTCCAGCGGCTACTCGCGTCGTCAGCACTTCATGCGGCACGAACGGGTACTACTTTCCGGATGACCCTCGTACTTCATTATCATTCTGATTTTCTTGTCAATGACCTTAAATTCACAGAATTTTCCATATAAACTGTAGCAGTATTGTCATGCATGTGACCATCTGAATGAAATTGCACCAGGTAGTTACACAGTGCCTCGTGTAAACTGGTATTTACACTAAATACTGACGTATTACTAAGCTCACAGAGAAAATTAGAACCCCAGACCCATATTTTACATGCATATGCCAAAAACTTTTGAATAATAAGTTCATATAAAATTAAGCTGAATATTCTAACACACCTTTTTTAGAGCCCTAACCAAATCACCATAATCACCATTCTCCAGCTTTGGACTGGAGACCAGAATCTGTTCCAGTTGATCAACTGCCTCCTTACGCTCCTGCCACTTTTTTGCCTCGAGTTTCTCATAAAAGTCTTTTGGCAATTTAGACAATATGTCAACAGGATCCAGCATATCATATGGATCAACTTCAGGTGCATCTCCATCTGCTTCATCTTCCACACCATCTACAGTTAAAAGGAGGAGCATTTTTAATTTTAGAACTGGGTTCATTATAAGATAGACTTTTGACTAAGCTACGATCAATGAGAAAAATTAGTGCTTCCATTGAAAATCTGAGTATAATAATGAGATGGCTTTAAAATAATGAATTTAAAGTTTTTCCCCAAGAGGTGTTAACATGTAATGAAACTCAAAGGGAAATTTTTTGGAGGAAATGGCCAAATTTTTGGTAAGTTTGTTACATGATCTTGAGAGTGATTTGACAAATCTGGGTGCACACACTGGCTATGGCTTGCAGAAGAGTCAATAATCAAAAAAACTAGATCACCATCACTTCACAGCAGGGCAAAATTCATCCGAAAAGTCTATAAATACCACGAGTAATGTTTAAAACCCTATGATACAGATACTGTGATGGAGAAATGAAACATTTTTTAACATACACTATCACACTTTAAGAATGATTATAAAAGAAAGTTCCAAATGTTGGAAGGTTAAAATGTTTACCACAAGGGTGCCTTTTTCAAAACTTAGAACCATCTGCTTCAACAAATCAACAAGAAGCATAACTTATTCACTTTCAACAAGATACACAGTCCCCTCCGGAAATAACTAGTCAAAACATTTGTGTGGAGTTTACTGCTGTATGCATGTGAGACCTCGACATTAAGGGAACAAGTCTCACTTTCAAATTTCCACCAGGAATTTTTCAATCATTAACACTAGAAATCGAGAGCCATTTCATTATTACTATAAGGGTGACATCAGGAGTTGGTGCCTTATTACCTATGTTTTATATCAAAATGGTTGTTTTTGGTATATTATAGATCTGGTGCAAATACACCAACTATTTCTCTTCATTAATCTCTAAAACCATAATATTATCAAAGAAAAATCAGCCATAGACATACCTATTGCCTATTTCCTTGCTTGAATTTAAATTGGCTTTGTTGCAACAGTAATTCTGTGATTTGTTACGCAATACTTAACATGTACCTCAAACTAAGGACATTCAACAGCACATAAACGAAATTTTTTTACTCATATCTACATTATTAAAGCAAACTTCTACTCCCTCTATTCTGGTACTTTCTTCTCAGTCACAAGAGGAGCAAAATGTCTTTCAGATGCATTGGTTTTATGTTCTAAAGCGTAATTCACAACATCAAGTTTAATGTAATACTGTATGAAAATCTTTCCTCTTATACTCACATAAGGCTTTTGTCATTTAAACTCCTTTTGGAACACTAAATATTATTTTGATATTATCGAAATTTGCATTAGAAGCAACCATTTTCCGAGTCTATGAAACTCATACTACTTCAGGTTGAATGCCTGTGGACTCAGAGTTTATGGGGAGAGATAAAATGTATGCATGCATAAGAAAAGGAGCAACATCACTATTAGCCCAACGCATACAAGTTTTGCAGCAGTTCTACATGTGAGATGTAATTAAACATGCTATATCGTATTTATTTACCATATGGGATTTTTTCAGAAAGTAATCACAATGAAATATTAAAACTATTCCTTTCTTCTCAAAACAGTAATACCATCAAAATTAGCAATAAGGACAACCAATATTCAAGGCCTGATGAAGGAAAATGTACTTATTTTACTGGTGAATTGGCTAGCACTCGTTGGCCAAGTTATATGCAGTGCAAAAGAGCATCTGATGGCCCGTAAAATGCAGCAATTTCTTTTTCCTTTTGTATTAATTATCTCCATAATAAGCAGTAATAAGCTTACTTTAGCTAATTAATCATAATAACTAAATCTATCCATATCTGAAGGAGTACCCATGCAGTAAATTACATTATATGTTGAGATCAAACTTCATGTAATATCTAGATGCATATAACTTTGAATTAATAAGAGTAAATGTGCATGGGTAATAACATCTCATTCTCTTTTACGCACTCATTTGTAATCATATGCCACTTGCTATGTGCATTATGCCAAAACATTAAAATGAATTTAGAAGTTTTCAAGCTTATCTGCATTAGAATTAGCAGAACTACTGAACATACTGTGTTTACTACTCCAAATTTTTACGAATTCGTGATGAAATTGAACAAATTTGAAGAAAATTACAGTCTGCCATCACAACACATTGCCATAGCTTAGATGAAGCACCTAAGCAACCCACCAAACTACAGCTAGGAGTAAATTTACTCAATAGGATCCAAGAAAAATTTGTCCTTTTTAATAATCCCAACACAATCAGAATAGTCCGTTTCAATCTCTCAACTATCCAAGTCATGAACTTAATTTTTTGATTTTTTTCTTTTAGTTATCAATCAATATCCACCACACATTATTGTTTACAGATGAATAAAATGAACTAAATAATTAATTGTACAAGGCATGTCACCTATTACATTGAAAGTAAATTAACTTTTTATTTCTTAGTCTTCAGATATTGTTATTATATTTAAAACTGGTAGCCCAATGGCTAAGGTAGGTTTTGGATGGATACCGCCAATATAATGGCATCATACATTTCTTAGCTTCTCCTATTAAAACAACATGACCTCAGGCATTACAATAAGTTCCTCTTCAATTCTGCATACTTCCTTTTTCCCTTCATTCCATTCAAATAGCCTATCCTACTCCTGCCTCACCCATCAAAAAGGTTCTCCCCTTAATCAGTCTTTAACATACAATTGTCATTCAATAAGCTATGCTTCCATCTTTCCTGCCACTTTATTAAACATGGCCATATACCCACAAATGATGAACATCATACAGGACTTCTATTTGAAGTGTGTTTCTCCAAAATGATTGACCAAATCTGGAATATGGTTTTGAGTGATCGATGAATCAAAAATTCACAAAATAGTAGAGGCCACAGACATGACAAGGTACAGTGTTTTCAATTTTTCTCTGAAAATTGGGAAACCTTGGTACAATGGGTACTGCATTTGTTCTCAGTAAAGAATAAATGCAATCTTGTAGTTGACTCAGAGGTTGGTTTGGTACTTTTCCATCACAATCCTGACGAGTTTTGGCAGAGATACAATTTTGGATGGACAAAATATGGATGCACCACACACTTTGAGGTCTGTTCAAAAAGTATCGTGAATTTTCTATTTTTGCAGGTTAGGTACATTTGATTTGTGATTTTTTTTGTGACATTATGTCGGTACTTATATCTCTCACCTATGCCGAAAAGTTCGGTCATTTTGAATGATCTGTTGATTGTTGACAGCTGTTTTGCTTGGACGTGTTTTGGCTTATCTTTGAGTTTTGCCTGTTCCAAAAAATTGATCAAAGCATCTGTATCAAATTTTGTGTGAAAAATGAAATTAAGTGCACGAATGCCTTCCGAATGTTGACTATGACATAAGGAGAAACTACCTTGGATCGAAGCAATATTTATTGGTGGTACACAATGTTCTCAGAGGGCCGAGATGATGTGAATTATGAAGAGCGTGCCGGATGCCCGATCACTTCAACAGCAGACGAAAACATTGATGAAGTGAAGAAAATGGTATTGGCCAATCGTCAAATCACCGTTAGAGAAGTTGCTGAGGGCCTAAACATATCGATTGGCTGGTGTCATTTGATTTTTAACAATTGTTTGGGCATGACACAGGTCGCCGTGAAATTCGTACCAAAATTGCTCAATTTCGACCAAAAACAGCAACGCCATGAAAACATTACTAATGAGGTGTTGGACTCAGCCTGCCACGATCCAAATTTGCTCCAGGGGATCATAACTGGCGAAGAATCACAGGTTTATGGTTATAACAAGAAAATTAAGCTCAATCATCCCAATGGAAGCTGCAGCACGAGCCAAGACCAAAAAAAGCATGCCAAGTTCGGTCGAATGTGCAAGTTTTGCTTACTGTTTTCTTTGATTGCAGGGCGTGGTGCATCATGAATTCTTGCCACAGGGTAGAACAGTAAATAAGGAATATTACCTGCAAATTATGTGCAATTTGCACAAGGCAATCCACCGCAAACGCCCGGATTTGTGGAAAAACAAAAAATTGGCTTTTGCACCATGACAAGGCCCCTGCTAACACATCGCTACTTGTGCGCGAATATTTTGGCCAAAAACAACACACCAATGATGTTGCAACCACCATATTCCCCAGATCTGGCCCCCAGTGACTTTTTCTTGCTCCCTAACCTGAAGAGGCCCAGGAAAGGAGGACGCTATGCAACCATTGAGGGGATAAAGACTGTATCGAAGAAAGAGCTGAACAAGATCACAAAAAATGATTTTTTGAAGTGCTTCGAGGATTAGAAAAAACGTTGGCACATGTGTATAATATCTAATGGGGATTACTTTGAAGGGGACAAAATAGATATTTATGAATAATTATATAATTTTTGAAAAATCACAAAAGTTGCAATACCTTTTGAACAGACCTCTTATACTCCAAAGACAAGGAACAGTCAAAACAGTGGGTTTCTTAAGAAGATCCGGCTCAACAGAAGGCAAATATAGTGAAATCTGCTGGCATGGTAATAGTCATGGTTTTTTGGGTCGAAAAGAAAACAGTTAAAAGGGTTGGCAAGAGAGTGAATGATACATGATATAAATCCCAACATCTGGAACGAGGTCTGGTACATCAAAAGAAAGAGACTAAGAATATCAAAAGAATCCTACCATAACTGTTTCCAGGAAGAGCAAAAAATGTGTGAATGGTTCATCTATGTAGGAAGGGAGATTTTGACAAATGTATGGGCTACTTTGTCTCAGTTATTTCTAGGCAGGGATGGATCCAGGTTTTGTTCCGATCCCAGAATTGGATTCTGTATTTTGGATCCTGAATCTCATTTTTTTTATCCTATAAGTCTTGGTGTAAATACACTAAAAATGTCAAGTTTAAAAGGTGATAAAGTGATCAGATTAACATGAAGCTAAGCCTTGACCACTTTGGCAAAAATATTATTTAAAAATTAAAGATTTAAATCTATCAATTATTAATGCATGTTATTTGTAATTTCGAATAAATAGTAATCTCTCATTTTTATAGAATTATTTCTCTTCTTGCACTACATGCAGCAATTTCTTAACTACTGAACTTTAAAATTCAAACTTTAAGATCCACATCCAATTCAAAGTAGCCTTTGGCACAGATTTCGGTGAGAGTACAATGTAAATACATTACCATGGATATTTGGATCCAAATAATCCAATCTAAATATCACTAGTTATTTTTAAAAGTTATAAAAAATTGTTCCCAAACTTGTTGAAGTGCTACATAGATACAAGATTTGCATAAAAAGTCATCATTATTGGTCGTTCAATCCCAAGAATGGTTGACTGCAGCCCTCCATCCCACCCTATATGATGCTAATCAGCTTACTTCCTGGTATTTTTGGCAATTTACTTTCTTCTTTACCTGTCAAATTTATTCATCCCTTGGCCTTCCTCATTTTCCTTCTATTATATTCTTACTGCATCCATTGTGCCTCAGGGTGTGGTCAATCCATCTGGTTCTTCTTTTCTTTATGGTGTTCCATACGGTCTTTTTTCCATCTATTCTTCTGTATACTTCTTTTTATTTTATCCGTCCATTTGATCATAAGCTTCTACAGCACCAGGTTTCGAATGCTCCAAGTCTTTTCTTGTCTACTTTTCCGATGGTCCATTATTCTGATCCATAGAGTGCCACACTCCATACAAATGTTTTCACCTTTTGCTTCCTCATCTGTAGTTCTATCTTCTTTGAAAACAGCAACTATCTTCTCTTCAGATGCATAAAAAGTATCCGTAACAATTTTTTTTTGATGTCTGCATGAAACACAATTCAGACTGCTGGTCAAGTGCGTGCATATCACAATTTGTCATGATAATGATAAGATCACAATACACACCAATATCACTCAAAATTTGGGATTGCAAAAGATCTGCACTAAAATCGTCCTGAAGGTCTTGACAGCCGACCAAAAGCAGAGTGGAGTGTCTGCTTCCGAAGACCTGCAACAGCATCAGGACAATTCCCCAACCCCCTTACAGTCCCGACTTGGCACTAGTCAACTGTTTCCTATTCCCAAAAGTGAAATCTTCCCTCCAAGGACACCACCATGGGACCCTAAGTGCCATCATAGAAGCTTGCTTGCATCCATACCCTTCAGGACCTTCCCGAATCTGCCAACCAAGGAGCCTTAGAGTTGTGGAAAAGTCGCTGGAAAAGGTGTGTTGATGCTAACGGGACGAACTTTGAAGAATTCCGAGGCATTAAAGCAATATCTTAAATAAATCTATTTCTCCAAAAATTTTCATGATACTTTTTATGCAAACCATGTATTACATTAGAGAGTAGATTCCAGGATGTAAAGGGGAATAAAAGAAACAAATAGCTCACCACCAGCCCCACCAATTGCAGCTTCTGCCGCAATTTGTGCCTGCTTCTTTTGCTGAGATCGGAGATATCTTGTCGGCACTGGCTTGTTTCCTTTCACCTTGTCAAATTCAGCTTCAAGTTCTGAGATCTTTTGATTGAGATGGAAAAAATATTGATATTAATACATCAATGGATGAAATTCAACCAATTGACTTTATTGTAAGACCCTCCAGATATAGTCATTTAGAAATTTCCATGGCCAAATCCAACACTTGAATAAATTAGATGCTCCATAAACGTGGCATATTCTAAAAATGTTTGCTAAGAATTATACACAATCTGAAAGATCCAAAAATCGATCATGTTCCAGTAATTCATAAAACATCATTAACTGCAAATATTGAACTCTAGGATTTAATATTACAGACTCCAAAATGAACACTTTCAGGAAAAAAGGTAAATACACAAAAGGTAGTTATTTTCATTTTTCTTTGTCACATCACTCAAATAATAGAAAGAAAAAAGATTAAATTAGCCAATTGCTTAGATTACAAACAATATTTTATTGCATTTTCAATGATTAAATGTACAAATGTTTATTATGCCCACACTGTACAATTGTAAACATACAACTAAATGTTTATCACTCTTTTAAATTTAAAATTTAAACTTTAAATTAAATGTAAAAGCAAACATTTTCCCAAAAAATACTAAGTCTGATTTTTCCACACTCACATGAAATACTTATCAATTATTAGAGAAAATCTAAGCTACATAGAAACTTAATGTAAGAGTTATTTTAACCAGTTATTAACCCAAATGATGGTATGATAGGTGAGAGAAGAGCTCACCAAATACTATGCCCACAAATAAGGGTAAAGGAATTCATTCCTTTCTATGTACCTACCTGTGACTGCCCAGGAATATCCATAAAATCATACAGCTTGGGTCAGGCTGAAAATTCTCAAAGGCATCCCTGGCAATCAAACCCAGGCCCTCCATTCAGTAGCCCAGCACTCTACCCACTTGACAACGACTACCTACTAATACTGAGACAGCAGTCCATGATATTTTACTCATGAATTTCTAAGCTCAATTCCAAGAGCACATGCATTTTCTATAATATCAATTAAAAAAGCAACAAAATGTGACAATCTTATTATACTTAATTTAAACATTATGCATGGCTAGCTTATTTCTGCTGCTTAGCTCAATATCATTTTAATGAATTGTTGAAAAACCTTTGCAAACCATGATTAAACAAAACATTCCTTTGAGTGTTTGCGGTAATCCATTGCAATGTACATGTATTTCTCGAATAATTTCGGAAACTCACGGTTAAAAAGTCTCACATAACTTCGGTTTCAATGAATCAGCATCATGATGATGATGCTAACACATTAAAACCCAGCGACCATTTAAGAGCAATGATGGTTTGTAAAACAATCGGAACCCGAATAGCATGAAGGAAGTGTGCAACTATAGAAGTGAAAAAAGTATGCATGAGAATTTCTGGACTCAAGAGTAACTGTGCTACAAAAGAATTGGATAGTGGGCCGTATCAATAGGGGCTGTACCAATTAAGACAGCATAAAAATAACAATCAAAATGCAAGACAAAAATGTAAGATATAGTTTTGATATGAATGCTAAAACAATTCCACTGTGTAACTTTTCTAGCCTAAGAATTGATGTTTTGATTCAAAATCAATTATATCAAGCAGTGAATATTGCTTAAAATTTTTAATGACAAATTATGATTACAGAGGGAGAAAGGGAATAAAGAGCATGCAGTTTTAGTTAGTTAAGTAAAATAAAAACCAGAAGATTCAATTGAGTTTCAGCAGCAGAATATGACTGGATGAGCTAGCGAAGTAATGTGGCATGGTTCAGAAGGTGGTGGATGGGGTTGGGTTAGCAATATGCAAAAATACCTAGGGTGCAAGAGGCAGGGCATTAAAAAAGACAGGTAGGTCCACCAAACTCTTTACACCCACATTTTAGCCATGTTATCTTTCACGGTGAAAAAACCTGTCTCCACTTAAGAAACTTTTTAACTAAAGGAAATTGTACATTGACTATTAATAGTACGAGGAAGGTTTATACAATCCTCTTAGAGCTGGGGAACCCCTCCATGATGACATTACACACTGCTTGAAGTATCCGAATGGTGGAAACCAGAGAAAATTCCCTTCTTCAACTATTATCATATCTCCGACATGAAAATATATTCCTCTTCCCCAAAATTGCATCATCTCTTCCAAATTTACAGTCAAACTGAATTTACCTGTATTGGTTTCAGTGATGAAAGTTGAGGCTTCAGAGCATCTCCTATCCACCTGTATATCTCAATGGCAAGAGCTTTACCCTCTTCTCTGACAGCCTTGTCACGGTCTTCTAAGAGAACTGCAATCTTTTTCACCAAAGGTTTTACTGTGATCACCTTAGAACCAAACTCCCTGAAAATTGGGGAATAACCAATACAATAATGGTACAGAGGCACAAACTAAATTAAATCCAAATGCATACACTAAAATATACTATGTCAATTAAATTTGGACCATTGCCAGAGTAAAAGGCACACAAAAAAATAGTTCCCTTTGCGACAGTAACCATTTACCACCACAGAACAAGGAAATTGACAAAATTATATGGAATCTGGTTCATAAAGGGATACCTACATTCCTTAATTGCCATGAGACGGAGCACAATATAACTAGCATATGAATGCATTTAGCAGTTTTAGATTCCTTGATGACAGAAATTATTTCAGCTAACACCATGACAAACAACAGATGAGCATAAACACCAAACTTTGACTCAGAAATCAAATTTATTTCATGTTTCAGTTGAAATGTAAAGATTGTAATCGCAATGCAGGAAAATTAATATTTTTATTCTAATTTATTGATTTAAACTACATATACCACAGACAAATAATAAATAAGACGGGATGATCAACACCACCTAATGAAGACCAGTTGGTTAGATCAACAGAAGAGGTACAATTCAGAGGCCTAAAGAGTAGGTTGCATACATTACTTCCTAGTTTCAATGGTTGAATGATTCAAGACTTCTCAGAAGTTACTACATGCAGTTATCATAGAATGTACACTGATTAAAGATACATACTGAATGGTCTATAAGAACTGCAAAATACTACTGAAGCACATCTACATTAGAAAACACATTGTGCCCACAACTACTGTTTATTCAGCTCGCCAAGCTTTCTATCCCTACAATTTGTTCAAAGTATCAATTCTTTCCATCTTTCATTGTCGGTTTACCATAATATCCTAGCATAGCCATCAACATTCATTAACAACATCCTCACATCAACCATCTTGGAATAACCTCCAATAGCTTCCTTCCATAGAGCACACACACACTAAAATCAATGTTTAATTAATCTCTTCTTATGTTTGCATTTAAAAGAGTCCCAACCCTTAATTTTCATTTTTGTAAACACTTTTCTTATATGATTTTTTAAGATACCCTTGACTTACTCACATAAGGTCATTTTCTTTTAAAATAACACACAATTCTTCTTATGACTCTACTACTTTGACCATTTGGAAAGAAACACTGCCTAGATAGAAAAACCTGCTCTAATTTTTGTCTACCTATTTTAATATTTAAATTAGCCTTCCTCCTCCAAGAGAATCATGGCTTTCTTTACAATGAACTTCATCCAATACCTATCACACAGACTTTCCAATGTATTCAGCAATGATTGCAAGCCCTTGGCTGACTAAAGCTTCAACCTACCCACACCTAAATGATTTTATGAATTCCCAACTGACTTTCATTTTTATATCCAGGTCTTCACATGCCTCTATTGCAATTTCCTCCACAAATATGTTGATTAGGATGAGTGATAATGGACACCCCTGTCTAACCCCTCTTCCTAACACTACCCATTCCAACTCTGCATCCACCATTTGCACCAGAGCAGCCCGAGATATGTACAGGTTGTGGATAAGTTACCTATCCCTTCATCTGCTGCTATCTTCTGTCATACAATCACTGGCTCTACCCAATTTACTCTTTTAAACACCTCAAAATCTACAAAACATACAAATACATCCTGACTGCACTTTATGTCTGTACTGACTGGCAGTAATTGCACTGACCATTTTCTGTATGTACTTGACTATTTTTTCCTAGTTCTTGCTTCACTAGAGTTCCCCTTCAATGTTTATTCCTCTGCAACTATGACTCCATCTTCCTCACAAACCTTCCATTTCATCTGACATATTTTTAAGATAACACAGGTAAATATATTTACAAATATCCTAATGGGGTAATGCATCCTGCTCTAGTCTATGGAAAACAAATAGAAGGTCTTTGCCTTTAAAACAAGTTGAGGCTATTTCTTGACAGTATTATTTCAGTTTCAGAAAAACAACCCCTATATGAATAAGTATGTTGCAGCACATTTTATTATATTTTGTTGATGTTCCTTCCCCAAAGAATAATGATCACTAAGTATGTATATTACATATTTCCATTTAGCCTATACCCCTGATGCATCAATGAAAGCATGTTATGCTAGTAATCCAATTATTTACTCTCCAATAGGGGGTTTGATTTCAAGAGTCGATCGGTAAGTTGCACTATTTCAGGCACACTTTTGACAACATTCACAGTCACTAACACACTATTTCATTTCCACTTATAAAAATTCACAAACCTTTAATAGCGAAACATCTCATTTTCATTTTTTGATTGCATAAAATTTTAAAAACGCCTCAGTGTTATTCAACGCTTGATTCTTAACTATCACAGCAGTACAACTCTTTTTATAATTGTGTAGACATGGCCAAATATGGCACTAAAGGGCAATTGGTTTTCCGTGTTTTGGGTATATTGTATAGCCGATGGACTTCAAAAGTGGACAATCTATCAAATGTACATATAGGCGAAATTAAAGCAAGTTTTATCTCATGGCCTCAATTTGGGAAAGAATGTGCCCTTTGGTTTATTCAAAGCCAATGGCACTCTGGTTCGCCTCAACTACAAAAAAGCAATTTTCGAGCGCAGATTTCAACATGTTAATGAAGTTAGGGAGGGAAATCCGGCAACACGGAGGTTACTGTAGGCTACACAATAACAATTTCCTTGCCATTCAGTTCACTTCACCCAGAACTGATGGTAAGCAGAACTAGATAAACGCGGAATGCCTGACATTAGCTCATCTAAGAGTTTAAATCATGTATTTCATGAATATATTACCAATTTGTGCACTAGGCAAGAACTCTCCATAACAACCAAAGTGCATACATAGCTTGCCAAAACCTAAAAATAGCCTAAGGTTATATAAAGTTCCATAAACAGTTGTTTTATATGAGTTGTATAAACAGTATTTTTATGGGCCTGGTATGATAAGCAATTAAATTACTAACTTCAATGCAAGGGTTGAAGCTCCAACGCAGGCGGCCACTACTTTGGGATTTTTCTGATCCATTCCTTTAACCAATTCATCAAGAACTTGTTCTGTCTTCTCGATTTCAATGTACATCAAAGTTATTTTTACTGCCAGGTCTTTAGTTTTCATTTTCGGTGCTCCAATGCACTTCGCAACGATCCCAGACATTACTTCGCCGACGGTTCTGTAATGGTCAAATCACAAAGATTTTTAAAATAAACACAACGTTGAAAAACCATTCTTTATGTTACAATTTACACAAAGACACTCACTTCCCTGCTGCTGCACAGTTCTCCACATATGCCAGTACAGCTTCCAAACCTTTTTCTTGAGCAGCTGCATGACTGTCCACCACGAATTTCTTAAGCAATCCTAAATACTTGTTCCATTCCGGAGATTTTTCATCGTCTATTTGCTGAAACGTCTTCACTGCTTCTTCGTAACCATGTATTCGAGCCTTCCATAGCTGAAAGAGATTATTTTCATATCATTACTTGCAATATCTCCGAAAATATTAAACACAGAAGTCACACGATAACCTATTTATAAAACTCACTTTGTGTACACATCTCTCTTCTACAGGTAATTTAATGAATTCCTTGTCATCCTCCATTGTCACGATAAAAAGTGATCAAAATCTGTAACGATATGTAACCAAGACCTTGCATTAAAAATAAAAAAAACTAACAGTCGCATATTCAGGAAAGAGAACACAAAATTAGACATTTCATAATTCTATACAAATTAATGAGGTCGTTAGCCGTCCTAAATCGAATCATGTAGAGCAAACAATGTACAAAATAGAACTTTGACATGTGTATCGGTAATTACAACGTCATGTTTTTTATGCCCACACCTGAAATTTGGAATGATTCCTCTTGATTAAAATATATGCATTTCAAACTCACAAAACTGCTAAATTGTGCACTCTAAGCAAACATACGTTACACCGAACTTGAAAAGTAATACTGCTAAAAATGTTCACGTACAGCAGAATCCATTCACCACAAAGACAGACATCTTTCATTCTAACGAATAGATTTTCAAACACTACCTTAATTGTAACGGGATCTGCCATTGGCCAACTGTTTACGTGAAAATCCCCCAAGAGTAATCATAGCGGGAAAATAGCACTGAAATGTAGCCAATATAAAAATTATTATGAGCCTAAAAACAATTATTTTGGATACAATTTGACCGACAACAATCAATATGTATGAGTTAGATCAAAAGAAGACTCCATAAACTATATTACACTCAACTGATTTGAGGTATTATGAATGCTTCATAAAATTTGGAAATTTGCACCCACCACTCTGTATGGTGCTATGAGAATACGTTTGAAATATGTGCCCATGGATGCACTGCTGTATGTAAATCTTTAACAATAAGTCATATCAATTGGAAAAAATAACCCAAAAAAAAGTTATCTGATATAACTAAAGCCAGTAATTTTCCCGTATACTTTGAAATACAATTATCCCATGCACCAGCTTACACAGCTTAACTGCCAGTAGTAAAATTCCAGGTATGCCTGCACTGTTTTCCTGTTCTTATGCAATCATCACATTCTTGTGATGACTCAAATGAGTCGTTATCACGATCATACAGACGCCCTAAAGCTGTCAAATGTTTACCCGGAAGAACACAAAAGTGTCAGAATATAGCAGGTGAAGTTATTTTTCTCAGGCCTGTTACATAAGGTTGTTCTATTTCAATGATGAATAGTTCATGAAAATAAACTGTTAGTAGTGTTTCATTGTGATATCATTGAAACCAGCTCCCAATATGCTTTAATTTCATTAATAATTATTCTATAGTTTTATGAAAAGGAAAGGTATTCCTCAGTTTTATAAATGCTCATGAGAAAGTATATCGTTGTCCTGTATCAGGCGTAAAAATGTTCAGCATCATCATATGGTTTCCTAGGTACTTGCAATAGCCTGGCAAGGCGTTATCAGTGGCTTGTTGACGTGAACTTATCGATAATTGTGACCTGATATATCCTGACCTCTCGACGTCAGAGTTTAGAAATCTGATCCCGTTTTATTTGATTATTGCATTGCTCATTGAAGCTCAAGACAGTGCTGCTAAACTGCATTATCAGAGAGGAAAGACTACTAAGTGAACTCCCTTTTGCCACCGTAAGCTTTAATCGGGTTATTTGGTTTTGTGCATTATTTTTTATGAATTTGAATTAACAGGATGTCATTACTTTTTAGATTATGGCGATTATACGACTCTACAGAAAACCAGGACTTAGTCCTGGAGCAACTGAAATTAAATTAAAAAAACTAAAGAACATATCTGCTGACTTAGTTTGTGTTAAAACTGAACTGTGTTTCAATGTTGAAATCACTACTTCTTTAACAAGGAATGATATAAAAAAATTGCAGTGGATTTTAGCATCTCCCTTCCATCTAGAAGATCTCTCATCCCAGCCTCACTTGAGTACGGCTGCAAATTGCTTTCTCGTCGAGATTGGTCCGAGGTAAGTGTTATTCATTTTCTTCTAGTTCTACATTAGGCTGTATACTCATTCAGTAAACATACAGTAGTATCATCTTAGTATTCAAACCAGTTGTTACTGTAGACAGGCTAGATAAGTCTTGTGAGCCTCAATGTGCGTTTTAAATTCGTTCATTGCCATGTAGACGCCGCGGTAGGAGACCATGGCTTTCCCCCGATCAACATGGGTTCTCATAAAGGTTTATTACTCAGAAAATAGCGCTGCTAGGGTTTTGCATGCCCACAAACAACAATAAAACCCTTCCGATAGCTGGTAACCTGACTTTCAGGGCTACCAAACCTCCTGTAGGTACATAATTCATGCATCAAAATATCTCATTTTAATATTCTTCCGCCCTTAAATTCCACTCCTGTCAACTTCTTATTCAAATGATAGATTGCACCTTTCAGGGGTGTAGGTGGTAGCTTTATCAATATCCATTATAAGTACTGTGGTTTGGTATTGTGGCTGCTGGGGTTTTGAGGTTGTCCATTTAGCTATGTAAAATCCAGGAATAAAAGATAAGAAGAATTGAAGAAAACCCAGTTATTATGAAGAACTGAATTTTTATCTTTAAAATAATATTTTCGTTGTTTCAATGGCATTCACAGACTCAGTTCTGAACTTGTTCTGCCAAAAGCGTGATTACCCTGTTGTAGGTACTCAAATCAGTTGAGGGAACTGAATGAGCAAAGTCTTTCTTATGTAGACCACAAATTCATTTTTATAATTGCATATAGAGATACCCATATGGTTCATCATTAGTAAGCATAATACTCCACAGGATTCATTTGCTCAAATGACATAGCATAGAGGAATTGGTGACTTAAAACAAATGCAGTGGGTACATTTTTGGCTCTTAAAATGAGTCTGGGGGTAGCTGACATGCATCGTCCACTTTCTGGAAAAGCAATCGTCAGTGGCGAAATTTAAAGTTTTGCTTGGTCTCATTAGGGTTAAGGATCTGATCATTGGGATGGAATGGCTGGAATGAGAACTCTTATGTAAGAACTGAATGGCCATGAGGCTCAGTAAGGATTTTTCTGGCTGCACCTCTGCCAGTCATCTGGTCTTGCTCTAATCCCTTTCTATTTCTTTCATGCCCAATTACCACAACAGTCCTTGCTCCTTCATGCATCTTAGAGCCCCAAGCTTTGAATTTGAAATTTGAAAAAATGAAGACTCCAAGTATGGTTGCTTCATTTCATAGCTGTAGGTGTGATTGTCGATTTCTACCCCACTTGTGTATCCATGTTTGTTGCTGCTGGATCTGAAAACCCAGTGTGCATAGTATTCATGAGGTGGCTAGAAAATAAATACCAAATTTTATGCCATGAGATGTCTTGCAATAGGAAATGAGTTTTGTAATACTCTATGATGATTTCCTACCATTACTAAGGGCATAGGTCGTACATTTATTCTTTTGATGCAATATGGATGGCATTGATAGAATCAAGAGTTGCTAAGAAACATTTTGATAAGCCCTGATCTGCCAAAATAGCTAATGCTGAATTGGTGATGGCAAAATATATGTGGTTGATATTGGCTTTTTTAACCTCAAAGGTAGAAAGACGCAGCTGTATTGAGGTTTTATGACAACATTGTGGAATGCTAGGATGAAATCCTTCATTTTGGGACAGTCAGCATGGGCTTTGATCAAAGTCTTCCGCCCAGATTTTTTTTGATTTGGGTTATTCAATCTTAGTTTGAGGTATTGCTGGAATTTCTACATAGAAAGATCAAGTTCAAATTGAGTTAATGCGCTGCCTTTGATGCATGGAAAGGACTGCCCCTGAATCAGCAAACTTACTATATACTATTTCAGAAGACATTAAGAGGAGGCTCATACTGTGGAATCAACTACATGTAGCAAAACTATTCTGTTTTAAAGACACACTTAAAATCCATGTCATGTAATATTAGGTTAGACACTTTGGTGAAAAAATATTTCAGTTGGAATAATCCTATTGAACACACTATCCCTATTATTATAATAGGCATCTCCAGGATTCTTAAACTATAAGTTTTGCCGATGAGATTAGTAAAAATGCATGTGATTAATGGTGGGGGGAATGGGTAGTCAACTGAAATACGAGTATGTCCGTCGATCGAAAGGAGCCGAGACTGGGCCACCAAGAGGAAATTTGGGGAAAATGGGGCGTTTGCTACCAGTAGAAGTTCTCTTGCGAATAAGTGGCTTAAAAGTCAAATTTGAATCCCTCTCTATTCAGCCATCAGTACACACAAAGTACGTGCCCAGAGGAACCAGTCGGCTCGCATCACGACGGGCGATAGCCAGCCACGCGTGCCAAAGGGATTAAGGCCATGTTAAGAAGCGAGGCTTTTTTCAGGACGAGTCATGACGTCAATCATTTGCTTCTGAATTGCAAAATAAACCCTCTGTACTGCTTTTGTGACGCTGCTGGCGGTTGTCTGCGGCGCACCATAGACTGTTGCGTGATGCTAGCTTGAACACATATACTTAGCAAAGTCCGATTTCCCTGTTAGCACTTGTTTAGTAACGAGTAAAAGGTACAAGTGGCATAGGTTTCCAATGTACGCCAGTCTGGCGAATTTCTGTTTTATTCGCACATTAGAGTCAGGATAGAGTAAATTACGCGATGTTACTATTTTACGTTATGCGGGGATAAAGTTTGAAATTAGGAAAGAATACGCAAAAAGTTATGGTACTCTGTGTGCGTTTACTGGTATGGCATTTTGGGGTTGAGGCAAGCTGGCTGCGCGTTTCATCTATGATGCATAACTCGTTGTTTAGATTGGGATTTTTGAGGCAAAGTTACATGGGGGTACACCAATAAATTAGGTAATCAAAGGCATCGTCCAGGAAAAAGCTGGACCCCATTCCATAAATCCGGTTATTTTCCCATACACCCGCATGTGAATGGGTGGAAGGAGAAAATTTTGGGCATTTCATTTGGTCATTATGCTATGTACCCAGTTTAACTTCGAAAATATAATTAACGTGTGATTAAAAGAAATCCCATTTATCCATAGCATATTTTTCTCATATTACTTTTTTAAATTAACAATTTTGAAAAATTATTAAACACTTTCTTTGATAAATTTGGTAAGATATTAATGATTTAATCATAGTCTTTAAAAAAGAAATTGTAGTGTGGGTGCCATTTGCCAGTTTCAGGGTCTACAAAGAAGCCATTCAGCTCATGACTTTTGCTAAACACAATGCCCCTTCCTATCCCTTGTTTAAAAAATTGGATATGTTGATAGTGCCATGTATGTATATTTTTCATGTAATAGTACATAGGAAAAGAAAAATACCTGATAATGTTAAAAATTGTGATATTCAAATACATTCTACAATGCAGGATGATCAGCTTTACGTTTTATATGTATGCACAAGAAATGCAGGTGCTGGTCCAAATTTTGAGCTTTCAACTTTACAATAAACTCCTAGCTGAGCTTAAGACTCAAAAAAGTGTGACTGCATTTAAAGCCACTCTGCTTAGGTTCTTGAAATTAAAAATAATTTATTCAATTGCTAAGTTTTTAATAATGCCTGATATGTTGGGTGTCTTGTATCCATGATATGTATTTTGTTACATTACCCTGACGTGTCTAATATTAGGTGTAACATATGTAACACCTTGATCGCTGGACAAATGAAGTGTATTGTTATTATTAACAGGTACTGGTACAGTGGGTGTAGTGTGGTTGAGAAATGGCAATCATACTGCAAAATAAGTATGATTACATGTCTACAATATGGAGCCACGAAATGCCCTCCCCACATCCTTGCCTATCCCCAAGTGGTAGTAGCAGTGTTAGCCCCTAATTGTCATTCTGTCTGGTACTCTTTGAGTTTTTCACAACACTGCAATATTTTTGGAATCTATTCTCAACTATTGTTCATTAGAATATTGCTATCATATGTTACAATTTTCATACATTTACTGACCACTTTTTTCATTTCATCTTGACATTTTGTGCATTTTTAGTTAAAGTTTAGTTGTATTAGTTTTAGTTTGATTTAAGTTGTTCCTTCGTCTAATTTGGCTCCAAAATCCCTTTTTCTAATATCTCCTTCCCATACAAAGCTAATTGTTTCCCTCAAGCCATTAAAAGTAAATGATAAGCATTTTTATTTCAGGCTAAATTTTTCAACGGCCTTCTCAAGTAATGCTGTATCAATTTGTCATTCTGTTGGCCTTACACAAGTGTCACGCCTTGAAGCTTCAACAAGATTTTTGTTGGAATGGACCAACCCTGGACCCATGCTTGGGCCAGAGCTCCAAGAAAAAGTATGTTTACATCTGTATTTTTCCATTTTAAACCACTCAACAATGTAATCTAGAAAGCCCAAACACCAGAAAAACAGATAAAAATAGGGTAAGAATTTCGATGGTTTGCATTAGAAATGAAAACCTGATACCTACCATATATTTTTCAGGGATCAGGTGATTATAAAATGTATTGATTCTGCTTGCAGTAATACTTCTTATGTAAGAATATAAAGTGTTAATTAACTGTTTAAGAGAAGATTTATAGGACATGTTTATTGTTCAGTCGTTAAATCAGGCCATGAAGGTCTAAGTGAGCTTCAAGTAGTGAATCAACATGTACTGTGTAATTCAGTATTCTCTTTATTTCCTCAAAAGTGTGCTGTTAAATTAAGTAGTGGCATGGTCTATTTTATAACCTTGTTTGTCCTATTAGTATGTCTCTCACCTCATTTTCTCTTTGAGAATTTTAATCCCAAGTAGGAACTTGGCCCCTTTTGGAATTAATGGAATTTTTGTATCTATACTCTTGTAATCATTAGAAATTTTGTCTGGCCATTACCTTCGGAAGTTTATTGAATTAAAATAACAAACAGTCTAATGAGCCCATTCCACAACTGAAGCTCTACTAATTTACTAGCTTATGGTTATAATTATTACCACTATAATTCAGATTTTAAAAAGTTTCTAGGGCAGGTGATGCATACACTATTTATAGCAGCAAATATACATGAAAGTCATTCTTTGGGTACCGGATGACTTATCACATTTGAATCCTTTCCAGCTCGTGTCTGCTCTCCATGACCGAATGACACAGTGCCGCTATATGAATCCCATTGAGTCATTTAACCTTGGAATAGTACCACAGCCATGGTTTGAGGTGGACATAATGGGGAAAGGTAGAAAAGCTTTAGAGGAAGTTAATGCAAATTTAGGTGAGTATCACTGATGAAAATGGTATATATTTAGCTTTGAATAAGCCATGTTGTAATTCACATAATATTGTTACATTTTAGGTTTGGCCTTTGATGATTGGGATTTGAATTTTTATACAAACATGTTTAAGGACAAACTGAAAAGAAATCCCACAAGTGTTGAATGCTTTGATCTGGCTCAGTCAAACAGTGAGCACAGTCGACATTGGTTCTTCAAAGTGAGTGTAAATTCAGTTTTACATAATTTCATAGTATTGATATGATCTACCTACATAATATTTGTGATGCAAAATGCAGTGTTATATCCATCCATAATGATGAAAAAATTTATTATCCAGGGAAAAATGATAATTGACGGTAAAGAGCAAGAAGAATCACTTATTGACATGATAATAAACACTCAAAAGAACACAAATCCCAACAACGTTATCAAATTCAGTGATAATAGCAGGTAAGAATGGTATCATTTTTCGGTTTTTGCTGTTCAAAGATGTATTTCTATCATCTAAAGAAACAAATTGAATCGTTGTTATAAAATTATTTGATTTTTTTGTAGTTGGAGTTGAATCAAAGATGCTAAACACCAATGAAAATCCTTGTGAGATCAGTCTTCACATTTTAGCAAAAAATAATAGTTGGTTCATTTTTTTAGCGACTGGCTTGTTATTTATTTAAAATTTGATTTTTTTCTAAATATTTTCACCTTTTTATGAATTCTAATTGTTGTTTTTAGATGCATATCAGTTCTGCCCTGATTTCCAAACTAATACTCTACAAAAGTACAATGCATGTACATTGCTCATCTCATTTTGGCTCCATTGCATATTTTAGTTTATATGAGTGCACGGAGTAGTTCCTCGGCTAAAACAACTGGATTAGCCTTGTGGGTAGTATGCCTACCTGCTAACCCAACATGTTCTGCTTGTGTTCCACCTTGAGTTGGGCTGTAATAAACTGGATTAACAAAATCAACACTTTTTCTAATCTACGTCATGAAAACAGAGACACCATAATGCCTTTCGCTGGGCTAAATATTAAGGAAACTCAAATCAAGCATCTATTAAATAATATAAAAAATTGAACCAAAAACATTGGGTACTTACTATCCTTAGAAATTTTATGGAACTCTGAGCAGTTGAAATCCCTTATGTTGTTTTGTGATTGAATTAAACTTAGTAAGGTCTGCTGAAACTGTTTTATTCTCTGACCCATGGTTTTCACTTACAGAGAAGTAATTTTTAGGATCACTGAAGCAGGGATTGGGAAATCAATATATAGGTGCCTAGTGACAGATGGAGTTGAGAGGGAGCTTCCACTTTAGGCCAGGGTTTTATTTTTGATCCACCTTTGTCAAAAGTATGAGTGAAGGGGATGAGAAGTTCCTATATCCATGAAATGTTTAATTTGGAGAAAGATTTCATAGCTGCAGGACACCAATCAAGAGAAAGGAAATATGTAGTATGACATCCATGGTTCATAAATGACAAAGAACTTTCAGTAGCTGCAAATAAATTAAGCCCCCTTCCCTTTGTAATATTTTAAGATCTTCATTTGATGCTTTTAGGGATTCACAGTACTTAGGAAGAAATACAGACAGTGTAGATGCTTATATAGTGTTAAACTTTAAATATTACACCATGGTAAATCAATAGTTAGACCCAGCAGCAGTTTGTATGGCACTTTCATGAACACACTGGATATCCTACTCCTATTTTTGGTCAATTAAGTTTACATTCTAGTTTTTTTTAATATTATTTTCTCTTTCCTTGCATAATCCCCCTAAATTACAGTTAATATATCACACTCAAGAACGCTTAATCCTGAGTACGACCATGAACAACTGAACTTTGAAGTTAAATACTACAGTATCAGAAGTTTCATTCTGGAATTCCTTGAAACATAGCTTTGATTGAACACCTTGCATGATGAATATGTATTTCCTTATGCCAATGAAATTAAGGTGGAAAATATTTATGCAATATTTTTTACAAAAAAGGTTTTGTTGTATTATTTAATCAAGCTTCATTATAATTCTTCAAATTTGAAAACCTTTTAGCACCATTGAAGTCATGAAATGTTTCTGATACCAGGTTGATTGTATATCTGCTGAAGTTACATGATGGGTGATGTTTTATAAAATGGAACATAAACATTTTCTTTGCTGCTGCCTCATTTCTGTCTCCAACTTATATTTCCAAAAAGCTAGAAAATGGTTTTGAGATGGATGTAACCCTCACATTCTGTTTGTTTTGATTTGTGGATTCTTTGACGTTTCATTTTTTCATTCTTCTCCACACAACAATTTAAAAGTCTATAAAATATGATTATCCTCTTGCCTCAGTGGCCAAGTTTCCAGATATTCAAAATGTATTAATTAATGAATTTAAAAAAAACGAGAGGTGTTCAGTGGTAGTAGTAGTTGTTATAGGGGTGGCTAATAGCTAAGGTCATTTGTACCATTTTGGGTAATTTGATAGAGGTAAGATTTTCAGGAAATAGGGATTGAAGAGATACCTAGCATTGGCAATAGCTTACTTTTTTCAAAGGGCACAAAAGGTTATTTATGGGCAATTCACCTGATCCCAAAGCCTTCACATTTACTTAGAAGACCTTCATGGTCCACAGTATCAAATGCAGGTGGAAGATCATTGAGTACACCAACAGAGTATTCCTTCTAGCCCCAAGAAGTCATTATCCAATCTAAATGCATCTCTTTTAAGTTTTTTTCTTGGTGCTCATATTGCATGATTTATATATTGCTGATCTGAGTTCCATATCAAATATTTTCTCCTTTTAGTTGAACATTGCCTTATTTGTATTTTCAATGTTGTCTATTGTAATACTTCATACTTTTTATTTATTTGCATTCAGTAAATAAAATAGCTATTCTTAAAGCTTCTTCTATAATTTTCTTGTACTTAAACCAAAAATTGTTCAGCATGATTTGTATATTTTCCGTCATCACTTATTACTTTTAGCACATACTTATAGATATGTGAGTGCAAATGGATGTGTGAAACATATCTTTCAAACTGGAATTATGGAATTTATTGTTCATGGAAAACTGTGAAATTCAGGTACTCAATTGGGAAATCTGATTATTATTAGGAAAAGCAATTTTACTAATTATTAGTAGTAAATTTGTTTGATCTATAGTTATCCATTGTAAATAAAAAGTTTAGTTTACTGTTCTCCCATTACAGAAAAATTAATTTGAAATTTACTGGACAAAGTTCTCTTTCACCATTATTATTGTTATCTTGAGTAAACTTATTAATGTTGGTGGGATGAATATGATTCAGCTTGCCATTTACATATTCTTAGCCAATCAAATGACTGATGCCACATTTTGTGCATCATATTATAGAACATAACCATTGAAAATAGAACATTTAATACAGCAAATGTGTAATTTATTTTGGAAATTTTGTGGATACCATGTGCATGTTTGTGTGCAATGACTGAAAAGCTTTGTTATAGTTGCATTAATTGTGTTTTGTTTGTACAATTAGATAAACATGGCGTATCACTTAGTCTGTAGAAGTATGGAATTTTTTTCGGCCTCTCTAACTGAATGATATTTTTGTATGTTCCAAAGCCATATATTAGCTCAAATAAAATATCTTCCTTCTCTCCTAGTGCTATTGAAGGATTTGAGGTGAAAATGTTGCGCCCAAGTAAAGCAGGGATGCCTTGCGTCTTTCAGGAAAAAATTCTTAAGGAGCACCTTATATTCACTGCAGAGACTCATAATTTTCCCACAGGGGTTGCACCATTCAGGTGAGTCACAGAAACATTGTAAAACTACATTTCTTCTTTAAAAACTGTCATATGTTCTTTCTTTTAATTAAAAATGCCATATGCCTGCCTCAATGGGTAGTTTCTCTCAGCATATCAAGAATGCATATTCATTGTATTTTTGATACATTAGTCACATACATGCTCCATATAATTTTGCCCATACATTTTAGTTCTGACCTGAAGGAATTAATAGCACACATGTAGTCATTTTGTTTATTTTTACAATAAAATTTAGTGGGGCTACTACTGGAACTGGCGGGCGTATTCGAGATGTCCATGCTGTAGGTCGCGGTGGTCATTACATTGCTGGCACTGCTGGTTACAGCTTTGGGAATCTGCAGATACCTGGTATGTATTATGAAGTTCTGCAGTTCCAGAATTTATTTAGGTGATTTTGTTCAAAAACAATAAAACACGTGTGGTCAGGCCAAACCATGGTTGTATTATTAAACATTATTGTGCAATTTCTCTTTTCCCTCTATGATGAAGGAATTGCACGCAGTAAAGACTGAGATGTTCTCGTACATTGGTGATGTTGGCATTATCATGTGTTCATTTCGCTCTGCATTGAAGATGTTATATTTTCTCCAAAAAATGCCTCGTTAGTTATTAAAAAGTGTCCTTTAATCTGAATTCATATGAAAATTTTTGCACAAATGTTAGTCGTTGACTGCCTTTCAATGGGTGTTTTGTTTTTGTGTATACTGAAACATTTTCAATCCACCTTCACCTTACAAAATTGGTTTTCTTCATTGAACTTTACCAGGTTATGATTTACCTTGGGAGGACTCAAGCCTTGTCTATCCAAGTAACTTTGCACCCCCTCTTGAAGTGGCAATTGAAGCCAGCAATGGAGCTTCAGACTATGGAAACAAGTTTGGTGAGCCAGTGGTGTCTGGCTTCTCTAGATCATTTGGCATGGTCCTGCCTTCAGGAGAGAGAAGAGAATGGATCAAGCCAATAATGTTTAGTGGAGGAGTTGGTGCTTTAGATGCTACAATGGTGAATAAATTAGCACCAGAAGTAGGTAAGAGAGAAATTTTTATTTATTTTTTTCAATTTTTAGTTACCCTGTCAAAAATTGCAGCTGTAATATTTAGTAGGTTTCATCGAGATCCAGCTACCTAGATGTAGCAGGATCCAGCAAGAATTTAGTAATTATCTTCAAAATTTGCCAGGAAGTATGATCTACAGAATGAACTCAAGGTTGTAGTGGTTTCCAGCTGGATCTTGTGAGATGCAACGGAATTCTTCAAGAATCTAGTGGGATACTGGAAAAATTGAGAAGGATCGTGCTAAAGTTGGTGGATTATTTCCAGATCCATTTAGCTGTGGCAGGTTCCTGTTTTTAATTTTCCCAAATCACTCAAAATTTTCATCTAATTAACAATTGTTTCTTCAACAAGTATATTGTATGTGTAGATTATGCTAGTCTAGCTAAATCCTGCTAGTCCAGCTGGAAGTGGCCAATATCTAGCTAGAATTTTTACAGGGACATCCGCTACCACAGCATTTGATGCAAAATATTATTGAATGTGGACAGACGCCCTGTTAAAAATCCACTGAATAATTTTACTTTCAACATTTGAATTGATGTATACACATCAGAGGTGAATATCATAGTCATCAATTAAGATATAAAGTTATGCAATTCTGCTGGCAAGGTTTTCCTTTGCCTAATGAAATATTAGATGCCCCATAGCTGTGAAGCATATCATAAACATTTATTTTACAATAGTGACTGTTCAACATCTAAAGTTCAAATGTTGAGCATTTATTCACTTTCTAGAAGTCGCTTTATGAGAGTGCATACTCCATTCTTTTCACTTTTAAGGAGTTGTACAACTTAAAATTTTAAATCTTTCAAAAGGAGTATTCATGTGTACAGCTCAGAAGACTAGGAAATCTCTTATAATTATTATGAATTGTAATTATTATTTTATCATTATGGTAGATTTTGGATGGACACAGACTATATAACATCACACAGATACATGACTTTCTTTTCCTTTCCTAAAAAAACACTGCCTGACTTCCTGCACTACAATATACCCTACATCCCTTTATTCTATCCAATATACCTATCCTTTTCCTACCCCATGTGAACTCTTTTTAACATTGTCAACAAATATATCTGTTGGTAGCTCATGAGGTGTGTAGGACTCTTTCACCTTGCATTTCTAAGTGCATATATGAGCGGCGAAAATGGAAGAATATAAATACAGAATTAGGCAAAATAAAGTACAAAGAATTGAACAATAAATTGAGGCGGGCAACAAATAAAGCAAAAGAAGCATGGTGGAAGACGCAGTGCGAGGATATGGAGAGTCTCCAGAGGAAGGGTGAAATCGGTGCGCTGTACAGCAAAGTTAAATCGTTATTGGGAAGTAAGAAAGGAAGAGCTATGCTAACAGTTAGAGATAGGGCGAGTAAGGTAATAATTGACGCAGGAAAGATCCAAGAGAGATGGAAGGAGTATATAGAAGAACTGTATAGTAAAGAACTCAGACCAACAAAGTTAGACATTGAAAAAGAAAATGATGTCACGGAAGACAGCTTAGGTCCAGGCATACTAGACAATGAGATAGAAAGGGCATTAAGGGAGATGAAACTAAATAAGGCCGTGGGGGTAGATAACATTCCCGTGGAACTTTTAAAATGCTTAGGAAAATGTGGGAAGAAGAGGCTATATGGGCTGATCCGTAGTATTTATGAGGAGGGAATCTGGCCGGAAGACTTTGTGAGATCAGTTTTAGTTCCTATTCCGAAAAAGGTAAATGCCACATCATGTGAGGACTATAGGACAATTAGTTTGATATCCCACACAGCTAAAGTTGTTCTCAGGATCATAAACAAAAGGATAGAGAGTAGGGCAAATGATTACTTAGGGGATGATCAGTTTGGGTTTAGGAAGGGGAGAGGTACGCGTGATGCCATTGCAGTAATGAGATTATTAATCGAGGGGAATATAGAACACAACCAGGAGGTATTTGCCTGTTTCTTAGATTTCGAAAAAGCGTTTGATAGAGTGAATTGGGAAAAGCTAATGAGTATTCTGCATAAAATAGGAATAGATTGGAGGGAAAGGAGGCTAATCCGCAACCTGTACATGTCTCAGACTGCTCAGGTGCGGGTGGGAAACGGGGAGTCAGGATGGGCAGTGTTAGGAAGGGGTGTAAGGCAGGGTTGCCCATTATCACCGTTGCTGTTCAACCTGTATGCTGAGGAAATGATCAAAGAGGCATGGGAAGAACTCGAGGTAGGAATGAAAGTGGGTGGGGAATTCGTAAAATCAGTTATGTTTGCTGATGACCAAGCTTTAGTTTGTCAGTCAACCAAGGGCCTGCAAGCATTGCTGAGTGAATTGGAAATTCAGTGCGACAGGTATGGGATGAGAATCAATATTAATAAAACAAAGGTTATGCGATTTTCTAGAAAGAAAAAGGCCAAGCTTAACATTAAAATTGGAGGGCAAAAACTAGAGCAGGTAGAACAGTTTACGTATCTCGGTAGTGTTTTGGACCAACACGGTCAAAGTAGTAGGGACGTAAGGAGAAGAATTGCGCTAGGCAAAGAGGCTTCCACAAGGAGGAGGGAGTTGATGACAGGGACTTTAAGTAAGGATGTTAAGAAAAGACTCGTGAAAACTTTGATATGGAGCGTAGCTATGTACGGTGCGGAAACGTGGTCATTGAAGCAGGAGGATAGACGTAGATTGGAGGCTTTTGAAATATGGGTGTGGAGAAGAATGGAGAAGGTGAAATGGACAGAGAAGAAAACAAATGAGGAAGTAATTGGTATGGTGGGCGAAGAGAAGGGTTTGTTGGGAGCAATCCTATGGAGGCAGGAAAAGTGGATGAAGAGGGTGTTGACCGGCAGTGGGATGTTGAAGACTGTGATAGAGGGTAGAATGTTGGGCAAAAGAGGAAAGGGAAGGAACAGGATAGGGATGTTGGACGGGATGAAGGGAGGAAGAAAGTACGCAGAGATGAAGAGGGACCTGATATAGAGTAGGATGATGGATTTTGTGTTTTGTTAGGAGTAATAAAATATTTGTTTGGTAGTTGTGTCCATCCAAAAACCTACCTTAACCAGTAGATTACCTAAAAAAAATTCATATAGTTGGTGGTAGTGCTCCTAAGTGGCATAGTTTTAGTCAGGGAATAGCATGGAATCAATTGCTGTCTTTTTTATTCAACAACTTTTAAAATTTTTCACAGGAATGCAGTTAGTTAAGATTGGAGGACCTATTTATCGTATTGGCGTTGGAGGAGGCTCTGCAAGTTCTGTAGAGGTAATTTTTATCCCTTAGATCTACTTACTGTAGCACTAATGAATATGTAAATTTCTGTCAGCCTTATGATTTTGGTGTAGCAATCTATTGGGAAAAAATACAAGGTATCACAATCATGTGCCGAATTCATCAATTTTTTTATAAACTTTCACCAAATTTCACTAATCTCACAGACATTCACTTTGTCTCAGAATGTAACAGAGGAGGTAATTTTTTCCCATTGTCTATGAAAAACTAATAAACAATCAAGTTTAATGCATAGTATCAAAAAACTTCTGGCTAAGGGCAGCAAGAGGGAGTTTCTTTGTTGTTTCCATGGTTGACTCTTGCTGGATTTTATTTTTGCAGTTTTTTCTCAACTTCACCTATTACGCTTGAATGTAGTGTCTTTTTAAATACTTAAAAATGCATAAATACTTTTTATATTATGAAATTTTATATTGTGTGAATGAATCGCTGATAGTCCCTCAGCACTCCAAGCTTCAGAGCATCAAACTTTTGAAAAACAGAAAGTCTCACTTGCTGGGTAGCTGAAAATAGCTATATGTCTCCCTCCTCAGTTATTGGTTGCAGAATTCATTATTTATAAATGAAATACTGTTATCAGTGATAAAATTACTCCAAAAAATTTAGCAGGCAAAGCCTTTTCAGAATAAATAGAGCAAGGGGTGGTACATCTACATCAATACCCTGTGTGCCACCAGAAAGGTTTGTGGCAGGGGGTGTAGCACCAGGAGGAAAGGGTGAGGGGGTTAGTGTTTTTCAAATGAGTGGGGCAAGGTGAGGGGAATCTACAAAAAAAATGGTATCCCCTCTTGGCCTCAGGCAAATTTCGGGTTGGTTTTAATGTTCTTCATTTCCATAGAGCACCCCTTGGTGGATGAACTAGATTCTGAAATGAAGATTCGGAAAAAGTTTTTACAAATATGGAAAAATTTTCACTAACTCAGTTATTGCATAATAATTTTCATGCTAGTGGTGGCTCATGGAGAAGGACTGTGGGGCAGAGCTCTCCCATTTGAAATTGCATGAATGAACCTTGAATTCAGTGCTTATAAATGAGAGCTGTATATTCAATAAAGAATAAAATGTATTCCTGCGATCTCAAGAAGCATACTTAAGCAAAACATACAAACTCCCTAGGATATGTACCTTACAGATAGGTCTTGTGTTGGTTGGGTTTTCAGGTTGGAGAACATGAGCTATCTCTGTCTTACCTCATGATTATATCAGTTCAACAAGGAATTTTATGTGAGAAGAATGAGGAGAATGGCAAAGGGGAGGAGACATAATGTTTCAAAGGACATTTTTGGTTGAGATATCCAGTACTCCAGTGGCTGAGATCATTGTTGACTGATATTACATATCATTTAAATATTTTTTTAACAAATTCGTTGCTAGATGATATTTGAACCCTTAAATAATGTGTTAGTCAGTGACTGAATGCACAATAAATTAGGCCAAAGGTACCTTTGTCTCTTTCTCACTAAGTATGCCTAACTCTTGGATTGTTCAATAGATCCACAAGACTTTAATGATTGTAATACTTTAATTTTTCTCTTTTAATCAACCATAATGTCTTCATTCGACAGGTGCAAGGAGACAATAAGTGTGAGTTAGATTTTGGAGCTGTTCAAAGAGGTGATGCAGAAATGGAGCAGAAGTTGCACAGGGTAATTAGAGCATGTCTTGAGATGGACGAGGCCAATCCAATATGCAGCATTCATGACCAAGGTGCAGGAGGAAATGGTAGGTAAATTCTTCCATGCACATTTTGTGAGACAGCACAGATATCCGACCAGATGACTTTTTTTTTATGTTAAATTCCTTTGTTTGTAAAAATAGCAATGACTTATTATATCTTCGATCTAACTTCAGTGAAAGCATATGAACGGTATTAAATTTACCTTTAAGTATTGAAGAGTAACCATCATCTGTTTGAAGCAAAGAATTTTTCTCATTTTGGCCACATACAGGTAATATATATGCAATACCTGCAATAGCTTTTGTGGCTTAATTGAAATCAGTTTATAGACAACTCCCATTTAAGGGCTTTTTTTTAAATCCAAACCCTGCCTCATTGGAAAATGGCAATTTCACTGTATCCCTTTAAAATATTGGTAGCAGCAAGTCTGCGCAATGTATATTTTTTATAATAATGTCTTTAAATCTTAATTTCTCTCTTGCTTTGAGTGTTTTAACAGTGTTTTTCCCATCATTCTTTCTTTATGATTAGGCAATGTTCTAAAAGAATTAGTTGAGCCAGCTGGTGCAGTAGTGTTCACGAAACGTTTCCAGTTAGGTGATCCTACTCTCAACACACTGGAAATTTGGGGAGCAGAATATCAAGAAAATGATGCTCTCCTTTGCCGTAGTCAAGATGCACCTCTTTTAGCAAAAATTGCAGCTCGGGAGCGTTGCCCCATCAACTTTGTTGGAGTAGTAACAGGCAGTGGAAAGGTGGTTTTATATCCTTCGTAGATATTTTAGTAAACATCATCCATAAATAAAAACTTATATTATTTGATGAAGAGGCATTGTCATTAAAATTTTGATTAGCATATGAGGCAAGTAATATCTTCATTGGTTATGCTGTAACAAAATTTAATATTTCATTTTCAGATTGTTTTGTCAGAAGAAGAGCAGCCAGATGAAGACAAATGGCTTTCAAAGTCAAATGACAAAAAATTGAAGCATCCAGTGGATTTAGACTTGGAACTTGTTTTGGGGAAAATGCCAAATAAGGTTAGCATATATGAGCCTAGTATATGCATATGAATAACTTATATGAGATAAGGTGATGTGTATGTACATCAAGTGGTAAAAGTTGCTTGAATCCAAATAGGTTTTCCGTCTTGACCGAGGTGTTGGAATTCGGAAATCCATAACCCTCCCAGTAGAGCTAAGTGTCCGTCTTGCTTTGGAGCGTGTTCTTAGACTACCATCAGTTGCCAGCAAACGTTTCCTGACAACAAAGGTTGACCGGTGTGTTACCGGATTGGTTGCTCAACAGCAGTGTGTTGGCCCACTGCATCAGCCCCTAGCTGATCCTGCTGTTCTTGCCCTGTCTCAGTTCTCAACAGTAAGTTAAAACTGATGTTGATATAATATATTTCTTATAAAATAAAGTTAAGTTAACTTTTTAATACATTGAAGGTGTTATGACTTTTTAGGCCAATTTCATCAATGTTGATATTTGGGAAAATCTTAAAATAATTTGATGGCCTTTTTCAAAGTTGAAAGGCCATCCCTCTTTCCACTCTTCTATATTGAGGGTACATGTGTTGAATATATAGAAGCAGTATTTAGCTTCTTCTCTCAATATTCTTTTGGACCCTTAGGCTTTCCCCAATGAGAAATTTATCTCTACTGTAATAGTGTTAATTCAATTTTCTTATTATTATTTGTTCCAAATTGTGGAAACAAATTTATTTTTTGTTCTATTTTTGGCTTTCTTGCATCAAAGTTTATTCATTATTTTTAATGTTGTTATTAAATAAATATAAAGCACTTGAAAATAAATAAATATTCCCTACCAATGACCCTAAAAAAACTACATTAATTTGCATAGGTATAGTTAGGTTAAAAATAAGTAGCTATGTATGTAAATTTCCAAATATGCTCTAGCTGAATTGAGAACTTGAGTACCTTATTGTTTCTTTTTGCAGGAAGGGATTGCTACTGCTATTGGAGAGCAGCCTATCAAGGGGCTAATTGACTCAGCTGCTGGAGCACGAATGACTGTGGCTGAATCATTATCCAATCTAGTTTTTGCCCTCATTTCAGATATCAAGGTGAGTTGACAATTATAACTCCACGGTTTTTGGTCTTAATAACTATATGCCAGTTTTTTTTTCTCTGATTTTTATCATTGTTACACTTGGCAATGATTTGGCCAGGATTAAAGAAGTGTTTATTTTGATCGATTTTAGTTATAGGTAGAGTTCTATCTTATTGTGAACGTGATTCTCCCCATATTCTTCAGTCAGCAGAATTAAATATTCATTTGGTGTGGAATTCTGAAAGAAATATCATCAATACTTTCATAATGTTGATATCCATGTCCTTGGTACAGTGCATTTTTATTCAAAATGCTGACTACATATAAATTTTTTATTTGCTTTAATGTTCACTTGCCTATTTAGCTATGCTACTGAACCTTCTTCTTTCATGCAAATATTTTTAGATACTTTCATTTTCTCATGATTTATCTCCATTCCGCAGACTTCAATGTGCTTAATAGTGACTGTAATCTCTCAATTAATTGGCCTTCTAAATTGTTTACTGTTTCAAAAATAATCAATTTAAATAGCTGCCATGCCTTTGCGAATTGTTAAAACACACAGTGAGTAACAAACAGCTCACTCATACAAGCCACCCTCCTACCTCGCCATGCCTAACACTTCCTTTTTTTCTTTTATGTCCATTTCACCTTCTCCATACACCCACATATCTAAAGTCTCCAAGCTACAGTTATCATCTTGCTTCAACAACCATGTTTTCATAAAAGTGTTTTCACTCCATATCAAGGTTTTTAAAAACCTTTACTGGACATCCTTACTGAGTTCCCCATTTATTCATCTATTCCGTCCTATTTAGTCATCTATTCCCTCCTTTTTTTAAACAATTACCATCATTGCCTAATACAAATTTTCTTCTTATGTTTCCACTACTTTGACCATTTGGTCCAAAAAACTTCTAAGATAGGGAAACTGTTCCATCTGCTCTAGATTATGTACTTCTTTTTTAATATTTAACTTAGCTTCCTACTTTCTTGAAAAGCTAATAAACTTAATTTTGTTTCATTGCTTAGTTTGTCTCATTGGTTTCATACCCCTTGGAATACAGTGATTTGCAAGAATTCAGGTGGTAGTAGTAGTTTTCGGGGAAGCGATTGATAGCTAAGGTCATGTGCACCATGACGAATGAATAGGAAAGGAGGATGGATGGCATGCTCACTCAAAGTGCTCTCCAAAAAGCATCTCAAGTATTGATCAGGATACCACCGTAAAAAAACGGGGTCGGGATAGTGTGCTGGCTAACGTATTGGGTTCATACCATGAGGGCCCAGATTCAAATCCCGGCAGCAACAGATACTTTTCAGTGGTGTCCCAATTCCTACTTGAGGTGCTTTGTGGAGGGCTCTTTGAGTTAGTATGCCATCCATTGGATGGGACAAAAAGCATTGGACCCATTGGCACCTTTCGTTAAGAGTAGGCTAATGCCGACACTGGGTTTCTCTCCACCCTTCATCCTTCCTGTTCCCTCTAATGGGGCAAATTACCTCAGCTGTCAGTAACCTACCCTAAAACTACTACCACTGAAAAATATGTCATCTCCAGGATTTGAACCAGAGCCCTCTGGGTGGGAAGCCAGTACGTTAGCCACCACACTATCATAATCCCCATGAGAATATAATCTTAGCAGTAACTTTATAATCACAGTAAATATTTTGAATTTGTCATGTATTGTATTGGTAAACAGTTGCAGTTAATCTTTCTATACTAAAAAGTAGTTTTGTGACAATGAGCTTTAATTGCATGTAAATTTATTTTTATATGGTAAACATTCAGATAACATTTGAATTTAAAATCATTGATTACAGCTATTGTATGCGTCAAAATATTTAATTACAGGATGTTAAGTGCAGTGGAAATTGGATGTGGGCTGCCAAGTTACCTGGTGAAGGTGCTGCATTATTTGAAGCATGTAAGGCTATGTGTTCTATGATGGGTATGCTGGGTATTGCAGTAGATGGTGGTAAAGATTCATTAAGTATGGCTGCTCGTGTTTCAGGAGAAACTGTCAAAGCCCCAGGTAAGGTATTTTTTTTATTTGTGTCATTTTGTGCTATATCTTGATGGGAGTGGTAATTGTAACCATTATAGAGTTGTGACTTAACAATTTGACTTGATTAAATGAAAATGATGCTTACTACTTGAATTAGTAACCGTAATTGCAAAATGGTCAATGCAGGGACTCTAGATTTATTGGAAGCATCAAGTTATTTTTTCCTTCCATAGTGGAAGTTGACCAATAATGTCTTGTAATATGTATGCTGTTTAGCAGATTATGAACTAAATCATAAGTTCATTGTTATTATTTGAAGCAATTTTTGAAACCATTTAAAGGTTAGCATTATGATAAATTAATTTTTATTTATGAATTTTGTATTCATGTTTTATGTATTCAATTTTCAGGAACTCTAGTGGTGTCTACTTATGCACCTTGTCCAAATATTCATCGCATTGCAACCCCAGACCTTAAAGGCCCTATTCATTCCAAATCAACAGTGCTCATGCTCGTAGATCTGTCTGGTGGGAAATCTCGTCTTGGAGGATCAGCTCTTGCCCAGTGCTTCAGTCAATTGGGAGACTCTGTTCCAGATGTAGACAATCCTAATCTCTTAGGAAGTGCATTTCGTACAACTCAGAACCTCTTGGCAGGTAATGTAATCCAATTTTTATATAAAAAGTAATTATGCATTCATTGTCATGAGCAGATTGTTTATGTAAAAATAAAAATGAACCTTTCAAGAACCAAAAAAAGGCTTTCAATATTTTGGGCTCCTACCTTTCACATCGATGTACATTCTATTTATAGTAACATGTATGAAACAACACTTGTGAGACTTCCATGTTTATTGCAAGTGTAACAGTCCTTGATTTTCCACAAGGCTGGGACAAGAGTATGTTGATAATATTACATTAGTGTCATCTGCAATGCAAAACTGGTACTTTTCCTTCATAATCCTCGGAGCAATTAGATAGGTCATATATTCCAGAAAAGGATTGGCCCCTGGGTTGAACCTTGTGGCACGCCTGTGGACACTTGGCAGATTTCGGATGAATATCTTAACCCATTTATGGACAACACTACCTTCAGAATACAATTGTCAATACAGGACTTCATCCAATTAAGAGGAATGCCTCTAATGCCTATATTACTTTTCTATCAAATTTAAATTTACTTGTAAATTTCTAATTAACTTTGGAGGATTGTCCAATCAAGCAAATTAATAGAATCTATTTATTTTATGACATTATCTTGACTTTCATTTTTTATGTGCATTTTATAACTATTTGAATGGGAAATGAACTGATCTCATGGAAATATTCAAATCTGTACCAAAGCCGTTACAAAGTCATTTTTCATAAATGATCTTGGAAGCTTTTCAACAATTTGGTTCATTAGAGTAACATTCTCACTATTCTGTTTCTAAAAATGTTGGTAGAGAAAGGAACAAAAATTATTATCCTTTAAACATGTTTTAAAACAATGAATATTAAGATCTTAATGACTTCCTTTTAGTGCCAAATAATTTTCATTGATAATCAAAGTGAAATAATAGTCTTGCAGAGGTGAGAATCTCAAGAGAATATCCTAGCTACAAGGAGAAAATAAAAAAAAGGAGATTTAATGTGTATTTTATTGTTTTTCACATGGCTAATGTTAGCAGTAATCTCTTTACCACATCATCACACTCTTGGGAAGTCTTGTTAGTTTTAATAAATTAAATTGCATGTAGAGTAATTGTATTGCAATTACCTTCTTTTTAAAAGAAATTTGGTTATCACAGAGTAATATGAAACTAATTTGAACTTTATTTCCTTCTTTCCTGCCATAGCCAACAAAATACTCTCTGGTCATGATGTCAGTGATGGAGGTTTAGTGACTTGCCTCCTTGAAATGGCCTTTGCTGGCAACTGTGGCCTTCTAGTCGACATACCTCCACGACCTGGGACATCGCCCATTGAATTGCTCTTCTCTGAGGAACTTGCATGGGTTCTTGAGGTGGAGGAAGGAAATTTGAAAGAGATTGAAGGAACGTTTTCTGCAGCTGGCGTGACTTGTATTCCAATTGGCCGACCTTATGATTTCGGACCTCAGTCCAAGGTAATTCAGCTACCAACCCCAGTCAGCATGCCTTTGCAACATCACTGCATTTTTATTTCCATTACTTGAGGACTGTTGTTCTAAATGTGCACTTATCCTTTATTCCCTAAAAAAGTATTCATGACTTAATCAAAGAAGAAGCAGCTAGTCTTTTCTGAGGATTCTCATTAAAGTACTATGCACTCAAATGTTTTTAACATATTTTTAAGGGGAAAAAATCATCCCATTGCTAATCAGTATTTTTTTTCCTATTCAGATCTGCATAAGAGTTGGTGCTTCCATTGTTCTTGAGTCACCATTGTTAGACTTGTTCCTCATTTGGGAGGAGACAAGCCATCAGCTAGAGCTCCTACAGGCAAATCCTGAATGTGCTATTTCTGAAAATAATTCATGGACAACAAGGAAGGCTCCCAAGTATAGGCTCTCTTTCGATCCAAGGAAGCTTCCAAAGCCTCCTCTTCCCATAGCATCTAAAAGTGAGTATTAATTTGCACTTTATCAGTAGTTTGGCATTTTTTGCATTAATGAATGTTATCTTGGACATCAAATAGAGAAGTGATGTGCACATCAAAGTCATGGTAATTCCATTGCTAATTTCTGGGAAAGCCGACGTATATAGTCCATTGAAGAACCTTAGAATTGAAAAGCCCAAATGGAAATTTACAAGTGGATAATAATGCATACTGTGAATCTCTTATTACAAGGATTTTTTAACTGCAATACTATAATTTTATCCTAGAACCCATTGTAGCAGTCATACGTGAAGAAGGAGTAAATGGTGATAGAGAAATGTCTGCATCCTTGCACATGGCTGGATTTGATGTTTGGGATGTCACAATGCAGGACTTGCTAGATGAAAAAATCACTGCAGACTACTTCCAAGGAGTGATATTTCCTGGAGGATTCAGCTATGCAGGTTAGATACAATGACTGCTGTTAATAGTTGGAAAGTAATAGAACTAAGTGTATGCTAAGTAGTCCAGAGATATGAGTCATTCAGTGAATACCATAAATTGAATACGTTAATTCCATTTTCATTGTTTTTAAATTTTCATATAATAATATTTCAGATGTGTTGGGTTCAGCAAAAGGATGGGCAGCAAGCTTGCTTTTCCATCCAAAATTGCGCAAGCAATTCAAAGCATTCACTGAGCAGCCTGACACATTCAGCCTTGGCGTCTGTAATGGTTGCCAGCTTGCCTGTCTACTAGGGTGGGTTGGACCATCATCTGACAGTAAGGGTACATTAATAATTATTTCTGAAATGTTTAAAATACGTACTTAGTCTTATTATTTCTTACCACCATCTCTTGCATTCAGATTACATAACATTTAGTATTTACTTACAAATGTCTGCTATAACAGTCATCTAATTATAATAGTTCGTAAATTAATGTAGGTCCCTGCTTGAAAATGATTCTGTGATATAAAACAGTTCTCACTAAAAGTTCTATTATTTTCAGAGCCATCAAAAGATATGGATGGATGGCCAGTGCCGCCAATTACTTTAAGCCACAACTCGTCTGAGCGTTATGAATGCAGATTTACCACTGTACGCATCTATCAGAGTCCATCTTTGATGCTGAAAGGAATGGAAGGCTCAGTTCTGGGTATCTGGATTGCCCACGGAGAAGGTAAATTTGTTCATTATCAATTTATGTCATCTGGTGATCTCAGCATGTGAGAATCCATGGGATATGAATTATTGTTTTTCATGAAAATGTAACTTATAATAATTCTATTTTTTCAATTCTCAATCAAGTCTTTATACTTATTATCAATCATATTATTTGGAAATGTTTTTGGTGAAAAGAATGGCGCTATTTGTTGCTTGAGTGTGTTAGGATTGAGAAAAACTCCCTGAATGAGAATGAAAATAAAGTCACATGTATGTATTGCTTTCACTCATGCAGATATGTTACCTCTTATAGGTCACTTTACATTCCGCAACGAAGATGTCTACAGAACTCTAGAGAAATCTGGATGCATTGCTATCAAGTATGTAGATGACATGGGAGAGCCCACCATGCAGTATCCACTAAATCCAAATGGAAGCAGAGGTATGCATATTGATATTCTAAAATGGTTAATTGTATATAAATTTCTATTAACTGGAAATTTGGTGAGTGAAATTATTGTTAATGCACCCTCAATATATTTGCTCTAAAATGATATTTTTACCCATTAGTGAAGTGGTAATCCTGTTACATATGCACATTTTAGAAATTTTTTATTGTTTCTAACATATTATTCATAATTTATATGATCCCCAATTACCCTTGCTAGATTAGAATGGATAAAGCGTGCACAACCAATTGTTGCATTCAAATGCTTCAGAAATATGAAGGTTCTTGTTTAGGAGGTTCATTATTCGTAATTTATATGATCCCCAATTACCCTTGCTACATTAGAATGGATAAAGCGTGCACAACCAATTGTTGCATTCAAATGCTTTAGAAATATGAAGGTTCTTGTTTAGGAGGTTCATGACCACCTTAATAAGCACATATTGCAGATACAATTAGTCAATTAAAGGATTTTGATCGCATTTGAGAGCTTCCCGTTTATGAAACTATGTTAACATTTAAAAAAATTGGTCATCTATGTAGAAAACAGATGTTCAATGAATGCCTCCCTATATAGAATATAGTAATAATAAGTTTAGAATGATATCCACAGCCACAACTAATGTAAAAAAGGTGATGTTGTTGTCATGGAACTCTGTTTCCATACAATATTTTCACTTAATTGTTTGGATGGGAATTCTCTCCAATTCTGTTTCTATATTTTGTTTGTTTAGTCTTTGATTATTTCCTTGATGTTGCAAGTAAAATCATGACAATATAATGTTATGTTGTAGAAGAGTCTTGTTTCCTTTCCAATTAGCATGGTAAATAATTCTCTGTATCGTCGTATAGTACATCTACATCTACATCTACATAATACCCCGCAAGCCGCCGCAAGGGCGTGTGGCGGGGGGTGTTAGGTCACCAACCGTAAAAACGAAAAATACCACATGCAAAAAACAACACGGAAAATTACACCCCAGCAGCGCACACACTCATGCAAAACTCCCTCCATCCAATACTCATGCAAACACATACACCGCCAAACAACAAAAAACTGCACCCCAGGATACAGCACGAAAGCCATCCTAAAACACGCAAGCCAGGACACAACAAGCAAGAATGTGAAACATCACTACCACATGAAAATGCACCACAAAACACTCAACCCCCCAAAGAGACAGTAAAAGGAAGGGAATTCGACCCAACGTTGCAGGTAGCAGGAATTTCCCCCCGCGGAGAGGGACGAGGGATTGAAAGGGAAACTTAAAAACAGATGAACAGAACACGAATGAGGTCATTCGGAAAGAATGGGTTATTATAACAAAACACATAAGGTTAGTGGAGGAGCATGCATTTAAGTAGAACTAATTATTTTTTAGACACTGAAGGGTGGCAAGTGGAATTTTTACTATCTATAATCCTACAGTTGCTATCCCGTATTGTCCGTGGGAAGAAGGAGTCCTTGAGTCGGCTAGTCCTGGCATCTATTTCCCGAATTTTATATGCATGATCCAAGGGACCAATGTATGTAGGAGTACGAATAATCTGCGAGACCTCGGTGCTGAAACATGCGGATCTGAATTTATTTAATAATTTCAGTCTTGCATTGAATCGTCTCTCTTCTAATGATTCCCACCCCAAATCCATGAGCATTTCGGTAACGCTTTGCGTTTTATCGTAGGAATTTTTTACAAAACGGGCTGCCCGGCGTTGAACCTTCTCAATTTCCCGAATGAGACCTTTTTCACTCGGGTCCCACACGCTGCATGCGTATTCTAAATGAGGCCTTACAAGAGCGTGGTAACAACGTTCCTTGACCTTTGAGTCACTTTTGCCGACAATGCGTCTAATGAATCCCAATTTTTTATTTGCTTGACCGCAGACTTTACGTATGTGAGTCCCCCAAGTTACGAGGGTCATCCGGAAAGTAGTACCCGTTCGTGAAATAAAGACACAAAAGTAAATATTAACAAACATAAAAAATTTTATTTGAAAGAGGATACTTTAAACTACTTCTCAACATAATCTCCAAGCAAATTAAGGCATTTGTCATAACGTGTGACAAGTTTCTGTATTCCTGCTGCATAGTCCTTCGCCGCCAGCTCATTGAGATACGCGAGGGACCCATCTTGCACAAATTTTTGCATAATGCAGATGGTGTTTAACAATTTCATGAACAATTGTTCGAGAAACATTGGGAAAATGCTCACAGATGTCATCAATTGTGACGCGCCGATCGTTCCTCACGAATTCGTCAACTGAGCTCACCAGTTGGTCTGTAATGACAGACGGTCTCCCCGAACGCTCATCGTCGTGTGTGTTCCCCCTCCCCATGTTGAAGTTGCGACACCCCCGCCGAACAGACGACTCGTCCATTACATTGTCTCCATACACCTCCTTTAATTGGCGATGAATATCACATGGGCAAACGTTTCTTGCATTGAGGAATTTAATCACTGCCCTCACTTCACAACTGGCGGCGTTCTCAATTTTTTTAAACATTGTAAACAATCACAGAAACAACACAGGCAATGCTAGCGTCACGCAACTTGGCTCAGAGAAGGCAGACAAGCCACTGAAGCTATCTGACCTCGTCCAGCGGCTACTCGCGTCGTCAGCACTTCATGCGGCACGAACGGGTACTACTTTCCGGATGACCCTCGTAAGTCTTTAGTGAATGTGACACCTAGGTATTTTACCGTATCAACTACTGCTAGGTCACCTCCAGCTAATTTGTAAGCAAATCCCGTTGATCTTTTAAAGAAATTTACCACTGAACATTTATTATAATTTAGAGTCAATCCCCAGTTAGAACACCATTTAGTAATGCAATCTAAATCCTGCGCTAGAATAAAACGATCCTCATCCCCAGATATCTCCCGATAGATCACCGTGTCATCCGCGAACATCCTAATTTTACTTTTCACTTCGCGGTTCAAATCGTTAACAAAAATCAAGAAAAGTAACGGCCCGATCACACTTCCCTGAGGTACCCCCGACGTGACTCGAACGCTGTCGGAACTAGCGCCATCAAGGACTACCCTCTGTTCCCGCTCTGAAAGAAAATCTTTAACCCAACTTATGGCGCCCTTGTTTATACCCGCGACCTTTAATTTATGAATGAGTTTACCATGTGGGACTTTATCAAATGCCTTTTGAAAATCTAAGAAGATGGCATCCACTTGCCTACCTCTCTCACCAGATACAAGTAAATCATGTGTAAATAATCCTAATTGGGTTTCGCAGGAGCGGGTTTTCCTGAATCCGTGTTGATTGTCACTTAAAAAGTTAATATTGTCAAGGTGTCTCATTATTGAACTGACAATTATGTGCTCTAAGATTTTACAACAGATAGAAGTGAGAGATATAGGTCTGTAATTACTGGGATCCTCCCTGTCACCACTTTTAAAAATAGGCGTTATTTGCGCGGTTTTCCAAATCTTAGGTACTTTGCACTCTGTGAGGGATTTGTTAAATATAAATTCAAGGTACGGGGCAATGTTTGGAGCTAAATGTTTAATCACCCTAGCTGGTATATTTTCGGGACCCGGGGATTTGTTGGGTTTAATCTCATTAAGTAATTTTAGAATTCCTTGTTGGTCCACTGTTATTTTTTCCATGGGTGGAGTATGTATTGTTTCTTGGAGATATGCGGTGGCAACATCATTCGAGAAAACGCTTTGGAAGAATGAATTTAAGATGTTAGCTTTAACCTCGCTGTCTGTATGAATTACATTGCTACAATCCCTTAAGCAAGCCACGGTTTGTTTACTCCCATTTACTTCCCTAACATATGACCAGAAAGCTTTGGGGTCAGTGTCCAAGTGCTCGCAAAGTACTTTGCGTTTAAATTCCAGTAAGGCGCTACGTAATTGTTTTTTGGTTTCAATTTTAGAGGATCTATATGTGTCCCATAATTGTGTATTCTCAGGAGATGATGTGTTCACGCCTGCCCTCTTTACCCTAGAGTGTAGCATTCTCTGCTTTCGAAGGGCTTTTCTAACGTCTTTATTGTACCACCTGGGGTCGCGATTTGCTTTAACGTATTTTATAGGTATGAAATCTACGATTCCTTTTTGCATGATATTGACAAATTCTGTCCAAGTTTCTTCCACGTGGACATGACTTAAGCGGGTTTTGAACTCGGGTAGTGAAGAGTTTAATTGATTGGCAAAAGATTCAAAGTCTGCTTTATGGTAATTATAAATTTTTCTTTTTGGTTTAACAATCTTTTTTATTGCTATGTCCAAATGGACATTAATTGCTTTATGGTCACTCAAGCCCTCATCAGTTGATACACTAATAATACGTTCCGGCGTGTTTGTAAGAAATAGATCCAATATGTTTTTTCCACGGGTGGGCATGCGTACTGCTTGATGAAGGGAGTTTCTTTGAACCAATTTTATCATGGAATTGCAAGATTCGCGATCGCGGGTCCCAGATTTAACGATATTGCTGTCCCAATCTATACCTGGGAGGTTAAAGTCGCCACCAATTATGTTTATGCTGTTATTATATTTACGTGTAAACTTGTGAATTTGATCGTTGAGGGTGTGAAGTGTTTTCAAATCTGAGTCTGGAGGTCTGTAGAAAGAGCATAAATTTATGTTGGGTTGATTGGTCCGTAGTAAGGTGCACCAAACACTTTCTATGTTATTATTTTCAAATGAAGTTCTTCTGTAACTCATAAAATTCATTTGATTTGTTTTTACTCAATCAAAATGCCCTCGTATTCAGTATATTATCTTGCTACAAATAGCAAATACTTCCTTTAGTTTTTCTTTTCCATTTGAAGAGTACACTTCTTCAATCCTACTTTCATCACGTCACACCAGGGGGTGTATTATTTAGGACTAAAATGAGGATGACTCCCAATCAATGTAAATGATCAGCAACTCTCCTTTAAATGCCTCCTAGTGCAAACTTTGTTCTGTTTTAAGAAGTTAAGAATAAATGTAACCTTACAGTTTTCAATATATAATTCTGAACCCCATATTAAAATGATCTCCAAGCTGTTTGTACATTTTTCTCCATCAGTATTGCTCATCAGTTCTCTAGGAAACACCATTTAACAGCAAAGAGACTAATTGCACTTCGCTGAGGAATACCAAAATTTACTTACGTATGATTGTAGGTCTTGTCTTTTATGTTGTGTTTTTAAAGTAAAGAAGGAAGTGAATGCGGAATAAATTTTATTTGCATTCATCCCACATTTTTGCAGCTCATATATCATTTGGCACCTAGACACATCAAAGCATTTTGGAAAGACAAAAATTTTTCATCAGATTTCTGTTCCTTTCACCTGTCTTTAGCATGTCACATATAAGTTTAGAATCATGTATAACTCTGCCTGAATGAATTCTGTGCCCATAGAAGCTTGTTCAAATAGGCCTTGTGTTATAAGTATTAATAGTTACCTTCAACAAGAATAAAACTGAATAGATGCCTTCAGTAAAACTACAGTAAAATTAGGATTGCGATTATTAAAAGTTACAATTTAACTAAGTAGAAATGACAATCTTGGGAATTATCCATTTATTAGAATAATATGTACAAGTTACTAGGGGAGGTAACTGACAGCTATGGTCATTTAGTAAAAGAGCAACACTAGTGCTGTTGAGTTCTATTTTGATGTGCTGTTGAACACCATACTCATCCCAAAATCGACAAATAAATTAAATATGAGTACATATTTGAAAGGAAATTGATTTTTGTAGTCAACCTTGAGTTACTCATGTTAATTTGATACCTTAAAATAAATTACTGAGAGGAACCAGGATTTTTAATCACATAAATTCCTTGGTAATTCTAGGTAATTCATTGATTGTTATTTATTTATGATAGCAAATGTTCATGTTTTATTGCAGCATGAAAATTACTAATTGAATTTTTTATTTATTAGGTGGCATGGCGGGTGTATGCTCTGAAGATGGGCGACATTTGGCAATGATGCCGCACCCAGAGCGATGCACTTTGTTATGGCAATGGCCATGGCTTCCTCCTTCTTGGGCTGGTGAATACACCATGCCCTGTAATCCCACTGACCCTTCTCCATGGCTGCGAATGTTCCAGAATGCTTACCATTGGTGTGCAAGCCATCCAAGACATTAGAACCGTGTACTTTGAGCACTTAGTCAATGTTGCTTCATTCATTAGCATTCCTATGATCTGACTTCATAATTCGACTGTTTATTCACTACCATAATCTTGTTGCTCAATATATAGTCTGCATTTATTTTGTTATGAAGCACAATATTTTTTGAGAGATATGTTGTAATATGCAATCAAGTATTGAAAACTTATAAAAATTGTTGTAGCCATTTTTATACACAACTTTAATATTGTGTGTAGGTGCCATTTTGTAATGTTATTTTAGGGAAATGTTATATTTTCACATTTTTATGATGATGATAATAATAAAATGCATTGTTTAAAATACTTTCATTTTGTTTTCTTTTTACAAATAACATGAGTATTTGTAAAACTTGTACAACACAAAGAAGTAGCTTAAAAATACAAGGAAAATGGCAAGGTTTCTTAAAATACGTAACCTGAAAAACAAACATGAATTCAAAGAATTCCTTCAAATAGGTACCTCTAAAGTTGTGCTTGACATGAAATAAAGTATTGTCCATAATTGCAAGCATTTAAAATGTGCAAAAGTTGGCATGAATAGAACACATTTAAGCATTAAAAAATGATAATGGCAAATCCATTATTCCACCATTTCCTAAAGGAGAACAGCTGAGATGACTAGTCTCAGGGAATTACCATAAAAAGTTCATTCCCTGGAACTCATTTAACATTCATTATCATTGTCTCTCTTATAATTTAACTTAGATTATTTATAGACTAAGTTCTCAGAGCAAACAAAATCACTAGACATTTGAGAAAAGGTAAGCTATATGATTGTTTCTTAATGGCCAGAACATTATTGATGAAATATATTTACAAAGCGAAATACTACAGGATTTAATGAAACCACATTACTCTTAATACTGAAGATTCTGGACAATTTAATTAACTGCTGTTCTATAGTTTGTACTGCCACTGGACATTCTCCCTTCTCAAGCTGGAGATCTATAGCTGCTTTGCCTTGCCTGAAAATATGTCCCTTAAGGACTGCATAAAATATCTGATGTTTTGTGAAACTCTCACAAAAGGAATAATAACCACTTATTGGCTCATAACTAAAATATAAATACTCCTGAAGTCTTTTACCGCGTTAACTTCATTTGTTCGATGAAAAACCATATACTATGTTTAAAAAAAAATGCTACCACAAGTACAGATGTGCAAGCACCTGACACTTCAATTTCAACAAAAGCCAAAAACTTTTCATTAAAATCAACAATCACTGGACATTAAATTGGATGTCCCAAAAAACCCAGCTCAAAAACAAATTGAAGTGAATGCAAAACATATACATGTGTGTGACACCATTACTGCTTTATGATGTGTGTATAAAAAAAACTCATTTCAAAAAAGTTTTAACATCCAAACCATTCACCCAACATTCACTTGTGAAGGACATCCATTAAAGGGTTGTCGTGAAGTACAACAAAGGAGACAGCCATGCCCTCATCAACCGGGCAAGCATAAAACAGAGTCTCCGTGGAACACGATTGGTCGAGGAATTTGATCCCAATGAATGTGTAAATTGTCTCTGACATAACAACATAGGGGTCCCACCCAAAACCCCTTGAGAAAAGAATGTCATGATATCTTTGGTGAAAGTAAAAAAACACCCCCATTCAGGGTGGAGCCATGCAAGGTGAATCTCTCTTCCACTCAATTGTCGTGAGGAATGATTCGCATTTTCCCCTCCCATAAAGAGGGCCATACAGACGGAGAGAAGGGGAGAAAAACCCTGCACGGCTAAGGGGTGGGGAAAAGGAACTCAAAAAAATTGGGGAGGTTACTCCTGACTACACCGTAATCGGCGGCCTTATCTCCTTGGAGACCACATAGAAGCGATGTTTGTTACCCACGAGGCCCCATAACACAGCCACATTCTCAATGAGCACGTTGAATGGCACAGTGGCGAGAGCTCCGGCGATACAGAGCAGGAACCGCGGCAGGCCCAGGCGGTAGGGTGAGAAGGACTTCAGCACTCCGAAGACGTACATATAAAGGTTGACGGCCGCGATGAAGGCGCACAAGAAGTCCATGATCGGGGGACACGGAATGGGGCAGAGCGCGGCCAGGGCAACGTTGGACGTGGACAGCGGCATAGTAACCCACGAGTAGCAGGATATGGCCAAGAGCAGCTTGTGGCGCACGGGAATCCTGGGAGAGTGAACAGCCAAAAGTATGCCCTGCATCCACCGCTTCCTCTGCTGCACGAAGTCCCAGAGGGAGAACGGCGACTTCTCCCACATCTCCCCGTCGACGAAACCGAATGAGTATCCTTCCCGGAATGCACGCATTGCAAAGAAGCAGTCCTCGGCGACGGAGCCATCTGGCCCGTTGTCGAAGGATACAGCCCGCTCAGCACCAACCTGAAAAAATACATAAGGTAAAATGTTAGGAAAGATTTGCGGTTGTTGCATTAAAAGAAAATATATTCCAAAGTCTTCATCATTAGGTCGAAACCTGGAAAAACTATCTCTCATCCTTGCAGAAATATTCATTTTGACTGTCAACCGTGCAATGATCAAACGCAAACGGCAGTACTCGATAAAACTACTGCTACTTCTTATATTCACCCCAATTTTGTAACTACTAAGCCTATGGCTGTGGTTTACAACTTGTTAACCGTGTTGAATTCCGTGAGAAATGTATACGATTCTGAGATGGTTTGTCCGTGGATTATAGAATACACTAATGTTTCACTATATTAAATCAATTTAACGGGTAAATTTCAGTAAACGAGGATGGGAAACAAAGTACAGTTTAAGAAGAGAAAGTCGCGTGGATCTGGAAAATGTATAAGGATTAATTCGATACCACAAAAACCCATTACAACTTTTATCAACATCAATATTCCGCCATGCTCTTACTTCTTTAGTGCGCAAGGGCATTCGTATTACTTTGAAGAAGGAAGGCAGAATTAACAGAGGAACACGTCATTTCATATCCCCTTGACTTCCTACAATTATAGACAGGAAAATTACTAACCCGGAAGTGGTTGTGAAACGAAGACACGGCCCTTTATTAGTAGTGGATACAACGGTTGGGTAAGTAAATGAAAAATGAAAGCCTACAACAAGAAATTATACAAACAATCTGGTGGATAGCAGCCCGTTGATCTCAGCAGAATGTGAGTTATTGCCATTGGCAGAAGCGTATCATGTATCAACTACATAAATATTGCAAGGTGGTACTTTCAAGCCCATTCGTCCCAGCATTTATAACCTCTCTCGTAACGTCGTGAGAGAACGAACACACCCTTTCAACACACCCTTCAAAACCACCCTTCCCCTAAAATATAGTGCACGGACTCAACAATAAACCGAAGTAATTTTTATTACCAACAGTTTATTCGGCTGTTTTATATCCCTCCTTACCCGATTTGATACCGTCATTTTTTCCAGGTAAGAAATCCCTTGGGAGGCGCCACGTGAACTTCGGCAACTGAAAAATATTTCACGCTTACGGGGAAGGAAGTCTTATAACATGATATCATCTTAGGCAAAATTAAGCCATCAAATTGATATTTTGATTGTTTTGGAAATCTCTTCTCTGCTATTTCATGCGTTTCACTATTTCTCGACGAGCAGAAAATTCAAAGGACTGTGTATCCCAGTAAATTGTTTTGAGAATGCTATGTTCAATTACCGAACGCCTCTCGAAGCGTATGCGGAAGAGCCGCTTGCTTAAAATGATCGAAAAGAAATTAATCCAAGATATTATAGATTAAATATTTGGTATTTGAAAAAGATGATTTGCAACATAATCATGAGCTCCATTTACCGGACACTCGACATGACGACAATACTCTCTTCAGACCATCTCTTCCACCAACAAAATAAATGTCAAATGTTGAAAGCATAAACTCACAAGCGGTTGTTACGGATATAAAGTGCAACAAATGAACTGTATCGAAAGCATCTATTGTAGCCACACAAATACCATTGTCGCAACATATAAGGATTTATAATAATTTCCAACAGTTCCAGCTTATGGCGATGTGAAGCATTTCGCTGAATTTTAGCTTCAATCATTTACGTGAACTACAGACAGATTTTTTTATTTGGTGAGAAAATATTTGCTAGCCAGTGGTCGTAAAAATCTTAAAATTAGTATACAACATAATGCATATGCACCTTGTCATTCGTTAAAGCTTCCCAGTGATTTTTTCAAGTGCCCAGTTCGATTCCGTTAGTGAATCCGTAAAATTTCTTTCTTTGAGAGCGGTGTCCGTAGAATCGATTCATGTGAACATTATTATCAAGCACTTTCTATGGGACAAAAACGCTCCTGCATTATTTTAATCACTAACACGGGAATTCACTCATACCCTTATGAAATAATTAGTTGTCACATGCGGGAAACACAATTTGACGTTAGCTCAGTGCACTACATAGATAGCTATTACTTCTGGCACGGCCAAGGGTTTAAGAAAGAAAACTAATGCCACTAAAAAAAGCCAGTCAACTTCCACTGTAACTAGTGCATGGAACAATCGTCTGATATTAAACCAACATATACTGCTTTACTTAAAGACTTGAATTTGGCATCATTACGGAAAAGATAATTTGGCTGACTCCAATTATCTCAAGATAAAATTTAACGGAAATGTTTATGACCCCTCTGGAACTAAAAACTATCGAGGTTACTCATGAATAGATCGTGGTTGGAATTAAGAAAACCTTCGCTAAAGTCAAACAACTGATCAACTGTTTTTAATTCCTTGTAAAAATAGGAGGAAATGTTTGGAAGTTAGTTCGTTAGCACCTGAAATAGGGGACACGAGATATGTAAAACAATGCTGATAAAAAACAATGCTTGATCAGGGACTTTAAAAAGTATTACTTTAAAAGGCACACGTTTGCAAAAGATTTTCATCAAAAACTCACGGTATTGACCCTACATGCTAATTGGACAATAGAAATTCATCTCATAGCAATCTTCTTTTTTCTTAGAGAGCAGAATCACTGTAGAACACTTTCTACCGTCCCTCGGAATGATCAGAATCACTTTCGCGATTTTTTTCAGAATCCATTAGAGAAAGTAGATTAAATTCGATTACCGTCATCAAATCGTCACATACAAGGGTATTTTTTGACCAAAATTTGAACAGATCGATCAAATTCGGTACTTGACGTCAGAAAAGAGACGTCACTTTTTGAGAGGCCATAATTAATAAGCTCCATCACGAATACTACAATAATATTTTGATAAAATTATTATTGGACAATTATTATTATATGCATCAATATTAATGAGACTTTTCGCTGCACTATTTGTTTTAAGGTAATACGATTTCAGTAAGGTTTATTCACAATTTTAGGGTTCTCCCGGAGAGGGTAACATCAATCATCCACTAGTTATGATTATTCATGGTTTTCTCGTCGACTGTTGGAAAGGTAATGTAATTACGGAAAATAAACATGGAAAGTCTGAAACCAAAATCAAACATGCAGAAAGTAGAGAAAAAGTTTTGTTTCGAGGAGGCTAAATAAATATGGAACTTCGGAATTACGAGTTTGAAGGCTATGTGTAAGGGGAATAAAATGAAGGAGGTGGAGTAAGGGGAAGGAAATTAAAGCTTTCGCAGTAAAGTGACCGTATATACCAGACTAGAGCACAACCAAATTCACGTCGGCGTATGAATGTTTTGATTAAATACTTTTTTCAGCCACCTCGGGGTTTAATATTAGGCTTAACAAAACGCCAGGAGTAGGATCTGACCCTTAAGAGAATGGCCAGAAGACCAAAATTCACCCGATAGCGAAAAATTGAATTTTGACCTGGAAATGGAATTAACAGTAAAAACTAACGGCTCCTCAAATCGTCTGCCACTCCCCGAAGTGTCATTTAAATAAAAAATAATCAATAAATCGATACAGGAAAGCAAGCATGCACACCATCCTCGAATGCAGACTCCCTTGCGTTGTTAAAAATCTGAGTCATCAAACTGATAAGTCACAAAAAAATTATTACCACAAACGCCTTGCCCGCAAAAGGAGACTGCAAACTGATTTTTCACATTAACGAAATAACTATTCACTTGGCCACACCCCAGAGCAGGCTAGCAGCTCACATCTCCATTCACTAATTTCATATCCTTCACAGATAAATTTTATTTCAACCGTAACAAAAACTAAAAATTTATGATCCGTCACTCAATTACACTTAATGGACATTAATAAATGACACTAAAGAGAGATCGCCATATATCAACATAACATTACTGCCAAAACATTCCGACGCTCAAGATTCACATTCTAGCATTTTAAGCTTTCGTGCAACGGCTTTGTACGGCAACAAGCAAAATATTCCCCGACTTAGCATGAAATTGGCTACAGGCCCACCTTCGCAGCTGAACTCCCTTTTCATTTGAAAAGTCACAGACGGCCTCCACGAGAGACACCTAGTTTTCGGCGAAGGATTCAGGTGAGCACCACTAGATCCCGCATCCCAAAACCACTCACTCTTCCGGCTTGATCACCTCGGAGGAAGTACCACTGTTTGCGCGCCCCTGCCAAGTCTGTAGCGTAAGCCCTTCGCGCAAAACGAAGGGGAAAAAAACATTGTCTCCCTTAATATGGCGCCTCGCTGGAGTCTTGTTATACGTTTGCAGTCCTCACACCCTTGAGGCATTCTTCATCAAGCTTGTGAGAGAGAGAAATAGATAGATAAGAGAAAGAACGAGAGCGCGAGGGAGCCGGGCAGGCACCCAGGGAAAAGCTCTCCGAGCACCAACACTACCAAACCTCAAAACACAGGCACCACGCGTCCATGCCCTCCCTCCTCGCGCTCCGTCTTTCGCGTACCTAATCTCTTCCCCTCTCCCAGCCCCTTCGAACCCCGCTTCCCTCCCGCGCAGAGCGCGAGCGGTTCCCCATGTGGTGAGCGAGGGGTACGACGCGCCCTTCCAGAAGCGTCGCATCCCTAAACTCAATTTTCCGCTAAGCCACCGTCTCACAATGAAGGATACGTCCCAAGCCCCCAAGACTTTACGCGCGCCGCCTCTTAGAACCGAAGAGAAATTGCTGTGTGTGGGATTCTCAGGTCGCACGTCCTCCGAAGGAATTCCTGTAATTTTTTTTTATTCGGTTCATTGGCATGATATTAAGATTTTTTTCAGGTCCCTGGCGAAAAAGTGGAGGACATGCGAGCACGAGAGATATTGATCGGATGGCTCCCGAGGTTGTGGTAAAAAATCGCTGGGAAAAATAAAACTACTTCGAATGATTTGTCACGGATACGTTTTCGTGTACCTCGGAGAGATATGTACGTGCTCGTGTCATTCAATTCGTGATATCTCCTGATTTTTTTTCAAAGATGGCGTATTTCTCAATCGATTCCCGTCCGACTTTTCACATTGGATTTGAAACTGGGACGTGCCTTATCTTATAATAATCACTAATGATTTGATCGGAATTTTAACAAGTACAAAAAACCAATTTGTTATGACTTGACAGGTTTTCAAAGTACATGCTTTGATTTATATACATCGCTATGCACGAATAATTGAAAATCCAAACGATAATATGAATCTTAGCGCATTTAAGTAGATACTTCTACATTGCAGTCATATCATGGTATGATAGCTGTGCCGTATGATGTACAAAAACGTCCGTGGAAGCTAATAATTGATTTTCTAGATCATCGCCAGAGAATCATAAAGGAAAATGTGATATTTATTTCTGATTTTCTTCGAAACGATAGAAATTTCCTCGAATATTAGTTTTGTCCGGATTTATCAAACATTCGATACTTATAGAACTCATGCTTGATTTTTTCAGAGCTCGAAGAACCTTGGATAGCCAGACATGTTAAGGGGATTAAATGGGCAGAGTCCAAGCGGAACTGAACCTTCAGCAACAAAATCCAGAGGCACGATTTGCCTTCACTCTTTCGAAAGTACATGAGATTTGAAAGAATGTTGACGGGCGTGACATTATCAACAGCCAACTTGATGTAATTACACCAATGACAACATTAAAAGCCTGCATTGCTTAATCGCAACTTTCGCAAAATTTCACATCATCTCCAATCACCCTATAACGAAACTTAACCCAGGACCACGTGCTCGAAAACGCCCACCATTTCTGCTGTGGCACACCAGCATGGTGGCGTCGCACTGAAGAGTACAAATCATTTCATCCACGCCTAAAAGCAATTCCAAGCATAACGTAATACCCGCATACCCAACTCCTCCACCCCCTTCACCTCATTTCCATCCTTTCTGCCATATCATCCCATCGATGAGACACATTAGTAAGATTGATGGGAAACATCCCGTGCATCAACCCAAACATTTTCCTTGCGTGGCGTACGTTGGAATGTAACATTTCTGATAAATCATTAGAGCAGAGATGTTATTATTAGCGCAATCTTTTGTATAAAATTTTCAAAGAGCTGTGGGAGATACGCGATAGTTACTTCAACGGAGTCATTTACTAATGTGCACCGAATTGCAGGAATTCCACAGTGGTAAAAAAAACACTTTGCCTTGATTGGAATCCCGGTCAACGAGTTACACACTGCGAAATTTCTGCGTGTTTGTATGACAACTTTCGGCAACCGTTGTTCAGCCAGTGTGGAAGTTTCACCTGAGGTTGTAAATATAGTAATCGGGAAAACATTTCAAGCCAATGAAAGTATTACAACCACTACACTCTGGGATGTATTGATGAATTAAACATTTAGTTGATAGGTTTTTATCGATATTTTTAATCCACTTAAAACGTAAAACTATTGTATTTAGCAAATAGAGTTACAGACAGTACGCATTAATTGTATCACAGCCATTTATTTATTTAATAGTGCCCTGTAAGCTCTCGCTAGGGAATGAGGCAGGGGGTGATTACACACCAGACTAATCCTACATTTTCCGACGAATATTCTTTTTGATTGACTTTTATTTTATAGCATTTGATATAAGGATAATTTTTCACTCTGAAGTGGATATTTAGGTAATTTGTAGGTATCAAATGCATCAAAATAAAAAGAATACAAAAATACAATTGTGCGTTGAAAAATGTAGGATTAGTCCGGTGTATGATTATCTCCTACCACACGCCCTTGCAGAGTAGTATTGAATAAATAAATAAAAATAATTAAACCACGCGTTGATAATTAGCCAATGCGTAAACGACCTTTGTGATAGATCCTGGGCATCTCCTCGTAACATCTGTTTTTCGAAGTCCATTTGGTCAAACGTCCTAATTCTTCATACAGTCGACCCTTTTGTTAAACTGTGAGCATATATGAACTTTGATCCATGATAAAACAAACAAAGAATCAAACATCACTCATCACACTACTGAAATACAACCCCGTCCGGACCTAATAGTTCTGGTAGTTTAAAAAGGTTCCATCCTTTTACACAAGAATCCTGCTTTGTAAGCAATGAGTTTAACGCTATATACTATGAGTAGAATCGAAGTCATTACTTAAGCATTGCCTGAGAATTATTTATAAAATAGATTCGAATTTTCATCACGAAAATTTCGAAAGTTGAAGGCAAGCAAAATTTTATGCACGGTCTGGTAAACACTAAAAGACAATCCTTATCTCCATACATTTCTCATGGCCGCTTTTTCTCTTTTAACTTACGACATTTTTGCCATTTAAACAAATGAGTCACTGGAATACCTCATAAATTAACCTAAGGACATTACTGTCATTACGGGAAGCGGAATCCAGACCGAGGCTCGTCGTGAAAGAATGCCCTGTCAAACCAACCCCATCTGCCGTCTACACTAATGCTCGCGTAGGAAGCGCAGGCGGCGGACTCTCGCCATCGACGGAGGCTGCTACACGACGCGTCGTTATAGACGACGTATCATTGTCGCTTGAATGTTGTTCACCCTTCTCATCCCCTCCCTCTTCCTCAACGCCCCATCCGGTTCCCTCAGTCACTTTCGTGGCGGATTCCCCCACGACCTCCCCCGTTCCCTACTAACTCTCCCTACCCCACCCCACCATTCCCCCACTTTATTTCAGCGAGATGAGACGCCTTTGCAGCAGATCGATGTCTCTCATCCCTCCCTCCTTACGCGACGACTCGTTCACCCCTTTACCCTCTCTCCCACCCCCCCACGAACAGGAAGACCGCATTTGACCGAGACTCGCCTTCGACAAGGGGAGGAGGGGGCGGGGTGCGGGAGGAGGAAGGGGTAATTTTTACACGCTCGCTTACTTTTCGTGCACATACAATTTAAGAGCACCTAGCGCCGTCGTTCCTCCAGTCCACGCTGCGCCGTGCGTGACCCATCTATTCACCGATGGCCTTTGAGGAGGGCTATTTTCGGCCGACGAGAAGGCCTTCAATTTTTTTCTCCAAATTTCGCTTTTTCACTCTATTCTCCGCCGTCCCCTTATGTCCCATCCCCACGGCCCCTGCAAAAGCGTCCTCCTTCACCCCCTCTTTCCCCCCGTTCTTCTTTGATGCTTCCGTGCGGGAAGGGCGACGGCGGACCTAAAACCCAGCGTGGGAAGATGCCAGACGGAAATCGTTCCAAGTTACGCGACACCACTTTGGGAAATCATACCTCAAGACGAAAAAATCCACGTCTTACTTCACAAGACATCAGTTTAGGCATTCCGCATTTACTTTTACGGAAAGTTTCTTGTTAGGACTCGAATGTAATCTCAAGACGGTTTACGTACATGCGCGGTCCCCTTAATGCCGACTCACAACTTTTAAGTTTCATTTGGAGGCCTGAATTTAAAAATCAATTTAACAGTAGCCAATACTTTCACAGCAAACCTTTTAATTATTTCCCGGCACGGATTAATACGGCAATTCCAGCAACTTAAGTCCGTCATTACCGAAGGTCTCTCCATTTTACGTATTATAATCAACACTTTTCGCACTATTGCGTGGATATATTTTGAGTTACCGTGTAAACTCATTTCTTCCACCGACTTCCTGATATTTTAAAATTAGGATAGTAATATAATAGGCCCTCTGTGGCTATTTTATCTTTCAAACTACAAAATAAACTGTCAAAGTGGCATAAAAATGTTTAACTATATGATGAACACTAATGACAGTACTTGTTCATTCTTGAGTCCCATTAGCACCGGGTAAGTTAGAAGGTAGCACTACGACACGTTTGGGAATGGTTAAGTTTTCATGTAGTCAACATTAAAGCTTTCAAATAATGGAAAGTTTTCTTTCCATTAGGATTCTCTTGCTTACATTTATGCACTCCAACCATATTAATGTTTTCCTATTTCTTGAGAACTTAACTACCTTTTTTTTATCACTGAATATCGTAACATACTTACCACACTGGTTCCGGATAACGTTGGCTTAATATCCCATTTTGGAGCTTTAATATTGGTCAATTCTAGCTTTTGTGAGTGCTCTTCTGAATGGATGCTTCACGTACCATTGCTTTCGACAGAAATTATACAATATTATTTCTGTCGAAAGCAATTGTGCGCGAAGCACCCATTCAGAAGAGCACTCACAAATGCTAGAAGAGGGTGAAGTACCGCGGTAGGGGTAAAAATATTCGGGTCAAAATTATTCTGATGTGTATTCACCCCCTGCCACACATCCTAGCGGTGGCTTGTAGGAATCTAAAAAAATAAAAAAAGCACTCGTGCGCTGTCATTTTTCAAGCAGCGACTGTCTTTGTAAGTAACACGGCAGCATCTGGCATTTGACAGAGCCACGATATCTGGAGGGCAGATGGTCTCTCATCGCGTGGGGAAACGGGCAAAACAAGGAAGGCGTCAGAACTGCGGTTTCAATACGAAAAATTATCGCGGTCTGCAAGCGCCGCTAAGTCATTTGGGTTATGACATATTCATTACATTAAATTTCGATTGAGAACTATCCTGAGTGACTCATCTGCGATATTTGAGTATCAACGAGGTCGAGATGCGTAAGCGTTCTAAAAAGAAAACTTGGAGATCCAAGAAGAGGATTTATATATTGGATAGGGAAGGATCTATTTGCATGGGAGGGAACGTATTATTTATTAAATGTAGAACGCGCAATATTATTTGAACTACTAGGTTAGGACACTGAAGCAATGAACTTGGGCATACCATTGAGAGATTAACACTCAATGTCCCATTATAGCATTTCGACCTACTTTCTAAGAATTGAGCAAGAGAAAGTACCCTGAGTAACTTGATTAATTAGGGCTAAGAAACCACATACACACACATTTCATGATTGCTTCGTAAATGTTACTAATTAAACAATTAAAATACAAACTTTAATAAAAAAAAATATAATTGACAAATATTATTTTTATTAAAATTTCAGTTTCATCAAGATGATACCCGAAACATAAAAGTGAGATTGAAAATATTTGCGACGTAGGATATCCTGAAAGACTAGGCCATCGTTTCAAGGCTATAATTTGTATCAAAACATAAGGAAAGAAAATGAATATTTGGTAATTTCACATGACACGATATGAAACCAATCCAACTGGCTTTCACATGAAACATAAAGTATTTTGATATTAATAACGAATAAGCTTCACATAATTAGATCAGAAACCATCAACCTCACGAGGAGTATTTGCGAATAAATATTATCCTATCCTCAGAAGAGCCCAATACACAAGGGAAAATGGAATCCATTAGAAAACATAGATATAGCAGGCAATCCATGTCTCTTGAAATTAGGAATGCGCACTATCTGCCAACACCAGAAGTGGGAGGTTCTCACAGTGGAGCAGGCAAGATTCACTCGTGTGAGAAAAAAAGGAGTAGCGGCAAAAAACAGTTGATGGACGAACATCGGAGCATAATTATCTCTTGACTTTACTCTGGGAGATTTTATCACCCATAAAATCCCCTCTCTCTCGGTCCCTGGACCCAGGTTAAGTGGAGGATTAGCGTTAGCAGGAATACTATACCATCCAGTGAACACGTCAACGTCAACTATCTTCCCTTTCAATGTCTCCTCTTAAACCTACACCGGCGTGTTACGCAAGACACTAGTCATCATACCGTTAACATGTCACTCCCATCCACAAGCCCTAACATTATTTTTCTTTTCGGTCATTCAATGGTCATCCATCATTACCGACTATGCTGTTAATTAAAATAAATTATTCTATTCCCGCACGTATTTTAGTTCACTATTAATTTTAATTTGTTATCATAAGGTCAGCAATTTCACTCCTCCATAATTATGTTCACATGAACTAAAATTGTAAAAAGACGGGTTAAACAGCGTTTTCCAACGCGATGGTCTTCTTTAAAAGAACATCTAGACCAGACATTTTTTATCAACTTTAAACATCCTTAAATCCTGAAGATACAAAATATATAAGGAAAACTTTCACCGAAACAATTCTGTGAATTGCGACGATTAAGCACCCCTCGGGGCCATTAAGCCCTCTGGTAGGAATAAAAACCACAACAAAGAAAGTTTAGGTAGCCAAGAGAAGGTATTAACGGCAGAAGGAGTGGATTAAGTTTACGATCTGTTTCGCAAGGTAAGCACTAATTACATTCTCGGTCGAAGAAGTGGCCGTATCGATTGTGATAATCCCATTTGAAAACTACTAACCCTCAGAATATTGGAGTAATTGTCTAGTTACTACAGAAAGAAGCTGCTCAGAGCAAGTGGCACGTAGAATCATTGTTATTTTACAAATAGGCAACGAATTAAATATATATCTTTGACACAGTACTCGACTACCATTGTACATGCCATGGACTAGCAAGAGTACTTCTGTGACGAATACAAAATTCTTCCCTAGCCTATATTCTTCTTCAGTAGTAGTAGTAGTAGTATTTAGGGGAGGCGCCCGACTGCTTAGGTCTTTTGCGCCATAGGGGATGGACAGGAAAGGATGATGGGTGGAGAGAAACCCGGCGTCGGCATTAGCCTACTCTTTACGAAAGGCGCCAAGGGGTCCGCAGCTTAACGTCCCATCCGACGGACGTTGCACTCACGCAAAGTGCCCTCCACAAATCACCTCAAGTAGGGATCGAGATACCACTGAAAAATATTAAACACCGCCAGGATTTGAACCCGAGTTGGGTGGGAAGCCAGTGCGATAGCCACCGCACCAATCCCGATCCCCTTCTTCTTCAGTTCCTCATGCTTTAGATAATAGGTTAATAAAAATTTGTCCTATTTTTTTCTCTTGTGTAAAGCAGTACCTGGCGTCTGACTTAAATATTACCTTGGTAACTTACGTAATTACCACGTGGCCTATCTTAATACATATTAAACATTTTTAATTTCCGCAGCATGCCAAAAACACATCATTCAAGGTCATATTTTGGTCATTTTCGGGTTATTTTCTTAATTATATAGTATGGCACCATTTGAGCCGTTACTTGGAGGAATTTTTCCACCGTACAGACAAAATGATAACACAGCATTTCCACAAATTTACTTATAATTTTTTAATTTTTACGACAGTGACTTCACCACTCTGCAGTATCCGGTGACAAGTGGCATCATCACTATATTGATCGAATCAAAAACATTTAAATTACACCAATGGAAGCATTTACGCCACTATTCGCAAAATTAAATTTTCCGACGAGTGGAAATTGGACGAGTGTTACGGTGTTAAAATTTATGAAATTCACTTGGACCGCTCCGAGTAGCACGAAATTTCCAGCTCCGCCACTGCTGCGGAGAATTAAAGATTGTTCATTTTTTAATTATTCATCAGGGTTTTATGCACACAATCCTGAAGCATCGTGTGTTTATCCCATTAGCAAATGAAAATTTACATACTTAAACGCTATTAAACCTAAAATAAATTGGGGTGATTAACTTATCTCCAATTACAAGCATCTCACTTACGCACGCATAAAACGCAACATTCGCCAATTCTTTTTGCCGAATTTTAAGATGTGCGGGAATACAACCACCTTGGTCCAATGCCTCTTCTTGAAAGAAATCTACTAGTCATCTATTTTTTTAATTAAATGATAAATTATTATTATACGTAATCTACCGCATCAGGTAGATTTTGTACAGAGACAAGCTACCAAATAATACTCTTGTCTCTCCTAACAAAACACAACCCAACATCCTACCCTGCAACAAGACCCTCTTCATCTCTGTATTACTTCCTTCCTCCCTTCATTCTTCACAACAGTCTCCGGTCTATCACAGTCTTCAACATCCCAGTGCCCATCAATATGCTTTGCAACCATTTTTCCTGCCTTTATGACTTTTCTCAGCAATCCCCTCTCCTTCACCACCTAACCTAGCACTTCCTCATTTGTTTCCTTTCTGTCCACTTCTCCTTCTCCATCTTTCTTCACACCCACAATTCAAAAGCCTCCAATCCTCCCATATCATCCTGCTTCAATGAACATTTTTCCGCGCCGTACATAACTACGCTCCAAATCAAAGTTTTAAATTCAATAACATAACAAATTAATCTATTCTTAAACTATCGTACTTCCCTGTGGCTTTTGAATTACATAAATTTCATGATATTTTCGACATATATAAATAAAGTCAACAAACACAGCCTACCGATAGTTTTACACTTCGGTTCTGGCACTCATTTATTCATTTTTACATAACAATTCCAAAAAAACATTTTTCCTTTAATAATTCTTCATAAAAATTAATCAAAAGAAATAAAACTCAATTTCTCAATTCTGGTATCCTGCTGTCGAAGAACGTCGTTACCTCGTGGAAGGGTATTGCAGGGAATACTATTATATCAAAACATCGGGATAAAATCTAAGTTTTGATTAGGAATTTTAGAAGATATAATTATTTATAGGTATAATTATACGTTCGATCAGTTTTAATGGTTGTGTCAATTGCTTTTTATTACTCTGATCTAATGTTGTGTATGGGAAAAAGATGTCTAATGTCAGTTAGCAAGAAAGTTTGTTTCCGCCAGTCTTCCTCTCTAAGGCCAATTTAGAGTTTTTGCCCCAAATGCTTTGGGGTTACGTAACTAGGGGTGGGAAGATAAGTACAAACTGCTTTTTATAAAACGCACCGCGTCCTCAAGATTGTATATTTATATTCACGAAAAATTATTTTCACCGAAGTGAATTTTACCTCAAAAACAGAAAACACAGCCCCGAAGTTTCCATCACTTTTAAATAAACAGTACCTACCTTCTCCTGATTAATTTCCTTTCGAGGACACATGAATCAGTATTCAGTATTTTTAACATATTTCAATTAAACTAAATAAAAAAATGTTCCAACCCAAAAACTTATCAAACATTAAGAATGCGTGCACCTGCAAGTCCAACTTATTTATTGATGTTGTTTGGAGCTTTTCACTATTTAAATATCGGCGGTGAATATCAAGATTGATCGCAAGTCACATTGAGCGAGTGCATTTGATGCGTAGTATTCATTTTCCGACAAGGTGACAAGAAATAATTTTGATTCTGCTTTCGCATGAACTTTTCCCTCGCAATACATATACGTAAAAGCTAAGCTCTCAAACTGAAAATTTTAACTCCAGTCAGCACAGTAATATCTATGTACGTCCGAAACATATAAGTTTGCTTACGTATGATTTTAACAATGTGGCGATATGATCCCACCATGAAAATATAAAAGATGTACAAGCGATCGCATTCCACTTCCACTTGAAATCAATGAATGAATTTAATATAAGAGATTGAAATGTAATGAAATAATTGACTTTGTAATTCCACACACTTTATTTAAAAAACACACGACCCAGGTTTCGACGTTGAACGTCATCATCAGATGGTCCTCATAGAAGCACGCTGGCTATATATACCTTCTGATCATAGGAGGGGGGGGTTGGTCAGAGAGGGAGGTCGGAGGGGTAAAAAGGTTACAATGTAGCTGGGAAGAAAAGAGAATTACATTTTTGATTTAGAAGAGTGGTAGGTCTAGGAGTGGGGAGTGGGAGGGATACAAAATTTCGTTGGCAAGATCATCTTTCCAACGGACACATTTCAAAATTTCTAACTGCTCCAAAGCATCGAGCCTTTGACCTTTTTCTTCAAAATTATTCATTTTGAAGAAAAAGGTCAAAGGCTCGATGCTTTGGAGCAGTTAGAAATTTTGAAATGTGTCCGTTGGAAAGATGATCTTGCCAACGAAATTTTGTATCCCTCCCACTCCCCACTCCTAGACCTACCACTCTTCTAAATCAAAAATGTAATTCTCTTTTCTTCCCAGCTACATTGTAACCTTTTTACCCCTCCGACCTCCCTCTCTGACCAACCCCCCCCTCCTATGATCAGAAGGTATATATAGCCAGCGTGCTTCTATGAGGACCATCTGATGATGACGTTCAACGTCGAAACCTGGGTCGTGTGTTTTTTAAATAAAGTGTGTGGAATTACAAAGTCAATTATTTCATTACATTTCAATATGTTATGCAAATTCCACAAAGTTACGCCTGAGACAACAAATTTTAATATAAGAGTATGTAAATACAACAAAAGAGAAAGAGAACCCTTCACAACACTAGGAAAAATAAAACATTTCACTTAACCAAAATCTCACTAAGTAAATGGAAAATAGCTGAAATGTTGACTCAAACACAGTTCCAAAATTAAACGGTTTAAAGGGCTCATGACTAAAAGATGACATGAAAATATTCTCAAAACCGCCTCTCATTTCCCTAGGCTTTAAAAGTTGTTCAATTACCTACTAATGCCAGTCAAACATTGAAGTGCATGGCAATTTAAACTATTTACACACCAATTTATGTGCATTGGCATTGAGCCACAACCATTTTCGTAATTCAAATCCTGTTGCAAATTATAATAACTAGTAATAACAGAAAACTGACATGGAGCGCGGTTTTGTATGATACGGAATCTTCGTCGCTGAAGCCAGATTATAAGCTTAGATTTGATGAGATGTGGGTGTGTCCATCCAAAACCTACCTCAAACGGTTGACTACCAAATAATAACAGAGTATGACTAAGGCGCAGAACCCTTGATGAATAAAAACCACGAAGGTTGAATCAGATATCGCCAAAATTCACACGCCATTGCTAATTTTTAATTAAAACGTAAGTGGTAAGATTACACGGTTGACCCCCGCCTCAGTTCACCCCTGTTCCCAACTTTCCCACGTCCTTCGCGGGCCCACTTAAACCCCCCTCCATCTTTGTTCACATCCCGTCCCACCCTTAACTTGTCTCTCTTACGCTCCCACATACTCATCTTCACGCCCATCGCTTCCTCACCTCCTCCCCTAAAAAGAGACATCTAATTATACAGACGATAGTTCGACCCAACTTCGCAATCACACGGTAGGAAAAGGGGCAATTAACAGCACAGCCCGGACGAAAAAAGAACCGCTTTCCTCTTCGCTCAGGAAATTAGCGCTGCTATTGTTTCCGTCCCTCTCATTGAACAGTCGAAAGGCCACGCATGGCCCTGTGTTCTTATGTACTTGATAATGAAAAAGTAAAATTTGTTCCGAAATATTCACTTTCTAAATCTAATTCAGCCCGTACCATGAGTATTAGCTCAAATGATTTCCGTGTGATACATACGTGTAATACTACGCTTTCTGTGTTGAAAGCGAACCAGTAAACTTCTAATTTACAGAAACCCATTCGGTGAAATCCTTCAACTAATGAAAGGGTGTATCGTAAATATCCTCAGTGTTTGCGCTATATATCGAACTCTTGATTCCTTTGAAACTTAATTAATTCGGCATATAAATTTAGCCCGAAGGAAATAACTCCTTCGGAGCTTCCTGAGAGATAATTATTTTCTCACTCTCTCGGACCTTATACTTTGCTTGGAGCCAGGAATAGGTGTTATATATAAGGAAATTCAACGGGTTACACTGGAGAACATGGGAAATATAAGAAACATAATAATGCGTTTATGATGGAAAAGAGAACTATTGCCACCATCAAAGTTGACATATTGTGCAGAGGTTTATATATTTTGATAATTCATGACGATATGCAGTTGTTTTAATGGTGAGTAAAAATAACAATCCCTAAAGGTAGACTCCCCACTAAAATACCTAATAAATCAAAACTAAAATACTTTCACGATGGATTCAATGAATTCTGAATGATTACTATGCGCAGTGCATTCAACGTCCAAGCACACAAAAATAGAATGGAGAATGCACCACAATGTTATGTCGACGAGACATAAATGTCTAAAACAAGGGATCTAAGAAAGGGAAGAACAAAAAAAGCATCGATTGCAACTTAACTCGGCTCCCTAGTGTACAAAGACATTTTTCCATAGACCAAATATCATTACTTACGTGACACGCTTATTTTGCCATGCTTGAATAACAATGCAGGTTAGGGGCAAAATACTGCCGTGAAAGTCATGATAGTAGATTTTCAAGGCTGCAGACACGCGCATACGTTTTTGACTGGGTGGTGAATTACGGAACCACGCGCTCGAAAACCTTACAATAAGAAAAAGGTAATAGTGCTCCTGAAAATGCTTTAAGCTGTTGGCCAGCTGATAAATTTCACGGAAGCCAAAAAAAGTTATTTCACCAGATATATTCACACGGCATTAAATAAAACGGCAACGATTAAACGGGGTCTCCCTTCTCTAGCTACGTTAAGCCTTTCGCCTATCCACGTGCGAGCCGGCTCGTGCCTCTTCGAATACAATGACTACTCCCCCCTAGACCGAGGGAGGGGGCAACCGAAAAACCCACTTCCGCGGGAGAGGGAACAGAAATAGCTCCGGAAAACGTCATTTCAGACGGCGGTTTCTCCCAAAAGGCAACCGCAAGATGTTAAAGGGGCGACACTAGAGAAATAAAAAAAGATTAGCCGACGGGCATGTGTCATATCTTATCATGAGAACAACCTCAGCCCGCGAGCGCTCAATGGCACACACGTGACTCCGGTTTCATTACGATGACTCATTATCAGGAACCCTTCATGTAGACCGCCTAGATTCAAGAGCGTCTAAATCACATTTAAAGCCTCTGAAGGTATAGGGGTGGACATAAAATGTTTGAGCGGAAAAGTAAACAAGAGTCAATTTACCGTAGGATGTAAGCATAGTCTCTCGGTCTTCAGCCGTGTTAGAATTAAGTCGAAGCATGAAGCCGCAATCATTATTGGTCCTAGTCTACCGGTTAGGAATAGGTATTAGACGGACCCTGAACACGATCACACAACGCTGTTGTCTTCTAAGGAAGACGAGTTAGAAAAATACGCTGCTATGCATTAAAGTGCACTTTACTTTTAGCTAAGCGGAAGTAAATGTTGTGTTAAGACGAATTCAAAAAACACAAATATGGGTTCAAACGGTAATAACATGTTAAAGCTAAATTTTCACTGTCCTCCACTCAAAATTAATTGTGCACAATATTAATCTTGTCGATGTTACCGTATCCCCTTGTATTATGCGACGTTTCAAATTTTCGGCGAAAAAATAATGCAAAGTAAGTCGTTGGAAAATATCTTTCCCCTTTAAAATAGCGACAATTACTTTAAGATGAAATGAACTTATAATAGGCGAATCATTTTAATTGCATAGTTCTGCGCAAATAAAGCACATTAAGGCAAGATTATACATCCTCATTAAAATTTACTCCAACAGAAAATATGTGCAATATTAAATCGATCGGTCACCATCATTTTCCCTCTAAAATTACACAAAATAATACATTTTTAACCAACGATTAGGTATATGAAGCAGTCAAAAAATCAATTCCTTCTCAGAATCACGATAATTACTTCAAAACGATGAAAGAAATGGCGCCCTTTGTATAATTTTAGCAGACTCTGCATATAAACTTCAATTACATTATAATATGGCCAGTGAACATAGCACAAGCCAAAAATTATTTTTAACTCCAAAACTGAAAGAAAACTTTTTTGGTTTCATTAACCATTGGTACTATACACCTATAGACATGCATAAACAACAACAATGTCGACGAGGGATAAAACTCGTATCGCAGTAAGCCTACAACGTCAATACAACCATTTCATTTTGGCGGCAGATTTCTCTTATCTAAAGGAGGCTTAATGAAGATTCCGCGAGGGCTTCATGAACCCTCTTTAGCACGACCAACCAAGAGATAACACCCGTTAGAACAGTATACATGGGTAGTGGCTGTTTCCAGGAAGATATCAAGAACTGAGGTGTTTCCTGATGTGAAATGAGAATTATCCTGTCATTCGGCAATCAAATAATGACCTTCGGTGACCTATGAACTTTGACTCACGGAGCTCCTTTCATAATTCAAAACCTAAACAAGAACTTTATAGAAATATTCAAGTTCCTCCCTAACATTAAACGCACTCCCCAGAATTATCTGTCAACTAAATAAATAAGGGAAAACATGAAAAAAGTGAACGTCCCCAGGTGACTTTTGCAACATGGAGAAATTTTTGATTAATACAAAATTAAACTATTATGTAAAGACAATATTGACGAACACGCTGGGGAGCTCTGGAACAGTTGAACAGATGCAATAGAAAAGCTACACCAAGCCTTATCTCGTTTTTACAGAAAATATATACAAGTAAATATACACTTATTGCCAACGGGATGGTACCTAATGAATAGTGATCGGCTACTGATCGGAGCAATCCGGGCGATGCCCAATTGATAGCCCAAACTGCACCCTTCTGCCGAGGGAACTTCCTTGGAAACCGCAGGTAGCTGGAGGAAATCCGCTAATTTCACAATCTAGTCTTTTTTAATACCAGATTATATCGTCTCACCCATTATATCGAACTTCTCTCGAAGAATGAGGATAATTTTTGGTATTTTATCAAGCGGGCACATGGCAGTAATTTAAAAGAAAGCTGAAAACATTTTCTAATGAACAAGAGCTACGTTTGTTTCAATATCGATGATCTAGTTGCCTTAAGCAAGCTGACCACATAGGTTGTTGGCTTCTACCAACGCTTTCTCTTCAAAACCACAAGCTGTCACAACCCTTTCCTTAACCCGAACCTCCCCTTTCATTCCTCGTAAGAACTGTCGTCCCCCACGGACCCTTCTTGGGGATTCCGGGTAACTTAACGCAGCAAAAAAATACACTTACAAGGCTTCTTCCCATAGCCTGTTGGCAACAAAAAAATGACCAAAACGTAAGGACTCCTATATTATATGATGGGAAGAAGACCGCTAAAAACGGCTAACTTGTTGAGTCAAGAAAAGGGCTTCCCACAAATAGAAACCTCTCCTGTTGTATAATTAGGAATAACCCGCTAAACTAATTGCTCGCTAATTAATTAATTAATTAAAATTTCAAGACCACCCCAAAACACAGGTGATTGAAAAATCTTTGAAGGCACTCAAAAGTGAGTTGATTGGAGCACCGAAAGTTCTGTGGATTGAAGATCATATCCCATCAATGAAGGAAGTTCAAACTCATCAGCCTCATCCCAATGAAACTTTTGAGTTTTACTTCAGTAATTATCGTACCTGTATGAATTTACAGTTCTCCCAATGGTGGAAGGCCATCTGTTAAGTGCCGACCAAGGTTTGAAGCAAGAAATCTTTCGTTTTTCACGGTTTCCCAGAAACCTTTCGCTGGTATAACATAAATGAAAAAATCTTCTGAATTTTAGTGAAGAACTCGTTATCTTCACTTCGAGATTTTTTAATAATAGCACCTTTTTTGTCTCCCAAACCATTTTCAAGGTGAGTGCGTGCGAGTTATGTATCTGTATCATCAGTATTTTGAGGGTACGTTTACTTATTTCCTATTTACGTGAGCAATATGAAATTTTCATCTAGCAATTTTATTTAAATCAAAATAACTACTTAGGCTTTAGCTATAATAGGCGAATTGGAGAGGAGTTGAGTGTTATATCCATCCTTCCAATTAAAATTCGGAAATATTTTGAGGTACTCGACTTCACCAGATTTCCCCTTTCACTTCAAAGGGAGTAAAGTGCATATGTACAAGTAAGTCAGTAAGTTCTGCATAAAATACACCAAAAAGTTTTTAAACAAATATTAATCAATCCTGTAATTTCAAAGGTAATTACTTCACTTCCCACCAACGTCCGCTAAGGACTCAAGATACAAATAGGCCTAACTGTCAGTTATCAGGAAAAATACATGGCGTGACTATCATTAACATTCCCTGCATTTTCGGTCACGTGTGCCGTCTGGAACCAGTTCCTTACAGATAAAGACAATGTAAATAAAAAAGAAATGATAAACATGATATAAATTATGCCACATCAAATATAGTAAAGTGGTATGAAGGCGTCACAAATCCATCGTAGCATGCTCATATTCATATGAGCATACTACGATGGATTATAAGTTAGACGAATGGCCCACAAAAGCAACGGTACAATTACTGATAAAATCTGTCAACGTGAATAATGACGCTAGACTTTATACACATAAAAAAGTGGGAGGATAGTCACCAAATTTACTATGCGATTATGCACTATACAAAAAAAGTTTAGCATCAATTTCCACACTCAAAAAACTCACTTGTTTTTCACAAAACTTTTATTGTTGGCCTGGCATATGAAATTTTACTTCTTTTTTAAAAAGTGTGGGTGAAGGTAATCGGTGTAAGCAAGTGTTAAGGGCTGTGTAAGATAATTCTTTGGCGAATATTATTCTCATTTTCTGAACATCATTAGAGGATTGAAGAAACGTGATGGAGACAATTACATTTGAAATCGGCAATATGGAAGAAATTATATTATTTCCTTGGTGTTTCTCATAGTGTTCACAGAATCCGAGTGCAATAAGGAAAATAATGTTCTTAAATCATTACGCTAGTGTTCTATCAAGGTAATATTTTCCTTCAAATCAGCTATATATTTTTAATTACAGCTGTTTAACCTTTCAAAATAGGGAAACTCGTACGGATAAACCAATGTGCAAGCTAAATTTATCAACATTACTATATTCAAAGCGTGAAAAATCAATTTCCACTTGGAAAGTGGGAAATTGCTACTGTTCTTTAATATGTTCAACTTCCACCACATCACGCCTGAAGCTACTCAATTTATTCCGATTGTCCTAAACATCGCGATCAAATCGTCCCCTGCGTGCGAAACACTAACAGAGTTTACCACGTGCTAAGACTCACCTGCTATATATACTAATATTGGTGGTGGTTAATGGTAAGAATACCCAAAAAGATAAAACCAAAGTTGTTGAGTAAAATCAACACTAAGGGGGGGAACGGATGAAAGGTATCCTTTGCACCACTTTTCTCCCCTCAAACACGCAGCTAGGAACCGTCATCCGGCATCCAGAGAAGAGTCCGAAGCAAGAGCAAATTCATAACTTTCAAGACAAACCTAAATAATTTAATGGCTACATATACCTTACCTTAGCTCCTTTTACAGTTCATTGTAGTTTCTACCTGCCTTCATACATATCATGTATACAAAAAGCCTATTCTATTCATTTTTCCATCCCGCTTACTTTTAACCCGACCTCCCAATTACACCCTATAACATCACACTACCTTATATTATACGTATCCTCCATTCTTTTTCTTCCTTTTACGGGTTTCCCATAGAAACTTCCTCTCTGCACCCAGCATATTTAAAACGTAGTCGTTAGTTTACCACTTTGATCGAATTGCTTTATCCATTCTTCTCCCTATCCAGATCTAAAAAGCCAATCTTCATGCCTCAAATAGCAGTTTTCCAACCCATTCACCTTCACACACTCCATACCAGTCTTTACCGACATTTGATTCACTTCTTCACCAAGCGTACCTGCCATTAATTTCTTTCTTCTTGCTAATGCTTCATTTGCCAAAGTTCGCCATTCTTCTAATGTCCCCACTACTAAGCCCGTTTTCCTCCAAAATACAGCCCAAACACGTGACCTATAAAATTATGCATTTCCCGACGCACCACCAATGATTTATTTTTTAATAAAATTAAAATTCCACTAAAACTCACCTAAATTCAGGTACAATACTAGCTTCGTGAACAGGAAAGCATTCGTATCCATGTAGTGACAAATTCCGTTTAAAATATCCAATATTAAGATTCAAGTTTACAAAGTTTGTATAAAAAGTATCGGCAACAATTTTTTCCTAACTTGTGCGTAAATTGCTGAATTCAGACCGTATGTGTACGCATGATCGCAGATCGTATTAACACTATTTACATGACAGCGCACACCACCATCACAGAAAATTTGGCGGTGCGAAAGAACTGCGCTTAACTCGTCCCTAAGGTCTTGACGGACGACCAAATGCAGAGCCGAGGGTCTGCTTGCAAAAGCTTTCTGCAACGGTACCGCGTTGATTCCCCAGCCCCCTTAAATTTCCGACTTGGCACCAGCAGGCTATCTCCTTCCCTTCCCACAAGTGAAATCCTCCCTCAAAGGACACCACCACGGGACCCTAACGGCCGTCAAAGAAGCTAGCAAGCGTGCCCTTAGGGATCTTCCAGAATCCGCTTACCAGTACACTTTGAAATTGTTGTAATTTACTTAATTTCTATACACTTATTGTCATTGATTAAATTCATTTTAATCTCATAAAGAACAATTATTTGTCTTGCATGAACATAGTTGAACTTTTAGGGAGAAAGAAAAAATTCAAAGAACCATGAATTTGGTTTAATATGAGAAATTTACTTCAAGCACAAGCTTGAGTTTCGACGGGAAACCAAGAAGCATTTCCGCGGCTCATCGCAGAAATCGCGCGGAACGGCGCTCTGCTGATTTCGTGCGAACAGCACGCATGAGAATCAGTGAATAGCAGCCCTCATCAGCACGCAGAAATGAGTTCACCTCGCAACGAAAGGACGGATTCACACTGGTGTTATCATTTGAGTTGGTATCTGCTAATTTTTTCAAGAACAATTTATCTCCAACACCTGAGAGTACTTAAACTTTTTCGTTTGATTCACAGCATTTGTTTTACCCCTATTTTCCCCGTGGAACGTCCCCAATGTGAATGTTTACGACAAGGTAAATTAACGAAAAATAAGCAATACTCTCCCATAAAATACAGAAAAATTCTTTCCCAATGAGTCCTTATAATTTGCATGCCCGTCTGTTTAAGTCAATCCCCAAATACTAGACCGTAAATGTTTTTTTACTTCCCGATGACCTATTTGCAAAAATTGCAGAGCCATAATACTAATAAAATAATCACACAACTGGTTTCGAGCTCTCGCAGGGATCAGTCGGAATAAGCTCCGGGCTAATCCTACGACAAAATATAAACTCTAAACACCAACAGGACCTAGTATTAGCTGCATAGAGCACTTCACACAAATTTTCTACATTTTCAACATGTATGAACGATAGCTCTTTTTACCCTAGCGATATGGCTATCAGCTACCGTCAGTATTTCATTTATTCAAAACAGAGACAATCAACAAAAATTAACATACGGTACCGATTAGAAACTCGTCCAGCCAAAAAATTCCTATCCCTAATTCTTTAATGGCATGCATACAAAAGGAACGAGTTCAGCGACTTGTTTACTGAAAATAATCTAAACCAGGACAAGCCAGAATTTTAAAATCAGAATTGTTTTATCTCGACGCAAGGGCATACTTCCTATCCAAGGTACTTTCGAGTCAGCAATCACAATCGGTCAAATAGGAAAACTAATCAACGTAGCCCTAATTTTTCTTGCCTTTCACGGAAAAAAAACTATTTCCTACATTTGGAAGGAAAACCACTTTCAAGAAGACAACAGTGCCAGAAAGCAATAAGTGGGGCAAGATGATACCCTCGATGAGCTGGTTAACGTCAAATCCATTGTGATAATGCCTTACTGGAGGCGGCCAAAGTTATCACGCAGGGTGCAAGTACAATGAACTATACTCATTGAAGCCATAGTTGCAACATACTGGCAAAGTTCATGAATTATACACTACTTCGGGTGCTTTAAAATACGCAGCGACAAGTATCCCAGCCAATAAAAAAGTAAACGATTCTTACCCATGGATTTTAGTACACCACCTTTCGTCATTTCCTCTAATCACTTCCATGTGTACGATTGCGTTCACACCCAGTTAATATAATTTGCTAGCCACAACTTTAGTTCACTCTAGCTAAAAAAAATCCCCATATATTAAAAATGCAAACTTCAGCCCATGTCTTACGCTCAAATCTGCGAAGACCTGATAAGCGAATTTTTCATTTCCATCATCTCGATTTCATTCCGATATCCAATTTCCTCAATTAAGCTTTTAGAATTTCGAAATTCCTGTAATAAAATGAAACATTAACACAACTACCTTCGAAAGGAATTCGCAGCTTCGCAATACAACTGACAGACAAGATACGGAACTCACAGATAAAAAGATATGCTAGCAAATAAAAGGAAACAATTGAAATAGATTAATCTGGTCCATCGAGCAACACCGCTCAACATGACGGCTAAGAGTACGGCGTTTGCGAAACGGCACGCAATGAAATGGTCAATAATACGTATCAAAATGAATGATCCATGAAATTCCGTCGATTCTATTGTGACTAACATAAGCTGACCTGGATAGGAGTTGATAAACATTTACACTCTAGAATGACCATAAAAAAATAAGTAGCAAAATGATTTATCGCTAGTTCAAACAAATGAGTGTAACTGGGGAAAAAATTAACGAAAAAAAAACAATTTTTCCCTTTGCGTTTTTAATTCGTTTGAGCAAAATAGCAATTTCTCCTTTTTTTCAGAAGAAAAAACCTGATTTTTCCTTGTGAAAATTACATACACAGCGAAGTGTAACATACGCGATACACTCACAAATTATTAACTCTCGTCAACAGACTAATTTTAAGTTCGGGCTAATTATTAAACTGTAGAGGCCCCAAAACAACAGCATGCGCATATTTTGAATCAAATCACGTCCTGTTATCTTGAAGACCGTGTTACACGACGGAATTTCTAGCCACAAGTCCATTCAAATTCCGCGAGGTCATTTGCACGATGAGGCGGTCAGCATTTGAACACGCTCCAATTCAGGCCGCATGATACCGTGAATGATTGAATCTATGATATCCATGCACGACAACCATTTTATAAATTAAGGTGCAAAATCCCGTCGTGTGCTTCAAGTACATATTTCCAATATCGTACTAAAATCGAGTCATGTTAATGTCAATGGATACCCTCTTCTTGTAACCAGAAGACAATCAATTTTGTATTGATAGTTTGGTTAAAATCCATTAAGCTCAGTAATGAAGTTTATTACTAGAAGATTGCTATGGAGAGTATCAACCAACGTATTTGCAGGAGTACAGTTACGTAGTCGTCCTGTGAGCGCCCATAGGCTTAACACTGACACGCATAAGCTCCCAACTGTCCATATTTGGAAACAGGTTTTCCAATATTATTATAATCGGCAATCTACCGGTTTAGTTGGTTGTTTCATGGAAAGAATATAACAAACAGCACAGCGATAGTTCCCTTCTCTCTTAATAAAACAGCCCAATATTCATCCTTTCCATTAGCCTCTCTACCTTTCTTCATACTTCCTCCCTCGCTTCATTCAATCCAACACTCCTATCCTTTTCCTCCCCTTCCTCGCTTCCTTTACATTCTCCCCTCTATCAGAGCCTTCAACACCCCATTGCCAATCAAAATGCATCCATCTTCCCCGCCTCTTATCGATTTCTCCAACCAACCCCTTCTCCTCCCACACCCTGCGTATCACTCCATTTGTCTCCTTTACAGTCCACTTCACCTTTTACTTCTTCTCCACACCCACATTTCAAAAGCCTTCAATCTATGCCTATCATCCTGCTTCAATGACCATGTTTCCGCGCCGTACAAAACCACGCTCCGTATCTAGGTTTTCACGAGCCATTTCTTTACATCCTTACTCAAAGTACCTACGAGGGTCATCCGGAAAGTAGTACCCGTTCGTGCCGCATGAAGTGCTGACGACGCGAGTAGCCGCTGGACGAGGTCAGATAGCTTCAGTGGCTTGTCTGCCTTCTCTGAGCCAAGTTGCGTGACGCTAGCATTGCCTGTGTTGTTTCTGTGATTGTTTACAATGTTTAAAAAAATTGAGAACGCCGCCAGTTGTGAAGTGAGGGCAGTGATTAAATTCCTCAATGCAAGAAACGTTCGCCCATGTGATATTCATCGCCAATTAAAGGAGGTGTATGGAGACAATGTAATGGACGAGTCGTCTGTTCGGCGGTGGTGTCGCAACTTCAACATGGGGAGGGGGAACACACACGACGATGAGCGTTCGGAGAGACCGTCTGTCATTACAGACCAACTGGTGAGCTCAGTTGACGAATTCGTGAGGAACGATCGGCGCGTCACAATTGATGACATCTGTGAGCATTTTCCCAATGTTTCTCGAACAATTGTTCATGAAATTGTTAAACACCATCTGCATTATGCAAAAATTTGTGCAAGATGGGTCCCTCGCGTATCTCAATGAGCTGGCGGCGAAGGACTATGCAGCAGGAATACAGAAACTTGTCACACGTTATGACAAATGCCTTAATTTGCTTGGAGATTATGTTGAGAAGTAGTTTAAAGTATCCTCTTTCAAATAAAATTTTTTATGTTTGTTAATATTTACTTTTGTGTCTTTATTTCACGAACGGGTACTACTTTCCGGATGACCCTCGTATCATCGATTCCCTCCTCCATGTAAGAGCTTCTTTGCCTAGCGAAATTCTTCTCCTTATGTCTCTACTAATAACCATTTTTGTTCAAAAAACCTTCGAGATAGGTAAACTGCTCCTCTATCTGCAAACCCAACTGATTTTATGAATTCCCACCGAATTTCACCCAAGTCTCCAGTTCTTCCCATGCCTCCTTATCCTTAAAATATACTTTGAAGAGCACAGGTGCAACGACTGTCTTGCTCCTCTTCCTAACACTACCAATTTGGACTCTCCATCCGCACCTGAGCAGTCTGAGACATGTATAGGTTACGGATAAGTATCCTATCCCTCGAACCTATATACTCCTATTTTTTCCATTACATTCATTGATTCTCGCCAATTAACTCTTTAAAGCTTGTTTTCGAAATCTACGAAACAGACACATACATCCTGATTGCCTTCTATGCTCCTCTCTATCAGTGACCTCATTACTGCAATGGCATCACGCGGGCCGGTCCCCTTCTTGAACCTAAATGCTCTCCATCATCCTGTTGATGATCCTGAGAACCACTTTAGCGGCGTGACTTTTAGACTTATCGTTCTGTAGTCCTCGCATATTGCTGTTTTTACTTTTTTTTAAAAGAAATTAACACTGATCGGGCCAAGTCTTCCGGCCAAATTCCTCCCTCAAGACTGCTTGAATAATTCCATAAAAACTCCCCCCCCCACATCTTCCTAAACCTTTTAGTAGTTCTGCGGGAATGTTGACTACCCTAACGGCCTTATTTGATTTCAATTCCCTTAATGCCTTTTCTATTTCGCCATCGAGTAAGCTTGAACTAAGCTATCCTCCTCTACGTCACATTCTCTTTCTATATCTAACCTTTCTGGCCTTATGTCTTCGCTGCATAATTCCCACTGTTGATTCCTTCCATTTTCTTGAAGCTTTCCTGGTTCAAATAATAGTTTTCCTGACTTATTTTTGACTTGAATTGTTTGCAAATATTATTCCTTTTTACTTTCCTGGCAGGGCTTTCACCTTCTTATAAAGCGCAGCAGTTTCATTCATTCTCTGTATAATTTCCATGTCTTCGCACTGAGTTTTCCACCTCGCTTCTTTTGCTTTATTTGTTACCCACCTCAGTTTGTTATTTCACTCTTTATACTCCATCCTACCTAACTCTTGTGTTTATATTCTTCCATCTCCTTCTCTCGTCTATCTTTCTAATACTTTCGTCCATAAATTCATGGTTTCCTTGTCCTTCTCCTATTACGAGTTCTTGTAGTCTTTGACTTAGACTTTTAGACCGGTTAAGAACAAACGAGTTTAACAATGACACTGAATTAATTATTATAACCCTACACTATTTAGGTAGTTCCGGCCGCAAAGATAAGGGCTATATACTCCAGTACAGATATATACAAATGTCAGCTCTTTCTCCGGACTATCAGGAATCAAAATTGCTAGAAATCTAAGTCATCATAGAAATAGCAAAGACATTCCACTTTCAAATCACGACAAGATGAAATACTACGTAGACATAAGGTACATTCGCGAGTACATGTTCATGTTGGTTGATAACAAGTTAGCAACAAAGAGTTAGTACAAGATTTGTATAAAAAGTATCGGTAACATATGTACATGCATTCGCTTGCGTGTAAGTTAAAAATGTTTTTGCATGGTTATTTACGCCTCTTGATGGTGTAGAGTGGAATGAATTAGCTGTTTAACGGGTGGGAACATATAACACCCCCCACCATACGCCCTTGCGGGGGTATTATGTAGATGCATATTCTTGTTCGAGGCTTTCGATATCCCTTTTTTATATTTCCCATTTTTCGTCTGTAGTATCCAGCTCCCTTTCCTCACTCATGATTTTTTTCTATTTCCTGCTGGTACTCCTTCCTTGTCAATCCAGTAAATGCTTCTACATCACATTTCCTTAACCGCATTCCCCACTTCATCTTTTTTTAAATCGAAAGTTACTCTTCACATTGGCTAAATTGTGATCCGAGTCTCAAACCGCTCCCGGGAAACTGAGCGAATTGATTATGCTGTTCCTAAAGCTGCGTCTAAACTGGTAAGGCATTTGGGTGCATGTCAATAGGTCCCTAAATATAAGACACCAAATGAAAATGCAGCTTTTTTGGACACACCACCCAGAAATACTGCCGTGTTGCTAAGAATGAGTAATTAACAGATGATAAACTAGTGTAAATATTTTGACAGTTGAGATAGCTCATACAGACATTTTGTGGCTGGAAAAACCACATTATGTTGAAAAATTCCGAGTTAACTTTACAATTCATTCGGCGCTTGACCGAAATTAAAGTAAGTTATTTTTTTAACTATTCATCCGAAAGTGAACGGCTCCGATATTAAGTCAATTACCTTTCCGTCCATAAAGCTGGGCTCGAAATCTCGAAAGCATAAATACCCGAAAAAAACTCGATTCATTATTAAGCAGCCGATAATCGTACAATTTAGCATGCTTCCGGCGTGTAATAGAGGACTTTTGTTAGGCCATCACTCGTAACGATTCACGAATTTATGCACGCAGTGTCACGCGCCGGAATGTGCTGCATCGTATATCGTGCAAAATGATCTTGAGTCTGCACGAGAGTTCTATCAGGGGAACGGAAAAAAATCTTAATGATGTCCATCTTTTGTCAAAAAGAAGCATTAATATCCAAGAAGTTCCAAGAAACAAGTAAACCGTTTTCTGCCCATCATTATATGCATATAGAATGTCTCTGCAATGGTAATAAAGAAAACCTAAGTGCGCTATGACAAAACCCTGAAAAACACTCTCGGCAGAAAATAAGTACTTTACGTAGGGAGAATTTTGGACATGGTAGCACACACCCCGGTGGCTTTACTATTGTTCTCACTCAGATGATAATTCCGGCAGGGTTAGCAAGAGTGGCTAGGACTGAGGAAAAAATAAGGTACACACGAACACCGTAGACGTTAAAAAAAACCCTTACGAGAGTATTCCAATTTTAATGACAAAACACTAGAGAGACCATGCAGCAGATATTCGTGTACACTCGCAGAAGATTGTTGCCCAACGAAACATTCGTAGTTAAAGAGTACCTAAATCATCGGTCTCGAAGGGAAATGAAGAGAGACGCATCTCACAATGGCTGTCTGGTTACGTAAGTCGAGCAAACAATCGCAATGGTCACATTCCCACGCCCGGGTCCATTCAGAAAAACCTTCCCGTCCCTCCACTCGAAACCTTGGCACTCGCCCTCCCCTCCACCTATATGTTCCACGTAAATCGACATTCTCCTGATCGTTTCTTTTTACGCCCGTCTTTCTTCCTCTTTTCTTCTGCCTCTCATTAGAAAATTGCTTCCCAGACCACACCAATTGCTAACAAGCTAACAAGTAATTGCTAAATCTACAACGCTTAAAGAATGCAATGGTGTTTGGTTCACGGTGTTCAACTTAGATGTATACTGAGATTTATCCTATGCCATATGTAAAAAAATAATTTCAAGAGAAACTGTACAACGTAGAAACTTTTGAAATCTTGTCTAGTTGTAAATTAATGAAAACCCGTAAAGAGTCCAAAAATGAGGAATTTTTCAGAAATGAAAGCATTAAAAGAGATAAAATATCAATGAGAGCAAGCGTGTACGGCAAATCATATCTTGTAATAGCAGCTAATCATAACTTTTAATAAACAGCTATTCATATCTTGTAAGAGCAGGCTGTCCGATACAATAAAGGCGACTTCGATTAAATATACTGACAGGTTCCCTTATATTACAAAAGGTAGCGCATTCTGATAATAAGAGTGGCCAATGAACCCGATACAATGACGGTTAATTTTGTTTTAGCATAAGAACAATTTATGTCAGCAACAACGTAGTTACCTTCGTGCCCCACAGACTTGGTACTTGGGCAATAAATAATGTTCGCTTTTCGGTTTGTTGCCATCTGAATTTCGAGGAAGAAAAAAATCGATAGTGGCTTGTGTGCGCCTGGGGGTTTCCCCTCAACAGTATTCTTTAACGTAACACCACCACTTCAAATGACCGCCCCACGAGGGTTAGACGCCTTGGCAGCCGCCCCACCGAGGAAGAGATCCAGCGTGGACTCTTTCGTCCATCTCCTACCCTTCCGACCTAAGAGTTGATGCCCATACCAGAAATAAATGGCTCACGCCAACATAGCTCTAGCCCTTCCAACAATCCAAAGCTGCTGGTCATGGGGAGGTTAGTTATACTCTACCCATAGCCAAGGTAGGGGGAAGGAGACGGCTGTTGGGAGGACTTCAAAGACTGCAGAATAAGCGGATACATAATGGAAATAAGTATTTAAGGCCATGTTTGTGGGTTTCAAAAAATGTGAAAATGATTCAGCTGTGCAAATTAGACGTCACATTGAACCATAAACGATTGCTTATATCTTGTGCAATAACGTAATATTCAACATTACAAACTTGCTTCATACTCGGCCATTGAAGAATCTGAAAGGCTTTCGACCCCCTCCAAGTCACCACAAATGTCATTGGATGAGGCTCGGGCGCATGTGTTGACGTATACTATAAGGGGATTGACGATGTTCCGCGAATAATTAACTAAAATGTCAATTTAATCCTGAAAATTATTTGTTTAATGCATTTCATCTTCCTTTTTTTAGCATACTGGGCATGATTTTTCCTGTTTCCCTAAGAAAGTGTGTCGAATATAAGTATTTCTACAAATTTCATCTTGAAAGTGGCGTAATTCATTCCAATATCATGAATTAGGAGCCCAAACTATTTGTAGAGGATTCATGAATTTTTTAAGGGGTCTTAAATAATGGTAGTGCCAAGGAATAATGTCATCCCAATCGATCAATATGCTTTATATGTGCCTTCGTTTGTGCACGAGCCCAGTGTCAGCCAGGGGTATGGCGTTTGCCTTTTGAAATATAGCAGATCCTCGTCCAGATAAACGGAACTTAAGATTGATTCGAGAGAGCATTTCTTAAAACTATTTTGAGTTCTTTCCTTCGGACTTGGGATCTGACGCAATCATTTTAATCAAAGGATGTGGCATTTTCGTAAAGCTGGATAATATTTTCTGAGTTTCCGATGGGAGTTACTAACGCACCTAGAGCCGCTTCTTTCTTCGCCCTGTAACAATTAACTCAACCTGGGTTTTCCCCTTTCTTCGTCGGGTTTGTTCGGTATCACTGAAATCATCGTAAGGTTGCGTGAAAATGATAAACACTTCGAAAACTACTTCTCAATATCATTCCTTGTCTCCGCCAATTCCTCGCAGACATGATGATGACACTGCGACAATTGCAACCTTTTGATAGGAAACCAACTCTTCAGGACTGTCCAACACTTTTTAAATACATTCACCATCATTCACTCTGAACAATCCAATAACAAACTGAACGCCGATAGTCAACCCTTCTTCCCGAATCCTTTAGGTCGACGGGTCTAATCCTCGAACAGACGCTTTATGGCTCTTTCCTTACGGTACTCCTGTAAATACCCCAAGTGCCACGCTTAATGACAAGGGTCGGGTTCTAGGGTTCATGAGAAACTTACCATGCCTCAAAAGATGGTTAAACATGTCTCTTCGACTTGAATGTCAACAGGAAGATTCAATTTTAGACTGATATTTTATTTTGGTGCACCACGACCGAAAAAATCACCTTTGCCAATCCTTACAGTAATTGCTCCGATAGTGGAAAATTAAGATTCAATATCATTATGTACTCACAAAATGTAACTCATTATAAGAATTCAGGAATATTGACGAAAATTCGAAAATATCTGAAACGAACCATCAGTAAAATGTTGCATTTTCATTCTGTTTTAACACCAAGTATGAAACACTGCCGAAACCCAGGTAGGCCTGCTGATTTGTCTTTTGAAGTAAGTTACGATATTCTAACATTAAATTTGACTATAAAGACCGTCTCCCATTAACATAACTGTGTAACCGGTTGCCAAGGCAATATTCCCGACAGTGATGTAAGGGACACCAATTCGTAAGGAAGAAAATGGCCGGTGCCGAATTGAGACACAGAATGAAAGACTCAAAAGAAGCGAGAGTGGAGTTAGCAAAAAACAAAATATTAGAAGGCTGACTAAAGAGAATCGTAATACTTTGCCATCGCAAAACGCTTGCAACGAAACTGATATGTCTTGTCGTTGCTCTGCTGAAAAGAGCCACATAATAACTAAAAATGTTGTCAACACTAGAGCAGAAAGCACGGCTGTGATTACAGCACTACAATGATACCACACGATGGCATACAAGGACGTGTCGGTATGTTGGAGGGTGGACCCTTTAACCATGGAACTATAATAATATGGTGGAACCCCACTGAACTATTATATAAAATGCCCCCTTTTTAATGGTATTAAACTCCAATTTTTGCGAAGCGATGGACAAGCGGAAAATCTTGGACTAGCAGCTGAAAAAATCCTTGATTGGATAGATTAACCATTATAGTTCCATTTCCTTTACTTCATGTTTATCCTCCATTCCTTACCACACCCATTTGAGATAAAACGACCCAATTGCCAGTGTCCTTTTCACTCCGAAGATTCCGCCGTACGAAAAGAACTCCTCAGTGTCCTGAAGAGGTAAATGACAAATATTGAGGTCAGAGACCGAATTTAAACATGAGGTGAGAGTAACAATCGCGGCCACCAGATTGAGTCCAACGCGTCCGATCCACGCGGCATCTGTGACCAGATGTGAAAATAAATTTGGCACAGTCAGCGTAAGAGGAAACCCAGGAACGGAATGAGATTTATCATTGCACAGACGCAAATTACGAATCCCAGAGAGAGTCGCATCACGAGATTTCAAGGAAAAGAGTGCCACTCAACCGTTTATTAATGTGGAAAGATGATAGGAGGAAATTTCAGATAATACTTCACAAAGCGACCGATATACTACGGAGATAAAAGATTCGCAAGATAAAACAACTTACAACACAAAGGTTTGTCACGATGAAGCGGCCACCTGATTGTCATATCAGATGGAAGAGGTTAGAAAGATTGTTCGCAAAAAAGGTGATATGACGGCAGGATACGCGCAATCCAAATACCCGAACACCGAATATTCTACTCCATGTGTGGATGGCCATTGAGAATATGTTGCCCCGCCATTTATTTTAGCGAGTAAAATAAACCGGGTCGTGCATACTTTGCCAAATGATATCAGTCTTTGGAGAATGTTAGAACCCAATTACTTCGAGTTAAACTCATTGAAAAATTCAACGCATGACAAGTCCCTGATTTCCATTGTTTTACACACCAACGTGATACTCCTGTCCTCACTTTAATACAGTCCAGAGATATTATTATAGGTATTCTTCCGGTTAAGGTAGGTTTTGGATGCATACAAACCATAAAACGGTACAACGACAATTCCCTCGTCTCTCCTAAAGAACCAACCCAAAATCTTATTCTATAATAAGCCCCTCTTCAACTTCGCATACTCCCTCGGAATCCGTATACTACTTCATTCCATCCAACATTCCTCTCCTATTCCTGCCCCTTGATACATTATAATAAGTGAGTACACGCGCGCGCGGAGGCGCACAAGTGTGTGAAAGCATTTTTTCATCATACTGAAACATGCAAACAAACGAATAAGTGCTAGGCATGTTGGAGGAGAAAAGAGGATCGTTCAAAGGCATCCAAGGGAGACAAGAAAGGTAGACACAGACAATTTTTATTAGCGATGGAATTTTGATGACTGTAATAAAATGGAAGGCGAGGTTCGGTGAGCGAGTTCGAAGGAGGAAAGGGCTAAGCAGGTTGGACGGAATGAATGGAACTAAAATGTATTCGGCATTGAAAAAGCGTTTATAGTAGTTCGGGGTCTCAGTTTGCGTCTTTTTAGGACAATCTAAGACGCATAGGAGAGATTGTGTCCATTCAAAACCTACCTTAGGAGGTAACTAACTACCAAATAATGAAACAATTCATCTCATGACCTTCAATTAATTGAAGACACATTTCTACGTGTTTTCGTTCGCTAGCGCTATCTCGCTTCTCCATTTCAATTATTATTAAAATCCTTGAGACTTTACTTCAAGATATATATATATATATATATATATATATATATATATATATATATATATATATATATATATATATATATATAATATCAATCGGGTAGATAAAGGAACGTACGAGAAAAACAAAACAGAATCACAGGCGAATTCTTAGCTGTTAGCTGCCTTCTAGGCTGACAATTGTGTGACATATACTCGCATATGTCGATTTCCTTCCGACTACTTATAACCAGGTATCGATTTTAACAACTATTATTCAGTTCTTTATCCTAAGAATACGTAGGGCACGAAAAACTCAATTTCCTTCCAACTTACTTATAATCAGTTATTGACTCCAAGTGTTGGCGACTAATAAAAAGGTACGAGTGCATGTAGCAACAAATAGTTACCAAGCAGGTTTGCAACAAGTTAAACTTTTAAACACCAAGCTCCACAAACCTAACCATCCACTGAACAGTCTGAAGTCGTGGTTATGAGTAATTTCATCGTCTATGTTTGAGGTAAATGAATGCCTCGACAAATTCGGAATATAAAGCAATAATTTAAACATATTCTCTATTCGTGCAAATTAAAGTCCTCCTTCCGCGCCACTGCTTACATAGACATCAATCCTTTCTACAATTGTGCAAAATACAAATCTTTCTTCTGCGAGGTGATTCACTCAATATTTTCACGCCAATATCTAAATTTCAAATGCACATTTCCAGCAAAAACTACACTTACACGTTATCCCATCCTCCTAGTAGTGGTACAGTTTCTGAAAATATCCTCTTCAGGAGCTTTCTCAATCAATAAGCCAAGATACTTCGAAATGTATTTGCAAGAATTCTCGTTAAAACCAATACTTCTGGAAAACGTCACTAGGGAGATAAAGACGACGGTTACCAATAAAATGGGAACTGGTTAAGTATCAACTGATGATAACGACAGCTATCTAAAATCAAAAACGTCAAGGGCAACGCTTATTCTCAATTCGAACCAGTTCCTCGACCGAATACGTCACAGATGGACGGAGGAATGACTGCCAACCATTCGCTTTACCCTCCAACTCCCACTTGGTCCTCTTTCCCGGTACAAGTCAACTCACTCCCCCCTTTTCCTGCCTCCGCTCTCCTCCTCCCGTTGCATCACGAGAAATGAGTGAATCACGGACCACGACCTTGTTCACGGGATGCCGACGCGCCTCGGAGAAAGCTTTTTTTTTACCAGTAGGAGGAAGCAAGAAGGAGCGCGGAGAAGAAGCGGCCACCCGGCCGGCCAACCACTCGGCCTGCTGGCCTTATAGTGGCCTCCAAGGCCGGGGAGAATGGCCGTAGCTTGGGGGGAAGGGAGACGGGGTTTTAAACGGCCGGGTTAGCACTTCTGAGATGGAATCGGATCATAATTTGCCCCCTTAGAGAATCATAAAGGAAAGGATTGAGATGAGAAGACTATATTTCCCGCTAGCCTCTTTCGCCACGGATGCAGGGGACCTCGTCATCGGAAAACTATTTAGTACGGCGCCATGCCAAGTCAATACGCGAATATTTAATGACTTTCAAACTCACTACGTTCTCCGTGCAATATTCACAACATGGATTGCAGTCCCCGCATTCTTAAGGTTTTGTAAAATATAATTATCAAATTTACCATAATCCCAAAGAACTAATGTAGACTCTAAGCCCTAGTAATAAAAAATAAGCTCTGGTCTAAAACAATTCGCTCATTATTGGCTCCCCCGACACATGCGGTCTACCCCAGGTATCCGGATAAGACATTTTTGGCTTGCCATCAGGTGTCACAAGGGTCGAGCTAGCTGAGAAAACTTAGCACCCACACCCACATCGAAACATGAAATCTCGACCCACCGGGTAAAAAAACGAGCGCATTACACATCTGGCCAAATTGACTGGTACAATCTCATCTGCATTCGAGAGAAATAAGAAACAAACCACGAATGCTTTAAGTCAGTAAAATCAAAGAGTATCTATCATTTAGGAGTACTAAAGGACGTATGAAAACTCAACGCACCAAAGAAAACAATTTTACAAATTAGCTTTTTAACGGACTAAAAATCATAGCGGGGAACGGCTCTTCGATGGGCATTAGCAATTGTAATGGGAATGCATTGGAATCAATAACATGAAACCAATCGATTCACGTAAAAACAACGTCGACGACAAAAAATTAATCACTTCCGCAAGCTGGCAAGGAAAACTTACGCTATTTGAAAATTTACAGCTGTAATGAAATACATACTAACGAACGAAATCGACCCAGGAAATGCCGCTAAACGAAAATAATATGCGTAGGGAACGCGAAATCAAACTATTCATGATTATCACCACCATATGAGAAACACATTGTTCATTTTTTTAACATACCGTTGTCAGAGTAAACATCAAACGGTTACTTGGCAAATGCTGTAGGCCGCAATTTGAAGATTAATATGACCGGACAGGGCATTGGAATGCATCGAAAAATAGCCGCGCGGTTCCGTAAGTAGGTCAAATGAGGCTATTACTGGCAACAGTGCATGAAAATTCCTTTGGAAACCCGAAACAAGGGGTTATTCCGCGGAGTCTCTTTTAAACACACGCATTACCTCAATAAGAGCGATATACATACAGAAAACAACCGCCAATTGCGTAATCCTATGTTTTACCCCACAGAATGGCAAATTATATCAATTATGGGATACAGCAGCAGGAGAATTTTTATCTGACATATTTCCCTTTCTTCCTTCATAATTTTTAATAACATTAAACAAGAGAACGTTCTCAAAGAATCAGGTGCGTTTGCGCAATTGAATTTTAATCTATTATTATCAAATAACAACATCCCAGCATATTTGTCGACAGGACCACGAATACACAATTGAAAAAATATAGGTCGGGGCCAATAGATTAGGGGCTTCTATTTTCGCCGTATAAAAGCTAATACATTTTCGGATCACTTTGCTAATCCAATATCGTACATACGATATCGGATTTCTTCATTTCTTCCCACAGTAATATACAGAACCAGATACTCCAGAACGATATGTGCCAATTACGTATAGTTCGTTAGTTTGAGCACCGAAGGTATCTTGTGATCATTATTCGGTACAGATCTAATGAAGAGAGCTCGTAGGAAATCGCATTAGGACCGAAGGCAGTATAATTAACGCCGCGCGCCTATTTCTGGAGGATACGGAATTACGGCGGAATGCTTGTACTTGACTGGGTACCGGATGCGGATTATTTAAATTGCATTACGTTATTCGGATGATGCATTAAGCCACGAACGCCTTTCGTTAATAGGACTCACAATGCTGTTGTTCAGTCATCTCATGATCTTAAGAGAATTTCTCTAATTACACTCAATGATCTCGAAATCGGCCTGAAGAAATGCAAATGTTGACCGAGTCACAGTGTTCATAATTTTCTGCGTCCTGGATCAAGTAAGGGAAGAAAATATCCGCGTTGCTTACATGTCCATACTTCCCAAATGTAATTAATGCGTCATGCAACTGAGCTTTATGTTTGCAGGTGTGTGAGTTTTAAGGGTTTTTGCACGAATGTATACAATGTTTTGTTTGTGGATTGTATACATTTGTGGTTTTTGCAAGCGGTTTTTTTCCTAATTACGAGTGGGGCCCTACCATCCCCCGCCACACGCCCTTGCGGCGGCTGGAGGGGTATTAAGTAGATGTAGAAGTAGATGCCAATTTATTGACCGTGCAACTGTGTCCATCGGTTCTATGATTTTCCCCATGGCACAAATAATGTTTACAATAGAATATTTTCTTGGATTGGCGACGCACTGAAGCATGTTGACACCGGTAGTTTTTTTATATTTGGGCGCTTCGAGACTCGTTACAACTTGATTAGCTTGGAAAAATAATTTCTAAAGAAGGAAAAATATTTTTCCATATATGATTGCAGCATATTTTATTTCTCGAACTAATGAGGGGTATAATGCGTCATTTTCCCGACACAATTCCCAGAATCGCAGAATTCTCACAGCTCGTCATTTTTCTTCCTCCCCATCAACTCTCCAATAAACGCCCATCCCACACCGTGGAAGAGGTTGAAAGCGGCTTTAAGTTGGTGTAAAAAGACACGGAGAAGGATTGAAAACTTAGAGAGCGTTTGGCGGTGATACCAATGAATAAATTGCGGTGAAAGAGAAGATGTTTTGGCGGGAAATTCCAAGAAGAGAGAAGATTTGGATGGGTCGTGTTGAAAGATGTAGTGAGAAGTTAAAGACTTGAGGGAAGGGAGCGTATTACGCAAGGAGAGGAGCGGAGGAAAAAGAAAGGACATTATAAGCTTCATCTTGGGGTGAAAGACTAGGAAAATGGTTAAGTAGCGCATTGATTCGTCGATTGACGCGGCTTCGAGGAAAGAGAATTCGAAAATATGTCACAAATAAGGGAAAACGGGTGCGAGTTATTTTGAGTACGATATCAAAATAGGATTACGTGCGTAGGCCACTCACGTCATTTAAGTTCCTTAGAATGTAGCAGGCACATAAAAAATCATCGAATTTCTTACACGCTAGCAATATCCCTAGACGTCTTAACTTATTACTAGTAGAAGACCAGCAAATCCTATTAGGGTGAATCCAATAAAAACATTTGAATAGCAAAATTTTACTGCCGTTTCCCAATTAACTAATCCGCTTTAAGTGAGTGGACTGGAGCACAGAGTATGCAGCTGGGCGAAGCCCAACTCCTAAGTTAAACTAATATTGACGTAACAAGCTATAAATAAACCAGCGTTTACAAATGATAAACCTAAGAGTAAATGCGAATCAAAAACAAAAAAAACAAAAGAAAACAACTCAGATCAAATTAGGAAATATGTGGTGTAGTGCAATACTAGGCATAAAAAAGTTTAAGGCTCATGAACAAGAGGCTTACGTGTTGTCCGTAATTAACGAGGCTAGGTACTTTTCCACGGCATGTATTACGACATTCAATCGATTTAGCAAGGCATCATCAGAAAGTATTAGACGCCTCACAATTAACTCAAAATGGAAACAGACCAATTCTACGTGTTTATGGAAAGAACTTCCACCAAGTGTTCCAGTTGAATCCATGCCCAAGTCATCCCGCCCAGCTGTCGATTCTCCGATTTTGCTGGGAATGTTCGACCCTGTCGGCTACTTACAAGTCAAAATTACAACCTATAAAACGAGGTTAAGAAACGGACAAAATAGTATTATAGCCTGTGAACGTATATGTTCTAAGTGTCTATTCCCTCCCCCCGCCCCTTCCTGGCTGGTCATAAAGGTTTAATGCCCACTAACTACACGAACGAAATTGTCCGCCGGACGGTAGGAACGGTATCCACGGATGAACCTGAGAAATCCTGCCGTTTCCGGTTTTTCCCGCAGGAGCCGTAAAAGGTGGGCATTAGATGAGGAAGGGCATGTTGGTACGATGGAGGGCTGAGGAAGAAGTGCGAGGAAAGAGAAAAGGGACAGGATGAGGGCGGAAAGAGAAGGGGCGCGAGGGTGAGGAAGTTGACAAGGACGTGAGAATACAATGGAAGGAAGCAGGAAATCAAAACGGAAATCGATCCGCATTTCGAATCACGCAAGGAAGCACCCATGGATTCGTTATGGCACAACTGTAAATTGATAAAAAGTGTACTTAACTTCGATGCTGTCGTAATTTACTCGTTCAATGTACCAATAGTACTTAAATTAGGATAAAACGGCATAAACACAGTGTACTCATATCTCATTAATACAGTGTACAAACACTATTCATGTCCGAATATTTTGATGATATATTATACAGCCCATGTTAAATACTCCTACGCTATGAATTTTAATCTAGATATATTCATTAGTGATTAAGTACGAATATAATATTATAATCTGACGCTCCATTTTAACAAATGATATTTTCTTTGTTTATATCGTATAAGTACACTTTTAATTGTTTTACAAATGCACTTAAATTGTAGCATTGACACCAGACAAATTGTCCACAACGAAGTGAACAAAAACTTTGTAATATAATTATGTGCCGACAAAAGAGACGTTTTTGCAATTTTTATGTAAAACTATATGAAATAAAATAGATTATTAAAAAATTTTAACTGTTATCGTTTGAACATCTAGTCTACCTCTTGAGTTAGGTTTTGAGTTGGATGATAGTTATTACACAATGCCGGGGCCTTCTAATGAAGTTAGCACTTCTAGGGTCTTGCAAAAAATGCGCACCTTTTTCATCACAATGAATCATTCTTTGCTCCACGTACTCTCCGCCTCGCCTCATGGACTCGAAAGACGGAGGAGGGTGAGCGAAGGAGAATCCTATTCAGCACGACCTTCAGCAGCCTCTAAATCATTATTCTACCTATTATTCTACTGCCTTCTTCGAATTTCCCCCAAAAAATTGCACTATTTCCTTAAAATTTCCAAAACTACTTTTTTTGACTTCCTCGCGCCCGATCTTATTATCTCAATCCTTCTCCTTTCTTACAACCCAAGAGCTTCAATTTACACTAACTTTTGGAACTACTCAACATACTTTGTTGTCTCCCGCGTAACTTTATGGACTTTGCATAACATATTGAAACAAATTGCAAAGTCAATAATTTCATTTCGTTTCAATTGGTAATATGCCTCTAAGCACGACATCAAAGCTTTAACTTACCTTTCATGTCTTCCCTTCAGGGTCCTCTACCTTCAACTCCCTCCGCCTTCCAAGGTTTCTTAAGAGATAGTGTGTAATTAAGACTAAAGATTAGTCTTATTCAATAAATAATGGTGCAGGAAACTAATCACAGGCGATAATATCACTTTTGCACACTTACCACAACCAACAAGATTCGTATCGTCATGTGGCGCAGCAGTAACGTACATCAATAGTTAGTTCTCCATCACAAATTTGAGATAACTTTTCAAAATAAACTTATAGCCTATATTTCACGAAATTTACCTCACATCTTACTTATAATCCAAACAACATTATTTCTAAAATATCTATAGAGAATATAGAATTTTAGCCCACTAAGCAATGAGATACAAAAATGTAACTAACAGCACACAAAAAATGATAATTCTTCAAAAACTAGAATTTCTCTTTCCCTCGAACACGAAATTTCTTTCGGGCGTCAACCGATTATCGAAACTAACGGAATACCTCATAGAGAAGAGAACATACAAATGAAAACATCAAATAAAAAAACCTCTTCGTGTGTTGGACGAATTCCACAGCTCAACTCTCTCCTCCACTTAAGAATGATACTCCCTTAAGTCACGCATTACCGCTTAAGTTAAACATCAACATGCCAGAGTTTGAATTTCTCAGCATTGTTTGAAGAAAGATTATTCTTAGACCTAAGGCATTGGAAAAAATCCAGGCAGCCTATGACCTCCTACCTAGCACATGGGAACAGGGCAAAGCTAAATCACGACGAAATGCGCTGAAAAAGAAAACTGCAGAAGAACGCCTTGAAGAATATTTATCTTGAGACGCTCTTCTTAGCCGAGGTCGGATTTATTATCCATTGTTCCCCATCAGTTTGCTGAATTTTGAACACGGGGTGCTTTGAACATAATTAGTGTTAATTCGCATGACGAATTGAAAAAACAATGACCAGAGACTTACGTGCTAGTGGTAAAGATATTTTAACGGATCGTATAACTCAGACGAAATCTAAGATATACAGATAATACTCTTTTCATTTGAAATGAAATCGAACTTCCGACGAGAGAAAAAGACCCGTCACCAGTTTATTCAAGGAAGTAGCCCAATAGAGTAACACAACAATATTTGGAAAATAATCAATACCCACTACGTCTGCCTTCGATCTTCCCGTTAGGTCAGCGGTCAAGCATAAGATAAAATTTTGAATTCATCAAAAAAGGTATTCCATGAATTTTCAATGTTGGACCTAGCAAACTATGTAGCGTAATATGAGTTTAATTGTGAATAATAACGATCCTGAGCAGCATTAGGGAATTCCCTAACAAATTACTTCCATTATAAATTTTTGCATTGGCCACACACCTTTCCTAGATCACCTCCCTTAGACCTAGACATAAGGGATTAGTACGATTGTGAACTGGCTTCGCACCATGAAGGCCCGGGTTCGAACCCCGGCGTTGGCCTAATATTTCTGAGGTAACCTGATCCGCACTTGGATGCTATTATGTCCTTCGAGTTTAGAACGCCGTCCGTCGGATGGGAAGTCAAAATATGGAGCCCACGGCGCCGTTCGTGTGCGCCCTAAACGCTGACTAATTCCGATACCAGGTTTCCCTCCACCCTTCCACCATTTCCTGCTCCTACCAAATTACCCCAACTTTTGTCAATGGTGCAAATAACCTTAGCTGCCGGTCGCCTTCCCCTGATGACTAACGTAGACACAATAATTATTCTGCGGGCTAGCGTCACAATAGCATATTGAACGTTATATGGTAAGTGCTGGGGCCTAAGCTCATCATGAAAAAGATTTATAAACAATCATGCGACGGGCCAGGAATTATGCAAAGATATCCAATAAGTCACAAGTCACACAAGTTCCATGCCTTGGCTTATCTTCACGGCAGCGGCTTAACAAAGGAAATACGCTTATTCTAGCTATATTGGATAGGAACGAAGGCGGTAGACCATTCCGAACAGGCGTAATGAACACGGACACCTACGTTATCATTCGCAGGCGAGGCGCGAAGGTTACTCGACCGATCAGGCGGAATAATTTCGATGCACGCTTGCCGTGGGATGCAAATTCCTCAGTGTGACAGATCGAACGACCTTCGCACCACCTGCACACACGAGAACCCACCTTTCAAAAAATTTCAACTTTCCTTCAATAACACAAAAAACCCCAACAAAAATTCGCTTTGAAGGAAGGGAGTTTGCTGGTGTAACTGGCAACACGCCTGAACGGCAATCGAGATTTCCGGGCTCCAGCCAGCGTCAAACGATATTTTCGTAGCGAATCCCGATCTATTTGCGTACGCACACGGAGGGATTGTAAAAATACAAGAACATTTACGAGAAAGAGGAAATTTTAGAATTGAAAATCTGGGATGTGAAAACGCGGAGCCATGGCTACGCTTCTGCCCGCATTACACCGTTGCAATTAGGAAAACGAGTTGATCACTGTGTACAAGGAAACCTCCAAAAATTAGAGGAGGTAGTCCTGTCGGACACATTTTGAGACGTGACATAATGTAGACAGCAGTCAAGAGAAAAGTGAACAGGAAGAATCACGGAGGAAGACACCGAAAAAAAACAAAAATGACAGTCCTAACAGAGGAAACATATGGAGACATGAAGAGAAGAATTGGTTGGACACCTGTGTCATAATAATATAATGGTAGATGACTAGTGATGACGTAAACACGCGAAACCCCCTATGAGTGTTTTCAATTTTTATCAACACAATCAAATAATTTTCTCAAAAAACGAAAACTATAAAATGGCGGGAGCTCTGCAAACAGAGCTTCAGGTGATCTTTGATTCGTTAATAATAGCTAGAAAAAGAAACTTTAGTAGAGCGACCTTACATACAAGACAATGACAAAGGGACTTCATATATATATAGATACGTCCCGAAACCATTATTACTCGATGGATGAACTCAGCATGAACATTCTAATCGACTCATTCATGACGTTCGAAGCCCAACAAATTTTCTACACACATCGATATGCTTAGACAATAATCTTTTATATTTCCTAAACACTTGGGTCTGGTGTTTTATGCGAAGAGACGATTTACGCGAAGTTTTACTTTCAATGATTTTTTTTACTCTTTCCGTGGTAAATTTACGTTACATTCTACGGCAATACTCGGGAAATTCAAGAAAAATCCGGCATTCGAAAGAAATGAGGGACGATCATCAATCTCCCGGAATATTCGCCGGAGTAGTGGCAGAAAAAGAACTGCATAGTACAATGATTCACAACTTATTGACAGGAAGTGACAACAGAAATTCAAGTACCTACTACGTAGATGGAACATATTAAGGCCCACCAAAGAGTATGGAATGAAAATACTTTAAAACTACCAATAAATCTTTGCCAAGATGATTCGTCACAATGTATTTCACATCTATTGTCATAGGTAAATAGTGAGTCCTACAAGGTTAGCAACCAAAGGACATTTTTAGATAATTTATTCGAAGTACTAGAAACACGGAGAAAACGCGAAGCACTCCTACACTGATATTATTTGAGAATAAATTTTACTGAAACACTTGAAACAGGGATTTTGAGTAGTGGTGTGAAATGAAATGAAAAAGAAATAGGTACTAACCATTAAACGACATTGATTTTTTTCCAGAAAGAAAATCAATTGATGGTTCACAAGTTCGCAAGTTCGAATTTTATTACAACAAAGCACCAAAAGAAAGTATATTACGAGCAAATAGTTTAAAAGAAATGAAATAAACGGCTACGGATCATTTATCCCAGAATAGAACACCACTTTATGCAATGCCATTTATAACGTCATTTATGCATTCCATTACGAACGTGTGGAATTATTGAGAGGTATTACGGGTGAACGTATTTGTGTGAGCCTACTAAAGTTACGTTCAAGTTTTTCTAAGAATAATTAAAATGCGAGTCCGTGCTTTCCAGCCTTTTAAGCGTGGGGGTGTGAGCGAAAGGAGATGGATAAATCATGATGGTTCGTGTGCGTGTACGGGCATACTACCTTGATCAAAAATTTCCCGGAATTTATTCAGAAAATTAAAAATACAAGTTTATTCATCTAAATCTATATTGTCCCCTTCAAAGTAATCCCCATCGACTGCAACACACTTATGCCAGCGCTTGATCCAATCCTCGAAACATTTTTTATATTCGGTTTTCGGTATGTCCATCAGTGCTTCCTGCGATTTTTCCATTACTTCCTCTCGGCTGCTAAAACGCGTTCCCCGTAATGGTTTTTTAACTCGATTGAACAGAAAGAAGTCACAGGGAGCCAAATCAGGTGAATTCGGTGGCTGTTGGATGGTATTTGTTGCATTTTTCGTCAAAAAATTACGAATAATGATAGCACTGTGCGACGGTGCGTTATCATGGTGCAAAATCCACGAGTTTTCTGCCCACATTTCTGGTCTCTTTCGGCGAATTGCTTCACGCAAACGTCTCATAACGCCCAAATAATACTCTTTGTTTACTGTCTGGCCTTCTGGCAAAAATTCATGATGCACTACACCGTTGTAATCCATGAAAACCGTCAGCATTGCCTTCTTTTTTGACTGAAAACGACGTGGTTTTTTTGGTCTCGGCTCATTTGGTGAACGCCATTCACTTGCCTGATGTCTGGATTGCGTGTCGTACTCGTAAACCCACGTCTCGTCTCCAGTAATGATCCTTTTGATGAATGTGGGATCGGATTCAGCCTCGCAAATCATGTCTTTTGCGACGTCAACACGGTCTCTTTTTTGCATGAAATTGAGGTCTTTTGGCACCAACTTTGCTGCTACACGACGGAAACCCAAATCATCAACCACAATGTCTTGGGCGGATCCATAGGCAATGTTCAAGTCCTCCGCTATTTCTCTGATGGTTAATTTGCGGTTATTGACCAACATTTCTTTTACTTTATCAATTTTTTCACCGACTTTCGATGTCGATGGTCTGCCACTGCGTTCATCATCTTCGATTGACTCACGACCACTTCTGAACCGCTCGTGCCACTGGTAAACGACCGTTTTTTTTAGAGAATCGTTGCCGAAACACTTTTCCAACATTTCCAACGTCCGTGCGCCACTAAATCCGTTTTTTACGCAAAATTTAATACAAGTTCGTTGTTGCAAATTTAAATCCATTTCTGAAATTGTAAAAAATCGCCAACACACACAGAGATAGATGTACTCTTGGCTACGTAACTTTTGCAAATGTCAAGTTATGACACTAAGATTTAAAGGGAATATCAACAACAGATGCACCAATTTAACAAAAAAAACAGAACTCAAATCGGAACGATGGGAGCGCCACACGGTGGTTATTCCGGGAACTTTTTGATCAAGGTAGTATATATTTTTTTCCTACGTACAATTATTTCGCTCACACGCGTGCGAAAGTTTTTATTCAGTATTACCTTTCCGTTAATGAAATAAAGGAGGATTTTTCCCCATATAGTAGAAACTCTACCAGTACTCCCATTATTTTTTACTCCACTAACCCAGGATTTCTGATTAAATATCCTAATGTTTACAAACACTATGAAAAAATATTGGTGATATTAACACTTTCCCTGTCGGATCACTTTCAATTATTTATTTTACCTTCTCTTCATCCATTTTAAAATACATTTGCTGCATATCTCACATTCTACGGCTAAGCCATAACTTATTGATAGCAAATAGATGCATGATTGTGGAGTGATGTAATGAAAATTAATATGATGGCATTACAGAAAATATACTTCCATACGGCCTATACAAGAATTCTGAAGGAAAACGCTCAATTAAAACATTTCATTACACAAATACACCATGACTGCCGATATAGTCACATTAACTTTGCAATTAAGCGTCAAACGTTAGCGCTGTTGAAAAAAGATTTCTTCGCTAATACCTTTTACTAAAGCCTCACTAGGTCCTCCAGTATATTAAAAATAGCAACCGTCTGCACCAAATACCGGCATCATTTGCACATCTATGGCCCAAGCAGATGTAAACAACACAATTAAGAAGTTTTCGAGGAGGAAGGCCAAGTTAAATGTTAAAATGGGAGGGCAAAAACTAGAGAAAGTGGAACATTTAACCTTTCTTGGCAGTGTTTTAGACCATGATGGTTAAAGTGGTCATCAGATAAATTGCGTTACACAACCTCTCACCGGGTGGAGGGGGATCGAGATGGTGCGGGGGCTAGCGTACTGGCTTCCCACCCAGAGGGCCCGGGTTCAAATCCCGGCGGTGTTGAATATTTTTCAGAGGTATCTCGATCCCTGCTTGAGGTGCTTTGTGGAGGGCACTTTGAGTGAGTACGCCGTCCGTCGGATGGGACGTTAAGCCGCGGACCCCTTGGCGCCTTTCGTAAAGAGTAGGCTAATGCCGACGCCGGGTTTCTCTCCACCCTTCATCCTTTCCTATCCATCCCCTATGGCGCAAATGACCTCAGCTGTCGGTCGCCTCCCCTCAAAACTACTACCGGGTGGATGAATTTGACGACAGGGATGCTAAGAAGGATTCTAAGAAAAGATTAGGGAAAACTTTGATGTGGAGGAATGTTTATGTGCGATGCGGAAACATGGTCGTAGAAACAAGATGATTGGTGTATATTGGAGGTTGTTCAGAGTTCGGTGTGGAGAAAGGCGGAAAAGGTAAAATGGACGGAAAGGAAAACAAACGTACAAGGCATGATGGGGGAGAGTTGGATGACAGTTGGAAGAAATCCAAAGGGGTTAAGAAAGGTGGACGAAGAGCATTGTGATTGGCGATGGAATTCTGGAGATGTCAGGCAAGCAAGTTAGCGAGAATAAAAGGATCGGCATGTCGGAGAGAATGTAGGATGGTGGGAAGTATTCAGTCCAAGCAGCTACCCTATTCAATTAAGAAGACTCAAAACGAGGATCAAATATTTCTATTTCTTTGAACGCGTCGTCGAAAAAATACCGTTGGTGAAGAGATTCTCCTCGTGGTTTCACTAAGCGTTTTTGATTCACCATGTTGTTCCTTATGTCCTAAGAGATGTCTAAACCTGAGGAAAAAAACACTAGGAACGATCGGTCTAATTTTGTTGAGTGAATTTTCGATTCGCTGTCATAGAATTTTGTTCTTATACTCAAATCCTTGAACAAAAACTCCCATCATCAACGAAGTTGCTTTCTGCACGCATTTCATCACATTCGTAGAAATCATCTCGTCATTGAGCAAGAATCAATAATCTAAATTCAATAGGATCATTGCCGTTTTGCGCTGTAATAAGGTCGTGCACAATACTGCCGCGTAAAGTTGGGAAATAAGTCGGGTGCACATGAAAGTACAAACGTGACGCGAAAAAAGTTGAAGTTACTCTCCGGTCGTTAAGTCGACAGCGGACGCAAGGTAGACGTCAGTGGGCATTATTTTACACTATCGAATCGCGAGTTTATCGTGTCGCGTCACGCGCGTGCGTGGAATCCCAGTTTCGGATCCAATATATGGAGAGAATAAATGGACAACAGGTGCTGGGATAATTACAATCCAAAATTAGAGGCGGGATGAAAGGCAAACATTTTTAGGAACACAACTGATACAATCTGAAACGCACATTTTAATTTAGAATTTTACAACCAACGATACCTTCTATGACTTTCGATCGGCATTCAAGCACCGCCCTATTTTAAGAATTAAGAACAAAAATGCTGTCCATAATCATTAATTTATGTGGGCCTCAATACAATACAATGCAATTAGTGCGATCCACACCGTCACGGATCACTCACTAATCACTGAAGTTTTACCATTTAAAACTCTACATCATCTCATGGCGTCATGTGATATGCTACTGCTTAGTATAACTTTTTTTGCGAAATATATGCGACAGAAGCCCAGTGAATTCAATGTAAATTCAAAGGAAAATCGGAATTCTCACGTTCACTGAACTGGGAAATTTCCTTCGCCAGTCTTACTGGCAGGTGTTGAATGAAAGAAGCCTTACATTGCGTGCATTGAGCCAGCCCCTCGTTTACGAAACCATACTCCATCGCACACGAAAGATCAAAACTTTGAAAATCACTCATCACTATAACGCCACAATATACGGCTCTTAAGTCCCAAAAATGTTAATCACAACAACAAGAAACACTTTGGAAAATATGCTCGATCATAAGAGGCCAGAAATTGCAACATAGAGACAGAAGGGATAGAGGTTAGCTAAGCAAGGTAGTGGGAGGAAAAGATTAAGCACGTACCGAGACAAAATGAAGAGAGATATAAAGTACGAGTTCAAAATATAGCTTATTTAATGTGATTTTAGAGCAGTCTCTTCTGGGGCTTAGATGAGTGGCAGTTCTTAGTTCCTGAATCCATCGAAAACCTATCTTAAACGGAAGATTACCGTTAGCTTTTAAAATAACAGAAGAAATTCCATCACTTAAAAAAAATAAAACAAGGGCCAAACCTACATTCGGGTTGGTTTCTACGCTTCCGATAAACGATCCGGATATGTCAGTATCCAGATAATTCGTTAATCTAGTTCTGCCAATTATCCAATCAAACAGATTTGGATATCCGAATTATATAGTCCGTGAAACAGGACGCGTTTCGTGTGATCCGAATCAGTAAAAAATAACCGCTGTGCCTGCATTCCGCTGCACCAATTAATTAAACGTTCGGAAGCAATACCTAGGTCACGTACTTCCGGTGGGGAAGGTGGAGATTGTGGATAAATAGCACCCAGACGAATGCGAGTTTCAGAACGATGGCTCACGAACTAGAAAACAAAGGAAAGACGGATATCGGTAGGAACCGACCACTGCAAATGACGATAGGGCAAGCAAGCGGCAAATGTTTCGTATTTGAGCGGTATACCCATGCGGCATGTACCTTCAGATACAACAACAGCAGTGTCCAAGCAAACTCGCAATTTATTGAAATGAAATGATTGACTTTGTAATTCCACACACTTTACTTAAAAAAAACCACGACCCAGGTTTCCAAGTCAACGATTGACACCGAAAGATGTAATTATCTTTTCTTCTCAGCAACATTGTAACCTTTTTACCCCTCCACCCTCCCTCTCTGACCAACAGAAGGGAGGGTGGAGGGTGGAGGTGGAGGGGTAAGGGGTTTATATACCAAGTTTGCTTCTATGAGGACCACCTGATGATGACGTTCAACGTCGAAACCAGGGTCGTGGTTTTTTAAATAAAGTGTGTGCCTTTACAAAGTCAATTATTCCATTTCAATATGTCATGCAAATTCCATAAAGTTACGCCTGAGACAACAAATTTTGAAACTGGTACTTAATACGTTAATGATACCTTTTATGCCGTTTACTTTGGCTTTAAAATATTTGTAAATATAACGCCACCCATTTTAACCAAACGGCGGGTTAGAATTTCACACGAGCGATCACGATACAAGAGTAATTTGTAACTGACCGACATCGAGCGGGTGAGGATCACAGGGGTGGCGTTTTAGAACGCCCAACCCGAGGGTGGTTAGGGGCGAGTCGACTGATTCGAGCGGGAGGAGGAGATTAAAAAACCTACGTCGGCATCGCCGCGGCTAAACATCAAACACTGAGGTTCAAGGGACCAATTAGGGACCTCTTTCGCAGTTTTAAAAGGGGTGCAGCTGACCTAAATGTTCAAAAATTACAGCCAAACGGAATTTTGTCCAATATTTTTAGGCCGGATTCGACGCTAAGTGAACGACGCCCATGCATCACTATATCATCGTTCTTATAACCGACATTTCGCATCTTGAAGTCAAAAAATGAAGGACGCTCGAAGCGTAGTTTCAGCCAAAATACAAGAGCCCGGTAAAGGGAAAGTAGATAATTCTTGACAAGAACTTATCTTTTTTTCAAACATTTTATACTGAAATTTGAAATATTCAGCACACTTTCAACGTAAAGCATAACAACGGTCGTCGACAGCAGAAGCACTGCGCGAAGAACCGACGTTTTGATGCAACATGGCCGGATAAGGGAGGATAGGAAGAGTTGGATAATGCAGCGCAAGCAAAACTCGGGTGAAAATATGAGTTAGTGGATCATGTTGATGAAAAACACTATCGACATGTGATAGCATAGATTTTAATCTCTGCCATCACCACATTTCAATACACACTTCATCAACATCAGCCTTCAATCCGAAGAATACTGGACTGCAGCCCTCTGTTCTACCCGATCACATATTAATTCCCTCATGATTTGAGATCTCTTTCTGTCCCACCCTTATTTTCATTTGACCCTATGTTTGTCCCTTGGCCCTCGTCGCGAAAAATTTCCATATTTTCACTTCAATTATATTCTTTAGATATTCGCTGCGTTTCAATCAATCTGATTTTTTACACCGTGAAATTTCTGAACTCCGATTCTTATCAGAGGATGACTCCGTTTATGTAAATGTCGCGACATCTACTGAAGTATTTTGAATCGGTCTAATTTTTTATATGATCCACGTCTCCAATCCATATATGCCGAACTGGAAACGAAAGCTCTCAAAAATACATACTTATGGCAAACCAAACGATGGCAAGAACTCAAGAAAGCGGAGGGGAATACGGAGCGGGACGTTTTGAAGGGAGAGGGATTACCGCAGGTGATAAAGCTGTCTCAGGGATTACTGCTGTAGTTGTTTGTTGTTTTAGGGACTTCGTAGGGAATTTTTTGTCAGTAGAGCCTTGTTTGGGGGCTATTAGGGTTCGAAAATACGACTTAAGTCCCTAAATAGAGACCTATTGGCAAAAGTGTTACATCCATAAATACAAAACGCACCCGAGACTAACATTTCATAGGCCACAGTGACGTAAACCAGTAACAGTGGAGAAGAATCACGATAAGGTATAAAAATACGTTTCTGCTCCATTTAATGACACTACTGCCGCTCAAAATGACTGATTCCCGTCTCATTAAATGTTGAGGGATAGTTCTTCAGGTCTATTTCCCTTTAGCAGTGGAGTGCAGAGGAAAAATATTTCGAATCAGAATTCTAGGACAGCGGACATTCACGTACACCTTCCGGTTTAGACATCTGTAGCACGACGCTACCTATCTTTTGCAATTAATCCAAGAAATGGATCACAGTCCATGGCGGATAATTGTTTCCCACAATTCAACTGGGGTGGCCTTGCGCATCAAAGCACACAATTTTCGCAATTAAGCGGAATTCGAAAAAAAATAGATGCATAAACGTCCTTGGGAAAAATTATATGCGAACGCAACTTACGTCAATAATCCCACACCTAACAAATCGTGAGTCTTTGCCAAGTGCGCAATCCACCGTTTTTCGAACGCTCCGCCGGGAAAATATTTCTTAAATACTTCCCTCATCACACCACAATCACTGCCACATACCTGTAAAACAAGAAAAATAAAAATTAGGTCAGAATATGAATCAATGTCGTGCTTTTCGAACAGATAAATACGAAGTAACTACTTCTCCATTATCACTGAAGTAAAAAAAAATGTATCTTTCCACCAAACTTCTGGGGATGATGCCGAAACGTTGAATCTAGTCTTACTCGATAAAAAATATGGTGGAAAGATAAATTTCTTCACTTCAGTGAACTACTTCTCATACTATTTAAGACAGTAATTAACTGTTCTACCATATTTCGCTAAATAACAGAAGCCATTAGAAATCGTTCACTAAATAAAAGTAAATATTCGCTCCGGGACTTCTTAATCCCGAAATATTTCAAATAATTACACTTATGTCTCTGCTTGGCGTCATTCAGGAAAAAATAGAGTGAAAACCACACATCACGGTGAAGAAACAAAAACATCTCCAATTGAAAGTGTGCGGGTAAAAATCATTTCCACCCGGTTAGGAACAACAACACAACACATGTCTGCGACATGAGGTCTGTAGCAATACCTCATGGCTACGGCTTCTCAAAAGGATTCCAGGATCTGATTCATGGACTGGACGCGGTGAGAATATCTATGGAACTCATCCCACTTCCCACGAACTTTCGAGTGGAGGAGATTGATAACTTCCAATAGCAGTTTCAAACATAAATATATTTTATTCGCTCCAGTATGCTTCGCTAACCCAAACGAGCCAATTACTAAATGTGAATCATTTAACAGTCAACATACCGAAGTATCAGCTTTGGAGCATTTCTTTAGACACATAACAGCCAAGAATTATATTCTTATTTTATCAAACGCTCCTAAGATAGGACTTCAGAAGTTGTTACCTGAGAAGCATGGAATTATTTTCCATTAAGCATAAAAACTCGCTTCAGGACGCTTGGAAAGAAGCCCGATCTTCTTGGGCATAATCGCAAGGTCGAGGACGGAGGCACAGAATCAATTAAAACTAATAATTATACAAAATAACCTCCTTAATAATCATCCAAGAAACCGACCATCTCCACGAGCCGGAAGTCTCCACTTCCGCCGGGAACTTTAACGAGCAACTAGATTACCCTCCTGTCGTGACATAGCGTACGCGAGCGATGGACGGAAGATGGAAGGCATGCAAATTCCATCTGGCATCTGGTTCTTTTTCTTCGCCCCTCTACCACCTGGTGGAGGGGGGGGGAAGTTGGAGGGATGCCGCGCGAGCACTTTACGTGTACGTATATTGGATGTTGGATGTGAAGGACACTCCCCAAAGAAACACAATAACAAACATCGACCCTCTAAACACAATTTCTCGCGCTCCTTATCCAACCCCTTTCACTTGGATGTTGTTTATCTCCTGGACTTCCACCCCCTCAGCGTTGATAGGCTCGTGACTCCTCCGGCACGACCCCTCCTCCCTACGTCTCGTGGGACGAGAAAGAAAAGGTGTCGATGAAGCAGCCACGCGCAAAAAGTGCGGTGGGATCCCTTTTCTCACTCTCTCGGGAGCACAGAATCCTTCGGCAAGACTTTTTACTGGAGAGCTTGCGGGAGGAGTCGGTGAAGCTGCCGTCATTATGTGCGCTTTTTCAAAGAGTGATGACTCAAGTTCAAAGAAGGAGAACTCCAAAAAAAAGTAACAAATGAGGGCGGCGCATTTATCATACGCTCAACGCTCTATATCGATTTCAAGACGGATGCCTCAAATCATCTTCCGATTTCTCACACCCTTTTGTACGCCACTTATCGTCATCATTTAAGAAAGAAACGGAGAGAAGTTTCACAAAGATTGGATGCAGTTTTTATTCGGCAACTGGCCCATAGGATTACTTACCAAAGAGGATAGACCATCACATGATTAACCCATGGAAAAATGTATAAGACCCATAGGCGATCCGGAAAGCCAATATAATAATTAATTTTCACATTTGTGGTTTCACGGAGAGTTTCAACCTCCCAACAAACCAGATCATAGAACACACGCCAAAAGATATAATTTCCACTATTTCAGTGTAAACTTAATTCACAGTAATACTTAGTAGTAACTTTTGGTGGGGCAAGTATATAGTATGTGTACTTTCCGAATCCTAATTGCCTTTCGCCAGGGAACCACTGGTAACGACACATGCGATCCGGTGGAGGATTGAATGGAAAAATCACCTTTGGGTATTACAGGGGAGATACCCCTCGCGGAGGATTAACACAAAGCTGTTGAGTCTGTATCCAGCACGATATAAAAAAGAAGCCTTAGGCGTTGCGACGTTAAATTACGCCCAAGTGAATCGCGAGGAAAATCAGAGGGCGGAAAAACACGATATCATGTCTCGAATGAGGAGCCCTATGGTAGGTATTCTATCGTTGGACATTAATCCCAAGGTGGGAGGTTCAGCTGCCTATCACCCAGCAGATAAGCTCATTTTCTTTCCACGATATTTTCATCCGGCTAATCCATAGCAAAAACCCTAGTCCCCCCAACATTTAATTGAATGAAAAGGCAATATTTCACGTTTGTTTTGTTCATTGGTAAAAAGGCTCCTTTTTTTGCTCTCACAGACCATACAGAAAGGTTGGTGCGTGGTGTCCTAGTAGCTCGAGTGTTCGGCTACTGACAGGACCCGGTTCGATTACCGGTGACCATATGTGATTTTAAGAGTCATCAGGCCTTCCTGGAAAACCAACTGAAGGCACCGAGAAATGGACTGGCAGATGCTTCATCCTCACCTAGTAAACAAAGCTCCGAGATCACTTAAAAGATTCCATAGAAATTAGCTAGAATACCGTTCTACTTATTTTAGTCTATATATAGTATATATCTAGAGGTTACGGAAAAATCCACCTTCCCTGGAAATTAAAGCCCATTGACACATGACTTGTGTGTTCTGATAGTGTATTTTTATTTTGATTCGTCCGTTAACACAAACGCTTGCGTTCAAATATTAACCCTTCGCATTGTTATTCACCGAAGGGAGGATCACAATGCGGAGTATACCAGTATACCCATAATGTCATGTCACACGTAAGAAACAGCCGTCATGTGTAACCAATAAATATCAGTGAACTGGTATGTTATTTATTATTTGAACTAAAACCTTGCGCATGCTTAAGTATAAGCACATACAGGTATCGGTATCACCTATCACCTGTATCCACTTACATTCATGCATGCTATTAAAATCATGAAATAATGGGTGTGTACGAATAAAATTGTCAGTTTCATTATTTTAATTGAAAAAATAGGATAGTAAGGTAAAATTTTGATATGATTAGGTATTGAAAAACCGCATGAAGAATAAAGAAGAAAAATATTGCTTAGTTGGAACGTAAAATTTTTCCTTTCCAATAAAGGCTACAGTTGACCTTTTATACACATTTTTATTTTCAAATTCATAATTCATAAAAGGCTTCATTCGGTCTTTGTAAATCTAGTAGATGGGATACTCATAATTTTTAAAAATGCTTTCGATTGCGTCCCGCGCGCCACATTAATAAATTCATTCGTAGCCCTGAGGACGAATGGAATTTCAAACTAATGCCAAAAAAGACTTGAAATTGGCATGAAATCAAAATAAAGCAATGACATAATTTGGCGAATCGACCCGAAGAACCGCTACCGTAGTTTCATTTTCTTTCCCCCTTCGAGCGGAGGAGAAGAAATAATGGCATTCGCTTTCGAAATTTCGCCCGCCTTTTCCGTGTTTCCCTCTTCGTCCTTTGATCTCTAATTATTCGCTCACCACCGTAGAAGCCACTTCGCCCCTCCCGCGCACGACTGTTGAATGAATGAAAGGAATGGTATTAATGGGGCCCAGGGGAACCAATGCGCTAACTTAACCGCCCCGGTCCCATGGAAAGCATTCTCCAAAAAAATTCCACCGCGGAAAAGACATGGGATGGAAAGAGATCATATATTTATTTAGTCTAACATGGAGTGGGAAACACTTTAGATCGGATGCGGCGAAATTTTAACGGATATCCGATTACAGAAGACGTACTGCTGTGGTTACCTGCACAATTTAAGATGCGAAGACGCCCCGGGGAGATAGAATTCAAAGAAAGAGAAGTTGATCGTGCCGAGACGGAAGAACAGAACGAAAGTTTCAGCGTGTAAAAATCATTTCCCTTGCCCAGGATTCGAATCCGGACTCCTTGGATGTCCGGCCAAGTGCTTTTGCCACTAAAGCTTAGAAGACTAATGCACTCGACCAAGTGATCCCTACTCAGGGGTTCCGGTTCCAATTTCAGTCATTGCGAATGATTTTTACACTGTACCTCTAGAATTTGCGTGCGAGTGACTTCGCTGAAGTAAATTTTACGACATTTTCTACCGTTCTGTGAAGAGAATTACACTTCAAATCCCGTCTCAAATAATTTTTCCAGCATAATTAAGCTGTTCGATTCGGTCTGAAACTTAGGCAACGTTTAAGAATCATCTCCACCTATTACAGTCAATACAGCAACGATAATCATTAATGTAAATTTACACGATGGAACTAAAATGCAAGAAAAATATTCGTAAATTTATTAAAAGTTAATGCAAAATAAATATGTGCCGGGAAAGTGTAGTTTTAAGCTGAGGAAACCACACTTGAAAAGTATTTTTTGTGAAGTACCGTCTGAAACCCATTTTTCAATATTCTTGCTAACCATGTTGGGTAGTAGTCCAGGGGGTAGAGCGCTGGGCTGCTGACTAGAGGGCCTCGGTTCGATTCCGGGTAAGATCTCAAAGAACCTTCAACTTCACCCGAACTGTACGATATTTTGGGTCGCAGATATTCCTGAGAAATCACAGACGAGGCAGGGAAAGAAAATGGCCTCCCTATCATGGTGCATTTCACACGCCGTTTAGCTTAGTACTAGGTGAGCTCTACCCACACCTATCAAACCAACCTTCGTGCTTGTAACTGTTTTTTTAAGTCTACATCATAGCATTGGGTTTTATCGCTCGTAAAAAATACACGAATTTCAAAGTTTCAAATATTTACTGTGGCAGCAATCCAACTTGATGACAACAAGCGCAGAATTAGTAAGGGTTTTCATGAATGCGGGCTATGCAGTGCGGAGCTCTTTCGCCCAATCAGGGGAAGGGAGTCGCACCACCCTAGCTTCACCGAAATTCTCTCTTCTGATTGGTGGAACGACCTCAGCACCGCAACGTCCGCATAGTGAAAACCCAGCCTTAAACGATATGTGCAAAAAAAACTCTCGCCGAGTTCATCCCATCATTAGTATCAAGCTCTAAGGACATCTTTAAGTTACCAAGACCTCAGAGATAAAATTGCGCTCTTGCTTCTTCCCCCCTAAAGGCTACATGGATCAATCATGTTAACATCATACCCAGCTTTCAAGTTCACTTCGCGCTCCTGGTGTTCGGGGCGTGTTGTCAAGAGAAGTCATCTCACCACTAAAAACACTCGGTTTGGGTGGATTCTACAAAAAAACTAGCTTCGGGGACAATAATCAATTCTTAAGGAAAGCCTTACTTCATTATTTAAAGCGACCCAAGAGGAAAAACCCCGTAAAGATCCAAATTCGCGGTTATGAAAAGAATAAATTATTTATTCGGTATGAGGTATTTTATCGGCCGAAAAACGTGGAATCGAAATTCAATGGACGCGAAAGGTCTGGAAAAAACTTAAAAGGATTTAAAGGAGGAAGACGACAATAGCTAGCACAAAAACCAAAAAATGATATATGCTTTGTGTTGGAGAAGAGTTTGATAAAATAATATTAATACAGGATGTAATTCGGCTTTATTCGGGTGAGATTGAGAATGTGGCAGTCTCTTCTTCCATCTAACCCATCGTCAAATACATTCAATGAAAATTTAATCACATTTGAGTGATAAATAATATGAAAATTAACTAGATGACAATCGATTTACAATGAATAAGCATGAGGGCAAAGAGTGTAGAAGGATTTGCTTAATTGTGGGAAAAATAAGGAATAGGGCTTTTTATTCTTGACGAAAAAACCCACTGCAGAAAAACACCCACGTATGAAATAATAGGATCGATAGAGATAATGTTGTTTAGAGATAAATTTAACGGAAGGAACAACATTAAGTGTGCGAGGAAGAGGCGACAGAAGGTAAAGAAGCCGAGAAAATAATAAAACACTGAAAACGGCAGGGAAAGTTTCAAAAGAAAAGAGCAAATAAGAATCACATCAGATGACACCAGTAACGATCAGGAACGATAATTATTACTGCTCTATCATCCTCAACTACTAGAGATAATACTCACTAGGTTGAATATACATGATGTAGCACTTACTCCAGGCATCTCTCCCAAGCGATAAATTTTTCCGAACGTTTTTCCATTACACTAGGGTATTATAGCACTTACCTAGGTTTAGTTACAAAGGAATAGGGAAATAAAAACGAGAAAATAAATACTTTGACCTTATTTCATTCGTAAATCTTCACTAATAATCGTTTAAGATTACATAGAATCTTCAACAAGATCTGAGCCTACTTATGATTTCGAGTTATAATATCGAGTGCAGCGAAGATTGATTGCTTACGACTTATTAACGATCAAATTATTGTGCGTCGTGCGGAAAACTCGATGAACATGAAAGTGACTAGCGAACCCATGGTAGCAATATTGGCTAAATCCCCCATACAAATTTGAGACCACTTTCTTGAAGATATATACAAATTACAAAACTCACCCGAGTACGACAGGTTGGATCATAAGCAAGAGACATCAGAAGAGGGAAAATTTGACATCTTTCCACGCACGACAGAACTCCAGAATTGTTATCAAGTTGTTACAGGGTAAAAGTAACCAGATGAAAGAGAATTACTATTGCGTCACTTTTATAAATAATTATTTTTTATCATAATTACTACTAGAGGAAACTTAGTACTACGAAAAGCAACTGGAGGGGATAGGGTTCGTCAAGTTCAAAAAGCAGCATGTTTCAGATGGAAGGGGAAGCAGAAGGGACTGATACCCTAGCGCGAGATTAGACTGGGGAGAACCGGACTTAAAATAGGATTAATGCGCCAAGTGGCAAGCAACAAACTGTACGAATGAAACAAACACTTGGGAGCAGACATCAAAATTATTGACACTAGCCTTTCACGAAACCTGAAAATGTGATGATCAAAGCAGCATGGTTGAAAACCTCGCGTGGCATGTACGAGGCCTTGTACTTAATGTCATGTTCGAGGCTGGCAGGCGATATACACCATAATTACCTGTTTATGCGTAAAAGAGACAGGATCAGCTGTCACGTAACGCAAGAGGGAGGCATGGGAGAGTAAACCGTTCTTTGCCCCGCGTTACAAAGGGGAGAGAGGGGAGACAGAAAGTTCCACAAAAACGCGTTACACAACGTTTTAATGTTCCGAAATACCTTGTTTCGTATTGAATTGGTACTGATAAAAATTAAATCAAAAGTAAAAAAAAACTGAATAGCACAATTTTTAGCTTACACAATTACCCCATTACTTCCTAACTTTTCCGTAGAATTTTAAAATCACCCTCTACCATACATTATATCAATGATTTAAAATGTAAATATCGATTTGTTAGTTAAGGCAGTAGCATTCAAACTGCAGAAAAAACTGACACGAATGCGACGAAAGGATTGCAAGATACGATCACCTGCGAAATGAAAACTTGGGACGGCAAAACAATAAGAATGCATGCAGTAATACTTGGAAAAATACGGAAAAACGACGATTTTCACAAAGAAGCCGCCTTAAGTAGCCTAAGTTTAGCAGCAAAAAAAAAGAAAAGAAAATTCTTAAAATTTTAACAGCACGTGAAAATCGAGTTAGAAACGTTTTTCCTCGTTACTACCACGCTCTTAAACTTTAACCGTGCTAATTATATTAGGAGTGTCACGAAATGGTTTGAGCCACGTGGACGTTGAAAATTTTAATTCCTTAGAAAGGCTGACTCATAGAGCGTTAATTGTTATGCTGAGCTAAGTGACAAATCTTCTGCAACGTATTTTTCCAATTAGCGCCACCGTGAAACTGTTGAACATATGTTTCCGTTGTTCCTCCCGTGTCGCTTTTGGGTTTACAAATGTTTTATTTTCGACTACCAAAATATTTGGACTGACACCCGATTAGTTAGAAGGGTGGTCGATGGCCAATATCTTTCCCCAAATTATCAATCAATTTTTACATAATTGAGAGCAGTGCTTGTCATTGCGTCAGAATAGGGATGACACAGTAAAAAAACAAATTTAAACACCTAAGATTCTCTTAAAATTTTAAATGAAGATTCAAGTAAGATCTAATAGATGGACTTAATCATAATCCCCTGAACTATAAATGCCATTGTCTGCTGAAAACTAGTAATGGTAATTAAATCATCTTGATCCGTTCCCACTTGGATCGATTATTCATGAAAATGAAACACAAATATACTTAAATGTTAAGTGGACGAATCACTGCCTGATATGAAATACTTTCATGGCAAATCAACTGGATGAGTTAAGCGCAAATTTTCTTGAAAATACGTCGGCGCTAACACCACACGTACGCTACCAATCTAGCAAATTATAATTCATCTTATGCGATCCCTACTCAGCTGTTTCGAAATGAACCGTATGAAGGTGATTTGCAACCTTCCATTTACTGAATGGGGAAATAAAAAAGAAAAGAGATGAACAATAAATTATTTACAGTTCGTGTGAATGTTGCGTCAACTTTACAACCCCTACATTCAATGTTGAAATTATTTCTCTATCATTTAACGGAAGTCATACGCAAAAGAGCTTAATGCGACACCGTGTACCATTTCACAAATGGATATTGATATAAGAATCATAAACTAAATCAAACAAATCATCACACAAACTAATAATATATTCATATATTACACGCTGAGGAAACGGAGGAATACAACGGCTACTATTACACTCTCCTGCGTAACTTATTTCACTTATATTCTAGAGTCGAATGAAGAAAAGGGAAATTGAACCGTTCAAAATTTGCTTGGTTCGCTTTTAGAAGTCAAAAGCAAGGAAAAAAATAATAGGTCTCATGCAGGTCTTCAATACTTCTAGATGCATAAATGCACGTCATTGGTAATGCAATGATTGAAGAAAACATTTTGCAACAAACCCAAATTCGGCGAAATCATTACCGATGCCCCTAGTAATTCCAAAACACACAGCCCTTTTCTTGGCCATTAAAAATCCATTATCATACCTTTTTAATAAGCACATATCGAACTTGTCCGTCTAGTCTACTTAACGTCATTCTCCCAAGTTGATCATGTTACGCATCTGGAGTTGATTCGCATTAGTTAATTTTAGACGACATAAAAACTAATTCAAACTTAAATGACGGGAGCGCACACTCATTTTGACGGTGGGAATAAAAACTCTCCTCTTCGCGGCAATAACTAGTACTCCAAAGTGTTAATCCAAACACAGTTAATCACAAATGAACTTAACGCAGCCAAAGAACTCAGCATTTTTTTCGCAATAACATTTTGCAATGCATAAATTTTTGTTAATGCCTCAACGAGCGATTCCTCACCGAAACTAGATAGCAAACCAGACAACTTCAAACCCTACCCTGATAAACCTTCTAATTCATCGTGATATAAATACCAGTTATAGACCTGTTTTTGCTCACAGAACACAATTATTGTAATTAAAAAAGTTTTCCGCCGTTTTAATTATAAATGCGTCATACCACGACATTCACATTGGTTACTCTCAATTGTTTAAGAAGAAAAATGATTTTCTCTAACTCAGCATTCATTTAAAACGCTTTACAACAACGGCATTCCAGGAGAGCTGCCTAACAAGTATTTAGTATTTCTGACTCCTCTTCATTGCCACGCACGATTCTTCTCGGAATTTTTACTTACACTTGAACCGACCTGGCCGACAGCAGCAAGCAAATGTTGGATAATATCTTCTCACATGGAGAATACATAAGTAAGGCTTCAAGGAGACCGCAAAAATTCCCACTTCGTCAAACGACGCTGGAAGTGAATCTCCTCGTGAAGTCACTCGCAGGAAATCAAACCTGCACAAGGACAGGCACGTTAACGACAACGCATAAGCTGCGACACCAACCATACGACCCTTGACCACTTCTCGCAACGCTGTTTGAAACTGCTTCACTAACCCAGAAACAAAATCTGACATCAAATGTTTATTATTGATGTTCTAACGATTAAGGAAGGTTTTGGATGGACTAAATGTAAAAATTAAACAGAAGTATAATTTTTATTATCTCCTAACAAAACCTGATATCTCCTCTACAATTCGCCCATATGCAATCCTGCATACTGCCTTCCCCCTTCAGTCTATCCAACACGCATGTCCTATTTCTACACCTTCCTCACTTACCTAACGTTCTTCCCTCTATTAGAGCCTTCAACATCTCTTCGCCAATCAAAATTCTCTGCATCCAACATTTCCGCCACCCTTGGATGTATACCAACACTACCCTCTCCTCCCCACAGCATGCCTAGGAACTTCCCCGTTTGCTTTCCTCTCTGCCCATTTCACTTTTCCCATTCTTCTCGGCATCCAAATTTCTAAAGCCGCCAATCTGCTCTTACGGTTTTACTTCAACGACCATGTGTCCGTGCCGTATAAAACTACGCTCCATATGAAAGTTTTAACGAGTCTTTGCCAAGTATCCTTACCCAACGTCCCTGTCATCAATGCCCTCCTTGTGAAAGCTCCTCTGCCCAATGCATTTCTTCTTCCTATGTCTCTACTACTTTGACCATTTCGGTCTAAAACGCTTCCGAGATAGGCGAACTGTCCCTCATGCTCTAGATCTGGCTCTCCTATATTAATAGTTAGTTAGCTTTTCTCATTCTCCAAAAACTCATAGCCTTTGTCTTTTTCTACATTGAATCTCATCACATGTAAATCACAATGTCTGATGCGCTAAGCAATGCTTTCAACTTCTAGCCTGACTGGCTAACTAAAGCTTGACCACCCACAAACTGAACTGATTTAATGAATTCCCTAATAGTGGTTAACTAGTACGATGCTATTTAGTATATTGTATTCTATATGTTTTCACTGCAAAGTTTTTCGTTATAAATGCCCACTATGGTGAATAGGCGATAGACCAGGATAGCTCTCGGAGTCATCAGAAAACACAAACCCTTTCACGACGTCAAGGTCCCGCTTAATGAGGTGCAATTCTAAAAAATAATAATGAAAAATGTCAAAAAAATACCGGAGTGACAAGCAGTGGGATAAAGCGAAAAAGAAATTCCAACATGTATTCCTAATTATCTCAACATATTTCCATTCCCTCAAAATTTTTCCTATTTTATGTATTTGACGAGACACTCGTAAAATATATCTTAACGAAAGGAAAACTATTGAACTTTTAAGATTAAGAGACGTGACATCTCTTTGAAATGTATGGATAAGATATGGAAAAAATAAAGCCAAATATTTCCTCATATCCGATTCGTTTCATGAAAGCAGAACCACTGGCCGCACTTGAACATAAAAATAAATGTGTATTTCAAAAGCATATAAACACATGTAGATTTTTAATACTACCCACTACCGATCAATACGCCCTTGATCCATTTTTCCTGCCTCCTGAGGATTTCTCCAAACAAAACCCTCTCCTCGCCCACCATATCTAGTACTTCCTCATTTGTTTTCCTTTCTGTCCATTTCACCTTCTCCATTCTACTCCCACATTTCAAAAATCTCTTATCTACTTCTATTATCTGATGACTTCGGTCGTGCCGTCGAAAGGTCAAAACTACATAGGCGAGTGTCCTTTCTTTGAGTTTCTATGTGTTAAAAATCTGCATATCTAGACATATTTCCACTGTATAACACGTAAAACTAATTAAATCGACTATTCGCCCTTCCGTCATTTTACCCCGTTACAAGAAATGCACGGAATAAAAACACCGCAGTAACGAAGACGAAGAATAAATGCATGTAATTAGAAATCCTTGCACAAATACAGACACAGCTATAGGTGATATTAAACATACCCATATATATGTCAGCTTCTAAAAAATGAGAACGTATTATCTTTGTCCGAGTAAATGTACTTGCACGCCTTTTATCAAGCCTTATTTTCAATTTTTAAAAAATTCCGCTTTATCTTATAGCGATTCCAGACCTTTTTGCTGGGCACTCTTTCTAGGGGGGAGATAGCACCCACCACAGATATTGCACGCTTATTACATATACCAAGATAGCTAAAACTAGGAGAGTGAGGAAGGCAGGAAAAGGGGAAGCAGGAAAAGGAAGGAAGGGGTGAGCCGCCAGCGGAGGAGTTTTATTCATGATAAGACTCTACGGATATTCCAATTTTTAAGACTACCCTTTCAATCGAAATTGGATGTATTTTCCTTCTCGAACGAGCCAGGGTTAGCAATAACTTTATTATTAGTTTTTGCTTTGGATTATTTCGTCACAGTTTTAAATATCAGAAAAAAGAACCTAAAAATCGGTAACATCTGAAAAATTATCCCCCGAATAAATGAGAGACCAAATATCGATCACTCCAGGACGAATGCTAGCAGGAATCTACTTCGGAAAGTCAATTTCTGAAACGATAGTGATCGCGCCCCATACCTCGTTCAAATGCTACACTTAATCTCAAGGACAAAATCGCCATCGAGTGTTCTATGCCCTTCATTCCACGTTCAACGCTAAGAGACACGCGAACTATCCGAGATTCGCCAGCGAGTGAAGTGAGGGGAGAGGTAAGGGAAGAATGCCCAGGGGATATCACGAAACTGCGGATTTATTCTTCTCGCTACACTTCTCCGCATTAAAAGTATTGTTCATGCCACAAACACAACAGTTAACGTCGAATATCATATAAAAGAGAATGACGTACGAAAGAATGTCTCTCCTGAGAAGAGGAAGGATTTAATTTGAGCGAAGTAATTCTCATCCATCCACTCAAGTCTACATATAAATTTGGACCATAAGTCTCAATTAGAGCAAAACGGATGGAAGACAAGCGCACACTAATGGAAATCAAACGCGCCGAAGAACTATACAAAACGCACTCGTCATTTCAGTCAGTAAGAATTGAGGTAGCCGTGATAGGAGCGCTGCTATCAGCGCCATGGCAACAGCCAACAGACCTCCACCACCAACACAAGAGAGCAAATGGAATGCGAGAGCGCAAAACTTTGACCAGAGGAGAGAAAAAACAGCTGTTTGTGATCACTCCAGAAATCGGACGAATGTTTTGGTATTTTATCATAATAGCTCGCGGGCCTCACATGAGTGAGTGATGCAAACGCTATCGAGTCACTTGGCTAATCTTTCTTAATTTTTAATAAGACACAAACGACCCATACCCAAGAAGATTGTCATGGAACTTATGTTCATGCCAAGTAGGACAACAGACCACCCAATAGGATTCTTCGAGCCGCTACGACTTCATGGCAAGACTGACTCCACCATTTTAATTGCGACTACAATATAAAAGTAAAACCATGCCCTGAAAACCCAACCCAAATGGACCTCACCCCGGGAAACATGTTATGATTAAAACAAAGTGCCAGATACCCGCTCTTTGATATTATTTTAGAACTTACGAAACACAATTGGACTTTCATTACGGAACAGAATATTTTTAAATGTTCCACTCTCCTCGGGCTACAGTGGAACCACGGGGGAGCAGGGAAAAACAATAAATCGCAAGAAATGGGAAGACTGAGGTTAAGGTATTGTAGTAACTCTCATTCTTTCACGACTCTAAAAATGGACTGAGAAGATGCAACTAGCATCATACAATATCTTCTTTTAACTGGAGGAATACTAACAAAATACGTCGGGTAAATGAACGACTGCGCTGCTCCACCCTCTTCAGCAGCCGTGTGTACGTGGCCTTCGAAGAAACTTAGGGAATATTAGCTGAGCTTTGAGGTCACCTCCGAAAAACGATCGATTCCAAAAGGACAATTCATCCGATTTCCTGCGTGAATCGACCGCCGAGTGGGTCGATTCACGCAGGAAATTGTCACGCTTCATAAGCGATGAAAAGGTATGACGAACTATGCTTTCACACCGCTTTTCCGTAACATCGTTAAGACCCTCCAATGTGTATGATTGATGACCGGGATGTCGTTAAAATATCGCGCAGAGAATGTCTTCAATATCTACATTCCCCTCCCCCCTCACACGACAAGGAGTAGCGTACAAAGAGAAACATCGACAGCTTTCTCTCCACGTGTCCTTCCAAAGGGTGGAAACGTACATACATCAGCTACCATCGTTTTCTAAGCACCGTTTATTAAGTATCAAGAGAATTATACTCTCAATCCCAGGAAGGCGTGGCATGAGTTACTAAAGTAAGCGACCGTCAGCTGTGGTCATTTGCGTCATGAGGGTAGATAATTTGATAGAGTTGGGACGCTTGCGGAACGGGGGTGGGTGGAGAGAAACCCGGCGATATCATTAGCCTACTCAGAAGCGTCTTGTATCTGACTCAACGGTGGGTCGCGTGGTTATGAACGACTGAGGAGAATGGAGTCATGTTCTTACGTCCTGTGAATCACTGGCAAGAAGATAAAATGATTTCTCACTGAACATGATATCTATGACAATCCACTTCCTTGAAAAGTTGACGTACGTGTATTTCACCCTGAGTTAAAAGTCCACAAAGTTGCTCATGAGAAACAACTCTATCTGAAAAAATTAATGCTAATTATTTACAACATTTCCGCAAGTATGAGTGAACTGTTTGTGATCCGGAGAAGAGTCGGTCAATTCCAAACAACGAGAAAATTAATCCCATGGAAGACGACTAAAATGCCAAGAGCTTCACTTAAAATCATCATTTTCAGAAGTAACCATTTGGATCAAAATGATCCCAAATATGATTATATCACAAATGCCGACGAGAAATAACAAAGACAACAGTAAAAGGAAAGAACGAACGCCACAGTAGATGTTTGTTCAAGCATACAGACAGCCTCAACATTTTCTGTCGACCAAAACTAACTTTTTTTAGTGAAAGAATGGTTCCGTCCTATTCGCAAGGTCATTCAGTTGGCGTGCATCGCAGCCGTTACTGCTAACATTAACCACTCGCGCTCATTTCCGATACTCAGTTCAGTTCTTAATATTTTAGGGCTCGTGAACAATGTTTTTGAAACGAATAACCCCAATACTCATAAGGTCAACGAGCAAGCAGTGAGAATTAAATATTTACACGTATTGTGTGAGGTTTTCAAGTGTTTTTCCTTCAAATAGCTTTCCCGCAAGTAGCTGAAGATCTGCATTCGATGGTGCTTCTATGTTGACTCTGGACCATCCACACAGAACTAGGGCCGCACCTCACAAGCAATAGGCCAGGGAAAAATCGGCTTAAGTGAGCAGATGCATGCATGCATTAATTATAAAAGCTCTCACGTTGCTGGTTAGTATTCTGTTCTCACAAGCCGCGAGGGATGGATTAAGTTGCGCTCATGTTAATTTCAAATGTGGCTGCAAGGGGGAAGTTTCCCTTGCGAGGATGCGTGCCACGGACGCGATTATGGGACGTGGAAGGACAGACGAGGAAATTTTTTCCCACGGCAGTCCCCGTCAATACTCGGGGAGGTTTAATGATTGAAACTGAAGGTCTCTCTCCCTTTGCTTTCCGCGGAAAGACGGGCGGGCGCTACGAATAATTCATTGAGGTTTACTCCTCTCTTCACCAATGGAATGTTGTTGATAGAAAACACAAGTGGAATTTCCAACGTCTGGGTAATGTGGGGCACACGTTATCCGTACATTTTTTTGACCAGTCGATTCTTGGCCTACTTTGAGCGCGTTGGAAGGGAGGAAGTCAGTGAGGATGGAGGAGGAGAAGGAGAGGGTTTGGAGGGTAGCCATTTCGTCGGATAAGAAGGCGAACGAGAAGCTAATGAGCGGAAAGGTAAGAAACAGACTAGGAGGAGCCAGGAAATCTTCTTTTAAAAAACTTTTTTTACGACGCCGCGATATAGTGAGCTCTGTGATCAAATTCATGCCAGCTCTTCAGCTTAAAGTCATTTAACTTTTAATTCAAACTGATTCCGGATTGGTGGAGTAATTCCTTTCGATTATTCCACCATTAAAAAAGTGTTGCTCAGTATATTGTTTTTCCTGACAACACTTCATTACAAAAACAAGGATTTTTACTGTCATTGGATTTTTTTAGGCTATTAAACAAGATTCTACATAAAATAAAATTTAGTAACATATAAAACTAAAGCTTTACATAATTAAATGGCAACTACATATCCTATTAAAATTCTCTACATTGCCCTTGCATGATTATTTAATTATCCAGCTTTCTTGAAATTTGTGTTCCACAAGATATTTTACTAACGGCAAAATAAATATCCGAAAAAGCAATTGTTCAACCCTATGAGTCTATGTTTCGACTATGAGTCGAAAAATGAGCACCATTCAAAAGGAGAATAGTACCACTTCATGAAGATTAGTGTTAACATTATGAATTTATTCGGAAGCCCAAATCTCCACGATCTAAAGTTAAAACAAACTAGTAGAGAACAACAACATGCAAAGTAAATATCTGTGGAAACTAAACAATAAAAGTTTGGACCCAAAATCAATATTAAATACAATTACAAGAGGACATGTTCTTAATTGCAGAAATCGGAATGTTACAATTTATTCGTTCCTTCAGCCTTCGTCGGGCGTGAAATAACCTGCATTCCCAAATATGAGACCTAAAAGCAATTACATGTCAAATTACGAAGTTCCCATGACACGAAATATGTCCCGGGGAAACACTACACGCATAAAAAAATTAAATCGATAAAGCAATCATGAATCATATTTTCCGCGCGTCCATGTGCCAGTTCGCTATCGAGATATGCCATTTTTACGAGGCACCAGTTATCACCCAGATGGCAATAATGGGGATTTACCAGATGACAAAAAATCTAGCATCACATTGCTGCATCAGATTGCCAAAGAAAGAAGGCCAAACAGGCACATGAATCATCGCCCGCATTACAAAAAATAACAAGAACCTGTCATGCGACTACTAATCCTTTTCAAGAGAGGGTAAAGCACACGAAATTCTGGAAGCAGAAAGGAACACAGAGAAAGATAAAAACTGTAAGCGAAATGTCCTCTGAAAATACCCGAAATTTTTCTATACGCATTCGTCGTTAAGTGGAAAGGGAAATAAATTTAAGTTCGGAATCAAAATGTCTCAGCAAGGTCAATAATTAATAAAAATTACTCGAGAAACGTACACTAAACAGTTGACTGCTATAACCAACAACAATCTCCTTCTCACTGAATTGCAAATTCTAGCCATGACTGAGGTGAATGGTGTTTTTTATTTGAAGGACCGCTTAATCAACATCGGGAATGCAGGAAAGTGGTCCATTTTTAAATATCTCAAACAGCTATCACTCAAAATTGAGTTAGGAAAAGAATACTAACCTAAAAACGCGGCAATGAAATACGATGATATAATTACGGCCGAATTTTCCAGTAACTTTCTGGGTGGCAGATAACAACTGCCGTCAGCGTATAGGAGTAGTCGGGGTCCGAACTCGCCGGGGTAATTTCTTCAGATAATCGGCAAAAATTGAATGGCAGCATTAAGATGCAAACATAGAGCATGGACTACTTAATTTCCAGCTATAAACAACTAGCCCAAATGTATCACAATCCCCCGCTTGTTACTATAGATAATTTCCAGCAAAATAGTAACCAAGGTTTCTCTATGGCCGATGGACTCTACCTTCGTCGACTAATGTAACAGATTAACAGCTAATCTTGCGCGAGACTTCTATTGTGAACTGCTTCAATACAAATACATTTTAAGGAATACTATGATCTGAGACGTAGCCGAAACATATGAAATACTGGGAATGAATAATACAAAAGGATCATTCAATACGGAACTTTTGTACGTACGTAATTGAAACTGAAAATAAAAAAAAATAATTTAAAAGCGGAGATAATGATAAGATAAATCTAACTCGATAGAAATACATACGTAAAACTACAGACAATCAAAGTACACATAGCCCCGCACACAATACTCCCCAACTGAGTGTTGTGCTCGGCGCGGAGTGCTGTGACATCCACCATTGTGCTAGAATTCAAAAAATATTTTTGTTCTTGTATTATCTAGTGCATGAACCGACCTTGTATTCAAAGGTATTATTTTCTAACCGCAAAGTTCTAAAACAATTTTTTTAATTAGACCTACTCATCCAATGGAAATTCTTTATTACAAAAGAACAGCGAGGATAAAAATAACCACGTGACAAGACAATGAAGTAACACAAAGAGTAGGAAAGAAAATAGTAGGCTTGCTGAAAGCACACTAAGAGAAAAAAACCGTTTTGAAGGTGCCCCAGGCCCCCGAGCACAACAGTGGAAGGAAGAAAAACGGATATATAGTAGTCACTTATTTCTATTTATTTACTCATTTAAGAATTACCAGGGCGTTTACATGATTTCTTCACCAAAAATTGGGTTTATCCACACCTTTCATCAAGTTTATAAATATTTGAAATCAGAATTTTCCAGAATATTCTACTTCAATATTAAAAGACCTCGAGCGCGACTTTGCTATCAACACAAAGAGAGCACAATTTTAAGTAAAAAGTGTCAATTTTACCAACAAAAACTACCCACTACTTGTTATTTTTAAACATTCTTACAGCTTTCTAGAAATTCAGCTAGAGTCATCAACCAGGCGGTTTGTTCGATATGAACGGTGAAATTTGACTAGCACTAAGCTCTACAAGGATACATATACATACACGTATATACAAGTATGCATGTAATTATAAATTGAGTATACCACCAAGCAAACACTATAATTAAAATAAATGAAAGGACTAACTTTGTAGTTCCACACGAACAATTTATTCACACGACCCGGGTTTCGAAGTAAAACTTCATCATCAGTTTTACTTCGAAACCCGGGTCGTGTGAATAAATTGTTCGTGTGGAACTACAAAGTTAGTCCTTTCATTTATTTATAATGAATCGGTTCCATAAAGTTACGCCAGAAACCATCAATTACTACAATTAAAATTTAAGGCTTGGCGCCAATTTTCAGGGTCTCTCAACAATATCAGGGCTTGACTTCAGGAGTGAGAAAGAAATAAAATCTTGAAAAATATGCTGTGAAATGAAATTAAATTGAGGGAAAATAAATCCTCCAACCATTTCAATCATAAGAATCGATGGGGCAGAAATACGTATGATTGGCGATTAAAAAATAATTCTCGGGAGTCACACTACTATCAGACCTAGCATGGAGAAAGCACGTCAGGAACATCTGCGAAGTACCATAAAGGACGCTAGGGTTCATCCAACAAATGGTGGGGGAAATTTTCGGACAAAAAAGTTGAGGAGAGGTGTTATTTCGAGTCGAGTTAGACCTCACGCGTCGCGTGAATACGAATATCGAATACGCTTCGCGTGTTCAGGACCCTTGGCAGAAGGACTTAATTTCGGAATTAAAATGGATGCAAAGAAAGGCTGACCGTTTCGTGAAGGATCGTTATGAACGAACAGAAAGGGCCACATTATTATTAGATCGTAACCTGGGTTGAGAATCACTGGAAGCATGAGAAACCATGCAAATCAAACTTCAAGATAAGTACTAATCATTCGAATTCAACACCGACGCATTAGGAATAATCCTAGTACCACATGATTACATTTGTAAGCGAGACCTCCGTGAGAACTTATGGGGAAATGACTGCTAAAATGATCAATATAAGGAATCATTTTTCCCTGTCACAATGCCCGAGGTCACAACAGGAGACTACTTGAAACTGACTTTTTTTTTAATGCCATCGATCTCTGATATATGGTGATCAAACACTCCCTACCAATGTCCTCGTGGCAGGGTAAGTGGCAGAGGACAATGTAGATAATTTGATTATTATTATTATTGGGTAATCTACCGGTTAAGGTAGGTTTTTGGATGGACACAGCTACTAAATAAATATTTTGTGACTCCTAATATAACACAAAATCCAGCATCCTACTCTACATCAGGTCCCTCTTCATCTCCGAGTACTTTCTTCCTCCCTTCATCCCGTCAAACATCCCTATCCTGTTCCTTCCCTTTCCTCGTTTGCCAAACATTCTCCCCTCTAATATAGTCTTCAACATCCCACTGCCGGTCAATACACCCTTCATCCACTTTTTCTGCCTCCATAGGACTTCTCCCAACAAACCGCTCTCTTCGCCCACCATACCAAGTACTTCATTTGTTTTCTTCTCTGCTCATTTCACCTTCTCCATTCTTCTCCACACCCACATTAGATAATTTGATACCACGGTATATTTTGCACGAGCATATTAATACACTAATTAAACAGCTCCTCATGCCCTCATATGATTCTTTAAATAAAAAATTCGGGTAAAACAACGTGCTCGACACGGACAAGGTGCGAACTTGAGACCCCTACCATCAATTAATAGTGAATCAGGCCGTTCCAATCTTCACGAGGCAATTAACTATAGCCAGTAAATACAAACAGGAAGATATAAAACATTCCCAGTCGACTTCATTCGTGCGAAACATTTCTTCGTTCTCGTTTTACGTGCCCCTCGAACAAATAAGTCACCGGTATCATCCCATTATAAAGCGCGCGCCGAGGATAGCACGAGCTAATGAACTGCAACCGAAGGATAAATAAGCAAACGGATGCCTAGAGGGGGGAAAGAAAAAAACTTCAGAGCTTGGCGAAGCCAATGCACCGGCAACGTTGAGTGTGGAAGAGCCGGAAAGGGAGAGAGAGTGTGGAAGAGGGTGACAGCAAGGGGAGAGCGGAGAGGGGAGGGGGAGAGGAAGGGGTTGGTGAAACCGCCCAGACCACGCTGCAGAGGTGACGGATGGGGGGAGGGTTGGGAGAAGAAAAACGAGGAGGGAACGGTTGAAACCTCAGTCCCCCGCCCCCACGCCAGGGGTGGGGGGACTGAGCGCCACCGTGGTGCGGGCGGGGACGCGACTGAAATCGAGATTGGGTACACATGCACAACCGCACAACAAAGGCGAACACCTGCCGCGGCGTGTCTTTCCGGTTCCCTTGCACACGCAAACGAATCACGCGGAGCCGAGCCCGAGGACGACCGGAAAAGCAACGCTGACTTCCGCCCAAACTCGAAGCGCTAGCCGCACCCGATCGTGGTGCGTGGGAGTGAGACGTGCCAAACCGCCACCACCTCTCCCACTTACCTGAACTCCCGAACCCCCTGAACCCCCTTAGCCCTGAACATTACCCTCGAGTCTCTTTTTACCAAAGGGTGGGTTCATTGTAGTCAACAGCACAAGCGGACTGTGAAAAGGGATGTTACCAAAGGGCCCATTTCAATCCCTAACTCTCAGTCAACCCATCCGACGAGGATCGTTGTCACATCTGACATTTGATCTCACAACCGGTAAAACTTTTCTCGTAGCCAAAAGCATTATTGTAATTACCAAGGGGGAGAGATGACATATTATACATATTGATAAAAATTTTAAATGTTTACCCACTGTGCTTGGCGAATCTCACTCATTTCGACATTCACCTAAAATTAAAATCAATTCTTCACGAGCCGAACGTTTCTCGTAAGTGAGAGAATTTTCATCAAATATTTAAACACATCGATGAATTTTCACAGACCTTCCGAATAGCCTTACGATTTAAAAAAAACGCTTCTCACACGAACTGTGGATGACGCGTCGACTTTCCCCACTATCATTTAGTGGAAAAACGAATTCTAATGCATCATTTTTAATTCTCAACTATTCTGGATACGAATGATTTAAATTTATCAAAATCCTAACTTTAATTTTCAATGTTCACCATTAATGACACATAAAACGTGACTGATTAAAACTTTCCGATAGCACAATTCCCTGCTATTATTCGTAATCTCAAATAAGTCGTGAATATATTTTCGCGGAAACACGCAATTTAAAACCATTTTAATGAAGAAGATTCACTTTGGCAAAATGCAGTTAGTTTTCGAGGAGGTAACAAATATGATGGCCATCACACTACCTCAACCTTCGGGCATCGAGGGAGCCCGTAGGTTTGTGACGCGTGAACTTTCCGCACTGCGGGCCAAACGCTCGACTCAAACGCGCCAACGAGACAGGACTCGGAAATACAGGTGACGCGTTTCACAAAGGAACTACCATCCCCTCGCTGATAAATGACTTCGTAACTCTCATATAATCATGGATTTAAGAGTGGGAAGGATTAGGTTGGCCGCATGATTTGAGGGTAAACATTGTATACGCGTAAGATTAAATATGATACAATGTATAATAAAATTACCATCAACTCTAACACGACATTATTGAAATAAAGAGTATGCATAATATATTCTATTGTTTCAGGCTAATGTTACAAAAGAAACAATATGAATAAATATGATATACGAAATGTAAACTCGAAACAGCATATATATATATATATATATATATATATATATATATATATATATATATATATATATATATATATATATACACATATATGTATATTGCAGCTCGATTAATAGGAGGAAAGTGTTTTTACAGTGAATTATACCTCTACACAAGTCGAGAGATTAACTAGGTTGGGGAGAAGAAAATACCACAACTTTTCCAAGATACCTAGACATCAGCTTTTAAATTCCCAAGTGTATTAAGCGCAAAATAAAAATTATCAATTTCTCCATTTTAAGTGCTAAAAAGCCCAACGTATTGCTTTGTTCCGTAGTGCACTATTGTTCCAGACCTAACTCCCCTTTCGCTCACACAAAACCAAATTAAGCATAAAAATTTAAAAAAAGTTATTTAAAATATTTCGATCTCCAAAGAGATTAGAACTAACAATAATTTTAGACTAAATTGTTTTTACTGAGAATTACAGATAAAATTTTACAATGCAGTTTGCCTTGAATTGCTGCGTCGATTTTGGTTTTTTAAAAGATTTCTGAAAATCCACGAGTTCTCTATAGATTGGTGGGCAATCTGTCGAGTGTTCAATCATTCACCGCCACACACCCCAGCGGTGGCTTGCAGGGGTACAATGTGAACAAAAAAATAAATAATTATTTCATTCGTTACGATGCATTAATGACCACTAGTTTGGTCGTTAACCAGTCATCTCCTTCTCTCCTAATGTACTGGAATGTCATCACGATGAATATGCATCCAAAATGCACTGATGCCCATCAACAGCGGTCATAAAGATGGGTGGAATATATTACGGTGTAATGTGGTATAAAAATTTCTAGCATGCGCAACACTAAAAGTGAAACCACTTAACTGCTAAAAAAATGCTAGGGTCATTCAACTGTACAGATTTCAGACAGCGAAACCATTTAAAAAATGAAAAACGATTACACCGGCACATTTTAATTTAATAGCAAACCCAATTCCAAGCAAATAAGTTTACTACCTAACACGCAATCATGAAATAAATAACGCTTTTCCATTTACTGAAAAGATATGCACTTTCAAATCACGATGTCTAGTGTTAGATGGGAAATAATTAATGAGCTGCCATAAAAGGTCTTTCGAGCCGTTACCTAGTGCGTGACAACTTGGACACGCCTGCCATGCGTTCGAGGTTACCGTCCTAGCCATGGTCATCAAAAATCACGAGTTTAAGTGGAATAACATTTCAAGCAGTATTATTCTGAGCGAAATTAAAACAAGGCTGAAAAATTGGATGAAGGGCATACATAATTGAGTGGTAATTAATGTAAAAGCAGGATTTGGATAAGCGAGGAAAAGGGAGAGAAATACTCGCATTGAGCATACTAGACGAAGGTGAAGGAAGGTAGAAAAGTAGGAGTATAAAAAATAATCAATTCTAATACTAAGCGGTTATTGGATACTGTTATGCATGGCGGGGTTTTAATTCTAGAAGTTCTTAGCCCCTGAAACGCCAAAATACTACCCTGACTGGTACACTAATATTAATAACAATATTCCGAATGTCCGGGTCCACAGTGCACGAAAGTAAAGGAGACATACCTGTATGGGTTGATAAGCACGTCGCGTTTGATGTTGCAAAGGTGGTGGAAGGTAAGGCAGTACGGAGTTTATAGTTATTTCTGAAGTACCTCTGGGGTGGAAGTAATAAGAGAGAGAGCAAAAATGAACAGGAATTAAAGGTTGTGTCATAACTATAATCGAATTTACTCTTCTGTTTGTAGCATATTTTGCTTTCATGTGACGCACTAAATCCCACTTTCTATAATGATTCCAACGTCGCACCACTTACTGTTAGAAAAAGCAACATCACTTTCAGCCAAAAAGTGTAACATTTTACTATTTCCTAGCCAAATATATTTTTAATGCTTAGCAATGGGTAAAATCTGTAGAATGTTAACCACTTAACACAGTAAAGAGAGAGAAATGTCTTCAATACGAATAACTACGTAAACACTGAGACTCGTAACAGATACATTCTCACTTTCGTAAATAAATAAGACGTACAAAAACTATTATTGATCTAATATTTAAGACTATAACGGTAAAAACTGCAATTTAGACTACAAAGGTAACCAAAAAAGCATTCTTACGCAAATGCACTGGTAGTAGAATAATGTTTATAGAAGTAAAAAACAATTATCACTTCAATGAGCGTTAAGTTTACGATGGTATAAATCACCTAATTCGAAATACTTCCAACTCGATCACATTCGTAAAATGACCTGAAACGACTAGTCACAAGAAAAAGGGGTTAGGAAAGGTCGAGAAAATACTCATTTCTTGGAACGGCAGACGAAGATTCGTCTAGGAGTGACTTAAGATCAAGTATAAGCCTTTACTACGCATAACACGCCATACAGTCACTAAATTCAAGGCCTTGAACAAATCTCCTTCGGCATCAAATACCCTCCCACCCTATCTACTACGAAAAATTACCACGCAATCCTACTAAGAAAATGGACAAGATGGAACCTTACGGTTCATCTTATAGATGGTTTAATCTTTGCATCTTAGCGCGGATGACCTTTTGAAAATAGCCCTCGTGTGAGTGCACAGTGTACTTTGCAATGGCATCTTCTGATAATGTAATATAACCCACACTTGGATCTTAAAAGCACGATTGATATCTCGATTAAAAATTACGAAGCGCATGCTTAAGTCCCTCCATGACGTGGGTCCAGACTAAACGCCGTTTTTATGAAGTTATTTATACCCATTCTCCGGGGCGGAAACGGCGCTGGCCTTCGGCGAAAACATTATGAAGTCATTGCCGTGGAGATCTATTATTGAACGCATTACAAATGGGAGAGGCATATACCAAAACATCGATACCGTTGACCAACACGATTACTACTTGCGCTGCAACTCTTAATGAGATTCTACAAAAACCATCGTGAGATAACAATAATCAGTGCATCACGGGTAGGATAGTAAGCACAAATCCCGCTACGTGGAGTATTATTCCACTGATACGACGGTAACCAAAGGATAGGAGGAGTGGCCTAAGCCAAATATAAAATAAGTGGCCGGATTGAAATTGTATATAAAAGAAGCAGTTTAAATACGGAGATAAGTACGATGCAGATGGTATTCGTAAACAAAAATATCTCTTCCTCGTGGGCGCATTTTTTCTCCTGGTATTCGCGACAAAAACTGCTGTAATATTTAAGGTCTACAGGAAGAGTAGCTGCCGTGATAAGGGAAAAAACAAATCTGAAAAACATGTAGACCATTGCCAAATCATACCAATTTTTAATCTTCAGTCCTTCCTCATTGTCATTCATTTCGGTGGGATTTTAGGTCATCTCGTTTCGGACGTGGGTGCCTTTAATTACGACGTGTTGAGAAAATTTATGTATACGATTTAACACCAGCCGACTGGGTAGCAAAAATACGATGCAAGCAGCATAAAACGTGCCTACGATTTATGCGAGGAGCATAAATGTTGAAACGAGTCAGTCAGTTAGTAAACCCAACCTCCAATTTTGCACCTTAAGCCTCGAGTTCATACTCCCTACTCTTTGCTAGAATTCACAAGAATCTCAGAATTAAGTATGTCCTAAGGACGAAAATAAGTTCCAAAAAATGTAGGCCACGAAAACTGTAGAAAAATAAGCAGTTTATTTTTGCTACAAAATATTCTCCGAAGAGCGTAACTTCTATCCTAAATGTGCTCATGGAATTCAATTGACCAGAGGTCTGCAATAAAAACACCATACAAGCCAAGGGAAATCATTTTGTGCTTTCACGTCATTTTTTAAGACAAATCAGGCATTTTTATTATTATGCTTAATTCACCTTAACTCGTTAGGCGCTTTCCTATTCATAATATAATAAATTTAAAATTAAGTTAACAATAATAATAATCATGTCTAAGGGAGCTTACATCCTCTGAGAGAATATGCTTTTTAGACTTCAGTTAAACAGGATAAAATGAATAATCGTCTGAAGATGCATTTTGATATAACTCGTTTATTTCTAAAAAAAATTGCCAGAGACGTTCACAAAGTGCCTATACATCTTAAAATCAGGACCATTGACGAATGAAAGAAGCGCCTAACATTCCGGAAGAAATTCAAGCATGAAGTAATTCGCGGATAAGTAGATGAGAGATAAGCGCATCCCTCACCGGGATCCGTTACAAGCTCACTAGATCCCATTATCCAATTTTTGAATCCGTACTATACAATGGGCACCATTGGTCACCCTAAGTCCTTACGTAATGGTCCAGTACACTTTTAACATACCCAAAAACATTCCGACTGAGGCTACGCCAAGTGGAAACTTTCGTCACTCACAAAATCTCTCTCAACCATGACAACCCATTTCCCAGCTTCAAACCACATCGAAAATGTATTCATGGAAGAAGGTCGATGCGCCAATTTCGAATCTGCCTCATCCCCGGTTCATAAAGGCCCGCATATGCCAATTGGAACTACGGCTGTGAGCCAATTACCGGCGCCAAAACCTCAAACCCAATCCCTTTGTCTTCCACCACATTCCCTCTCCAACCAGCCCATACACCGCCAACCACCCCACCCCCGCCTCCGAATTGATTTCAGGGGTTAAAGGGTTATAAATAGTTGGAACGCATCGGGACGGTGGGCGAGTATGCGGCAGACGAATGAAACGGGGGGGGGGGAGGATGAGAGTGGGGAGTGAGGCGCCGGATTGGCGAATTACTTGGTGCGGAGGATTTCCAACGCATTTATTTATCCACCCGGGGTGCGCAACGAGTCGCCGCCAGGTCCACGGCGCTGCGTCTCGTGCACCTGATTCACTTCCGCCTCAACGGAGAGCAAAATCGCCTCCCAATTATAATTATGCTGGCTCGGCAGGGACATAATGCAGTGCATATCATTTTGTTTCGTGAGCAAACGAATCTTTGAATACAGAAAAGAGCTGATTATTGCTCACGAAAGACCTATGCTGAATTTAGAAATTAGTTCCGGACTTAACTTTCTTGGAATAGACAAATTAAGGCCATCGAACAATTGAATCTGCATAAACTTAATATTGCATGAATAAAGCGATATATATTCCAATACTTATGCAAATTTTCAATAGTTTTACTTTCAAGTACCAACCCATGAGGCAGCATTAATTTATGTACCCACTATACGATTCGCAGCCCTGGTAAAGAGTGTTAAAATAAGATATGAAATAAACGTAATTCAAAGTGAAATTGAAAAAAAGTTATTTACTTTTATTTCGCCACGAAGACCAAACACAGCAAAACTCCCTCGCCTAGTCCCTGCGCCGGACTTTCGGACACATTCTCTCGGTATCACTAACTCCTCGTTTTATAAATATTATATATATATATATATATATATATATATATATATATATATATATATATATATAAATATATAATATATATATATCAAATGTGTATGTCTTTTTTTGCTCAAAATGGAGAAGTCCCGCAAAGATTACGGCTCCCTATTCAAGAACTTCAAAATTTTCAAAACTTCAAAAAAGTTTATCTTTATTAACGCAATTCTCCCTCAAACGCATAATGATAGATTTCCAAGCATTTTTTGTCAAGTATTTTGGTGTAAATAAATGAAAAGACTAACTTTGTAGTTCCACACGAACAATTTATTCACACGACCCGGGTTTCGAAGTAAAACTTCATCATCAGGTTTCGAAGTTTTACTTCGAAACCCGGGTCGTGTAAATAAATTGATTGTGTGGAACTACAAATTTAGTCTTTCTATTTATTTATAATGAATCGGTTCCATAAAGTTACGCCAGAAACCATTAGGTATTTTGGTGAAAAAAATTTTTCAACTCCAATTCAATGTTCCTAAAGTCCCACGAGGAAAACGAGAAAATGATCATCCACAGTATCATTTTCTGCTAAGTTAATACAATGTATTACATCTAAACTCATTGGTTACACGTAATTGGAGGGATTAATTATAGTAGTTTCAATACTAGATAAATTTTATTTTTTTTATTTTAAGATTTCTTTCCCTTAACATCCAAATACTTTAAAGATAAGGCAAAACAAATGGCTTCGTGCTGCGCCTGTTTTCACGGAAGTCATTCACCTCTAACGTCCACTTGTTTGCAAGAAGATATGTCTCGCTAAATGGATTTGAACAAAGCTCTGTCGTAAGTCACCCGCGGAAGTTTTGCCAATCATACTGCATCAAGCCCTTTAGTATTATGGAAAATTGCATATATAGTATAAGTATATCGACGATGCAGAAGCACCCAAGAGAGCAATGTAACATTTGGACGGCACAATACCTGTAGAACATAAAAATCTCTGATCCGAGTCTGATCTGCAAAAAGCCTCAGAGAAGACCAAAAGCTTAAACTTTCTGAAATGTATCCTTTACGCGGTATTTATTTAAACCATAAACACAGTTATCAACCCGAAGGTCGATATGGTATTTGAATATATCCATTTACATGGATAAATATGCAAGGAAATGGGACAGGATCACATAAAAGACAAATGTAAGAGAGCATCGGCCCGGCAAGTCAAAAATCCGACGTTCGGGTCCCGGTAAAGGAAATATTTTCGCACTTGTGATCTACTCTATTCCACCTTCGTCTTTTAAGTGTATTTCAAACTGTTTCTCTTATATCTACATATAACTATGGGAACGAATTTTATTCACCATAAGGCGTGTTTCCGAGATTTAATGTGTGTATATATATATATATATATATATATATATATATATATATATATATATATATATATATATATATATATATATATACACACACATATATAAATATTTTTTTATATATATGTGTGTGTGCGTGTGTGTGTGTGTGTGAGAGTGCGTGTATATATATATACTACCTTGATCAAAAAGTTCCCGGAATAACCACCGTGTGGCGCTCCCATCGTTCCGATTTGAGTTCTGTTTTTTTTGTTAAATTGGTACATCTGTTGTTGATATTCCCTTTAAATCTTAGTGTCATAACTTGACATTTGCAAAAGTTACGTAGCCAAGAGTACATCTATCTCTGTGTGTGTTGGTGATTTTTTACAATTTCAGAAATGGATTTAAATTTGCAACAACGAACTTGTATTAAATTTTGCGTAAAAAACGGATTTAGTGGCGCACGGACGTTGGAAATGTTGGAAAAGTGTTTCGGCAACGATTCTCTAAAAAAAACGGTCGTTTACCAGTGGCACGAGCGGTTCAGAAGTGGTCGTGAGTCAATCGAAGATGATGAACGCAGTGGCAGACCATCGACATCGAAAGTCGGTGAAAAAATTGATAAAGTAAAAGAAATGTTGGTCAATAACCGCAAATTAACCATCAGAGAAATAGCGGAGGACTTGAACATTGCCTATGGATCCGCCCAAGACATTGTGGTTAATGATTTGGGTTTCCGTCGTGTAGCAGCAAAGTTGGTGCCAAAAGACCTCAGTTTCATGCAAAAAAGAGACCGTGTTGACGTCGCAAAAGACATGATTTGCGAGGCTGAATCCGATCCCACATTCATCAAAAGGATCATTACTGGAGACGAGACGTGGGTTTACGAGTACGACACGCAATCCAGACATCAGGCAAGTGAATGGCGTTCACCAAATGAGCCGAGACCAAAAAAACCACGTCGTTTTCAGTCAAAAAAGAAGGCAATGCTGACGGTTTTCATGGATTACAACGGTGTAGTGCATCATGAATTTTTGCCAGAAGGCCAGACAGTAAACAAAGAGTATTATTTGGGCGTTATGAGACGTTTGCGTGAAGCAATTCGCCGAAAGAGACCAGAAATGTGGGCAGAAAACTCGTGGATTTTGCACCATGATAACGCACCGTCGCACAGTGCTATCATTATTCTTAATTTTTTGACGAAAAATGCAACAAATACCATCCAACAGCCACCGAATTCACCTGATTTGGCTCCCTGTGACTTCTTTCTGTTCAATCGAGTTAAAAAACCATTACGGGGAACGCGTTTTAGCAGCCGAGAGGAAGTAATGGAAAAATCGCAGGAAGCACTGATGGACATACCGAAAACCGAATATAAAAAATGTTTCGAGGATTGGATCAAGCGCTGGCATAAGTGTGTTGCAGTCGATGGGGATTACTTTGAAGGGGACAATATAGATTTAGATGAATAAACTTGTATTTTTAATTTTCTGAATAAATTCCGGGAAATTTTTGATCAAGGTAGTGTATATATATATATATATATATATATATATATATATATATATATATATATAACGTACATGTGTATGTATATACACACACATATACTATATACACATACATATTTCACGAAATTCAACGGTGTCACGATAAAAATTTAGTGCAGGCTTTAACAGTTTTAACTTTCCAAAAGAGCGATGATAAGGCCTAGGAAATGAATTTAAGCTATCCACAGTTCACAGCTCAGGATAAAAATAAACACTGGACGGAGGACAGCAACAACGTAATGGAAATAAATTACAATCCAGGAGTCTGGTCCCATCGCGAAGTTACGCGGAAATTCAGACATCGAAGAACCTATAGGAAAGGGGTGGCGGCTATCGATCGCAACATCGATGTCAACCACGAAATGGGAAAATATAGGGCGATACGTGCCTATAATTTGAGGCTGAGACTGCGGCATAAAAGCAGAATACGATGCGATTTCGCGATCTGCACGATAATTTGTGAGCCATGGGTTCATTCACTCGCTTCTCGGAAGATTCACTCGGCTTTCACGTCTATTGATCCGAAGATGTTTCACACGATTTCGTACGAACGGCCTTCTGAACGACCCGAGCGACAGCAAGTACACCTGACTTTAGGGTTGACTTTGGTAACCGATATTTATACTGAGACAGTCACACAAGAAGCGAAAGAAGATCCACACTTATCTAAGGAGTTCTATGATTCATGGGGATCCCTGAAAGGCCTTCTTAACTTAGTTTAACGCTTTAGCGGGACTATGAACTTGATAGCGAAGCTATCATAAATGATTATGGGTTGAGCTCATTTGGTGCCTTTTTAAAAAAATTTAACGCTCAAAACAATCACATATGTATAGGTCTAGAACATTAATATCACGGGCAATGTGAGAACAAGGTTTTTGGAACGGAAAAAAAATTGAATCTTTTCTTAGAGAATCCTCAAGGCCAAATAAATCGGACGAGAACTGAGCAACCTACCCAGACCTACATGGCTTCAAGCCAGAAAAATTTTAACTGGTTACGCGAGGGTATTTGATTCGGTTAAGAGGACTAATTAATGGCTATATTTTCAAAGAGCTAATCAATGTAATTCCCAAGCTAAAAATGAAATGGGTCCAAAATGGAAGGAGTTGTGAAGCCAACGAAACGACGGGTTGGTACATCACGCCTTCACCGCCTGGCTATAAGCATTTGGTGAGGTTTTTGAGAAGTGGAGCTGTTTGTCGAAAAGTAAGAAGTATATTTCTACTGATGACCTAGATGTTCATGAAACGTTTCTATCCTATGGCATTTCAATTGATAACTAAATGCTACCAAATGAAAATGTTCTTGAGCATTACGTTCGTCGGATGAGGCACGACTACGAGTACAGTGCGAATTCTCGTGGACTAACAAACGAACATACGAGGAATAACACCGCCCCTTTACCTTGTCATTACGATTAAAATCGCAAGTTGGTAGGTTCCGGCCATATTTTAAGGAATTTTCTGGACATTTTAGTTGAATAAGTTACACTTCGTTATCCCAAAATTAAATTTAATAGCTTACGACCATGGTTTCGACGATTAACGTCATCATCAGATCAAATTCATTGTGGAATAGCAAAGTGTACCTTATTCAACCAAAAAACAATCGCGAGTATAAAATGTTGCAAAAGAAAATATTGTCTTTAGCTTACATATTTATAACAACGGCACGTAAAATGCAATGCGCAACTCATTTCCATCTTGGCTCTTCGCTTGCCTTACGAAGATGATTTTACGAGTAGACGTAAATGGGCGGTGCATAACAATGAGCCCTAGGGGGAGATCTGATGAATAATAATACTTGCATCACAACAAAAAGATAAGCTCGGGCTTCAACTCCATAGCTAAGGGCGTAATTTCTTCAGCACCAGTGCTTCTTCTGGATGTTAATAATGAGCTCGGTGAAAGGGCGTGTCCAGGAAAATGGTGAACAAGACGGGGAATGGATGAGTACAGCATGTCCGGCGAGGTCGTGGAAAAAAGTAATGCTCGATGTTTGAATGAAGGAAGGGTTGCCAACGAAGGAAGAAAACGGCAAGAGACAGGATTAAAATTCAACGCTGGGGTGTCGAACCCAGGAACGTTTGAGAGCGACATTGAGGATTCAACACGTTAGGCGTGGGCAGCGGGTGGTATTCGTCCGAAGGTCTGCTAACCCCCACACACGCTGACAAATGCGTACGCAAGGCCTCGTGATTCCAACGATTCACCATTCACCGCTTGCAATAGCCACTTTTCTTAATGTCGTAAAACGAACAGCGCACGCAACCCCATCATGATGCGATGAATGCATAAGGGTTCTGTTATCTTGCGACATACCCACATCACAAAAGGAAGGCCGACAGAAGGAAGGCGAAACACTGATAATTTTAAATTATACGTTTAAGTTACTTGTTCTTGGGTTACAAACTCTCCGATAATCGATATTTATCACAAGATTATTTGTCATAATACTTTATTTAATGGACGTAGGGAATTCAGTCCTCCGCAGTTTTTCAAAAAGTCTTGATTAATAATGGGCATTTGAAAATATTTGTAAGAGCCAAAGAGTAATTTAGTAAGTACAATGCATCTAGCATATCTCGCCGTAGACACACGGAAAATACCCGGTTTTTCCCTGTTTTTTTCAGGAATTTCTCAAATTTAAACAAGCCGTTACACCAACACGTTAAGCAGTATTTCGCCACCCCCCCCCTTTCTCCCACCCGAGCAGAAGTTGTGGTTTTTATGGGAGGCGACAGACAGCTAAGGTCATTCGCGCCATTAAGGATGGATGTGAAAGGAAGGGTGGAGAGACGACATCCGGCGTCGGCATTAGCCTACTCTTGTCGAAAGGCGCCAAGGGGTCCGCAGTTTAACGTTCCATCCGACGGACGACGTACTCACTCTAAGTGCACTCCACAAAGAACCTCAAGTAGGGGTCGGGATACCACTGAAAAATATTTGTTGACGCCAGGAACCTACTCGGGGGCGGAAGCGTGTACGTTGGCCACCGCACCACCCCGGCCCCCAGTTCTCCCACCCGAGCAAGGTTCTTTTTCCAAGTATTCGTCTCTGAGAACTCGACCGATATCAGTCATGGTGGATGATTCGAAATAAATTGGCACAAAATTTCAATGACGATAGAGGCATGTTCTATTAAAAATACAATTTCTCTTTTCATTCATCACTTTGTTCATCGAGATTCACCAAATAAATCCCGTGTTAGCAAATATGTGGCGATAAAATCGCCTGCGTAAATTTGTGTTTTCATCCAAGTCTACATAATACTATGAAAGCCACCGGGGAAGACTACATTTAATCAACATAACGCAATACATATCCAGCGTTTTAGCCGTAGTATTCAGTTTTTAGTTGCGCGGGCGCATTTTTTCTTCCTACTTGACCAACATTTTTTATCGCTGCTCTAATAATAGCGCGTGATGGTAAAGAGTATTTAAGAGTCCTGGGATAATAAATAATTAAAAAAATTCAATCAAAATCATTAGACTCGTTTTAGAGATCATTGAACATAAACAACCAAACAAACTACTCAATACCAATATATAAATATATTAATACAATATAGATTCTATTTGTTTAGAAATTGCGGTTAAATAATATCTAGTTGAAAAAAAGAAAATAAAAAATTAAGTACATGGTTTGGAAATGTCTTCTTAATCAGAGTCTGGTAGGCATAGGACTAAATGTATACATTCTACAGTACAAATTTCTTTCTCAAGTGGTCAATCCGAAGATTGGTTAGCAACAGTTTGGTCGATGGACAGTCTACATCCATAACGCTCCACGGCCTTTATTTTCATCTCTTTACGTCAGTTAAGTTTCAGAAAGTTAAAAAGTAGAAAAAACGATTTAACAACGTAGATAACGAGGAAAATATAAGCTTACTGGCCATGGACCACCAAGCCTCCGCGAGTCGGTAGTCACGTCAACACTAACCCAGTAGGGAATACGATACTGTTCATTTATTGAGCAGTATCATTTCATACCATTAGCGACGTTTAATTTCAATTAATATTCCTATAGGCGCATATTTTATCAATATGCTTGTTATGCGCGACTGAGTATCTTCCAGGTGAGACGGCATTTTTTTTACATCCTGGAGTGGTCATGAAGTCCACGTTTTCCCGATTAATATCAAAATTTCGTATAATTCCTGGTTTTCCCAGACACTAGACGATATCTATGAATCTTAGCACCACATCATGATAATAAAAGATCGCTTAAAAGAATAAGATCTCATTGGCGAAGATAATAGTTGGCAGGACGCGGAAATCAGGCTCGTACGTTCACGAGATCTTCTGTAATGCATGTCTCTCGTAACATCTGGCACTATTTCCACAAATGTTAAGGGAGCAAAAGTTTAAAACTGAATTGGGCTGGCATGGGCTTACCTTGTTCCCCCAATTTACTACTAGATAACTAAGAATTTCTACGCATATTAGCCATTATCTAACGAATATGTCAGCAATGTTAAAAATTAGCACCGGAAGACATTCAAATGAAACAGGAGTTAAAGCCAAATTTCAAATTTTGACGCAATGTAAGTACATGCATACCGACAAGCATTCTCCAGCCTTTTGATAACGCCCAACGCAATGAGATTACTCTGTCCCCGAGTTGAACCTCAGAAGGACCATTAGTTGTACCTTTCATACTTTTCAATAACTCATTTGATTATCAGATTTTTTATTGAATTAGTCACTGCCTTTAATGATATCCAAATGAATAGCATTGTAAATTCCATTGACCTTTACGGTCGTCACTATACGAGGAACGGAATTTCCCAGGCAGTATAGGAAGGGAAAGTGTAAGGAGGCAGCTGGAAGATTGCGTAACTTTATAGTGGGGTATTATTAGGTCAGTGAGTAGCGGAGAAGGTTAAGGTCACGAGAGCTTCGTCAGACTGTCGGTATAGAGCGTTAAATTAATCCTTAATGACGCTAAGACGATGTCGATATAAGCTTGAGCATTTGTTCAGGAAGGCTTAAGTTGCAATTTTCATATCAAATGACAAGAAACTGAGTACTGAACTCGAGTTTAGAACAAGAAACACACTTACGTATGATGCGACATTAAGTTTCATTCCAACACTCGGCATCGCCATCAATATTACGAAAGGTCAGAGCACTATGAGAAAGCGCTGACCCCGAAGAAGGCAACAGTTAACCAGAGTCGCCAGATAGTAGAGAAGGTCCGTTCAAGCAAAGGGAAACAGACAACGAAGAGAAAAGCCAGAAAGAAATTTTTTCAAGGTAAGCACAGTGGGATCTCAATAGGTGGCTTGGAGAAACATCACTGCAAGATATTAACGTGTTAACTCGGGAAATTTGGCAGGTGTTAATTATTTTACGCGCGGAAATAAAATATCATTCGAAAACGTTCAAAATAATATTTCATATATTTCGCAGGGGAGAAAGAAAACGGACAAAAAGTTTTCTGGCATTATTCACATCCGTATCAATGTTACTACTTCAAAGCGTTGTCGGGAAATATCTCAATAACACCTATTGCGGACTACATGGAATATCAGTCATAAATATTATGACGCATGTATCAATTATTATCAGTTACTATATTAAAGGTATTATACCTATAGAACACAGTTTTTGGACGGTCCTTCACCCCGTTACCGTCCACACCTGAAGATAACTTCCTTTTTTTCCTGCATTTTCCTTCTTCATTTCCTTATACCTTCTACCAGCCTTTATGCAGTTTAAAAAGCCTCATTTCCATCTCCTGCCCCGCTCACGTAACATTCGCCCTTAAGTGATTAAAGAAATAAGTAATGCAGTTTCTAAAAAATCCAGAGTAGATAAATATTTCATGGATACCTTCGCAATATTTATGCATAGCCAAGATTTTGGCCACAGCACGCGTGTTATTTTCTGCTGGCGAAATAAATCAGTGGAGAGCCGAAAGAGAACCAGGTACGCGGCTAAATCAAACGGAGCCACGCAAGCCGGGACCTTGGAGAGTGGAGGAAGGCGATGGCACAGGATAAGAATGTTCGGCGGGGGGAGGAGATGTGGACAGATAAGAGCGGAACCGAAAGGTGTAAGATAAGCCGGGAGAGGAGACCACTTTAGAAGATCCGGACGCCTGACTAGGACGAAAGAGCGAAAGATAGAAAGTGAAGACGCCAGGGAGTTAAGGATGAGTACGAAGGGGAGTCGGGAGGGACGGTCGGGTAGTTTGCTCCGAGTCCTCTTAAAGAGATTGGTGCTTCTCAAATGTTCACGTTGGCGTGGCCTCAAAAATAATTCCCGAGGGTCCCCTACCCGTGCGTGGTTGCATACGCGCATTTCGAAGTCAAAACGAAAAAACCCAAACGAGTGAGGATTCCGCTTTTTTTCCTGGATACTTCGAGTCTAAAGATATCTTGGGGCCACAAACATCCGAGTGCCATTTTCGTACGCATTGGGACTTGCGCAAGGCCGAGAATGAACTATCTGTTTGTAGGCTTCACTAGATTTAAAACGAGGAACAACACGCGTGCGCCTGCACCTTCGGCGATGCGACATTCCCGAGATAGCCAAGGGCTACGCAAAGAGATGGATTGGGTCATCCACAGATAAAAAAAGATAAGGGCATCCCTGGCTCGCAAAGCTCCGTAATTCAACAGGAAAAATGAATTGACTATATACACACACATCAATGAGAGGTTGAGGATTGTTATATTCCTTAATAAAAGTTTGCCAGGGTGACTACACAAATGCTCAGGACGAGATCTTCCCAAATTTATTTTTGCAACTTGTCAGCGACAAATAAATTGTTAGATAATGTACACAAAACTCAGGGAAAATCCAACCAAAATACCACAGTTGGGTTCTAAAAATGTATAAAAACTAAACACATCAATTCTAGCTATATATTTTTTCCTTAAATAAATCAAAGCAACAACCTCGATACGAGAGGTTTCCGAGTTCATAACAACGAGCCAGGAGGTCAACAAAACTCGAATCGCCCAGAAACAAAATTAAGCAATGAAGACTAAAAGACCTTCGACCGACATAACATGCGACTATATATATAGTATTACGAGACTTTTACCAAACGGTGAAGTGACCCATTAGACGGGGATGAATCAACCACCTTCTTAAAACACACCCCAGATACGCCACAGCGACACTGTCATCAGATATCGATAGGGCAGAGTTCAGACCTATGAAAATATTACCATCAATCACCGAAGGCCTTGAATGTTGCAATGCGTAACAAGATCGGTCAACCTACACTTATTTTCAACAATTTAATAACACGCATTGTTGGCAAGCACTGTGACAGACATGAGCGATAACGCAAACATTCAACCTAGGCAACGTTCTCTACGACCTACGGAGAGATCATATTCACTTATCTCGGGCGACAAATCGACCAGAGGCTCATCACTATGCTATCCAAGACAGCAATAATTACCATCAAAATGATTTCCCAAAATCCACACGAGGGTTACCTCGTTTTAAAACGAAGGGGATTTCACGAATAAAGCTATCTTTTTTCCCTCGAAACAACAAAAAATAAACTTCCTCCTGGGACCGTCAATGGGCAATTTCTGCTCGGATGATTACGGCGACCCGCCGAAAAATTCCTCATACGACTCCGAAATCCATCTCCTCGGGGGGGGGGGGGGGGGGATGGCTTTCGGTTCGCTTATCCTTCATATGTTCAATATCCCCGGCAAGGAGAACGGGAGTGCGGAGAAAACAGGAAATTATTCCGCGGGGGGAGAGTGGAGAGGAGAGGCAGAGTGAATGAGAGGGGGAATTGCTGGGGAGAAGGGCGGGGAAGGGCAGGGAGAAGGGGGCGGGAGAGAAAGAGGGAGGAGAGAGAGGGACTACGCCCATCCTGCTATGTATCGATTGCTGGAATCGGGGGTAAGGGGGTGAAAGCGACAAAACACACTGCGCCACGGAACAGAATGCGTGCGTGGGTCCTAGCTCCCCACTCCCCTCGTCTCGCACACACACTGAAATTCACCTCACCCTCTTCATTCCTCACCTCCAAAACACTTCGCACTGCCTCTTCTCTCTCTCTACTTAGTGGGCAGCAACCGTTCGCCCCACATTCCCCTCGACCAGTCCGCCACTTTTCACTCTCCTCCCTCGGCCACGGACGCAAATCCACGAGAGATCGGAAACGGGGGATCGGGCGATGATGCGAGTGCGCGCGGAGAGGATAGGACGAGGAGGCTGTCGAGGGGGAGATAGAGAGAAGAGTGGGATTTCGTGCCGCGTGCTCCGAACCAAGTGGGAGAACGATGCCCGAGGAGAGCGGAAGACGAGGGGAAAGGGTCGGCGCTCGGCGAAGACGTGACGGCTGTGGGCAGCCGCCACATCATTTGGGGGGAAGGAGAGGGGGGAGGGAAAACGAGGGTCCGAGGGATGTGGGAGTGTCGGGAGGAAGAGGAGCTATGCGACGCGTCGGCACGCTGAGATCGACATTCGGCATGAGATTTGTATGGGCTCGTGCCGAGGCCCACTTGAAAACTATAAGCAAGATTGCCGACATCAACGTTAATCGACATTACTTGCCTAATCATAACGAAATAAAATAGCTGTGGTGGGCACATGTGCCAAGACTGAAAAATTTAAGTACTCCTTCTTCCCTCGCATGACACGCAATTGTAACAAAAACAGACAACCACAGCGTTTTAAATTCAAAAAGCAACATTTGAAACTCCATCGAAACATATTCTCAATTGTGTGATGTAGTTAAGCACGTTTAAGTGTAAGTAAGGATTTCAGTTTGATTTCAGTTTAAGATCATATTACACATACATATACATATCTATAAGACACATACATACTAATATACGAGACATATATACAAGACATACACATTCACAAAAAATATATAAATATATATGGGTCGTGGTAATTCAGGGGTAGAGCGTTGGACTACTGACCGGAGAGTCCCGGGTTCGATTCCCGGGCAAGTCTCGGGGCAACTGCAGCTCCACCCACGCTATGTGATTTTCAGGTACCAGATCATCCTGGGAAACCATATCCGCCACAGGGAAAGGAACTGGCCCCCCCACGCTGATGCGTGAATTTCACACGCCGTCGGGCTTAGTACTAGGTGAACTCTACCATCACCTACCAAACCGACCTTCGGGTTGATTACTGTGATAAATATATATATATATATATATATATATATATATATACACACATATACACATTTATATATATATATATATATATATATAACACAGTTTTGTTTTTATTTGTATTCCGTTGTTACAACCACCTTTTTCATCATAAAAATGAATAAAAACCGGTAATTTCAGGCTAGGCTTCGTGGAACTTATCCATCACGGAAAGAAAAATTGCTTTTTAGGAACTTTGTTAATTCCAAAATCAGTGGAATTAATAAAGTTGTAATTTTTCTTTTCATTAAAAAGAAAACTCCTTCCAAAATTGTGGAGGGTGGCGCTCTTGATGAAATACCCCGTCTCTTTCCACACCGGAGAAGGTAAAGAATTGGAATTTTAAAGGGAAGTATCCCTTTGATCAAAGGGATACAAACACACAGGTACAACTGGTCGTGGAGGCTCAGTCATGCATACCACAGGAATTAAAGAAATGTTTTCTTAATGGATCAATACGGAATTGAGAGGTGGAACTAACAAATTACATGCATTCCAACAAAAATGTGTAAATAAACATAGAAATATCCACTTGAGGCCACTGGGATTGCCCTGATCACGCACGAAAATGACAAATTTAATTTTGATCAAGAAATTCTGTTCGCGCTAATACGCAGAGGTTACGCGAATATGCTAAAAGCATTATCGATGCATTTCTGAATTTTTCACCTCCTCAAAGCTTCGTTCTTAAGGGAAAGAGCGCCATGTGGCGCACCAAAGTAAAGAAAAAATGAAAATCACGGTACATCGATCACAGTTTATGACTAGCTGTAAAGATAAATTTGTAACGGATATTAATGCTAGTACGCTCATCACCACCGCCCTTGCTAAGATTAGTTTTCACTGAAATCAATACATCGAAAACCATAAAATGCAATGCATACACACCCTTCGCGCAGTTTTCTTTCAGTATAGGCTTTCAAAGACGCTTGCTTTTAAAATTGCTCAGAGACTTATTTCCTATTACGAATTCATTTCCCCGTATTGCCCTTTCCTTTTAGACTCCTTTTCGCCTCTCCCACGCTTAAACGTTGTTTCACAGACGTTCTTCTATTCCTAACACTTCTAACATTCCTTTCCTTTTGGGTCTCTTCAACCAAATTCAACCCGAGACTTCATCGACCTCAAATCAATCACCCTTCGTTCATAAATCCGTTTGGTGATTCAAACCTCATCCACTCTCTCGACGTGACCAAACCATCGAGCATATTACTTCCATAAATTTCTATTTAGCGCACCTATTCCACATTCTTCGATTAACAACTAATTCCTTGTCACTCCAAATTGAAACACCTTAGTATTACTGGAATGACATCACATGACCAAAAATAAGATCGTGCGAACACATTTAAAGGTAAGATTAAGATAGGTAAGATATCCAGGGTGAATGCCAAGAGTGAATTCCGGAAAGCTTAAGTGAATTCAGAAGGGAAAGGTAGGCGGAAAATTTTAAAGAGAATCCAAAAGCATTTTGATCATACGTCAGAGAAGTTCAGGGAAATATGTCAACTCATAATTCACTCAAAAACGATAAAGGCGAAACATTAACCAGTAGTTAGGAAAAGGCGAACATATTAAATCCCTTCTTTCAAAGCGTCTTCACCAATATCTCCCAGAATACCTCCGATAGCTTACTAAATCGTGCCCAAAATTGACATCTCATATAATGGAATAGAACGTTTGCTGAAAAAACATTGAGCCCAATAAATCCTCCGGGTCCGATGAAATACCCGCTCGTATGTTTAAGCATCTGGCTTCGAAAATTGCACCGTATCTTGAAATAATATTTAAGAAGTCGCTTATAGATAACAAAGTTCCCAGAGATTGGAAAACGGCTGAAGTAACACCAATATTTAAAAACGGTGACAAGGAGGAACAGAGTGATTACAGACCTATTTCCCTCACATCCATTTCGAGCAAGGTTATGGAACATATAGTAACTAGTTCAATCGTGAGATACCTTGATAGTCAAGGAGTTATTATTGAAAAATCTGCATGGTTTCCAAAAGGGTAGATCCTGCCAGACACAACTCGCGCTTTTTGTTAATGATAGTCTTACGAGAGATTCTCGTAAGATTCTCTGCACGTATTTCGGCAGAGAGCAATGTTCCAGTAGAAGCGATTTTTCTAGATTTTAAGAAAGGCTTTAACAAAGTACCTCATAGTAAACTACTCGCAAAGCTAGAAGCGTATGGCATAGATAAAAATATGCGGGGTTGGATTAAAGACTTTTTGAATGGTCGGGTTCAAAGAGGTGTGATAGATGGAGTTAGCTCAAATGCAGTAGAATTACTTCAGGTGTTCCCCATGGAAGTGTCATCGGCCCCTTTCATTCCTCCTTTAAGTTGACGAGATTGACTCCGTAGTCATCAGTAAGATACGTTCACATTTACCAACGGTTTACCGTGATATCCGTGATCCTGAGGACACAGCAGCTTTATCAGATGACCTAAATGCTATACAACGCTAATGCGACACTAGGCAATTAGAATTAAACTTAAAAAAGTGCGTAGTGATGAATTTTGGGAAAAGAGCAATTCCCACCCGAACGCCTACTGCACTGGGAACACCGAAATGGAATGTGTAGACTCAAATAACTAGGCGTTATCCTCCCTCACTCACCACCACTCCTGGGTAAAAAACATACGGGGAATATGTGGACAAGCGTACAAAAGATTTGAATTTATTATGAGAGTACTAGGTAAATATGATGAAAAGGTCAAAGAGAAATGTTATCTGTCGCTGCTTATGCCTCATTTAGAATATGCTGTAAGTATATGGGGTCCTCACAAAGTTGGATTAATAGCCGAAATGGATCGCGTGCAAAGCAGCGTATCCAAAATGTTACTGCAGCTAGGTCGGGAATCACTCACGGAGCGAAGGTTAAATTACAGATTGAAGCTCTTGCATATATTGGAAGGACATATCTTTGGCAGAGATGCTGAGAATGTTTTATTGACCCCATTGTAGTACGGTAGGAGAGATCATGCTCATAACATTAGAGATTAAGGGTCGAACAGATAGATTTAAGATGTAATTTTTTCCACGAACGATAGTGGATCATAATAACATTGTTCGAGCGCGGTAGGGTCGTGTTCGGGTAAAATTCTGGGGTGTATTCACCCCCTCCCACACACACTAGCGGTGTCTTGCAGGGTGTGTGTGTGTGTGTATATATATATATATATATATATATATATATATATATATATATATATATATATATATATATATATATATATATATATATACATATATATATATGTATATAATGTATAACACTTAGCACTAGTGGACACAGACAAAAACACAGAAACACACAAAAAAAGAGACTCACTATTTTTCGAATTTTCGGTGGTCGTTGCCACCTTTATCAAGGAGGAGAGGGACAGAACTGAAGGGAATACGAGGGCTGGAGCGATGGATGGAAGGGGAAGGTGGGGAGGGAATTCCGAAGGGACGGGTTTGGAGGGGCAGCGTTAGAAGGGTGGGGAAAATGTAGAAGGTGATGGGGGTGGAAGGGGGATGAAAATATAATTAGAACAGGGTAATTAGTGCCTAATATTGATTCCTGGCCAGTTCCAGGACTCCAAAAGCCAGATGAAGGATTGCTCTAGTGTTTTCAGTTTCAGAGGAGGATCAGAGGGTGGGAGGGATGCTATGATTGATACACTATAGCATTTATCAAAGGGAGTGTTGTGTTCGGAGGCGTGTTTGGGGATAGGGAGCATGTCAATGAAGGAAGAGTTTTTGCATGAGGCTCGGTGGTTGTTGATTCTGATATTGAGGGGTGTGGTGGTTTGCCCAATATAATAGGCAGGGCACAGTTGGCACTTCAGAAGGTACACTACATTGCTAGAAGTGCAAGTAGAGGAGGGAATTGGTGGGAGAGAGTTAAAAAGCGGGTGGGAGAGGGATGGGATTTTGGTTTTGAAAATAGGTAACATATAGATAATAATATTTTAAATAATATATATATATATATATATGTATATACTACCTTGATCAAAAATTTCCCGGAATTTATTCAGAAAATTAAAAATACAAGTTTATTCATCTAAATCTATATTGTCCCCTTCAAAGTAATCCCCATCGACTGCAACACACTTATGCCAGCGCTTGATCCAATCCTCGAAACATTTTTTATATTCGGTTTTCGGTATGTCCATCAGTGCTTCCTGCGATTTTTCCATTACTTCCTCTCGGCTGCTAAAACGCGTTCCCCGTAATGGTTTTTTAACTCGATTGAACAGAAAGAAGTCACAGGGAGCCAAATCAGGTGAATTCGGTGGCTGTTGGATGGTATTTGTTGCATTTTTCGTCAAAAAATTACGAATAATGATAGCACTGTGCGACGGTGCGTTATCATGGTGCAAAATCCACGAGTTTTCTGCCCACATTTCTGGTCTCTTTCGGCGAATTGCTTCACGCAAACGTCTCATAACGCCCAAATAATACTCTTTGTTTACTGTCTGGCCTTCTGGCAAAAATTCATGATGCACTACACCGTTGTAATCCATGAAAACCGTCAGCATTGTCTTCTTTTTTGACTGAAAACGACGTGGTTTTTTTGGTCTCGGCTCATTTGGTGAACGCCATTCACTTGCCTGATGTCTGGATTGCGTGTCGTACTCATAAACCCACGTCTCGACTCCAGTAATGATCCTTTTGATGAATGTGGGATCGGATTCAGCCTCGCAAATCATGTCTTTTGCGACGTCAACACGGTCTCTTTTTTGCATGAAATTGAGGTCTTTTGGCACCAACTTTGCTGCTACACGACGGAAACCCAAATCATTAACCACAATGTCTTGGGCGGATCCATAGGCAATGTTCAAGTCCTCCGCTATTTCTCTGATGGTTAATTTGCGGTTATTGACCAACATTTCTTTTACTTTATCAATTTTTTCACCGACTTTCGATGTCGATGGTCTGCCACTGCGTTCATCATCTTCGATTGACTCACGACCACTTCTGAACCGCTCGTGCCACTGGTAAACGACCGTTTTTTTTAGAGAATCGTTGCCGAAACACTTTTCCAACATTTCCAACGTCCGTGCGCCACTAAATCCGTTTTTTACGCAAAATTTAATACAAGTTCGTTGTTGCAAATTTAAATCCATTTCTGAAATTGTAAAAAATCGCCAACACACACAGAGATAGATGTACTCTTGGCTACGTAACTTTTGCAAATGTCAAGTTATGACACTAAGATTTAAAGGGAATATCAACAACAGATGTACCAATTTAACAAAAAAAACAGAACTCAAATCGGAACGATGGGAGCGCCACACGGTGGTTATTCCGGGAACTTTTTGATCAAGGTAGTATATATATATAGACATATATATATATATATGTATATATATATATATACATATGTACGCAGGCATTTACAAATAAATTAAGCTTTTAACTCCTCTTGATGCTTAAATACGTACTTACGACCCCGCAACTACGACAATGTCCTGTTAACTTTATATCTAACATCTTTCATAATCATTGGAATAAATGCAATTATCTATGACGCACTGTTTTGCGGACGCTTCTAAAGAAGCAAAAACTAAACTGAAAAATTGGGGCAAGAGCAAAAAGAGGGGCTTATCAAAGCTTTTGCAATGCAAGACTTAATTGGATTTATGCGACGGTGGAACTGTTTCTATTTTTCTTATTGTTAATTCATCGTTGATCGGATTAAAATCAAGCAATTAATATACCTAATATTTTCATGCATTAATAACTGCATTTACCTTTGGTGGGGGTAGGAAACTGGAGAGTGAATGTACGATTTTTACGCAACGTACAAATATGATAGCTGGCGCAATTGGTATAATGTAAGCATTGGTATCAGCATTTACGTATGTACTCGTACATTAAATTTTTCAGTACTGAGATAAGATACGATTGTATCTATTAATTATCAATGCAGAGATTTAAATCTCAAGCGAGTTTCACAAAAGCGAGTTTCCAGAAAAGCGAGTTTCAAGAACAAAAGACTAGCGGCTAGCTACTGATGCTCGACCACGGATATTTTCGACATCAACGACTTCTTACTTTTAAATAATTATGGTACCAAACCTATAAAATGATTGTCTTTGCTAATCCGGCATCTTCAACGTCTATTAATATTCAAAGCCTTCTACATTCCATTTCCATTCACGAGCTGCCATCGTTTGATGCGGCGATATGTCCGCAGCATTATCTAGAGAATTGATGGATTTAATCTGTAAGGTTTATACCGAAGGGGCAGCAAGGATAAGGAGATTGCGAACATGCCTCGTACTAGATGGGAGCGTGATGAAGAGCGCGGTTGAAGTTTTCCATGAAAGCAACGCCTCTCGAAAGTTCACACTGCGTGCAAGGGCCGGGGTAGTTAATTTCAACGAGATCACGAAAGGATGCGCCTCGAAAGATAAATTAACAATGAGACTGCTTTCAACAACACGACATCATTATTAACACCATTTTTATTTCCATCATTCATCACTGTTCTTAATCAAACGACGTATACAAACAAAATTATAATGAACATCACAACGTAGATATTTGACGAGAGACATTTCAATAAATGTTGACATGGTTTAATAACATTCTTAGGCTCCAGGGGTTTCATAACAAAAATCTGGTATTCAAATGATGTAAGCAAATACATCTCAAAATATATACCAATGTATGAGCGTCAAATTACGCACATACGTGTCCTAATTAAGCTATTAAAACTTAAAAAATATAATATGCTTCAAAACTTAAATTAAAAAATTACCTTTTTTATTTTTTAGTTTCTTTCGCTTGAAATTGATAGTTGGATACATAAATTCCCTAAATCAATAAAGCCAACAATATATACAAGGAACAAAGGGAGGTTCAATACATGCGGAATTAAATATGTATATGAATACGCGTAATTAACCGCATTTTTAAGGCTACCAGTATAAGCTTCTCCTTATTCGGTTCAAAGGTATTTCAACAGGGAAGACCACATCGGAGAAGGCGATGAGAAATAAGTATTTCAAATGAAGGTTTCGCCTTAAGTCGACTCACAGAGAGAGAGACACCTTTCAACTCGACGGCAACAATTAAAAAAAAGTTGGAAAGAGGCATAACCTTTGTTCCATGAACATTTCTGTTCATACCCATTCATCCGGGGTAGCCATACTCGTACACTACACAAAACGGCCCAAGAATTCACTTATCAATTGCGAATCCATTTATATGGATGTAACTTGGATTTAGGAACGAAATGAAAATCCTTCATCACAATACAAAAAGAGAAATTTTCCCCAATAAACAGAAAGACAATTATCAAATCGTCGAAGGGAATACAACATAATGCACACAGAATCAGAACAAATAAACAGCTAACGCTGTAAGGCGCAGTGAAAAAAAACCAAACTTCCTTTTAAATTAAGTAAGAACCATGCTGTTTTCGTGGAAGCAACAGCAAGATTCTAAGCAATATTTTACGTACGTTTGGAGGAGAGACTATATGTAACCTAAAACAACCACGAATACTATCGCCCAAGTGCTACACAGATGGAGAAAAAAGATGAATTCAACAAGGGAAATTTGAAGACTGAATAAAGAGTGGCTATGATGAAAACTAGTAGACTGTTGATGTGTTTCTGGAAACGACAATATTTTGGGCAAAGGTGATCTGTAGCGCCCAGAAGTGAGCAGTCGTGAAGCATGACAATAGTTATTATGGCTTGTCCAAAATCAAATCCAAAAACAGGAATAAACGGGAACGGTATTAACAATGTTCAACTAAAACAGGCAAGATAACTTCATTATTATACACAAGAATTATTTACTATTCTATAGAGTAAATTAGGTCGAAGGAGATCAATAGCAAATAGCAATGTTTTAGAGACGAAAATATTCATCGTCAATCTTGATGGTTTTTGTTAATGTCACGATCATACTCTCGACACATGCCTACGCTGGTTATCAGGTTGTTGTGAGTGACCAGATCGGAGGCGCCGGTCACATTCCGAGTCCCGTAGGAATTTTAGGGAACGCCGGAAATAACATGTGGAGTGCGCGAGGATTAATAAAATTCTAATTCGGTGCAATCGGATGAATGGTGAAATATTTCCGTGAATTCAAAACACCACCAACATTCGGTGTCAAAAGTTCCCGGCCCATCTGCTCCTTTAACGAAAAATCTGATTCTGAATCTCACAGAAGAATGGGATCAACTCTTCATGGTACAGCATTGACCAAAATAGATAAAGTATTAGGATATTAAAAACAACCCCCCCCCCCCAAAAAAATTGGGCTACGTTTGCCTACACTATTATCTGTCAAATACCAGGATAAATAAAACGATAAGGCAGTATTTGTTTTATCAAAACGCTTTCAAGCTTTGGAAATTTCCCAGTGTTTAGCCTATTTGCATGTCAGACGCATCACAACATCACACCAATGACGCATTTTTTAGTTTATACTCCAAATAGTTTTCATACAATTCCACCGACTCAGAAGTATTACGAGTAACAGTAATTACTGAACATGGTTTGCATATTTATCAGGCATCTAACTGTAGACGAACACTTCTATTTTTATATTACTACCTCATACATACTCCATCCCGTCCTGGTTTTCTTGATGGCAAAAATCTTTAAACAAGTAAAACAATACACCGTTTTTTATTCAGATTGCGTAATGAACGTTGCGACGTAATACACTAAACCCTATAATTAGGGTAGCGAAGCGACAATAACGTTGCCAATGGAGTATCTTACTCTGACATACGACAATCACATCGCAAACGCATTCAATTGTCTAATATCCAAATAGTACCACAATTGCCATTCAATAATATTAACTATTACAACTGCTGTTTGGCTATTTAGAAAGTTTTTAAAAAATAGGCAGGAAAAGTAGTAAAAATATTTTTTAAATAATTGCGTAGGGTAAATAAGATCTTGGAAATAGGCGCAAGTTGAGGATAGGCCCTTAAACGGAAGATATAAAGAAAACTCTGGTGAAATCTGATAAAGAGCGCAGTCTTTTATGGCTTGAAAACTTAGTCGTTGAGACACGAGGATAAACGCAGATGGAAGCTTTCGACATACAGGAGTAGAGAAAATTAAAGGAACGGCAAAAAAAAGGATGGATTTCTAGGCATCTTAGGGGAAGAGAAATTGCTCTTGGGTTAAATTTCACGAAGAGAAAAGTGGATGCAGAGGAGATAAAGAAGATGGGATGCTGAACACAGCAATTAGAGGGGTGAAACAAGGTATATGGAGGAATAAGGTGAAGTAGAAAGTGTGCAGAACTAAAGAATCAGAAGTTTAGGGATGTTTTGTATCGTATTGTTTACAGCTGGGCAGTACAGAAAGGAGTAGGGCCCGGGTAATTTTAAAACCTACACATATACCTAATAATAATTATCACATCCTCCAACTATGGACGGGTAACATAGCACATTATGCAAACTGGCGGTGAAAAATGTAAATTACGTCACAACACACTTGACTCAGCCCCTACACAAAATGAATCCTTTTTACTCCCACTCCAGCGCTTTGGAAAACATCTGTCAGGGTCCCACAAATCACTGTCCCGATCTGCAAAGCGTCCCTCCACACGGTACATCACCACACCAGGGTATCCACAAACCCAAATTCCGGCGCCCTTCAAGTTTCCCAACGCACCGTAAAGTTTTGTATGACACAGCTCTTCCGAGTACGAATGAGACGAATATTTCACTCGGTCGTGCATAAATTACGTCTTTCGACTACAACAAATCACATTCAACCTGTTTACCCCGCGCGTAAGAAAGAAATGTAGCTCGCGCTTTATTTATGGCACTTTTCACCGTAAAGTTATGACTCGCAAGTCATATATCTCGATTCTAACAGTGGTAGGCATACGAGAAAACAATGTTTGTGACTTACTTCTATAATGCGAATTTACAAGATAGCCAACATGTTTTGTGACCGTTCGAGAATTATGGCATAACTACGATATTATCGTAGTCAACACATATGAATTTCACAAAGAGGCGAAAACCAGAGACGATCATCGCCTTCTGAATCACAGACCATTTAGTCCACGAAATCAAGGGCATTAGAATGGTTGTTAAAGTAACGTGGGTCAACAAAGACAAGAAATGACGAAGCACTTCCATTGCTTTACGTGCATTACCGACAGTCTCCACAGTCTGCTCGGTGTGCTTCAACTGTGAAACTCCATATTCACGCGGGGGGAAACCATTTTAACTATAGTTCTTTCCAATCAGGTTTAAAATTTTAACGCTTAAATGAAAAATAAAACTACAAAACATTCCAGCATCGAAGGCATTTAAAGAACAATCCGTTTTTTTACGTTTTCTATCTCCGAATTCAAAAATAAAATGCCTTAAGAGCAGAAAGGCCGCAGAATTAAGAGTCTATATTAAATCATATTACAGCTTCGGACTTCTTTTTCCAAAATTGTTTTATCCAGAGAACAGAGCAACTGTAATTCCTTATGGGTGAAAAATAATATTTCTACTTGTCTTGTTAATTGTAACATGTACTAGTAACACATAATCCCGGATTCCTGTCTACTAGAATAACAACAGATTATCAAATTCTCACTAAAAAGCTCTTCATCGTTCATGATGAAAAATAACACTTCCTAACACTGCTAGCCAACCTAACTAGATACCCATGCAACGATGGGAAATGCTACGGAGTTCTTAACGCCCTGTGCTGTGAAACGTAAGCTGAAAACATCAACTTATACGTTCATTCATATAAACAAATTATTTAATTGCTTCGACGGTGGAATGTACAAATGTAAAACTCTCCCACTCACAAATACAATCAACTCATAACATTAGTTCGCTACCATGCAGAACAGATTTCATACCTCCCATATCTCCATCCCAACTATGAACTCTCACTCGTGCGGTCAACCAATTCATTCGTTGGCTAAGGCCTGAGAAGTCGCTCAAGCCGTCTCGAGCAGTGTCTAGACGCACCAATTACGCCGTCAAAAAAAAGCACCCTCCCGCGGTCTTATTATGAATCGCGAGCATCGGCACGATCCCACGCGAGTTCAAACGCCACACACTCCCTCGGCCGCCTGAAGGAACGAAGACGATAACCAAAACCACGACGCCGTCGATCGAGCAGCGGAGCGGGAACGAGAGGAGAATGGGAGGAGAGAGAGAGAGAAGAGGGGTTTGAATGCTTAAGTGGCACGCGGCAGAGGAAAGGGAACACAAAGCGGCAACGCTCTTGAGAGCGCAGGACCATCCGCATTCCGAGTCGATTCACGAGCTCCCACCCCGGAGGCATCCCCGCGTCCCATATGTTACACGCGCTCTTCTCGTAGCCTCCCTCCCTCTATCTCTATTCCCGCCCCTCGTTCCCTCACACACCCTCACCAGTCGCTCGCTCGACCCCAGTACTCTCTCGCGAGGACGGAAAGAGGTGAGGGAGAGAGCAAAGGCCTTGTCGCATGTATAGCGCATAAATATACACGACCGAAGGAATTGCATGGATGCGTTATGGTTCACACTCCTATCGAGCCACGTCGTGGCAAAAGAAAATGGCAATGACATAATATGCAGGTCCCTTTGCTCCCACAACGGGAGCCATTCTATCACGCGGTCCTGTTTGAAAAACCCGTATCTGAAAACAGTATAAATATTGATCCCCGTGAGGTAACGCCGTCCGTTCGCTAAGACCGACATCTTCCGACGTGATACGAAGAAAAAAAAGTGAAAGTGCAATCGCGTACCTACTGAAGGAAACTTATTAAATTGAACTCCACAACCACGCGTTATAAAAGACGCGAGGAAACGTTTATGACATCAACGCTTGATCGATTGCGTGACTGCCCGACTTATCGAATACGATGGCTGAGACTACAGACAGGGGTGGAAGGGAAAGTGTAAAGAAAGACTTAGGCCCTAGATGAGACGTGAAGCAAATAATAAAAGGACGCGAAAGCGATGACATGGGAAAACGTGAAGAGGTTCAATGACTGAATAACAAAGTGAATATTTAGGGCAACCCTATATCGAGAAGAGGAACTTTAAGATGCCGCCATCGGTAGGCTGCGATCATAGGCGGCAAAATTTAATGCTGAAGGAAATTTGAAAACTAGTTCAGAGATATGACAACAGTTTTAATGTTTGGCGAATATGTATGAAATAATAGAGATATGTAGTTTTGAGATGAAAATAATACATTTTTGTAACTATTCCAGGGTATTTTTTTAGCATAACGGAGGTTAATTTCTGGACAGCCCTCTTATATACGTACTACACCCGTTTCTGCATACAATGTATCCCCATTCTCTTTAACAAAACGCAGACTTATGGAAAGTAAGTTTCAGTTCTGCAACGTTGAAATTTAATAATTTCGGGCAATATGAACAAATAGAGTAAATGTGACACCGACAAACCATTAACGATAAGTGCCCAGCCTGATTCCGTTCCGCCACTGCCTATGACCCATCATATTCCACCGCATCAAGAGCTTTTGAACTACGCTATTTGTAGTTCCTGCAGAACTACTAATGCATTAGTTTGATATGCTTATGTTTGACACTCGTATATGAGCTCATATGTACACATTTTCGAGATAGTGGCTTGCAAGCAAGCTTGGAAATGGCAATGTCGATGCCATTTAATCCCATTAGATGGGGATTTCGTCTATGATAGACCCCAGGGTGGGAGGAGAAAAAGCTCCATAAGGCTTCAGCCCAGGATAGCAAAAAGTTGATGATTTAAGAGAGCATCCCTAAAAACGTTATATTCCTTTGTAAATTTTATGCTAAACAAAATTTTTATTGGGAGTATTCAAGACAGCGATCTTTACTTACTTACGTACTTAGGTATGTGTATACCTTCGCCGATATTTATATCAATTGACTCCACTCAGACCATTGGAACCTTGCAAGTACTACAACATTTGTCTTAATAGCTAAAACTATCGTCATATGCTAAAATGCTAAACCGTTTAAAGCCTTTCATCACTCTAAATTAATCATGAACTTACGCAGTCATTGACTAGTAAGTAGATTTTGATATCTCAATGCAACAATTTCAGAGTGTAAATATCAACCGCCTTGACCGAGATATTGATAGTTTACGGCATAGTTCATCTACTGTCGAAATCAAAATGATAGAACAGTGAAATTTGAGTGTTCCACTCAGGTCGCCTTCTCATCGAGCTAAGTATTATGACTTATGTAAATTTCACAGTAAAGTGTGGAAACATTGAAGTTATTGCTAAACACTAGAATCTTGAATAGGGATGGATTCCTTTAAGATATATCGATGCATTCGTATCGCAGACCTCAATTTTTGTTATGAATTTTTACATACTCGTATCAAACCATTTTTTTTAAGAATGGAAAACAACTTGCATAATTGGTTACCAATATTTATCTAAGAATTGCTTTCAACAGAACGCATCACGTAACAACATGCACCTTCCACTAAAGCTGGCTATCGTATACCATTGGTATTCAGTTGGAGAGGGCTGATTCATGACAACAGACTTCGGGCTCGGTCAGCCGCAGTCAAATGATCCTTTCTCCTAGCCTCTTTGGAAGGGTGCCACTTTTGGGCTAGATGCGAAAGGTCCAAAATAACTTTGACAAAGTACTCTCGAGCAGTTAAATGCAATTTTCGCTCCCATAAAAAAAATATTTTAAAAACATTTTTCGCTTGAATATTTTTTGCTAGAATTTAGAGTGTTAACATTTTAAAGACACGAATTTCGCTTTTATCATGCTCTTCCATGACAAAGTTCCCCCGAGAAACATACTCTGATATCACTGTTGTATCATTCCGAATCCGAAAATACAGTGCCACACCCAAAGTACACATTCAGAAGGGTTTCAAATAAAACATGATCAAATTCTTGTAATCAGCAACCGAAATATAGCAAGAAAATGGTACGTATAAACAACTAGTTTTCTGAACCCTCAAAAATAATATCCCGAAGGGCACTCGGCAGGAAGGCATGTTTATTGGCCTTTCCTCACGTGGGCTAACTGTACTCGGCCCGACGGGAATCACAGTTCGGAAGGAGGGAGGGCCTATACTAAAGAAGAATGAAAGGTTCCTTTACTGGACTTCTCCCCCACCTCTTGGTAACGCGAATACCCCCTCCAACAACGCCGACAAAATTCTGAGTAAGGAGAGTGTGAGAAAAGGAGAGAGAATCAGGGCGGGAACGCCGGCTTATTCGATTTTTATTTAAAGGCGTGTTGGACATGTCGTAGGAGTGAGGGGTGCGGGGGGTGTAGGGTGAAGGAAGGTCGCAGTGCGGTAACACGCTTTGCCATGGTCTTGCGATAGTCGGGTAGGAAGAAGTGTGGCGGAGACTGGTGCTCTTTGTGGGGAGGGGATGAACGGAGGTGGGTGGAGGTGGAAAGGGGAGAAGGTGGAATTGGGGGGGGGGGGAGAAGGTGGAAAGGGGAGAAGGTGGAATTGGGGGGGGGGGAGAAGGGGGAATGGGGAGAAGGGGGAATGGGGAGAAGGGGGAATGGGGAGAAGGGGGAATGGGGAGAAGGGGGAATGGGGAGAAGGGGGAATGGGGATAAGGGGGAATACGGAGGGGGAAATGGAGGAGGGTGTAGAGGGGCAGGGGAATCGGAAGGAGGGGCAATAAAAGTATCCGATGTTGAGACACGGAAAGGCTGAAAACAGGAGAAAGAATGTTGAGAATACGGGTGAAATAGAACGGAGTGCAAACGAGCGAACGAATGCGCAGTGTACCAATTTAACTCACAACTTACAGATCAATTTCCAAAGGTCGGTGGGAGTTACTTAAACGCCCTTAGCCTCAAGTACGTGAAATGGCAATGAAAGACAAAAAAATTATTGGTCTTTCGAGGAAAAATTTATCTCCTTCATTAACTAAACATAGCGCATACGTAAAACTTTATAATAAATATAAAATCATGTTGGCTCATGGGAAAGTTAAACTTTCTAACAGTATACTTTATCCAAACTCTGTCTTTTATTCGCAAATAATAAACCCTTTCTTTACGATGAAAGATGACACTTTGCTTTTCCACATAGACCTTTCCATTCAACATGGAAAAGCAATGTGTCTTCTGTCATCATGGAGAATTTCCACCATGTTACGTCTGAAACTGTGTCCTTTTCATTACGACTACGGAGCGCCGAACGATCGTGAATCAGCATTAAGCATATTACTTTTTTCCCTTTCAATCCTTAAACAAAGGATTTAAATAGCAAACATATATTATTGTCGAGTGGACAATTATACAAAATAATTTAGAAATCTTGCCCTTCAAATAATTTTGCCAAGCTAAGATTTTGTAGTTTTCCACAAGTATGAGAGGCTATGAAAACGTCTCGCGTGAACGCGGCATTGAAAAAAGTACAACAGCGTCAACTTGATCCACAGAAGAAAAAAGTGAACTCCGCATTAGCGCAGTTTGGTTCTACTGCAGAATTGCGTCGAGGGACACAAATCCAGAGAAAAAAAAACACTAAAAATGAATGGGGAAACTCATCGATTTACTGCCTCAACGCTTTTTCTTCAAATGGACATGATTTATGGGCCTCGGCCAAATAAGTAAAAAGTTAGATCACAGGAAAAAAATAAAAAGAAATAACTCTCCCTGCATGATGGTATCGACCCCTTTAAGAGGAAGATTGGTGAAATGTAGAACGGAATGCCGAAGACGCAGGAAGAGTTTTCCCATGCGACAGTGCGCCATGACGATGGCGTAGATGGCACCTAATTTCTTATACTAACGATTCCGTGACGTCAAAACCCGGCTCCCGCAGACACCATGCGTTCGTTAGGAAGGAAACTTAACAAACCCAACCGGCCAAAACGGGATCTCTAGAGCACTCTCGGAAACCAAACAGACGACCACAGCCATGCTACACCCTATGTACTCTATGAATCATAGTCAACGATGACTCCGCGATAAGGGAAGAACTGTCCTCGCCATCCCTCCAAAGAGGCAGACAGCCGCCAGTTCTTAATTTTTTTCTTATCTTTACAAAGGATGAAGGGGCGTTATCCATTTGGGATGGGGACGGAGAACTACTCCGATCATTGCTCATCTACCATAGGCGTGGAAGCCCGCACGTACCCAAGAGGAAAACTGAAGGGAGAGTGGGGGAGAAGGCATCTACAGCGAAAGCAAAGCACTATGTAACCTCACCCTACTCGGCGATTTAGATAACAAAGAATAAAACCTCTTGTCTTGTTATCACGACCGCGCCCATCACTGCCACATAAGGAATAGATTTCACAGGCGTTAAGTGGCGTGTTTGAGAGGAGTATAAGAAGGTATAATGGCGCGAGAGGTTGGTAAACACACACTTAATACCTTGCTCATGAATACATGCCAGAACGTTAGGAAAGCGCGGGGGGGGGGGCATAAGCGTTCGCGGCTTCTTAACTACGAGAGCAGAAAAAAATCAGCCTTGGTGTTGACGGAGTAATTGCGCGACTTCTAATGCTGAAGCACCGCGTTCGAATCAGACGTGAGTGGAGACTGAGAAGATCCAGACGTGATGCCGAGGAAATAAAAACGTACTGTGCAACCAATACGGGAAAACTGTCACAGAAGGGATTTTTCCATTGCCATCAATAATTACGTAGCATTCTTATCATCGGACAAGGAACTAGTGAGTTACTCCGGCCTAGTAAGTGGGTGTAATGTTTCACGTTTTCTTTCTTCAAAACATACCAATAAAACATGGTGTCCACCTACATGCCTACGCGGAATGATAGCAAGAGTACACATATTATATTTAAGTATATATCACTAATTTTAAAGACGTGGTAGCCGCGTGGGTACGTAGGTAGGGGGGCACCGGCATTTTTTAATTCATCGGGCGAACCAAAAATAAATGAATGTGGAGTTATTTAATTGTCCCAAGAACTACGCGGGGATGATATGGTGGTGCATGGAAATAAATTAGACCCTCTAACCAACATAGGCGAATCTACTATGGTTGCCTTCCGCCTATCACAACCAATCCTCGTCCAACATGATACATACTGCACATTCTTCGGAAGCGTCATACTCAGCGACGTAACGTCCCCGCAAAGTCCATAGGCAGATCAACGAATGATCGGATGACACGAAAAAATATGACGATAATTTCCGAACGCATTTTTTCATTCATTTCAAATTTTAATGATCCCCAATTCCCCTATGTTATGTATATATATTATATAAATATATATTATATAAATATATATTATATAAATATATATTATATAAATATATATTATATAAATATATATATATATATAAATATATATATATATATATATATATATATATATATATATAAATATATGTATATATATGTATATACATATTTATATATTCAAACACGAAATACCGCCAAACGGCGAATAAATACTCATATATACAGAAACAGATATAAGGAAAAGGGATAGGAACACATATAAAGGACGAACACAATAGAGGTGGGGAAGGCGGAATCGAACGGATCACAAGAGTAAAAATATTTCCTTGACCGGGACTCGAACCTCGGATCTTTCCACTTGCCGGGCGGATGCTCTTAACCACTTGAGCTATCGAGGAAACGTAATTTACCCTGAGATCCGTGGGTCTAATATGTCGCCAAGCGCCCCGGTCCTTTAGCCAAGAGATGGCGTCAGGGGGCTGTTTCACCCACCAAAGGAGAAATACACCACACACAAGAGGAAAAGAAGGTGGTTTAGAATTCATACAACATCATACAGGAAAGGAACAGTGCGTTTCGTGGCTATTTTCCTTAACACAACACAATATCCTACTCTGCCACAAGAACCTCTTCATGCCTGGGTACTCCTTCCTCCCTTAATCTCGCTCAACATCCCTATCCTATTCCTGCCCCTTTTTCGTTTGCCAACATTCTCTCCTCTATCACAAGCTTCAACATCCCATTGCCGATGATTACGCCCTTCATCCATTTTTCCTGTCTCCGTGGGATTTCTTCCAACAAATCCCCTCTCCACGCCCACCATACCTAGCATTTCCTCATTTCTTTTCCTATCCGTTCATTTCATCTTTTCCATCCTCCACACCCACATTTCAAAAGCCTCTAATCTACGCCTTTCATCCTGATTCAGTGACCATGTTTCCGCGCCGTTCTAAACTACGCTCCATGACTAAGTTTGACGGAGCCTTTTTTTAACACCCTTACTCAACATCCCTATTATCCATTCCCCACTCCTTGTGATAGCTTCTTTGCCCGGCGCAATTCTTCTCCTTACGTCCCTACTACTTCAACTAGTTTTATCCAAAACACTTCCAAGATATGTAAACTGTTCCAACTGCTATAGTTTTTGCCCTCTTATTTTAATGCTCAATTTAGTCCTTGTCTTTCTAGAAAACGGCATAACCTTTGTTTTATTTATATTGATCCTAATCTCATATATATCGCCCTCAGTTTCCAATTCACTCCGCAATCCTTGCAACCCCTTGACTGACTGACAAACTAAAGCTTGGTCATCAGAAAACCTAACTGATTCCGCGAATTCCCCGCCACTTTCATTCCCACCTCCAGTTCTTCCCATGCTTCTTTAATCATTTCATCCACATCAACGTTGAACAGCACGGGTGACAATGGACAACAATGTCTTATTCCTCTTCCTAACACTGCTTACCTTGATTCTCCGTACCCCATTCGCACCTGAGCAGTCTGAGACATGTACAGGTTCCGGTACTGTCCCTCCAATCTATTCCTAGTTTCTACAATAAACTCATTAGTTTTTCCCAATTCACTCAATCAAACGCTTTTTCGAAATCTAGGAAACAGGCAAATACGTCCTCATTGTATTCTACATCCCTCTTGATTAGTGATCTCATTACTGCAATGGCATCGCGCGTACCTCTTCTCTTCCAAAACCTAAATTCATCATTCCCTTAGTAATCATTTGCTCTGCCCTCCATCCTTTTGTTGATGATCCTGAGAACAACTTTAGCTGCTTAGGATTTCAAACTTCTTGTCCTGTAGTCCTCACATAATGTAGCCTTTACCTTTTTCGGAATAGGAAATAACATTGATCTCACAGTCTTCCCGCCCGAGTCCTTCCTAATAGATACTACGAATCAGTCCATACACGTGTAGTCTCTTCCTCCCACATTTTCCTAAGCCTTTTAGTAGTTCCGCAGGAATTTTGCCTACCTTCACGGCCTTATTTGATTTCATCTTCCTTGATGCCCTTTTAATCTAATCGTCGAGTATGCCAGGACCTAAACTACCTTCATCTACGTCACATTCTGTTTCTACTTCTAAACCTGTATGTGAAAGTTCTTTGCCATTCCATTTCTCTACATACTCCCCAAAATATTAGTTTTACTAGCCTAATAAACAGGGCACAAGTGGGATCCCCAGTTTTCGTAGCTAAATGATTCTTACGATTCGGCGCCCTTGGTCATTAAAACCATGTCCTGCTCCCATTCATCGACCGCAACGCATCCGATGCGCCAAAATGACTCTAAAAAATTACGTCACTCTGATTATTTTAAACGTATGACACCCCCCCCTTCAATCATTAATACAGTTTTCCACGCCACATTTTTCCTCTCTAATATGATTTGATGAGATGAGAAAAGCTGGCTGATACCGTCTGGGATGAAATTAGAGCGAAAAAAATTAAAGTCAGTGAGGCAATTAAAATTTGCTCTACAAAGCGATTTCACCTCTTCCCGTAATGATAAATCTGTATCCTGTAACTATTACAACCTCATGTTGCCAGCGTTTTAATATTATCATAGATTCTGGTTGGACAGGAGGTAATGCTGATAGGTACCGGCAGCCACCTTACTCCATAATATAGGGCCAGGCAAAATGAACATATACATTTTAACGGCTAAGATTCTACACAAAATATTTCATAGTCAAGTACGTTTAAAGCATTCGGACTAATTAACGACATCTCGAATTATTAATTCTTTCAAAAAATCAGGAAAAAGTAATACCAATTCAAGAGGCAAGAGTTAGTTAGGCCCCACTATGTGTATGCTGCTAGTGTATGGAAACCTCATGAAGTTGACAATTTTGGAAATAGATCGAGTATAACGTAGTAGAGCAGCTAGGTTTATGAAAAATTGCTTTTAACAAGGTAGCAGTATCACGACACTATTGGAAGAAACAGGATGGGAATCACTAGTTGATCATAGGCTTAAATACAGGTTAAATTTACTGCGTGTATTTGGGTCACCTTGACGACGTCGCCGCTCAATCACAAGGACCGAATGCGCCTTTACAAGGCGATAATTCGGCCCAAATTCCTATACGCAAGCTCCATCTTCGCCAATCGTAAAACAACATGGCGCCACCTGGAAATCATTCAAAATAAATCAATCCGCGGATTATTGCACATTAGCCGCAGGACGCGCATGTCCGATGTCCTTGCCGCCCACGGAATCCCGTCCGTCGCGGATTTCATTCGTACGCAAGCATCCAAATTTCATTCGCGCCTGAAAGCAACGGGCAATCCGCTCCTAACGTCAATTTGGGATTACAATGTCAACCGAAAGCATACATATACACTGCCTAAAGATATTACTCGCCTATGAGTCTTTCCTATGTCTGCTCTTAGAATGTACGGCACTCCCTTCGCCACTTTTTCTTTTTTTTCTATTGTTTTGTTTCCCTTCTGGTTATGTAATGCTTCCCTGTGTTAATTCCATCGATGTTTCCCCGACATGTATTCTCCCCCGCCTAGTTTTTAGTTTAGTCTTATTCACGAGCCGTTTCCTGTCGGCTCGTTCACCTTAGATTGTATTTTGTTAGGGTGTAACAGTCCTGTTACACTTAGTATTAAGTTTCTCGTTTCCCACAAACATACACGCATACTATTGTCAGGTTTTTGCAATGCCAAGGGTTTTATTTATGTAAAATGACCGGTAAAGGTGGGTATCGCCCACCGGTACGGTTTAATGTGCGCCCGCAAGGGCTGACAATGATACGGGTGCTGCGTGTATTTGGGGGCAGGTTACCTATCCGAGGATGTTAAAGACAAATTACAGGTCCCGACTTACTATGGTAGATCAGATCATCAAAGTAAAATCAGGCATATTTATTTAAGGAGATGGGAGATTTTTTTATTTATTTTTATATATATTAAGAATGGATGTATTTAAAATTTAGTTTTTTTCCTCGACCAAGCGAGATCAAAATAGATATAACAGCAATCGCGAAGGAGATAATTAGAATTGGTGGAGTATATTCTTGTCGATTACCTGCGTGTTATTATTTTTATTAAGTATACCCATCTTTTTAACAGTTATACGGCATGATTTGAATATACGTATCCTGATATGGAATATTGTAGCATGTAAGTACTTTTCTCTCGGGTGATTAACATTTTTCGAGTGCATGATTTAACTAATATTTGTGTAGATGTAACATCAATGGGATCGTGCATGAATGGCTGGTGACCTAACACCCCCCCATCACACGCCCTTACGGCGGCTTGAAGGGCATTGTGTAGATGTAGATGAAGTCTAGGCAGAACTTAATGTTTCTGACATCCTGCTGAGAAATTTAACAGGTAATTGGCGTGAATGCACTTCCGTAAAATACCGCCACACATAAATTTAAGAACAATTAACAAATGCTTTTGATGTTCCGCAGAGTTGGTTTAGTGGATACGACGCTTGATAGAACTTAAATGGAGTAGGTCATTGCCCCACCGCGAGTGCGGGGGATCTAATGTTACTAAGCTACAAAATTGACGCGTTGAAAAAAAGAATGAAAATGTATTTGAAATTACAAGCAAGGCAGCTTAATACCAACGAACCCCAGCCTCTCCGATCCATAAAAGAATCATATCATTGAATGAATCACGTCATAAAATAGTGGTTAAACTACTTGAAAAATGACATATTTTCCTCAATAATTTAAAACAAACTTCTAAGGCAATTAGATACAATGCTTACGGATCTACTTAAGTTTTATATTTCCCAACTCTAACCATTACATTTGTTTTTTTTTAAACGTTCCAGGATTCATTATATTCCAAATGCATCCCGAGCGCAACATTCGAATTAACCTCAATTGAAGATTTAGCTCGTATCCCTCCCATCGAAATAATCAACGGTCACGTAATCACGCCTATGCATGTCTGCCCGCGCCCAAATATTTCAAAACGTGATCACTCATATGGTAATATCGGAAGTGAACAAAAAGGGGTATGTGACCATTCGCTCTTAACAAAGCATAACAATATTCGGCGAGTTCTCAGGGCCGCATTAACAATGCACAACGAGTAAAGTTCCTTCGCCCGCGGAATCGAGTCGGTTTCGCATCTCCACTCTAATTTTTAGGGACAGAAAGTCTCCTAAAGTACTTTCCCTTATGCATGCCTGACAAAAGCAGAGGCTGAGGAAACACTGATATACCAACACGCCGAAGGGACTGGGGGAGAAGACGCTCAGAAGTCTGCAGGTACTTGAGGTCGAGAGAGCTTCGTGGCCCGTCGTCCTTGACTCGCCAAACCGCCAATGAGAGTGGGGGAAACCAAGCGAGTGTACTGCGGCAGGCAGGAAGTCTCGGTAGGTTACGCCGACTAAATTTGATGGTGACGGCTTCCTGGGGATTCCGCTCGCCGGCGGTCCATCGTAGCGGCCAAGTGTTCCAGTGCACGTGCCCGAAGAAACCACGTGGGAGGACTGCTGGCCAGCCGGCGTCGAAGGGTTACGTAAACTGCCAGGAGGCCTGCCTTAAGAAGAAGACACGTCTACGCCCCGGGCACAGAATGGTCGGACCATACATCATTGGGTGGACACCCAGCTGATTGGCAAGACTGTCAACGAGGAATGACCACGTCGGACAGGAAAGTTCAATTTTACGCATTGATGCACCGAGGTGTTTTTCCCACTTAACTGTCACGGTCACTTATACCAGCTGAACAACAGGAGCCTGTGGTCGTTAGTTAAAAATTTGTGACTAATGGCATAGGGAGGAAGAAGGTAAAGACGCAGAGAGAGAGAGCAGGACAAAGGAAAGAGAAAAGCTATGTGTACGCCATTACTCAGGGCTAATGGCCGGAGAAGGATGTTCGAATGGTATGTCCTTCAATTACGCCACTGCGAAAGTCGAGAGCAGCAATTTTCGATTTTGGATACACGGCGGACTCTTATGTGCTTTATGTGCTCATGTACTCTTATGTGCACATAACAACGCATAAATGTACATGTATTTCACGTCACTGCATAAATATAATTACGAGTTCCCATGAAGAATGAAAAATCAATATTAATACAAGCTACATTTAGTTCAAAAACAAAAATAAATAAAAAATCATTTATTTGACTTTCAAATGGGCGAATCTCCACGACTGAACTACTACAGAGGTTCGATTTACCAATCAGGGGGTGTGAGAACAGTGTGCATGATTTCACACAGGGAAGTTAGGACGTACCTGAGAAGCATTTATTACATTATATAAAGATAGACGAGAGACTGCCTTCAAAACAATTTTGTATCCTGATCCATGACTTACCTCATAGCCATTTACGAGATGATATGCCCGACTAATATTGGTAGGTTAGGCCAAAAAGATAAAATAAGGGAAATTGACTTAATTAGAGATATACACAAACAATATTTGTGTAAATATAAAATTAACGTGCCTATGGTCTTGAAGCAATGAAAAAGGGATAGCCGAGACCGTAAACTAAATTGGCAGGAAGTTTAAAAGGAGGTGGGGGAAAAAACAAAGTTACATGTAAGGGGTGGGACAGCGTTTCTTAAACAAACCCAAGTGACCTAGTGTGTGTTCCCTGTTCCACCCCTTATTTGTAACTTTGTTTTTTCCCCACCTCCTTTTCAACTTTATGCCTATCAAGTTTACGGTCTCGGCTATCCCGTTTTCTTCACAAATACTCGTTCTTTCCTCGAACAATCAGGAATCAATATAGCAAGATATCAAAGCCACAAGAAAAATAGTTAATAAAATCGAATTGCAAGCGAGGACAAGATTAGACACAAGGTATATTCGCAGGTGCATGATCATGTTAGTTGCTGGCACACAGGTATTTGTATGTGTAAGTTAAAATGGGATTTGAATGAATATATGCGACTGTGAGTATGAATTGGCATGCTTTTTTTGCTTTGCGTGTGAATGCATTCTGTTTTACGGGTGGTCTCCTATCGCCCCCAGGCACACGCCCTCGCGGCGGCTTTCGGAGTATTGTGTAGATCCAGATAAGATAATTAAATATGCCTTATTCGAATGTCTGGAAATTTAACCATAACAACAAATGAAATTAGTTTTAATAGGCGGATTTTTACCTGCGAGAAACTGAAAACTGTTCCGCGTTGATAAATCATAAATCCTTTACGCAAATCGTATTTTTATAAGTTAGATAAAAATGAGGAGACCCGTACCTCAAGCTAAAACTATAAAGGTTTAACGTCAACTGTGTCCGGACGTGATTTTCAAATCTAATTGTACGATATAGAAGAATGACTTCTTAAACCTTTCATTCATAAGAATGCATTAGGAAAAGACTAAGGAACGGAAGAAGTCGGATCCATTAATTCGGCATAGCAAAAAGCATGAAAGATGTTACCGAAGGAAAATAACACGACGGAATGAGGAAAACCATTAAACACGAAAAGAATTAAGAAACGGAGGAGAGCGAATGAACATTTTTCCTACGCACCGACCCGTAAGCTTCCTTTATTTCGGGAGCCCTTCCGCCAGCGACTTGGCTCTGACTCACTATGAAAAAAACACGCCAACAAAAGAACCTTTTCAATGGCAATTGGAAAGAAGTAGGCAAGCGCTCTAGTGAATAGGCAGGAAAGAGACTTTATGTGAAGGAGAAACTGGGTCACCAACCCCCTGTGATGATCAGGGACCCTGACGACGATTTGTAGATTTCTAAAATCAGAAAAGCTTTTGAAAACACGAGCAAGCGTAAGGAAATAATATTATCATTTCTTCACTCAGTCACGTCTCCACGACTTCTACACCCATAATAAACACACACTTGGCTACAGAATTTTCCAGAGAGTAATAATACATTTAATATTTTCAGAAATATTCAACACATTACTTATTATTACTTATGTAAGGTTTCAACTTTACTGGATAAAATAACGTTGCATCGCAAGAGCTGATAGAAGCGGGGGGCCATGGCCACCACCTTCGGCAGCATTATAGACTTCAATAAAATTCAAAATATATATTATTTATTACCCGAAAATAATTTTGAGTGCCTTCCATAGTCTGATCACATTGCAGGATTCATTGTGGTCAATAAATGACGGCGATTAATTTCCAATAAAATATGCTTTAGAACTTAATTTGAAAGAGGGGAGGTTATGAATTATGTTTTGCTTGTATAGGTAAAGTTCCCGCGGAGGTTTTCTAGATCCACTAGTGATCCATCGTGACTTTTTTCACGTTAGACTACCCTGGCCGTACTATTGGATGAAGTGCAAGGCAACTAATCCAAGACTTGCGGGACATATTACCCCCACCGGTAAGCTGCGCTAATGTGCACTGAATTTCCACTGTTATGGTTGATTTGTATGTGACCGACGTAGTCAAAACACTCCATGACTTTTCCTTGTTTTCCAACCAATTTCCTCTCTTCACCTGCCTTCCATTCTAAGCAATGCACCTGGCTCATAAATCTCAATTGCAAATGCAGTTTATTTTACGCACGTTACAGAAGAATATAAAAATACATTTTGGGGAATGGGGTGCTGGGGAGGCTGAACGCTGGCTTTACTCAATACGAAGGCGCTAGACATTTCTTGGCAAGTACAAATAAATAGAAGTTTAGACCCAGTTAGAACTAAGTGGAAGGAGACTAATTAATGATTACATCTCAACCACTACCGGAGTTTCCTGTAGTAACTGCCTATGGCCTGCTGATTTGTTCTAACCAACCATTGAACCACATATCATTTTGAAATACTCAAATAAATGGTGCATTCGTAGCGATTTTATTTAAAAAATGAATGGGTACTCTTCAATGTAAATATAAAATGAACGTACCAACGGACGTGAAGCAATGAAAACTGGATAACCGAGACCGTAAATTTGAATCAAGTTTAAAGTCTCGGCTATCTTGTTTTTGGGTACTCTTTAAATTAAGTACGTGTACTTTTATGCAGTTCTGGTCATTCCCAGGTAAGCTTTACATTGCAAAGCGATATTTCCGATAAATTTACACGGCGTTGATTGCAACTGCTTACGATTGAATTCGCGATTTAGGTCGTGCGGAGATCTTCAAATTAGATCAAAGAAATTGGCAAAGAAACAAAATTATCAGTGGTTCCTAAAGAACGGACTTAAAATATTCTCAGCCCGAGCGGAGATCAAGACGCGGATCTGGCACGAGCCAAACCAAGAAGTACTTGGATATAGGCACTTATATCTGATAAGGGGACCAATTTTTCATTTTTAATAACGGAGATCGCCGCAACTGTCACTGCTAATGCTCCAGAGTGTAGTTGAGGGAGACGCGCCTCTTTTAATTCGATTGCCACGTGGGAATACGCCTGACTTGGGAAGGCACACGTTCGACCTTTTCCCACTTTATCAAACTGACATCTTAGTTTTATCAAGTCTAACACTCTAAAAATCTCCAACGAATAAAATTGATAAACAGAGAGAATTGATCAACGGAGATTAGAGTGAGAAAACAAATGTACAAAACAGAAAAATAACAACGCGAGTCTCAAGGAAATGGCGATTTTTAATTTAAAAAAAACGTGGCCTTGAGAATTCTCAATAAAACATACTGAGATATGAGGGATAATATCCACGAACAAACAACCTTCCAATTTACTGGCCATCGAGCGATTTCGCGAGTAAATATACGGTTATTAATTTGTTTCACGCTTGCAACAGTACGATTACTTATTAACGGGAAGGCATTTCATCTTATGTGTAAATTTAGCATACCTTCGCTATCTTTCCCTCGAATCGAAATCGTCTTAGGATATTTTCAAATAATAATTTTCAAAAAATGAGCACTTTTAGAAACTGATATGTTTTACTAAAAAAATATTTTCGAACCTGGAAAGGTTAAAAATAACAGTGAATAACTGCAGGTAAAAAAATCTCACTCACAATACGTTTTCTCGGCCGCACGAATTCAAGATACAAGTATGTATACTGCGATATACTATTTTTTGTTTTTTTCCCCAATTCCACTCCGTATTCCTTCCCCTCAAGCATTTCACAAGCAAAGTGCTCAAAATTTTTCATTTGAAGTAAAAGACATTAACACAATCACGAAACCCATCGGTGTAAATTAAATAACTCTGGCCTGCACTAATACAAAATGACGCTTGGATACGTCATCTTCAAGAGAATGAAGTCATGAAAATTACGTCTATACGGCTAACTTAAATTACGTGTACTGTGGCTCTATACCATCCCATACGTATGGTTTTAATACATAATTTCCTTTTGAAACACCACATTTTTTTAGCCAATCCATCAAAAGGTGAACTATACGGTTATGGCGAAGAATGATAATGGATGTTAATTTGTTCACAGTTAATATTTATCTTTAATGGCAATAGTAACAATTATAAGGTAGCAGAAAGTGAATAGCAACTTAAACATTCACGGGCGGGCGTGACAAGATACCTATTGACAGGCAATTGGTAGTTTGAACATCCATGTCCGTCTCGCGGTGTTTTTCTAATTAATAAATAAAGCAGGTGTGATTTTTCAAATGCAAGAAGACACGCATACAATCTACAATCTAGTTGCAGCGATTCCCTGAATTAGTAAACACCGAAAGAAGACACTGTGTCGGGGGATGTCCTATCCGAATGTTTCATCATTATCTTTTTTCTCTTCGAACGAGGGTTTCTCCAGTTATTCATCAGTTAGCGCCACCAGACCTCTCTCATCACGATAAAAGAAGGTCACGGTCATCTGACTGGGAACTTTCCTAAAATTTATGTCAGGAGTAATGGTTTACGCCGAAGAGCGCATTCTCTATTGGCCTCCTGACTGTGCAGGCAGCAGCGCTAGCTGTATTACAGTTTCAAAGTACGCCACGCGTCATTTAGACCTTTTCACTACCGAATCAACAGGGAAATACTACAACTAGGGGAATTTTTATGACGTGAGAGGAAATTTTTAATCTTATAAAAATCATAGGGCGAAACAATTTGACTATTCTACCCCCAGGTCTTCAAGTTCCATTTTGTCCTACTGAAACACTGTTATAAGAACACAATTTTCTACTTAATCCTATGATTTTCCTGGTTAACAAAATTATATACTCATAACGGAAACCTGGGGTGTGACTTGTAAAATCAGTGGCTACGCCAATGATTTTGAGTTTTCTTGTACAATATCCAATTTCCCAGTGAATATGTGGAACTGTGTACGGTGTCCCTGAGTCCATCACCCAATCTGGAAAATGAGGTTGGTTCAAAACGAGCCCAACATTAAGAGTAGATTAAGGATCTGGGACCCGTCGCAAGGAATCGGCCATCCTTTCGTTTTCCAGATCCTCGACAGTATTCCGGAGGCTCAAATGGCAGCGAAAATGGCCTTGGTTTAATTCCGCGGTACAGCAGAGAATTTTTTAACACATTTTCATATTCTATCAGCTTTTCCAGGATTTCTTCTAGAGCATATAGCCGAATGAAAACTGAAATTTTTAGTAAAAAATGATTGTTAAAGTAGGAGGGTGTAAATTTAAACTCTTCTTAGTCAGATATTCTTATACAGAGCACATTTAATGCCACCATCAAAGCTCCAACCTGGTCTTACTTATCAATTTTCTCATACAACGTATCGCTTGATTGTTTTGCGATTCAAACCCGATGAATTCAAGTATAGTCATGGAAAGTTGGACGTTCTTGGCCTTTAAATTTTTTAGCGTGCAGGCATTAACTAGAGTTCATTATGGATAGTGATACATCGGTTAAAAAGCAGCATATTAATCTAACGTTTATGTGTACCCGTCAAATTTCGCTTCATAGATAGTGTAACCGGGAAGAATGTCTTTAGTATATGAACAAATATTTTTTAGAGCAAACGAGCAGCAACTCTTATCTACGATAACGTACAACCGGAAGGATATAATCACAATCAAAAGAGAGAGAACGTAGTTTTCCACAACATTTATATGGCTTAGTACAACGCGTTTCACCGCATTACGGCATTTGGTTTGGAACGCGTTGTGCCAAACCAAATAAATTCTGCAGAAAAGTGCATTATCTCTTTCATTTTATGAATACAAAAAATTGCACGAAGTGAAGCCTGAACGTGCAAGGTTTATTTTTTATCTCTGAAGTGGGAAAAGGGACTATATTGTCTCAGTTTCCGCGCAATAAAGCTTTATTATTATTATTATTACTATTATTATTAATGTATAGTCCAAGGAAGGAAAATGGGATGGGTCTGTATTACCATTCCCAGCCACACCAGGATCACCTTTAATCATACACGCCAGGGCAGACAATATTCCTTCACTTTCGAAACTATTAGATTTAAATCGTGACCTCTAGAAGCTCTGACCTGAGCTCTAGTCGTCAGAAATTAATAAACATCAAAGAGAAAAAGCGGCTTTACGAGAAACGGAGATAAAGATTATGCATTACCTTACATAATTAATCTCCGTTTGGAAATTTTCTCAATAAATTCAAGCTTCACAAATCAGCAGAAATAGCAGTATTTCTTTGTTGTCTGCGGCATTCTCTCATTAATGATATGTTAAATATTACCGATTTAATCGTCATTTTTTTACAGTTCGTCTGTTTTGCTCTAATAACATATGTGTCTATGCTGACCGTATACTGTTATTTTATGAAGTCTTGCTATCCTATTCTCATAGGTCACACAGAATGGTCTAGCCTGGTAACAGTACCTTATCAATGGGTTAATGTCGAAGACTGCTCTTAATTAATGTGGAAACGTGATTTTTTTCAATTCAAATACATTCATTCAACACGTCTAGCCAGCTGTTGTACTCATTGAGTGTTATCTTATCTGTTTTTTTTGCATTTATTCCTATTGGAAACACTTATTTCTTCAAGTACAATTTTCTTCAAATTCCTCCTGCGATAAAACACAGGCGCCTAGAATTATTGAGTAATATAATTGATATTTTTTGTTCACGAGCGTATTGGGTGTTTTTCCGCACTTACATTTAGTAGACAATAAGTTATCTTTGAAAGCAAGCAAGAAAACAATTATGTCTTCCTTATAATGTAGTCTCTGGTCTATTGAGTAAGTGATGATTCGGTTTACGTACCATAGCTTCCAGAACCAAGCTAATAGCTCAAGTTTAATCAAAACAACGAAAAAATAAGTGATTTTGGAAAATAAAGTTGTCTCTAGCATACGTGAGATTAATGAAACGTTCTCGTACAATTTACAGTTGCGTTATTCGTGTTGAAGAACTGTCCGTTGCCGCATGCAAATTTGGGAGTGAACGAAAAAACTGACTAAGCGGGAAAAGTTATTAAACATTGCTTAGGGTGGAGCACAAGGGGAATCAACGTAATCTCAAAATTATCACGTGATTTAATGGAAGCTCCCATTGGCTCAATCTTCAAGCGACACTCACCTGGGTTACGACGTAAGAACCCTTCCAGCTGAACAGAGGCCTATGGAACACATTGAACTGCAACCTCAACTTCCCCATGTCGTCGGCTACACGGAAGCTGTCGGCTAGTGTGGTCACCCAATTCACCACCTCCTCGTTGGCGTATGTTATAAGTCCCTGGCCGAAGTGGTGCTTGCCGTCCAACACGAAGTTCAGAATTCCACGGACTGAGTTCTCCGTCAATAACGTCTCTTCATCCAGGTGCACAACCCAGTCGGAATCGGACAGTTCGTTGACCCCCGGCTCAAGGCAGTACTGCAGGGCTCTGGCCTTGAACATGGCCCCGCTCTTGGGCCTGTAAGACGACGGGACCACGGTCTCCCTGAGTCGCCTCTGCTGCGGAGGCGCCAAGGGTCCCAGCCTGAGTGGCTTGTCCGTCACCACCTCGATCAGGAAGTTCTCCAGCCCGACCTTATCGCACGTTTCAAGGTTCCGCCGGACATTGGCGCGGACAAGCTGGGGGTAGTCGCCCCTGGTCACCACTCGGATGCAGATGAAGGGAGCGAGGAGGGGGGAACCTTTGAGCGGAACTGCGTCAGGGAAGGCGTTGTATATGGTGAGGCCGAAGAAGTTGAACAGGACTTGGGGGAGGGGGAGGAAAGCCAGGAACCGAAGGAGGTACAGGAGGATGGTGCCCGTGTATCCGTAGGCTTCCCAGGGGTCCAAGGAAGCCGCGGGTCCCTCCCCCCAGAGCCTCAAACCGCCAGTGCACACCTCAAACACTACGACGAGAGTTAAAAGAAGGAAGCAGTGCAGGAGGTGCTTGGTCCAGGAGCTCGGCATGGCGGCGGTGAGCACGGCCCGCCTGAAAGAAGGAATTGACATTTTTACGGGCTGAAATAATACTAATTTAGTTCGCATTTCTTCAGCTATTTCGTTTTCACGGCCTAGTTTTCGTTTACTCTAAGGATCATAATACGAAAAAAATGCAGCAGAGTAAATTTACAAAAATAAAAATGTGTGATAACGCATATATATATATATATATATATATATATATATATATATATATATATATATATATATATATATATAATACAAAAATAATATATATTATGGTTATTACTAGAAGAGATAAAAGCAGAACCAACGAACTTGGTTATTATTCAGGTTTACATGCCACACAGGTGTATATATACATATATACACAGGTGTATATATACATATATACAGGTATATATATATACATATATATATATATATATGTATATATATATATATATATATATATATATATATATATATATATATATATATATATATATATACACAGGTGTATATATACATATATACAGGTATATATATATATATATATATATTCCATGTATACCTGCGGTCATTCCTCGTGCCGAGCTGTATCGAGCGGGAGGAAAGTTGGACAAATTAGCTGCCAAGGATAACGAACTACACCAGGGAATAAAACGCGATGGTTTCAAATTTGCGATAAATGAAATCATACAGTTTCCTTTTTATGCATAATCATTTAAGCAATACTTTTAAGTAATATTTCCGAGAGATACTCCACATAAATGAAATTTCGGTCCAGTTAGGAGTATCCCAATCATTTACTCTTGATCGAACCTACTAAAAAGAAGCTCACGTCCCTAATCCCATACCATACGTGGGCATTTCAAATGACTATACCTGTACGAGTACTTTAATATCATGCAGCTATATGAATGCCATGCAACCAACAATTATTTTATTTCATCATTAAAGCAACAGTATATTTTAACGAAGTTACTACTGAGACAAATACAGCTACCCCATATCAAGTACTGAACGAATTACCTTAACATTTTAGCTTTTTTAGGCTCATTATTTCATTTTCCCGACCTTTTCCGATTTACCACATCACTACCAGTAACGACTGTGCATACAGCCAAGTTTATTTTATTATATTTAGCCAAAGTGTTATTGATCATTAATTTTCATTCGATTCGTGTCAATCATTAAAGTCACTATAACTTAACTGTTTGCCAACTGTTTGTCTTGAGAATCCCATGACTTTGCATTAAGTTTCTCCAAGTTTGTCCAATGTAATGCACACTATAGATAGCTATAAAATTTCCAACTTCAATCACTTCCACTAACGCCTACAGCGACTAATACAGAGTTAACATACATGTGAAAATGGTAAACTCTAGGGTCTAAAAGTAAAAAAAGGCAACGGCATCATATTCTGCACATATGATTACAGTTATTTTTCACATTTGGTCGTGCAACATCCGTCTGTAACCCCCAACATCACCTATTGGCTGCGTCTCCGCACACACTACCTGGGATTTCTGTAGGTTGGCATGCCATTGCGCGTAGCTGTGCAGCATTCTAATCATAAAAACATGTAATGTAATGGTTTCAAAAATTAAAAGCGGCATTAGTGTTATTAATGTTCACAATGTTGTGACCTGTTAAAAAAATTATCATTTTCAAACAAATAGGACGAATGTCTGGATGGCTTAAGGCAACCATTTTACAAATTAAAATAATTAACAGTCTTAAAATTTATATAAATAATGAAAAGCTTTCAAAATTTTATGTCATTCAAATTGTTCAAACTCTCGTGATTAATAGTATAAAACCAATAAGTTTTTTAAAAATTTATTAGAGGTTTGTTAATCGGTGTCCGAAAAGGACGCGGGAAAATTTCATTTGGGTTATATTGTGCCAATGGGAATAAGTATTTTACCCATTGGTACACCATCGAAAGTAAGCAAACGCAGCGTGGTTTTTAGTTCACGTTTCAATCACGCGTGTCATTAAAATTAGAACGGTCGCAATAATATAAGAAAAATACAATTAAGCAATTTTTTTCCGTTAAATAGTACCCTGAAAGCCATTATATTGCTTTCAATTTTTTCGACGAGTCGCCCTAGCCAACATACGGAGAGAAAGATCGAAAAAATTAAAGAACTAAATAAGGCTTCTATAAAAAAGATCAGAACGGTTTCCTCCAGTAAGTTGTGCTTGGTCGGTGTCAATTTAACCAATCAGAGGTGGGGAATTCTACAACAAGGAAAAACTGCAAAAGGAGTTATTTCACAATTCTAAAAAACATCTAATCGTTGTAAAAAAATCACACGTGATGTTTATAAACGATCCACGTTAACTATTGAATTAATAACACACACTTTGTCCACCATCGTATCTTTGGTCGGGCTAAAGAAACACATCGCAACATACTTGCAGCACTCTGGATAAGTAGTTCGTTTCCTCGCATATAACTCACAAGAACTTCGATTCAAAAACACCGAATTCCTTCTTCATTCGCAAAATTACCTCACACATTCTGAAGCCAACAACGACACAATCGCTGAATCAACGAATGATATTAAGCCGTCCATTAAGAATTCTTGGGATGGCGTAATGGTGAATTACCGCTCCCAAAATGGCACATTTAATCCGCTAATTTAAGCTTCATCTCTCACCACAAAAAATGCGATAGCACAAAGCGTCAAAACTCTAACTCTGCCTTGAAAATTATTCGTTACCCAACGAATGAGGAAGGACATCTAAGACAGGATGCGCTGGGAAAAAACTGCACCCTAAGTATTACACCATTTAACTCGGCGACGACAGTACCACCACTCATAAAGGGTCAGAACTATTTTTTTTTTAAATAGTTCCACGTAACCACGTTTGTACCGACTGACCGTCTCGGCAAACCAGTAAATTTAAGTTTTATTGAAATACACTGCCGTCTGGATATTTCATGCGTCAGGGTGAAAAGATCGTTCAGAAAGGTGTATTGACCAAGTAAGTACTTTTCACTCATTTGCCATCAGTTCGATCGAGCCAAAGTCTCGCAACACAAATCATTTCACGATACACCAGTGAATCTCAATGAACTCTGAACTGAAACCGCCTCCGGGGCAAGGTCAAGGCTGCCCACGAGTTTTATTTATAATTCTGATTCAGATGGCAAAATACAACGTACACCATGCATGCACATGCACGCTAGGGCACCTACTTCACCGGACAAAGACGCGCTTAGATGATTCCATTCAAATTTCACCTCTCATCGAGACAAAATGAGGTAAAAGGATAATCTACGAACTTAAAATCGCCAAACAAAACCCAGGAGCCGAAAAAATCTCGCGCCCATTCCTCACCCGTGGCAAAAATTTCAACCCAGAAGAATCATTAACACCTTAAGGTGATTGAATTACAAATAAAACGGAGACAAGTAGCTTAGCCCATACCCATTTTCCAGGGTATGTTCAGTACCTCCGTCTCTCCAAATAGATTGGCAGTCAGTATCCATAAATGACGTCACGAGAAAGAAGGTTATTGTTTAGGCTAGGTTTAAAAAAACCTTGCATGATCTTCATGCGACTATAGGCGCGCTCATAATTAATATAATGCCTCTGACGAGACATGACCAATTATTTAAGCTATTCTAACGGACTGGATAAAATATGGCGACCGATCAAAAACTAGTTTTTTGACCTCACCCACGAACACGGTGATGCCCCACCCTATTTTGTTTTGTGCTACGAGTCAAATCAGTACCGCTTTAACGACATATTTCTGGTAAGAAAATATTTACTTTTTGTTAATTTATCAGATTCATACTTTTCTATCCTTTATTTTTCTATGTATTCGTCGCGCAGAATTAAATGTGATAAAATCTAGCAATATTGCCCAAAACATTCTCCAGGCAGTCCTTCGCGGGTGGGATTGAAATATTACCAGGCCAGAGTTAACCAGTAGCTTCCACCAAAGTGGGGCACCACTGACCTAATACATTATGGCCGTGGAATGACATTGAGACGCCCCTAAGAGGAAAGTTCCCAAGTTCGCATATCAAAGCCTCATTGCAAAGCATGTGCCAGTGCGCACATTGAATAGAAAATTGCCACGATCGTGAATTGCAGCTCTTTTGAGTAACGATGTAATTTTCCCTCGATCGAGGCTCATAAGAAACAAACAAGACAGGGAATATGTGAATTAACAAATCCTACTTACATCAGCAGACATTATGCCTGCAGCTACCTCAGCCACTGGCATGGCTTTCGTTAAAAAAATAGAGCTTTAAAGTGATCATAACAGAAGCGTAATCAGAGGGGCGTTTATTCATATCACAAAAGTCATTGGATCGGAGGTCTCGCAATGATATTTTTCGGCTAATTCCGATTTATACTATCGCGTTTTCCTCAATATCCATAACTGTAGGCGATGTTTTTAAGTTTCCCTCAAACCTGATGCATCCAAGTTGTATTGTCTACACAATGATCTAACGCTTTCAAGTGTAAATTGCGAACTTTAATAAATGTCTCAAATAAGATTAATACGCTGCCAAACATGCAAGAGGAAGGAACAATGACCAATGCTTGGCGAAACATCCAACTGTTCCAAGGATCCGAGCGTCAAACGCTGGAACCGCGATTCCCGATTGGGTCGACTGAGCTGTGGGAGCGCAAGAAATTCCCGCGAAGCGCGCAGAATTGTCGCAAAAAAAGGGCTTCCTAAACCACAACGCCATCAGGACTACCAAATTACCGGTTACGGAGTAACAGCATTGTGAAAGATGCCCTCACCTACTACAAGGGTGGAAAGGCTAATAGCCAAGATTGGGTTGAAGCCACTAGAGCAATTTACGGCAATGATAAGAGAGAAGTGTTACTACGCTTTTGTCACATTTGGATTAAGCAGGAAGTCTTTGGCATCCATGGGAGGAAACATTAACTCAAAAATTTGAAAAGCTTCAACGTAAATCCGCCAGATTTGTCCAAAAAATGTCTGCGAGAAGAGAAGAAACTTGGCGGGTATCTTGGAGGAATTAGGTTGGGAGCCCCTTGATTGTCGAAAAGAGCAGGCAAAATTTACCCTTTTAGAAAAGTACAGGACACTTTTGAGTTTTCTGGCAAAACCGAAAAAATCATTAAGGCACCAATTTTCATTGGAAGATTCAACCACCGAGATAAAATAAGAGATAATAACACACCAACGCCATCTAAAGTTCAAGTATTAGTTCTTCCCTCGCACGCTTCGCAGTCATAACAACAGCGAACTCAAACCCCGAATATACACATACTATATTTGGCATCGCCATCCATCCCGTAAAAACCAATCCAATAAAACCCTTCTAAAACAGTGATTTTTTTCAGGCCGGGAATTTTCCCAATTTTTCATTTCTCATCAGTTATATGAAAATCCTACCTTTATTAGGTCGGAAAATGTTCAGACCGGGTGTGGTCTGAACATTTTCCGACCTAACAAAGATACAAGACATTTTTTTTCCGAAATTTTCTGAGCCGGAAACTTTTCAGACCACCCATGTAGGTTTTTGATGGACCCTAGAACTACACACTACTGTCCCTCTCAGCCAAGATTAAAATCACCCAAAATATCCTTTAGTACATATTACATATTAAAGTAACTAGCTCTTTTGCTGGGCACACACCTACTTAATGTTCTCCCCTCTACCAGTCTTCAACATTTCACCACCCACCCAAACCCTGTACAATCACTTTTCTTTCCTCCTCTGGATTTCTCCCAACCACCCTCTTCTCTTCCCCCAACCAGCCTAGCACTTCGTCGTTTGTTTTATTTTCCGTTCATTTAACTTTGATCCACCCGAATCGCATTAAAGGTGCGTACAAGCTCAGCAGTTAGGTGCCTAACTCACTCAAATTTAGGGAAAACGCCATCTTGAAAGGTGTCCACACTCGTTCGGCAGCAAGAGTGCGCGAATTTAGACTCCTACTTCAGCCCCTGGATTTAGGATACTAGTGTATCCTAAATACGCCATATTGAGATCCCATAATTCCATGTGCTTGAAGCGTGGAAACCAGCAGAAGAATATTCGCCATGGCAAGAATGTACTATATATGTAGGTCACAATAACATTAGTTTTTTAAGAGTACACTTATTATTACTTAGGGAGCGCTGAAAAATCGGAGGCCTTTATTAACTTGAGATGGGAAAAGGAAGAGCCTTCCTCGGGAAAGAGAAATTTGAAGCCTTCCGCATGAAGGTAATTTTAATTCTTGTAATACCTTTATTTTTTCAAGTTTTTAATACAGATATCTGAAATGTAGAGGTAAGTACACATTTCTTGGTTTGGTGTTTCATTTTATGGCAAATGACTTCGTCTTTAAAAAATCAGTGTTTCCTTCAACTCGCACATACTTTATCAGGATACCACTGTGATTGTATTCATGTCTCGTTTTAGTGCTTGTTATGAGTCTTTATTATTTTATGTAAAAATTATGAAAAATAACCATCAAGAGTAATGTTGTCAGAGTGTACGCATTTAGCAATTTAGATAGCGTAAGAATAAAGTTATGCCCATACTAAAAATATAACTACATTCATGCAACTGGGTAATCATAGGCCGTTTGCCAAACCTTGGCCAAGGGAATCACAATTTCACTACACTGAAATAACATAAAACCAATAAAAATTAAAAAGCGCCGACAAAAACTAATTGCATGATGAAAACTTACTTGAAACTAGGATAAACTTAAAAAATATGAAAACTTCAGCAATTTAAGTACGCATAAAAATCAATGAACTACACACGACACAAAGCATATCTTAAAACAATTAATGACAAGGGGTTAATGACCGAAAAACTACCCGGAGTAAAATAGCATACAACAAGATGAAATATCTGAAATTATTTATATTAAATACTACCTGAGCTAATAAATTAAACCAAAATAAAAAAGGATAACCAATAAAGAGCGAATAAAATACAAGTATAGCCCGATGAAAGAAAATACGTACGAAACGAGTCCCATAAAGCACCGAAGTTACTAAATGTATGGAAAGAAATGGAACAATTTAATAAAAATTACTAAATGAATTGTAAAGTGAACTCGGACTTCGCAAAAAAACCATGACGAGGTTTTCACAACTACACACACAATGTTTGCACAAGCAATCTTAATTGTCAAAATATTTATACCCGTACATAACCTGTTAATTACTTATTCTTAGCCATTCAGATGCCAGTACTACTGTGTAGGGTGTCCCAACTCAAGTTGCCTTTTCAATAGGTGCCTTGTACTCACGCATCCCTTCTCCCACCCCGAGAAACGTCTTCGTGGTAAGAAGACCACCGGACACGGCCTTGGGAGAGAGGCTTGGAGGTAGCATCGTTGGGAGGAGGACGGTTCTCATGGTTGAAGGCGAGGCCCCACCCCGAGGAAGTGGATCTTTTGTCGTAAATGGATGACGCGGCCCTCGCCCGACGGAATGCAGAAGGTAATAGAGTATACGCGAGGAAGCTTTAATTCTTTAGTACTGCAGTCCTGTTTTTTTTTCTGGTGAGGGCGCATGGTCTTTCGGAGAGAGAGAAAGGGGGCTGAGGAGGCAAAAGAGAGAAAAGAGCCGTGGTGAGCCGGGCGGGGACGACGCATAAAGGGGGCACGCTGCCCGCCTTGATGGATGGACGCGCAAGAAGGGAGTGCCCGTGAAAAATTGGCGGCAAAATCCCGAGGACTCCGGAGAGATGCCCAGGATGCGCACAACCTAGGGAATGGAGCAATTTCCCCTCCATTCCGCCGAAACGGCATAAATCTCCAGGAACCCTTATTCAGGCCCCGAGGAGCAATCCACGGGCGGGGGAGGACGGTGGAGAGCGGACTTAATTTAGAATTCATGCAACACGTGACGCCCCACAGACTTCTCCGAGTGGGCATACCAACAGGCATAACATTATTAAAAAAAAGAACTGTTTAAGCTTTCCCTTGCAATTGCTCTAGTATTGATTTCCTTGAAATCGAAGGCTAGGCGAAGCTCGAAAGCTAAGAGTAAGGTTAATTTGAAATAAGGGGGTAATAAAGGTGATCACATCCGAAGGTACATCGGCAACGTTACCTGTAGCAAGGTGACCGAATCATGGCTATGAAAAGTTGTAAAAATTGCAATTTCTTCTATGATAAAACTGTTCAGTACTGGTGAATTCGCAGCGATATTCTATTCCAGACAAAATTAAACATGATTCGTATGAAATGGGGAAACTATTTCTATGACACCTAACTCATGAAGATCCAATAAATCATGAAGAAATTTTAAAATACATCACAGTACAGAGAACATTATGTGCTTTTATTCGATAAAAAGCAATTAAAAGTAACAAATTACAATTAAGTGAACGATAAAAGGTAGGATATAACAGATTCACATTTGAACAAGGTTGATTCATATACTTATTCCAGTTATGAGAGCATTGTTCGCAATAGTAAACATCGTCCCTAAAATATCTTTCGATTTCTTGTTTATTTACTTACCCTGGAATAGTATTAACATAACCGAAGTCCAACTAAATACTTACCATTAGCAAATATATAAAATTCCATCAAAATATCAGTTTCCAAGCCTGCCATATAGGCTGCCTATGACCTGACCGCAATATGCCGATATTTCTGTTTACCTAACTCAAGTAAATATACTACGATTTCCAACATTTCAGAAACTAATAGAGGTGCTCAAACAGAACCTTAAAACGCACTTATTAAAAATTCACCTCAACGCTACGACACCAAGGAACGAATAAAATACATTCCAAGAATATATTTACCATACAGCTAAACATACATTTGCGAAATATTTAACATTATTGAGGTTAATCTTACCACACAACTAAACGCACATGTGTATAAGCCTACTTCTTAATGGCACTAACACATGCAATTATACATTCACATCAATGTATAAGAAATAATTCCGGCCATGGGCGCCCGTGTGGGCGTCAGCAGAAATTTTACTTCCTCAGGATTAAAGATTTAGATTAGATGGGAGTTCAAGGTACAATCCCAAAAGAGAAAGCAATAAAAATGTTTCACAAGGTCATAATAATAATAGCAACAATAACAAGACAATGTTCGAGCCCGGCAATTAGAAATTCTCTACCAAGATTTATTTCCTCTAATTCGCAATCAATTTTTAATTCCTCGTAAATTTTATTTAACTTTAATATTACTAATGACAATATACATTTTCAATTACTTAGGTTTCACATGGCCGATTCAGGGTTTTATTTTGCTAAGTAGTCCCTTCCAAAAGAATTCAACTCGCTTAACACCTGCAAACTGAATAGGTAAGAATCTAGGCTGAATGGAGTTCCGAAAACCCTGATGCAGTGAAATACGAGATGATTTCCCATTAATACTACATGAAAATTTGATGATGTTTTATTTTATGAAAATCAAATAAATTCCACGAAAAAATTAATAATGCCTAAACATTTGATTCGAGAATAACCATCAAGAATATATTATACGCTAACTTAATTAACACGTAAGATCAAGTATTGCATAATGTCTGGTCGACGAAAATAATAAGCTGGTACTAACCGCGTAAATAAAAATAAAATTGGAATGGAGCATTTTGCGTACTGCTTATGCACGATAGGAAATATTGTGCCGGATACATCAAATTTGATTAGGCATGTTTTTCATATTCCAACCGCAACCAAATAATCTTTCCCGGCATTGTATGCAAAAATGGGCCTAACCCTTTGTCAACAACACCCCAACCATACGCGAATACAATGACAGTAGCTGGCCTATCGAACGCTCGACGCAATTTAAGTCGCCCGCTTCCCTGCCCCGCCCATTTGCTTTTGTGCACACATACATTACATACAACTACCAAGCAATTCATAGTGCTCCTGGATTATGACTCTATGAAGCTAAGACTCGCTTAGCATACTGACAAATAATAAAAAAACTGCTCCATGTAATGTTAAAGCAGCGAATATTCTCAATTATTCAGCAACGTTTCACGCTATCTGAGAAACTTGTTTTTTTATGCAAGGCCAAAGTCCTTCTGTAAACTGTAGTTTAGTGGTGCCTAGATGAAGTGGCAATTAGAACGGTACGGAAAGCGCCAGTAGACCTCAAAATTCTTCGGTTCGAATCCTACCTCTGATATTGATATCGCGTGGTGATATGTAGGTGAACATTTGTGTAGCTAACAACAATAATATTACTATCAATGCTTTAAATAGAAAGCAAGTACGCCGAGGTAAAGTGCTTAGTGTAACAGGAAAACATTCCGAAAGGGAGTAAACACCAATGAAAATATAAACTGCATAAACATAAATTGGGGTGGATCGGCGAAAAGGCTACAAAAACCGTAAATGGCTTCAACATAAATTGAGAAGAAATGGCTAAAGCAAATAAATATTATGCACATTCAAAAGGCCAATATTAACATTTCAAACAGCCATAAGGGAAATATTTTCGGGCCACAATAATTACATGTTACGCCCTAAGTGTTGATCAGGGGTTCCACGATCATTAATCTATTTTTTAAATAGCTAGTAAAGAAATAGTTTTAAAAATTACTCGGTTAAGTTGGTGTAATCGCGCGGGATTCACCTGTAAGTGGGGATGTAATAGATATTCTTGCACTTTCATTCACAATAAACTAGAACTAGAGTGCTTGCAATGCATACCTACAGTTGTATCGTTTTATCTTTTAGTTACCAACGTTTCCAAAAATACCCAATGAAATAATGATGCCAGTAAGTAATTACGTATCTATTCCTTATCGAATATTTTCAATAGCCTACGAAAATGCACTCGACAAAATTTCAGCAAAATAATATATTTCCACGTAACGGAGAAGCAAACACTAGACCATTACAATAGTACGAGTAACAATTTTTAGCGACTGAAGCGAACAAACGAACTACCTTTACTGTACTACTAACGAACTACTGTACTAAACGAACAATCCTTTTTAACCAAAATAATCAGAAGAAACCTTGTCCGAGTATTAATACTAATGAAACAATAATTGCAATTCCGCGGCAATTATTAACTGCACATATCGACTAAAGCAAATGAAATTTTCAAAATTAACAAAACAAAATATTTAGGAAAGGTACGTAAATATACGGTAGTACACTACACCCACGCTCGACGTATTTCTCATTTTAACTGTTTACGTTTGCTTAAAATATATAACACAATAACATGAACACCACCTTCCCACATTAAAGGCTTTTATATATACAATTAATGGCAATTCACAGCATCTGGCTGCTGGAAACTCTCGGATATACACCAAATGAGTTGTGTTTGTTATGAAGACAAAATGATATGGCAAAGAGCACTCGGATATCCAGACAAAGGAATTGACAGCGAGCCGGTTTGCCGGCAGATATTCCTTCCAAAAGAAGGAATTCTATGGGACCTTTCCCACAGCGTATATACGATCAAAAAAGTTAACTTTTTAGAGACTCACCGATATCAGCAGAAACGGCGTGCGATGGACACAAACCTAACTCATTCAGCCTATGTGGACCTGTGCACCCGACGGTAAGACGTTCTCACCTTCTTTCCGCCAACAGCCTATCGGCCTCGCGTAACGCGCCGGCCGCGCCAATACTCAGCCACTAAAGTTGCTTGGCTTGGCCGTTTCCTAAAACGGTTCACGATGGCAGCAGCGGGCACAAAGCATATCCAAGACCATTCAAATTGATTTCTCCTTTACACTCTAGGGGTAGACATATTACAGGAAAGAGCGCTGAAATCTTTAAACGTGTGTACGACAACCACATTGGGACGACAATGTTTTCGGGTGCGTAAAAGTTCCTATTTTAAGTTTTACTAGTTTTATTCTCCTCATTTTTAATACGGAGAAAAATTAAATTATAGTTAAAGGAATTATCAGTTGCAAAATTTAAAAAAAGGCAAACTATATTTTACCCCTTATAAACGTCAAACATATTCGTGTATGCTCCTCCTTTGTGTTTCTGTCTTTAGTTAAGCTTTGAATCAAAGTTTATGCATGCATTTGTGTCGTCGATGAAGAGTATTAATTTTCGAAGGTATATATATGTATGCTTAATAAATATCAACTGCTTCTATGAAATATATTTACATAATCTTTGGTGATCCGATGTGGTGTGGCAATTGTTGCAATGTCATTGCTGTTACAATTCAACCATAGTGAAACATTCCCCCACCCCCACGTACTATTTGGATAGGTCAGACCACAAATATGAGGGTCGTAGACTCCAGTACAGATAGATACAAATATTCCTTCTTTCCTCAGACAATCGAGATCGTAATACTGAGAACTCAGAGAAATAATTGAAATATTAAAGGCATTCTAATAATGCAAGGACAATATAAAACGCTCATTGGACATCTGTTACATTCGTAGATGCATGTGCTCCTGTGTGCTAGTTGCTAGCATGCGTGTTAGTTAAAATGGATTTTGCTTGAACATATGCGTCCTAGGGTGTGAATTGGTGTTTGTATTATATTTGGTCTTATTCTACTTCACGGGCGGTGATCTAATGTCCCCACCACATGCCCTTGCAGCGGCCTGGGGGGTATTGTGTAGTAGTAGAATCATGCTTTCATAAAAAATATCGTTTAGTGCCGTGTTTAATGATATAAAATTACCAATTCGGCAATGATTAAATCTGCGATCATTTTGGGATCTATGAGACAAAATTTTGTCGTATAGTCCATGTAGCATTAAATCACATTAGTATAATTTCCTGAAAACTACCAGCAATAACTGTCTCTTCAAAGCAAGTCTTCTGAGTCACTGTTTTAATCTGGCCCTACTCTCAATCTGCACAAAACTTTGAAGCCATTCTGGTATTACATATTATTATTAGGTTAATTAATCTACCGTTTGAGGTAGGTTTTGGATGGACACCACTAACAAAGAAATATTTTGTTTCTGTTAACAAAACACAACCCACCATCCTATTCTATATCAAGCCCCTCTTCATCACTGTGTACTTCCTTCCTCCCTTCATCGCATACAAAATCCCTATCCTATTCCTGCCCCTTCTTTGTTTGCCTAACATTTTCCCCTCTATCACAGTCTTCAACAGCCCACTGCCAATCAATATGTCCTTCATCCATTTTTCTTGCCTCCTTATGCTATCTCCCAACAAACCCCTCTCCTCGGCCACCATACCTAGTACTTCCTCATTTATTTTCCTCCCGGTCGATTTCACCTTCTTCATCCGTCTCCACACCCACATTTAAAAAGCCTCCAATCTACTTCTATCATCCTACTTCAGTGACCATGTTTCCGTGCAGTACATATCTATGCTCCATATCAAAGTTCTGACGAGCGATTTCCTAATATCCTAATTTTACGTCCCTGTCACCATTCTCTCTTTGCCTAGAGCAATTCTTCTCCTTATGTCCTTATGACTTTGACTGGAAGTACATATGTCTTGGTAGTATTTATCCATACCTGCTAGCAAAATTTTGCATGCAAACTTCAATCCCTAAAGCCACCTCACCATCACATCCCCTGTTTGTTCAGTGCTAACATTCTCAACAATGAGGAACATCAAAGGCTAAAACTTAAGGAGGAAATAAAATAGACCGGAGAAATGCTGGAAAACATTCCTCTCTTAACTTTTGGTATTCATCAGACACTCTCACTGTGAGGGGGTTACTATCTATCTATCTATCTATGTTGCACAGCAAAGGAACCTGGGTCTAGCAATACATGCTTTATCATGGAATTTTTAAATATTTTGAGTTCTTTAAATCATGAAGTAGATCAACAAAGTCATACCGATAACTACTTCTTCAATCTAGAGATTTTCCAAATCTTCCTTAAAAACTGCATGACTCTCAACTCATTTCTCATGTATTCATTTATACATCATCCATAATTGTATGAGGCAGAGGTCCAATGCGCAAGTATACACCATCTTAATGATGAACTCAATCTCTTCATCAACCTGAAGTACCATGTTACCAGCTTCGAGAGCTCTTATGATCCCTCCCATATATTAATACAAGATTTTATTAAAAAGCATGTCAAGTTCCCATAAAATAAGATGGAACTCGAACTGATAATTAAAATATATCCATCAAAACTGAGACCAGTGATAATATTCATTTCTGAGTCTTCTCTTTTCAGCATTTCCCATGTGATTTTCAATTTAGGAGACTTCAGAGTAACTTCTCAAAGCTGGGATATCACCTGGCATATATATGACAAAAGAGAGTGCCTGAATAGGGGATCATATGATTACACTCATCTTCTTAAAATTAAACTCTTGCTTTTTTGGCAGAGGTACATTCAGTTGATCATTTGGTATTTTGTGGTGGTGGCCAAATTTGCAAGTCTGAGTGTTTTACATGATCCATTCACAGCAATATCCTTAATCATGTTGGTGAAAGCAACAATGAACTTGGAAGTTAAGAAATTATTAGTGAAAAACATTGAACAATAGATTGGTGTTTGTTTGACACAACGAAATGGGTCTTTAAGGGAAAATGATGGGCATTGATTGGAGGCTTTTGAGATGTGAATGTGGAGAAGGACAGAGAATATCAAATGGACAGAAAATAAAACTAACAAGGAAGACATGGTGGGGGAGGAGAGGGATTGCTGAGATCAATCCAAAGGAGGCAGGAAAGGTGGACACAGAGCATTTTATCTGGTGATACAATGCTGAAGATTGTGATAGAGGGAAGAATGTTAGGCAAATGAGGTAAAGGGCAAAAAAGATAGTTATATAAGTTGGAATGAAGGGAGATATAATGTATGTGGAATTGAAGAACAGTTTATTTTGGTGTGAGGTTTCTGGTTGTGCCTTACTGGATGGGGCTAAGAAATGTAGTAGTATTCAGTGTGTCCATCCGAAGCCTAGCTTAAATGTTAGGCTACCATTTGGAAATTCTGAATGTGGCCTTGAAATTTTGGAGTTCTAGATTACTAAAACCCTGATATTTGTTATATAATTATGGACATTTGATTATCAGGACTAGCTCTTTATACCAGAGAGTAAGTGGTTGTATAATCTCATTTTAAAGAGGTGAATGAATCTAATTTATTTTTTGAGATTTTCATTCCTGGTTAAAAATAAACTCATATTTATTATAAAATACTTTCAAGCTGTTTCATTCTTCTTCAATTTCATGACCACTTGATTAACCATGAAAAAAAAATATTTTACAGGCAAACATTTTTATCAATTATGACTACAGATTTAAGCATTTTGCCAGAGGCAGTATTATTTTAAACATTATCCATATTTTTCAATTGTATTTTAATTTTACGCATAAAGAATTATTGGTGTATTTTTTGTTATTTAAAGTAAATGTTGACAAAAGATGAGAGATTTCAAATTATTTTCTCCAGATTTCTTCCATTGTGTTTTCTTACTGAAATTGAGACATCACTATGTTGCATTTTACCTTCTTTCCACCTCTTTAAATTACATGGCATATACTGAATAACAATATTTGTCCTTGTAGAACCATGCTTTGTTGAATTATAAATCAGGAGGAAGCAAACAATAATTTGAAAAATGTAAGTTCAAAGTAGCTCTTAAATTCATCTCCAATTAGATATATATTGTTTAACAAGGAAGGCAGTGAAATGTCATTCATTGAGGAGTGCATGTTTAACTGGATGTATCAGAGGAGTGTTGCCCTGTAACTGTTGAAAAACAGCATAGTATTTACTCAAATCAGAACTTCATACAGCAACGTTTAGTAATAAAATTATTTTCTACTGCAGATTGGGAAGAAACCAATGTGGCTGACCAGATGTTTAACTGTGGCAATGGAATGTGTGTAAATGTATCAAGCATTTTCGTTGATGATGGAGTGGTCAAATGCTTATTTGGAGATTGCAGGGACATCAGAGTGGATGTGAAAATCTACGGCAGACATCACCACTGATGACTGGTGAGCATCATACCTGGATAAATAACTCTTAAGACTGATACATTTCCATTTGGGATTTGATTTGTATATAAATTTTATAAAAATACAATGGTTGTACAAGTCTTTTTTCAGCAAAGTGCCATTAGTTCTTTTACTCCAGCTTATGTAAGCTGAACTAAATTGAAAGGTGCCACATGACCTTAATGGCCTGCTCATATTCTTTTCCCCAGTTAGAATTTTCACAGCACACTAAGTAGTACACACTCTATTTGCCTTTATATGCAAACCCTATGCCTATGACCTAATATAGGAATCAGAGACCACCGATTGCGACAACAAGTTAACTGATCTTGGCCCACAACAGCAGTAATCTTTTCTATCGGATCAGGCTATTGGAATTATGTGGCTATGGAAAGTTTAATGGCGGTGCTATGTTTTCATGAAGATATTTTTAGAAGGCTGCAGTGCTAGTTTGTTGTTGATGAAAGGATACACTTGTTTCATGGGTTGCACAGCATTAGTTTGATTTGTACCTCCAACCCTAACACCTTAGCTCAGCCATTGGTCATTTGCACCATATCGCAAACAATTTTGCTAAATGCAACAATTTCAGAGCATAAAAATCATTCGCCTTGACTGGGACTCGAACCCAGATCCCTCAATATCCGGTCGAGTGCTTTAGCCACTTAAGCTACCGAGGCGTCCTCTTAAACTCTGAAATTTTTGGGGCTTTTAAAGGAACTAGATGTTATGACGAAATACCGTACATTCAATGTCACATGCATTCGTAGTCGTGCGCGAGGCGCCACTGTCCACGAGGTTAAAGCCAACTTTAAACACGTAAATTTCAGAGTTTAAGAGGACGCCTCGGTAGCTTAAGTGGCTAAAGCACTCGACCGGATATTGAGGGATCTGGGTTCGAGTCCCAGTCAAGGCAAATGATTTTTATGCTCTGAAATTGTTGCATTGAAATGCACATTAGCGGATGACTCCGTTAAAAGTTACTGTTGCGGCATCTCCCGCAGTTTCTTTGGAATTTGTCAAAGGGAAAACACCATACGTGTTTAAAGTTGGCTTTAACCTCGTGGACAGTGGCGCCTCGCGCACGACTACGAATGCATGTGACATTGAATGTACGGTATTTCGTCATAACATCTAGTTCCTTTAAAAGCCCCAAAAATTTCAGAGTTTAAGAGGACGCCTCGGTAGCTTAAGTGGCTAAAGCACTCGACCGGATATTGAGGGATCTGGGTTCGAGTCCCAGTCAAGGCGAATGATTTTTATGCTCTGAAATTGTTGCATTGAAATGCACATTAGCGGATGACTCCGTTAAAAGTTACTGTTGCGGCATCTCCCGCAGTTTCTTTGGAATTTTGCTAAACAAAGTCACAGTAACCAATCAATATGTGAGGGTAAAGCTCATGTAATTCAAGTACTAACCCTTATATGGGATGTTAAATTCACATATTCAGGGTAATTAGGGGTCCTAGTTCTTTTCCTCATTCTGCCTCTAGTTTCCCAGAAACACACAGCTTGGTAAAGCTAAAGGTGTCCAGACTTATTGCCTGAAATGGAACCCAGGCCCTCCAGTTAGTAGCCCAGTGCTCTACCCACTGGACTACCACAACCCCCAAAAAGAGTAACAAGGTTTTGATCAATAAAATTGCATAATTTTATTAATACAGCCATAAATATAATAACTTTATTGAAACCAGGTTTTATTATAGCTCCATTAAGACACTCAATAACAGCTGGACGAAGATCCACCTCCATATTTTATGATGTAAAATACATGGTCTAGGATTTTACTTGTTTTAGTTTTTGTGTTACATTTTTACATATTATTCTGATGAAAATCAAACAGTCTCTGCCCCTTTACTTTTCTCAAGTAATTAAGCACATTATTATTGCATAGAAAGTGAATTTAATCTTCAATTGGTAGCCACTCCTCTTCTGCTATTATTCATTTGGCTGATGGCCTTTTCTCTCTTTTAAGGTGCCTATTTTCCTCAGGTTTGTCCTTTACTTCTCCCATCAATTTCACCCCTCTTCTTCAGTTTCGCTTCTTCTTCAATGTCCTGTAGCGCCTGGGGTCTGAGTTATTCTCTGGATTTTGGGTCTCAAGACTGTTTAAAGTCAATAAAGAAAAATTAATTCTGATAATATTGTAAGAGTCTTCATGGGTTTTAAAGGGGTGACAAAGAACTGCAATCTGCTCATCAGTTAATCCACACACACTCCCATGTTCCTTGAGACCATTAAACAAGCTCATGATTTAGCACAGGCAAATACAGGGAATACTTTTTAGTGTACTGCCTATTTCAAAGAGATAAATATGCTCATTTAGGAAGTATGGTCAAATACTAGGACAATCCAATAGAAAATTTGACTGCTATCATGGGCCAAGTTCAGTTAACTGTCGTAGTCATGATCTGTGGGCCCTAGAGCCTCTACTAGGTCATGAACATAGGGTTTGCATATACTGGCACATAGAGGGAGAGCTACTTAGTGTACTGTATCAACTTCAGAGATATGAATATGCTGATTTAGGAGATATACCCTTGTACTTACGATTAATTGTTTGTTAGTATTACAAAAAACCTATATCTGTTCTGGTTGAGACAGTCATGAGCCAAGTTCAGTTAACTTAAGCTATTTTAAAGACTGGAAGATGATCTGTCTGTTTATCTTCTCATCTTAATTCCTTGAAGAGAAAAAATTAGTGAAAACATAAAGAATGAAAGTTTTTGGTGCTTGCCATTCCTCAGAATTAATCCTAGGGATGTATAGTGATTGGCATTTTTCCATGATCAAGGTACAAATATGATGATTGCTCCAATACAAATGGCTCAACTGCATTTGCCATGTGATCAACATAGTTCTTGTCAACACATTTAACACAGCATTCATGGCAGTCAGTACTCCTAGAATGAAGTGCATATTCGATGAATGCAATGATATTGTGACCTTTGTGAAGCAGAGTTGAACGGTGGGCCATCCTCCTAAAAGGCTTAACTGGTGCAATAACACATGGAAGAACAATTGGCTGCTCATGCTAGAATCTTTAATCAATCAATACAGATTTATACATGCTCTATTTTCTTTCAGAGCTGAAGAGTGGTGAATTGAGAACATAAATGTTAATCTCTTTCTAATGGGCCACAGTTAGGTTGCTGAAGGTTGTTAATTTTTTGTTGATTCTTAATACATGATTAGATTAACATAGTTGGTAAAATTATTAATTCTTGATGAATTTATTTCTTTGAAAACTTTTAAAAGGTAAGAAATGAGAAATTGCATTTTTCTTAATGAAGAATTTCTAATAGATATGAACTGTGCAATTGCTACATTTTTGTGGCTTTCATTTAAGCAGCTAAGATTGTTAGCTGGTAGCAAACAAGAAAATCTGGATGTATGTGGGGCCAGTCTCACATGGATGGTGACATAATAAGTAGGTGTTACATCCCAGATGAAGTGAGTGTTTTATGAGATGTAGATTTTTTTAATTTTATTTTATGGTGTAATTTGTCATCCAGTTTAAAACATAACCACTTATCCGGTCGAGTGCTTTAGCCACTTAAGCTACCGAGGCGTCCTCTTAAACTCTGAAATTTAGGGGCTTTTAAAGGAACTAGATGTTATGACGAAATACCGTATATACAATGTCACATGCATTCGTAGTCGTGCGCGAGGCGCCACTGTCCACGAGGTTAAAGCCAACTTTAAACACTTATGGTGTTTTCCCTTTGACAAATTCCAAAGAAACTGCGGGAGATGCCGCAACAGTAACTTTTAACGGAGTCATCCGCTAATGTGCATTTCAATGCAACAATTTCAGAGCATAAAAATCATTCACCTTGACTGGGATCCCAGTCAAGGTGAATGATTTACGCTCTGAAATTGTTGCATTGAAATGCACATTAGCAGATGACTCCATTAAAAGTTACTTTTGCGGCATCTCCCGCAGTTTCTTTGGAATAAGGTGCATTTCAATGCAACAATTTCAGAGCGTAAATCATTCACCTTGACTGGGATCCCAGTCAAGGTGAATGATTTTTACGCTCTGAAATTGTTGCATTGAAATGCACATTAGCAGATGACTCCATTAAAAGTTACTTTTGCGGCATCTCCCGCAGTTTCTTTGGAATAAGGTGCATTTCAATGCAACAATTTCAGAGCGTAAATCATTCACCTTGACTGGGATCCCAGTCAAGGTGAATGATTTTTACGCTCTGAAATTGTTGCATTGAAATGCACATTAGCGGATGACTCCGTTAAAAGTTACTGTTGCGGCATCTCCCGCAGTTTCTTTGGAATAACCACTTATTTGATATTGATTTGATTGATATTGATTTGATATTGATATTTTTAAAATCAATATTCATTGTTACCTCATATCAATTTGTTCTCTCCGAGTTAGACCAAAGTTATATGATGGCCAAAGAAAGTTAATGAACGTAACTACTGAACATCAATGTTTAGAGAGGAATGGAGTTCGTCTTCATTCACCTTGTGAGATGCACATAGGCACAGAATATCTCCAAAAAGTTGCTAGGTTTGATGAGGGAAAGAATTCAGAGGAAAAGTCCTTTGCAGAATTTAATGAAATTCAAATAGCACATTATTTTGGGTGAACTACTGGAATGGTGACCAATGTTAATATTTGGTGGAAAGATTATTCTGAACTGTATTGCCCCAGCTTACTTCACTTGCCTGACACGTCCTTACGATACCAGCCAGTAAACCATTGTCTGCATAATTTTACTGTCCATTAAGTAGGCATGCAACAAGCCTTGTCATACGCAATACATTGGACATATAATATATGGCAGCTAATCAGACATATAACACATCAGAAAATCGTATCTGTTCCTCTATAAATAAAAAATTCATTGCTGAGTTAAGAGCTTTAGAGGCTAGCCAAGCATACAAGGTCATTAAATTTGGTAGAGGTAGTTTTTCTAACAGTCTACGGCAGTTGATTTAATAATTTTATTCATTATTAAATATTTAAAGTTATTCAAGTAATACTGTGATTTGGTTAATCTGCAGTTATGCATGTAGAGGTGATTTTTTATTCTGGTGTTATGATGATGTACATCACGTTATGGTTATGTGGGAAACAAATTTAACTTATCGTTTAAATAAATTAATATTTTATGGGTGAACATGCTATGCATAGTAAGAATATTCAATTTTAATTCACGAGCATTGCCATATACCGTTCTTCAAATCAACATGTTAAATACATCCCATCATTCCATCCAATATGCCAATTCTTTTCCTACTTCTACCTCATTTACCATCTGCCACAGTTTTCAACAGTTCATTGCTACTCAGTATGCCTTGCATCCGCATTTATTGCCTTTTTTGAATTTCTCCCAACTTAGTTCTTTGTTTTAATTATATCTCATATTAACTTCATGCTTTGTTTTTATAATTGTCAATTTTACTTTTTCCATCATCCCCATCTCTAAAACTTTCAGTCTAAGATTATCCTCTTGTCGTAATAATCTATCTTCTACAATGTACAATATAGTATTACATTTCCTAGAGCTTTCCCTTGTGTTTTCTTTTAATATTTAAACAAAACAGTTTCGGGCGTCACTTGGTAGAAATTCTTCATATTGGAACTAAATTTGAAACACTTTGCTTTTCCACATAAAAAACATTTATTTACGACCTAGGTTTCGTTATGGTATAACATCATGAGGTATATGGTATAACATCATCACCTGATGATGTTGTACCATAACGAAACCTAGGTCGTAAATAAATGTTTTTATGTGGAAAAGCGAAGTGTTTCAAATTTAATTTCAACTTTTAATATTTATTAGAGGCACCTGTTATCACCTCCGTTCTCTTTGTAAAACCTGCTTGAAGGAGGCACAATTCTTCTTTTAATGCCTCTTCTACTCTCTGCAACTCCTCCTCAGCAAGCACATGAACCGTTCTACTTCTTTCAGTTTATGTCCTCCAACTTTATCTTTATACCTTAAACTTCCTATATGTTGAGATTCTCATTTCCTTTGCTTTTCTTATTAATAAAACTCATTTGATACGTATCACAATTGTTTTGCAAAATTATAAGTAATGATAGTAACCCTTTGTTTTACCAACTAACTAACCCCTTTTCATTCACTAACCTAATTTGATGAGTTCCCCATGGGCATGTATTAGCAGCCTCAAACATTAAATAGGCGGCATTTAATAGTCATGATCATCTCCCAATGAATTTGCCACAAATAATTTTTCACTGACTGATTTAGCAGAAGTTTTTCATTAATTTGTATTTCATGTATGAAATGTAACTGCAACATCTCTCATGCTGTGCATGCACCCCTGCATTTGCTGGTGATTTGCTGGGTATAACATGGATTCAAGAGTTCTATAAGATAAATTTATTCAGTACTCAGTATTTGCAGTATTCATTACAAGTAATACTTGAATTAGTACATAATAATGGTTGGCAATCTATGTTTGAGTTGCATGTCAAGCACCTAAGGTGACAGAAGTTAAATGGTCATTTTGGGTCCCAAAATCATACTTTAGTATACATTTTCTATATGTATTGGGAATGGGATATTAATGGGAGGGATGTGTCGAGTAATGTCCACTGGAAGGAGGATCTGTGTAAGGAGGGATAATGATATGTCAAGCGAAAGGTGTACATGGTTTACAGCAGTGTTTAAAGACTGTGCAACTGCCCCAAGTGCCTATATCAGTGCTTCAAATCTCCTCTCTCTACCACAATAGCAATTATGCCCGCAAAACATGACCGACTGAACTTTCATTGTGCAATGCTTAAGTTTTGGAATTACCAAAAAGGCTTTTGTTATTAAATAGATGAGACTGAATTAATCATCTCAGAACAGGTGAAATACTTGTATATTACTCTGAAATCAAGCCTATCAAGGGATACAAACGTCAGATGAATGTGTGGGTCAGCCTTATAGAAGTTAAGTGTCATTGGGTGGGTTGTTGGAAAATGTAATGAAAAAGTGAGAGAGAGGTTTTACAATGCTTTAGTGAGGCCACATTTGGAATACCGACGAGGTATTTGATATCCGTTGAAAAAGACATTAATTAAGGATTTTGGAAAGGCACAGTGAATATCGGCCAGATTTTTAAAAATTGTTACGAGAATGGAATAAACATGAAAAGTATGTTGGAAGAATTAGGTTCGGAGCAACTCTCTTAATGTTGTGACGCGGTATTTAATTCATAGATAAATTTTCCCCGATACCGCGAGACAAGGGAGGCCGCGACTCTACTTGTTTTGAGGGCGCCAGGCTAGCCGCATGGCTAGCCGCAGAGTCACGCCGCTGGCTGTCACCTGGCCCATCACACTCCTCGTCCCAGGGGAGGGCTCGCTCACCTTTGATGTGCCCCGGGGTGGGCAGCGGCTCTTCAGCTGAAATCACGAGGGACGCAAGGAGGCGCATAAAAATGGACTACGACGAGTAAACTTCACAAGAACTATTTATTATCACAAGAAAAGGTGTGGGCGCTCCCAAGCAAACATGACGCGCGGTGCCGACGCCTGCTGGGCCACGATGTTGGGTGGCCGCTCGGCGGCAGCCGAAGATGGCCGCCTCGCTGTCGACTGCTGGGTCCCGATGTTCCGGTCGGGGCCTGCGGGGGGCCCACACGGCGAGGTCGGTTGCTGGCACGCGCACCCCCGGTGTTCGCAGGCTGTCGGTGACTCGACGATGATAGCACACGACCTTCTCTCTCGGGCATCTCACAACGAACTCTGCTTCCCACGTGTTGGCCGGCACTCTCCGCGCGCGGCGCGCCCCGCTCTTCTCTTTTTTCTTCCATACATTGTCGGCGCCCACAGATAGCGCCCCGCCGTTCTACGGCTCGCGAGAGAGGCGCGCGTATTCGAACTGGGCAAGTGACGCTGCGCCAAGCACAACGTCACATACCCCCTCCCTAAGCCGGACACTTGTCCGAGTGGACCGCTTACAAACGAGCCTGCAACTGAAACCTATGAACACAATATAATAACAACAATTTCACAGATTTCTACCAGTAGTTCACTCAGTTTTGAGATTCTGTCTTCAGCTATTGGATAGAAAATGGATAGCACAACTTTTTCTAATTTTAACCACATTCTCTATGAACATCAAGTAATACATTTGGTATGAACAAACTTTTGGCATGAATCTTTCATACATTCCAAGGAAATTTCTCACAAAATTTCAACAAAAGCATCACTCGCTCAGATAATTCACTCTATAAAAGGCAGTGCGTCCTCAGCTCAAACACATCACACCTCGTTTGCAAACTTTCATTCACAATTCAAGGGCTATGTGCCATAACAACAATAATGTCCGACAGAGATTTTCACATCATTGAAAAATAAATCGCTCACTTTGACACACAGACAAGATAACATGAGGCAAACACACAATGCTGACCTATTGCATAATACCAAAATTCATAAGGAATTTTTTTGAGAGTGTGCTCCGTGGGCTTGGCGCTCGGAGGACTCACCACTTTGACGAGTGGATCTTGGTGCTATATATCTTTTCAAGTCGCCAATATCTACTTTCGCGTTTTGCTTATTGGAACGCGTTTCTACGATATAGACTGTTGGAGACAGTTTTTTTAGTATCGCGATTGGTCCTTCAAATTTAGGGGCTAGCTTGGCTGAAAACCTATCAATCCCACTGGACAGATGGTGGGTCCTACGCATTACTAGGTCTCCTACATTAAATTCGATGTTTCTTCTACCCTTATTATACGCTCGCGCCTGTTTTTCCTGAGCTCTCTCTATGTTCTCGGTTACTAGATCTCGTAATAAGCCTAACCTATCGGCCCTCTTTTTCCACGCTTGTGGATCCAATCTGCTCTCTATGCCTTCCCCCTTCTCAAGCTCGCGCCGCAAACTCTTCACTGGCAGTGGATGCCTTCCGAAGTTCAAGTAGGCTGGCGAGATCTTCGTCGAGGCCTGCTTCGCGGTGTTGACTGCATGCCTTATTTCGGGTAAATGCTGATCCCAGTCTCTATGGTCTTTTTCTACAAACATCGCGATGGCCGTCTTCAGCGTTCGATTGGATCTTTCCACTGGGTTTGCCTGAGCATGGTATGGAGGCGTTGTTGTATGCGTTATTCCATACTCTGCCAATGCTTCTCTTACGCATTTGTTATCAAACTCTTTTCCATTATCTGTCAAGAGATACTCCGGCGTTCCCCAGCGAAATAGGACAAGCTCCTCAAGTGCTTTAACCACGTTGGCCCCTGTAGCAGCTCTGACCGACTTTAGCTCCACCCATCTTGAAAATAAGTCCTGAAAGACTATTAAGTACTTGTTCTTGGCTTTGCTAAGCGGAAACTCCATGAGATCTGCTGCTACGACGCTCCATGGTCTCTCTACCGTTCTTTTACCCAATAGTCCCTGAGGCGCTTGCTGCGACGTTTTGAACTGTTGACATTCCTGACATTGCCTCACAAAGTTGTGAATGTCGTGATAGGCCCCTCTCCAATAGTAATCTCGTACAACTTGATCGAATGTCTTTTCCACTCCGAGGTGGCCCGATGAAGGTTCACAATGGGCATCCCTGATGACCCGCTCTCGACATTCTTTTGGAAGCACGAGTTTCCAGCCCTCTTCACAATCAGCGATTGGATCGAGCAGCTCATCGTACTTGTAACGATACAAGTGGCCCGCTTCGACCTTCCAATTTTTATACCTCTCCGGATATTTGGTGACTTCCTCGACTCTGCGTTGTTGGTCCTCATCCTTTACTTCCGTAATTCCAGCGATCTTCTCTTCGCCAGATAGTTGCTCGTACATACGAGATAGTGCATCAGGCAAATCATGGATTTTACCTCGACGATGCACCACCTCGAAGTCCCACTGCTGCAACTCCAGCGCCCACCTCGCGAGCCTACCCGTAGGTTCCTTGAGATTTCGTAGGTATTGGAGTGCGGAGTGGTCTGTGATCACGAGAAACTTGTAGCCCTCTAAATAAGGCCTTAGTTTTTTTATGGCCCATAGAATAGCTAACAACTCTCTCTCTGTCGTCGTATAGTTTTTCTCAGCTGATGTGAGAACTCGGCTGACATAAACGATTGGATGTTCTCCGTCCTCATTCACTTGAGAAAGAACACCTCCAATTGCTTCACTACTCGCATCAGTTTGTACGATGAAGGGTTTAGAGAAGTCCGGCCTTGCCAAGACCGGGGCTTCTGTAATGGCCCTTTTGTATGTCTCAAACGCTTTCTGCTGTTCCTCTGTCCATTCCCACTCTTGACCTTTGTGCAATAACTTGACCAATGGAAGCTTGATTTCCGAATCGTCCTTTATGAACCGAGCGTACCATCCAATCATACCAAGAAATCGTCTTAGTTGTTTGAGGTTAGATGGTGCTGGATAATTCACGACTGGAGCTATCTTTTCCGGATCTGGTCTAAGTCCCTCTGCGTCTAACAGATATCCAAGATATGCAGCCCTGGTACAACAAAACTCGCTCTTCTCCTTATTGATTACTAGCCCTGCCGTCACACTCGCTAAACTCACTCTGGGCGTGGACTCCACGCCGACTCCCCCTCCCTGAACCGGACACAGCCTATCAGGTTTGTCCTCAATGGTTACAGGGTATGTCACACTCTCACTCGACTCATTCCTGCCCGTCCCTTTGTTGGAACACAACCGATCCAGAGTGAACAGTACTTGAGGCAATTTCTCATAATCGCTCTCCTGTTCTGATTTCCGGCCCGCGTGAAGCGACTGGGCAGAATCTACATTCCACGCATGTCTCGGCGGGCTTTGTGGCACCGACGAGATGCTCTGAGGCCTCTCACTCATTCTCTCACTCTCTGCTTGCTTTGGCGGCTGGAGACAGGCTGGCCTGTTCGATCCTACCAAAGACTTGACCCTTTCGCTTTCTCCCGACCTAACGGATTGGCAGAGCGGAGCTGACTCCGTCGACCAATGCGCCTTCTGCCCCATATGCGGTTGATTTGGTGGGCGGAGACGGGCTGACCCGCTCGGCTCGGCGAAATCAACGGCTGGACAGCAAATATCAGCTTTGCGGTGGAGGTCGGCCGTCCGTCTCGACTGCTCAGCTGAAGAGCTTTTCCTGATAGCTCCATTGCATTGGCCAGATCGATAGAGGTTGGCTGTCCACCTCGATCTGTAGAGTTCTTCATCCTTGATCTTTGCCAACGCCTCAGATGGGTGGTGGATGTTGGCTGTCCAACTCGACCTAGGGGCAGATGTTTCATCTGGCCCATCTGAGTTTATCTCCCTTCCTTTCCCTATACAATCCTTTATTCCACTATTTACATCTCCCTTGATCGAATTTGGTTCGCAGAATTTGGCTGTCCAACTCGGCTTTTCCAAAATCGAATCACCATTTCCTAACCTAATCGACTTATTCCTATGATTATCTAAATCTAATTCAGCCGATTTATGTTCGACGGATTGGTTTGCGGGGAAGCCGCTTGGGCTAGGCGACTCCCCGCTTGTCCGTTTTCCTGCCGAGTAAACAGGTGTTTGCAATTAGGGCAATTAATTGCCAATAAGCCGACCTTGCCGCAAAGTTGGCACTTTTCTCGTGTCCTACCCTGTTGACTGGGGCAATTGACACCGATATGCCCTCTTGCGCCACAGCTGAAACACTGGACTCTCGGGCACACATTTGCCCTATGTCCCGACTCTCCGCAGGAATAACAAGCTCCGTCAAAGCCCGGTCCCTGGTCTCTCGCCTGTGAAGGCCTAGACAACGTAGGTCTCGTTATGGCCCGGTTGTCCCATCGGCCATTGTAACCTGCCCCAGAGGAGCTGGGCGTGACCTCTCTCGGAGAGGACGGCTCGCCATTTTTCCCCATAGTGGGCGGTATTCTCCCTCCCCCATCCGTGATGGACTTTTTCTTGACCTCATTGTGTTGAAGTTCGTTAACAATGCTGGTCTTCTTATTCATTTCCTCCACATTGCTCCCCAGGGCCCCTACTTTCGCTGGTTTTCTAGATCCTTGCTCTTCTCCTTTCCTCACATAAGCGCCAGTCGTGATTAGCGACTCGCTAGCTGGCATAGGATCATGATAACGAGCATTGATTGCCATTCTTCTTTCATACTTCTGACCACAATCCATCAGTTCATCCAACGTCTTAAGGCGTCGATCCTTTATCTCATTTCGATATTCTGGAAGTAGATTGCTCAATGCGACCTTGAGAAGTTTCCTCTCTGACAACGGTTTCTTCAAATATTTAGAAAGATGTTGTAAGTTGCCTATAAATTCTGCTATCTTCTCCTTCCTCCCTTGGGTTCTATTGGTAATTTCCCTCATCACTTGCTCTTCGTCCCACTCTTCGACGAATCTCTGTTTAAATCGTCGTTGAAAGTCATTCCAGTCTTTGATGTACTCCTCCGTGGCCGCATACCAGTTGTAAGCGGTATCTCGAAGAGTAAACGGCAAAACCTTCAAGATATCGCTATCCGAGGCATTAGTGCTGGCTCTGATGTTTCCCAACTTCTGGAGGTACTCTCTTGCCTTTGAATTGCCGTCTCCTCGAAATTCAAGCTTCCAACTCTGGAACGCCTTTATGCATCTTTGCGAGATCTCAGCTGAGCGTGACGAGCTCGTACGATGTCTCTTGGATTTAGATGCCAATTTTCTCGGAGCACTGGCCCTTCCTAACTCAGAGCTGATGCTCTGTCTATGTCCATCGTCCCCTGATGCATCGTCCGAGTCATCACTGCTGTCAGTAGATAACGACCCGCTCGTTACCTCCGACTCTGAAGAAGATGACGAAGTGGATGTTATTTCCCTCCGATACTTTTTCTTGGAACCCTTTCTCAAGTTCACTTCCTTATCGTTCTTCTCACTGCCCAATTTTTGTAAAATTCGGCTAATTCCATCCGTTAGGTTGTTGATCATCTCGTTCTGCTGTTGCAATTGACTCCGCAACTCCTTTATTTCCTCAGAGTTGCGGTCGCTCTGTACTGGTATCTCTTTCTGATTTGATTTCGCTTCCGAAGGCAGAATGCGCAGTTTTTCCTTTTCTCTGGTCAAATCTGACGCTTCTTTCCTTTCCCCCAGCGGCGGAAAATCATATGAGTCCATCAGCGGCAGTTTGGGCTGAGGGCCTCCCGCTGCGTTTGCTGTAATGGTCCGAATGGGGTTCAGTTCCTCATTAATTTCTCCGTTGCTTGCGGCAACTTTCTCCGTCTCGATGTGCTTCTTTTTATGCCCCTTACTGCATGCTCCTTTCGTTTTCCGCCCTGCCTCTAGGTCTTCGTCCCAGTTTAAGGCGTGTAGAGCTCCTGAGAGGGTTACATCGTCAGGCTGCACATCCTCGTCCAATTCTTTTGACCATGGTGTCCCTAACCGTGGTTGTGCCAAAAGAAGCTTAGCCCGCAATAATCGCTCTTTGCGCACTAAGAGTGGCCCTACCAAGGAGTGTCCTTTACTTGACAACTCATTTTCCACCTCTTCTTCACCCATTTGCTTAATTATTTCAAATTCTGCCTTTACCGCTGAATGCCGCAGCAGTGCCCTCATATCTCTCTGATATCTCGCCAAAAATCCAGTGTCAACCTCCATTGTAAATTAGAAAAAAAAAATTCTTAACCTATTGAATAATTAAAGGATTTGCCCCACCTAACCTAAAATACGCTTACTGCAAATATTTAATCCTAATCTAAAGCTTTCTCCCTATTCTACAGTTATTATAACAAATAGGGTAGAATAAATCAGAATTCTATATTAAAAGCATAACCTAACCTCAAAATTCAAAAATTACATACTCCGCTTCCTCTTTTCAAAGGATCCTCTGCCACTCTGGGGATACGTGGCTACGCACGGAGCTTCCCTCACGCCAATAATAGTAGTTAATCTTAGAAACCGATCGTCCCTCCGCAACTTAACTGGAAACAAGTCGCCTCGGGAATTTTCACAGCTTTCATCCCACCCTCAACGCCAAACCACCACTCAATGCAACCGCACAAACCACATTCAAGTACAAAAGATTGAGTAGAAATTATAATCTCTTATTTACTGCTTCCCTCACAAAGAATTTTAAATTTTTTTATTTCATGAAAATGTATAGCGAAAAAAAAGGACTAATTTATAAATCAAATAGAAAAATTGTATACCGCTCGCGAAAGAGCTGTACGTAATAACTGGCGCTCGCGCGATGTTAATCACGCATTGTTCCCACTCACACACACGCTATGCACACCATGCCGGTATCACTCCGCTCGCTCTCCTTCACACCATTGTTGCCTCGTCAAGGCCGACGCGACGCCATTTTGCACTCGCGCCTCATGCGCACTCTCGAAATATAATTGTCACTTTTCTCGCACAACAATAGAAAGGCTGCCCCACGTTGGGCGCCATTTGTGACGCGGTATTTAATTCATAGATAAATTTTCCCCGATACCGCGAGACAAGGGAGGCCGCGACTCTACTTGTTTTGAGGGCGCCAGGCTAGCCGCATGGCTAGCCGCAGAGTCACGCCGCTGGCTGTCACCTGGCCCATCACACTCCTCGTCCCAGGGGAGGGCTCGCTCACCTTTGATGTGCCCCGGGGTGGGCAGCGGCTCTTCAGCTGAAATCACGAGGGACGCAAGGAGGCGCATAAAAATGGACTACGACGAGTAAACTTCACAAGAACTATTTATTATCACAAGAAAAGGTGTGGGCGCTCCCAAGCAAACATGACGCGCGGTGCCGACGCCTGCTGGGCCACGATGTTGGGTGGCCGCTCGGCGGCAGCCGAAGATGGCCGCCTCGCTGTCGACTGCTGGGTCCCGATGTTCCGGTCGGGGCCTGCGGGGGGCCCACACGGCGAGGTCGGTTGCTGGCACGCGCACCCCCGGTGTTCGCAGGCTGTCGGTGACTCGACGATGATAGCACACGACCTTCTCTCTCGGGCATCTCACAACGAACTCTGCTTCCCACGTGTTGGCCGGCACTCTCCGCGCGCGGCGCGCCCCGCTCTTCTCTTTTTTCTTCCATACATTGTCGGCGCCCACAGATAGCGCCCCGCCGTTCTACGGCTCGCGAGAGAGGCGCGCGTATTCGAACTGGGCAAGTGACGCTGCGCCAAGCACAACGTCACATTGTAGAGAGTAGGCGAGACTTTAAGTAAGGTACAGAGCACCTGAGTATTCGTGTGACACTGCGGGAATTATTAAGCATCACATTATATTGGTATATTCGACTACTGGAATAAAATACGGGAGACAGAGACATTGCCTTTGCCATTTTCAAGAACTCTGCCTTCCCCATGTGAGACACAAGCATAACAAATCCTAACCACGCGAAAATATTAAATTGAAGACTGAAATTTGATAATTTAGTCAATTATTGCAGAGTTTATTTAGGCGTGTGAGTGTACGATTGCTCATGAATTTGGACTAATATCTATTCAAATGCATACATTATCTATATTTCTTTATGTATGGCCGGTGCGCTACCACCGGGCGTTGGCAACTGGCATGTATTTAGGAGTACATAATTAACTAATAAACAGGATGGTAGAGCGGCGCATTGATTATTCAAGTAGTTATTTTTATATCTGTATAGATAACGCTAGTAATGACAACTTCATTCCGAGCGCTAACCTCCGAAATCATGAAATTCGAGTCTATATTTTTGCAAAATTTGTTTAATTTTTTCATTGATTCCTTCCTTCGTTTAAATCGTTTTTTGACTTGAAATTTTCGTCTACTTTCCTTTTTCCGAAACGAGGAAGGCCAAACTATTAACAAATCAGATTTTCTTGGTTACCTTTTTAACGCGATGAAAAAATAAACGAGTATTGATGTTAAACATTTCTCGCATACAAGAAATGAAAAACTATCCTTTTAAAATATTTCTTGAAATAAAAGTGACTTTCATTATTACTTGAAGGCCTCATAACCCAATATTAGTGAGATTTATTGCATTTTAGCTCACTTAAACTACATAAAACTTGCATTGTACCATGTTTCGGTCGCGGATGTTCTATGGAGGAAACAAGATGCAAGCCATGTTTTCATTTTTGTGAATCACATTGCAGTAAGTGATCTACCACCCCCGCCACACGCCATTGGGGCAGCTTGCGGGGTATTGTGTAAATTCAGATGAATATGAACAATATTGTAATTCTAAATAGTTGAGGAATAAATTTTTTGTGTTCCGGCATCTATTCCACTGGCTTTTGCCGCGGTTCGGAGGGTATGACGTGGACGTCTGGTAAATAATCCGTTGGCATGGGTAATGGTGCCATTCACTCTTTCCCTGAGAGAAAAAAAATGTTGACAGGACCGCGGGATGTCTTGTCTTGATATGGTTGCTCAAGTGACTCGTGCCTAAAGGCCACTCACTCCAGATATTCTGAAATTAGCTGATATAAAAAATCTCTCATGAAAATACACGCATATAGTATACCTATAAAAGTCGTGAAATAATTGATCACGGGATTAAATTTGAGTCTGTAAGTAAATACAAGATATTCGGGCACTTAGTTTCGATTTCATTATGCTTGCGTACTTAGCGTACGAGAGAAAGGCGAGTGATTGATGTCGGGGACGGTGTCTATCTCTCTTTTATCGAATGGAATTTAAAAAATAGAAATATATTTATTTATTTAAGAATTAGTTGCAATTAGGCAATTTTCCTGGTAGCAACGGTCAAGTTTGATCAATGATCACTCTTACAACGAGCATAGATACATGCACGCACTAGAAAAACAGATAGGAGACGAAATATTCTTACATACAATGACACTTCCACATCACATATAAACAAACTTCCACATCACCTGCAAATGCCGTCCATATCACATACAAACAATATTTTAATAACTCCAATGAAGTTTATCACACAGTGGCTGCTTTACATTTAAACTTAAAACTTCTAAAATTGGATGGAAAGGGCTCAAACAAACCTCCAGGCAGCTGGTTCCAATCAATTATAGTTCTATTTAAGAAAGAGTTTTTTCTTATTTGTTTTTTGAGTCCTTATTTTTATTTTGAAGCTATGATCGTTTTTTCCCTTAAAGTTAGGCTTTTCTATCCCTTGCCATAAATCTTCCCACGCTTCGTCCGTTTTAACAATTCTATACATCGCGCCTAACCTACTCCTTTTTCTTCTATTTTTCAAACTCTCCCATTTCAGTACATCAAACATTTCTGTGACACTATCTGTTCTTTTGTACCTTCCGAGTACATATCTTTCTGCCTTTCTTTGGTCTTTTTCATATGTTCCACCTCATATGGATCCCATACTATGGACGAGTATTCTAGGATAGGGATAACCAGTACCTTATATGCTTTTTCTTTTGTGGCTACGATACTTCCTTTTAAATTTCTCATTACCCAATGCAATACTTTAAATGCCTTGTGTGTCAAATTATCTACTTAGACTCCCCACCCAAGATTTCTAGTTAAGTGAATGCCTAAATATTTGTAATGGCTGCTACATGGGATTCTTTCTCTAAGAGGGTGTAAATTTCCTTTTCTGCATTTTTTTATTTGTAAAAGTTATATGCTTTCTCTTACTAACATATTATTATTTGTAACCCAGTCACCAAGGCGATCGATGTCATTTTGTAGTATTACGCGGTCATTTTCTTGTTCTACCCGTCTGCATATAATGCAGTCATCGGCGAAGAGTCTTATTCGGGAATGTAAATATTTTGGTAAATTAGGAAGAGTAATGGCCCTAGGACACTGCCTTGTGGAACTCCTGCCAAAACGCTCGCCTCATTTGAAAATGTATCCCCTAATTTTACTTTTTAAATTCTGCCATTAGAATACAGCATAACTGTGTATCACTCGTGATCATATCAATTCAATAATATGATCAAGTGAGTTTGGTTTTAAAAATTTTACATTTTGAATACTTCAGCTATTGGAATATTTTGCCGACAATTGAAAATGGCGTCATATTTCACATGCATATTTTTACTTCGAAGAGAAAGTGAATAATTTAAAGTTTTAAAAACGTATCCAATCTACTTAATCATTTGTAAAAAAATATATAATGTCACCGTTTATATTTATGCTTATAGAATGCCTATTTATCCCAAAGAAACGAAGTGCACCAAAGGTGGACCTAAAGCCTAGGTACTTACACCCTTACGCATATTCCATTAGAACGATCATAAAATAATATCAATTGTAGGACACCACCTTATAGGTAGTGCAATACCATTTCTACATATCTACAATAATTATATTATTTAATATCTGGAAAGTGAAGTAAAATAATAGCCTAATTCAGGTATTCCTCCAGTCCGATTTCTAACCCTTTCTCGTTTGCTTAGTGTTCTACCCTTATCACAGTCTTCGGAACCCCGTCGCAAATCAAAACGCTCTTCCTACCATTTGGATATCTCCCAACAACCCTTTCTCCGACTCCATCACGACAAGCACTTCGTTGATATTCTTTACGTCCATTTTACCTATTATATTGTTATCAACCCTACATTTCAAAAGCCTCCGATCTATTGTCTTGCTTCAACGACCATATTTCCGCGGCGTAAAAAACAACGCTCCATATCAATGTTTTGATGAGCCATTTCTTTACATACTTACCTAACGTCCCCGTCATCAATTACCTCCTCCTTGCGACGGCTTCGTTGCTAAACGTGATTCTTCGTCGTATGTCCATATTAATTGACTATTTGGGTCCAAAACACTTCCAAGAAACGCTAACTGTCCCACCTGCTCTTGTTTTTGTCCTTCTATTTTAACGTTTACCTTAGCGTTCCTTCTCTTCAAAAACGTCATGACCTTTATTTTGTTTACATTGGTCTTCAATTCATACATATCAAATTTGTTTTCTGATGTGCTCGGCAATTTTTACACATCTACGCTGACTGAGTAACTTAGGCTTAAAACTGTCCTCCTCGTATACTATGAAAAGCGTGTGCGTACACTTAATGCTTATTAATTATGCGTAACTAGTAGTACGATCCCTAAAAGAAATGAGTATCGTGAGTTTCCTTAGAAACTGGCATCACTTCTGTGTCTAAGATTGAATATTATAGTTTTAAAAGCAAAGAAATGTTAACCAGCCATTATAGGTAAAAAATTAAATAATCTCATATTAAATATTACGTACACTTGCGTGCATCCTCGTAATTTCAATACAATGAAAGTCTAAACGTACTGTGCGAGTATACCTCCTTTCGTCGAGGCTCCATTGGCTCGTTTCAGCCGACGCAAACGTCCTAACGGGGTCAAGGGGTGATAGTCGTGTCGTCTAATCGGAAGAGGTTAGAGCAGGGGGAGGGACTTCGGCCGCCACTCCAGTTAGCGCCCAATATCAGTCGGGGGTGTCGCGAAAAGCAGAGCGAGAGCGTAGTGATGTGAGGGGGATCTCCCTTCACTTTGACGGCAGTATTTTTCCGCCTGCTAATCAGGAACAACCATTTGTTTTCTGCACTTGCCCGTGGCCGCTGATGCGGATGAATTTTATTTAAATGACTTTTGAAAATGCATATTATTATTAGGTTGTCTACCACAGAAGGCAGGTTTTGAATGGACTCAGATTGAACACCGATTCATTTTTGACGTATTTTGATGCGACGCGCGACATGGCCAAATTGTCTCTCAAAATTGACTTACAGGATCCAAAACTAATGTTCACCTCCTCGGCTATATCCCTAACAGTTGAACTGCATTTGCCCGCATCAAATCGTACACCAATTTGACATGGTTGGGGCTTGTCGAAGTAGAAGGCTGCGAGTTCGCGAATCTTCATCTGTCGAGGTTCTGCCCGATTTAAAACGACTACCATTCAAAACACTGGCTTCGACTCATAGCTTCATTTAAAAAGGCTTGCTGAATCTTTCCAAATGTCTCCGTAGCATTTTTGCCAAGTTTTAAACAAAATTTCACCCACACACCCTGTTCCTTTAGCTCCTTCATTGCTGCCCTCGCACGCGGCGACGATCAGGTTAAGACACCTACTGCTGCTGCTGCGTAACGACTCTACGTAAACAAACGCAACACCTCTCGTTTTAGTCGTCAGATGTGTCGCTAGATGTGCGCGCTGTCTCGTTTCGATCTGGTGAACGGTTTGCGCAGAATAAAACCAGTCCGGTCTTTTTTTTATCATACCTTGTAGGCTTCTTGTCCCTAACCTATCATCTGCAAACCTAACCGATGTTATAAGTTGTCCACCGGCTTTCATTCCTATCTCCAGTTCTCCCCATGCCTCTTTAAAAATGTCCTCCTCAAATACATTGAAATGCGTGTGAGTATACTTACTGCTCATTAATCATACGTAACTAATGGTACGATACTAAAAAGCTAGGAGTATCGTGCATCTTAGTTTGCTTAGAAACCGACATCACTTCTGTCTCTTGAGATTGAATGTTATAGTTGTGAAAGCAAAGAAATTTTATTAAACCAGCCATTATAGGTAAAAAATTAAATAATCTAATATTAAATATTACGTTAATTTGCATGGATCCTCGTAATTTCAATATAATGAATATGATTCAGCCGACGCAAACGTCCTTACGGGGTCAAGGGGTGATAGTCGTGTCGTCTTATCGGAGTTCGGAGCAGGGAGAGGGACTTCGGCCGTCACTCCAGTTAGCTGTTTACGCCCAGTATAAGTCGGGGCTTTCGCGAAACCCAGAGCGAGGGCGTAGTAATGTAAGGGGGATCCCCCTTCACTTTGACGGCAGTATATTTCCGCTTGGACGACTGATTGTTTTGTGCACTTTCCCGCGACCGCTGGTGCAGATGAATTTTTTTAAAATGACATTTGAAAATGCATATTATTATTAGGTTTTCAACCACAGAAGGCAGGTTTTGAATGGACTGAGATCGCACACCGATTCATTTCTTAGCCTATCCTAAGGAAACCACATGAAACCAGATGCCAAAATAAGCCATTCTTCAATTTGCATAATACCTGCTACTCCCTTTGTCCCGGTCAACATACCTATCCCTCCTCTCACCTCGTCTTCCTAACGCTCTCTCTTCTGTATCGAAATCTTCCACATTTCATAACTGAAAATGCTTTGCATCCACATTTCCTGCCTTCTTGGATTTCTCCAAGTAATTATCTCTCGTCCCGCACTTCGTTTGTTACGTACGGTACGTTCCTTCAATTACATCGGCGTGTAGATCCTTCAACACGTAAACCTGCTGTTTCCTGGGAATCACTCTCGAGATAACGAGTATTTCTTCGCTCCTGTTCGATTTGCACAGCTTCCTTAAACTCACTGTCTCTCCTCCTTTCTGACGTGCTCCCCGACCTTCAAAATCCCACTTTTTCTTTTAGTGATCCCATCTCCTTGTGTTGTTTCCACACTTGAGGAATAAGTATTATTTTCCCTGACGCCCGAAGGATCCGTCTTAATAGTACTGCTTTATTGTACGAGTCGACAATGCCTTGAAGAACGTCAAAATATCTCCTCGTGAAGCACATATCGCCTCATCTTTTTTCTTAGCGTTCAGTGTAGGTACTCCGCTATGAAAATGTTTTCATCTGGATTGTTAGCCTGATAAAAGATGATCGAATTATTTTTTTAAATTCTTGAGATATCATATTCAAAAATTCAGAAGCCTTTTCAATCTTAGTCTTGAAGGGTTTCCGCTTTGACTTCATTGATATTAGACAAAATGCTCCTGTGATAACGGTCTCCGTTTTGAAACGCACTGATATTATGAGGGCAAACTTGCCGGCAATGAGGGCAAACTTGTGTCAATGACGGAGAGAAGAAACTGGAGTTTTGTTTCCTTTTTGCCTAAGGTCGACCAAATCTAACTGCCACAGTTGATCATGTCAACCAAATACTTCTTCCTCGGGAAATGTCTGCGTATTGGTTTACGAAATGTATATGCATATTGTGTCTGAAGAATATTGATGACATATTTTCTTGAAACAGGCGGAGAAACGGCTTTCCGAAGTTTTTCAGCACCAAAATGAAAGACTGAAATAAAAAAATTATTCAACAGCATATGTGATATTGACCTATTCCTTTTTTAATGCAATATGAGCCCAATGAAATGTGGTCTTTGGTTCGAGGGGGTGGAAGCAATCATCGGTACAGTTGTGTTCCTCCTGCGCTTCGGAATCAGGTAGTTTTCTTTGGAGTCAGTATTGACCAGAATATCGAAACCCCGCCACACCAAAACGGCTGCACGAGTTCAGCCAAATGCTAGAAGTGGCTGGACGATCGCAGACTCATATCTAATTCCCCAATGAAGGAGTGTCGCTTCTCGACCGATCTGACGACTGGAGGGTCGTCACTTGGGGTAAAGGGAAGGGTATGCTGTGGCGGAAAGAAGGCCAGAAAGTGATCATCGGGAGTAAGATAAAAGTCTGGATTGGATTCTTTAGGAATGTGATTAGGAGAGAATTTTTGGGAGTAACCAAATGAGGCAGGAAATGTGGATGTAGAATATTCTGATTGGCAATGAGATGCTGAAGATTTTGATAGAGGTGAGAATATTCAGAAAATACAGATTTGAATATGGATAGGTATTTTGAACAGAATGAACAGAGGAAGGAAGTAATCAGCTTGATTCCACATTCTCCACCATTCCTGCGCTCGTCCTTTATATGTAATCCTTTATCTTTTCCTTTTCCCCACTGAAGGAAGAGACATCAGGCTAACTTCTCTAAACAAGTCCGATCTAGCATAGTCTGTCCTCTCTGGTTTTGAAATGAATATATATGCACTTGTAACATTCCAGGCATTGGGAATGTATATATATGCAAAGAAGGAGCAATATAGCCTCACCACAGGTGATGAGGAAGTGAGCATTAATTTTGGATCCTGTCAGACAATTTTGGCAGACATTTTGGGCATGATGCAAGTCGCATCAAAATTCATCCCGCGGGTGTTGACTGATGAACAGAGACAACCGCCAGAACCAGAGCTTCCGTGACCCTGCAGCCACCCTATTCTCCAGACGTGGCTCCATCAGACTTTTTTTTGTTTCCAAAGTTAAAATCAACCTTGAAAGGGCGCCGATTTGATTCTATTGCGGACATTAAAACTAATTGTAAGGCAGACCTGAAGAGGACCCCTAAGGCGGCTTACCAGCCAGGGTTTGAGAGCTGGAAGAAACGTTGGCAAAGGTGTATCGTCAGCCAAGGCAGCCAAGGGTGTACTTTGAGGGTGACTAGTTCGATTTAGCTGTATCCGTCGAAATAAAAAAGTTATAAAATCAGTCCTGTCATTTTTTTATCACACCTTGTACGTTACTGCTCTTGAATCTTAATTTTAGGCATTTTCTGCAACACAATGGGTGACTGTAATCCATATTTAAGCAATGACCTTGAGAACTGATGGGAAATGTATCTGTACCACCATGTAAAATGCCATCATTCTAATATTAATATTTTCATTGCACGAAGCCTTAAATCATTTATGTTGGTGAAATAGGAAAAGAATTTGAGGAAAACATTTTCTGAATTAAATTGTATGCTATTTTGAAATTTAATTAATGAATTTGTAAATTTGTAGCATCAAGATGCAATGCCACAAAAATCGAAATATTGATTCTACAACAATAACGGTTTAGTAAGTAATTTTACTCTTGCTAAAATGTTAAAATTTTGGCTGTTGTGGCATTATTAAAACATTAATCTTAACAAAGTGTTCTGAGACAAATTTTAATACACCTTTTTAATCTTATATTTTTACATGGGAGTAAAAAATTAAAATTTACATATTATTTAGTATATGGTAGCAGTTAATTTTCAGTCCATGAAAGATCATATTCACAGAAAAATGGAAGTTTCCCTCCACAGCCAATGTCATTGAGTCCACCGTTTCGATGAACAGAGCCACAATCTTCTGCTTTGTTGTAGTCATCAGGTTGACCAGGTGATGACCATCTAGTGAATCCCGTAGATTGAAGCGGTTGTCCTGGTTGATGAAATTATGTTAGAAATGGGCTGAAGGAAGTACAATGGAACCTCATGTAATGAACATAATTCATTCATAATTTTACTGATAATGCAAAATACTTGTTAAAAAAGCAATTTATACCATTTGAATTAATGTAAAATATGATATTGCACTTCAATGCTGAAAAAAATATTTTAAAAAATGCATAAGTTTTATTCGAAGTAATTATGAAGTGTAGCATCCGTTTCAAAAAGATATGGCAGAGGGGGTGGTTTAGGAAATGGAATATAGAAGCATTAACTGAATTGGCTAGGTAGTATTATCAGTAGGCTGTAGAGAAAATCATGAGTGAGGGAAAGGAGCTGAGTACTATCAAGGAAAAATGGGAATATATCAAAAATGGGATATGGAAAGCCTCAAAAGAAACTCTAAGAACCTCCTGAAGAACTTAATTGTTCTCTCCCTGCAATCTTTCCTTGTTCCTTAAATATAGTCCCCCACCTCAACACCATCTCCTCCTTCGCCTATTGTTGTGTTACAATTATTATCAATTGAGGAACGCCAACAATGATGTCTTCTAACTGAACAAATACCCTATCAACTTCTTCATGTAGCCTTTATCATTCTTGGGTGAATTGACTGCCGACCTATTTCCCAGAGCCTCTGTGATATAAGTACAACCAAAATACTTTTGGATTCTCTTTTAAATTTTCTGCTAATCATTTCCTTTTGAATTCACTATGTTTTCCAAAATTCTTTCTTGCCATTCATCCCGATTTATCTTATCTGAACATAAGTGATCATTCATAAGTAAATGATCTCATTCATTTTGATGCAAGAGATATAACTATCTGTATTTTTCATCTTAGCATGACATAGCCCTTGACATCTTAACAATTTTTTAATATCCGTGTTATACCATCTATGTTCCGTCTTACCTCTTATAAACCTATTTGGAATAAATCTGTTGACTGCTGTGCATAGGATGTCTAGGATGTGATTCCATTTAATGCTTCTACATTCCATTTTCTAACCTGCTACCCCTTCCTTATCTTTTTGAAATGGACGCTACATTTCATGACAACTAAGTTGTGGCCAGAGTCCGCATCTGCTCCCGGGAAGCTGTGCGAATTGATCACACTGTTCCTAAACCTGTGTCTAACTAGAATATAATATAACTGATACCTTTTTGAGTCTCCTGGCATTTTCCATGTATACCTGCGTCTTTTGTGGTGTCTAAACCAAGTGTTGGTGATAACTAACCCCTGTCTCCTGCAGAACTCAACTGCTTTCTCCCCGCAGTCATTCCTCGTGCCTAAACCGTAGTCCCCAACCTCGTCACCATCTCTTCCTTTGCCTACCGTCGCATTCCAATCCCCCATCACTATCAAATGATTCCCTGAAGGAACACACGCGATTATATCCTCTAACTGATCATATATCGTAATGACCTCTTCTTCCTTATGGTTGCACAGTTGCATGTATACCTGAACAATGACCAAGTTCTTTGGTTCTGCTGTTATATCTACTGGTAATATTCTATCCGTTGCCTGTTCTACTATGTATGTATTCTACTAGTATGTTGACTACGCTTCTTCCTACCTCTTTATTTAATATTACAGCAACCCCTCGTTGGCTCTCGTCCCTGCTGCAGTATATTATTCTATAATTATCACTCCAGAAATCCACTCTATTCTTCCATCTCACCTCGCATAGACCTAAAATATCTATACATCCCCTTTTCATCTCTTACTTAATATTCTCCAATTTCCCTGTCCTCATCATTGTCCTAATATTCCACGTTCCTATTCTAACTAATTTGGTCTTCTTCTCCTGTGTCTTCTGTCCTGCTGCTCCTGGTTTTCCCTTGCAAGGGTTTCGTGGGATGACGACCTCGGAAATCTTGCCTCCCCTGCTGCCAGGCACAGCACACGGCCGATTGGGCCGAGCCCTGTAGTTGCCAGGACTCATATTCTCTGTAGTATCCTTCATTTAAATCTTGGGAATGATAATTGAGATGGTTTCCCGTTGCCTCCCCCAATAGTGTTTTCAATGTTACAACATCACTTAATTGCCGCCCTACTGGGGTCAGATGCCTTTGCAGCCGCCTCACTGAGGAACAGACGCTGCGTGGACTACCTTTCGTCTGGCTCCTAACCTTTGACCTATATGGCCTGGGTGACCCTACTAGGAGCAATTATCATTACTCCCACCAACACAGCTCTAGGGGTCATCAGAACCCACAAGCCCTTCCGCCACGTCAAGGTTGTAGTCTATGGGAGGGCTAACTTATATTATAAACCAACAAGATCCTTGGATGAGATTGGATTTGCAGAAAAATAATCACACATTTAGACTACTCTTCTAGACTGTACACACCATTGAAGGCTTGTGGAGTTCCTGAATAGTCAACAAGTAATAATTTAATTTTCAAATCTTTGCTTGCATTGGCACACGTTGGCATCATAAGACCATGCAATGCATTCTCCTCTGCTCTTGTATCCATTCACTTTGGTATATTTTCCCAAAAGAGACCTGTTTGTCACAATTGAAAACTTGTTGTGGCAGAGAACCCTTAGAGTATAAGATTCTTGAAGTCATCTGTACAGTTCTTTGCTGTCTTTGTGCTTAAGTTTACTGCTTCACCATACCTCAAGATGCAGTGATGCCAGTTCTTCTCTTAAACATATCAAATCTTCCACTGAATCTCTAAAATACTTTTACTTTGACCATTGATGATCCTGGCATTTCCTTAATGAGGTCAGAAAAAAATCACTTTCCCTTTCTTTCAAATGGTATTCTAGGTAATAGTGTCATGTTGCATTTGCTGTTCATATACCCACTTGACAAACAGTCTTATAACATTATTGAGAATATGTAACCAATGCATAGATGTTCTTGTCACTCCCTTTAAAGCATTCATCTCCTTAACCGGGTCCTTGTTCTTGAGGATAGTGTAAATTATTGATGCAGGCTGATTTGTTTGTGCATGCTATATCAGGCATGCACACATCATTTCAATGATTTTCAGTAACTTTATTCTTCATTCCTCTGTTTATTTTGTTTCTTGTGGCTGTCTTCTTTCTGTTTTCCTTGGGAGACGATTTAGCATGGGTTATTTCTTTTTCTCAAAATAATTACAATTGAATGTCTGCACACAAGTTTAGAAAATTGATTGTACTCCAGAGACATTAAGATGCTGCGGAGCAACTACTTAGCACAGACTGCTGCAGCAATTGCACAATCTTGGACTTTCCCCATCCTTGTCTTCATTAAACAAAAGTTTTTCTTTAGGTAAGTCAATTTTCAAAAATATATTTTGCTAGTGATGCAAATTACTCATTATTCAAGGTGCTTGTTCAGTGAGCTACCACTGTAGTTCCTTTCTTTTTGTGTGCATATTACTTTTAGAATTCTGCTGTTTAATGTAGGTATCAGATGGACGCAGACTGTGCACAATAAATTTCTTTGCCTCTCATGACAAAACAGAATGTGATACCTTGCACAACAATAAACCATCCATGTTCACGTACATCCAACTTTCCTTCATTTAGTCCAGAATCACTCCCCTTTCTATAACCAAAACTGATCATCCCGTAAGTAATCATTTGCCCTCCTTTCCATCTCCATGTTGATGAACCCCAGTACCACTTTACCTGCATGCAAAATCAAACTAATTGGTCTCTGGTCCACTCACATAGCTCTTTTTGATAGATACTAATACAGTTCTGATCAAATTTTACAATCAAATTCCTCCCTTATAAACACCATAATTAGGTCAAAGCTACTTTTCATTCCAAGTTTTCAAAAAACATTCATTAGTTCCATGGAAATGGTAAACATCATTAATTATTATTGGTATTCTTCTGGTAGCTTTTTAATGGACAGAGCCTTGAAAATTGTGCAAAAAATTCATTCACTTGCCTCTCCTAAGAAAAAACACAACCTGACTTTGGACAGTACAGTAATTAACACCTCTTCAATTCCTCATACTTCTTTCCTTCCAACATGCTCGTCCTATTCCGTCCCCTTTCTCATTTGCCTAACGTTTCCCCTCTTTCACGATATTCAACATCCTATTACCAATCAAAACATTCTGAATCCATCTTTCCTGACTCCTTTGGTTTCCTCCCAATAATCCTCTCTCCTCCTTGATCTGATGGGGATTTGCCCGGCGACTTTTATCCCAAAATCTGGTAATTTTCAAGCCTCTTAAACCATGTCATCCACGTTGAAGTATGGGCGGTAATGAACAGTATGGGTGACAATGAACACTCCTCACTTACCTCTCTCCCTTGCACTTCCCAGCTTAACTCTCCAACTGCCACCTGGACCTTTACAGTCTGATATATGTGCAGATTGTGGTTAATTATACATATGTATAGGAAAACGCCCTTGCTATTAATCCCATTCTACATTGACAGGCATGGATCAGAATATGAGTCCTGGCAAACAATGAGATTCCACACTTAGGGTGATGTGTTGTTCCCATTAGTAGGGGAGCTAATGCTACCTTGGTTGTAATCTCAAAAAATTGAGAAATGTAGAGCAGTAGAACAGAAGAACCAAAGAGGAACAAATAAGTTAGAATAAGGAATCAGAAAGTTAGGACAATGTGCAGGTCAGGAAAATTGGAAATTATAACATGAGAGGAAATAATAACATTTTTGGGATGGGTGGGTCAAGATGGAAGGGTAGCGGGGATTGATGGAATAACCGATGTTCATACATGAGATCCAGTGAGACATTGCGATAAGATTGAAAAAACGTTAGGAAGAAGCATAGTGAGAATAGAGCAAGTTAGTGATAGAATATTATCATTAGAACTAAAGGTTGAACCAATGAACTGGGTCATTGTTCAGTTTAACATGCCTCCAAGATGTCATAGGGATTGATAAGTCAACATGTGATAGTGTAGGTGTTTCTGGAGAGAAACGCTGATAGTAATATGGACTGGAATGTGATGGAAGGTAAAGGAACAGATGATAGTGAGGTAAAGGGCTAAGGTTCATGAACAAAGAATGACCTTGGGGAGAAAGTAGTAGAGCTCTGAAGGATAGAAGGCTTAATCACAAATAAATGTTGTTTAATTGACAACCTACACATAGGAATGCATTGAAAATGCTTGTGGATTCAGAAAGATATCAGTGAAACTCTACTATGGGTAATGATAGATTTAGGAACAGCATTATTAATATGCGGAGTTACATGGGAGCAGATACATTTTCAGACCGATTTAGGTAGTAACAAAGGGTAAAATCATATTCAAGAAGATAAAGCAGGAACAATGGATGAAGAGATGGAATTCAGAGACATTAACAAAGAGGATAAGAAAGGAGTATCAATGGGCTGTAGTGAAAATATAATTTGAGGAATGGGAGATGGTTATATTGGAATAAAAATGGGAATCTATCTAAAAAGAGTCATCAAACCACAAAAAAACGATAGGTACAATCAACAGGAAATGGAGAGCATAAGAAGCATGGTAGAAGGCATTGCAAGGATTGGGAGCAGAAATGTGAAATTAATGCACTATAAAGGATGGTTAATACAATGTGAAGATGTGAGAATGAAATTTTTGTGATAACAATCAGAGAAAAGTCAGGATATTAGTAGAACCAGAGATGACCCAAGAGAAGTGGATGGACTGAATAGAAGAAATGTATGGTAAAGACCGGTAAGGTTAGACATAAAGGTGACTTAGATGAGGATAGCTTATATCCAGGATTACTCAATGGTGACATAGAATTGGTATTGAGTTAAGAAATTAAATTCAAATTATTCCATAGGTGTTGAGAATATTTCTGCAGAAATAATTGAATGGTTAGGAAAGTGGGGGAGGAAGAGTCTTTAAGGACCAATTCACAGCATTTATGAGAAAGGAATCTGGCCGGAAGACATTGTCAGATCAGTGTTAGTTCCCATTCTAAAAAGGTATAATGAGGACTATAGAAAATAAGTTTGATTTTGCATGCAGGTAAAGTGGTTATCAGGATCATCAACATGAAAATGAAAATACTGCAAATGATTTCCTAGTGGATGATCAGTTTGGGTGTAGAAATAAAGGCTGGATTGAGACCATAACGGAATATAAAACATGAATAGAGAATAGAACAGAATACAATGAGGATGTATTATTAAGGCTTTCAAGAAAGGGAATTGAGTGGAATTAACAAATAAATTGCAGAAAATAGGAATAGATTTGAGATATAGGAGACTTATAGGAGTTAGGAGACTAGTCTTATAGTTTTAGTTGGAGATAGGAGTTGATAAACTAGGGCAGGTAGAAAGTATTGCATATCTCCCAAGTTTTTTGCACCAAAATGGTAAGAGCTATAGGGGCATAAGCAGAAGAATTGGGTTAGGCCCAGAGGGTTTCACAAGGCGGTAGGACTTGATGAAGTTAAGTACACATGTACGGGAATAGTGTATGCCGTAGGATTACTTCTTCAAAAGTACTGAACTACATTTTAAACTTGGATATCCACTCACCGAAAATTGTGACAAATTCCCCTTCTTTAAGACGATCGTGAAAGCCAACAAAGGCCCAAACTGTTTTTAGTTCACTTTCTGGATGTTTTGCAAATAAGGTTTGCAGTACCTGATGCTCAGCCTCAGAATTAACTATGGCTAAGTGACCACCTTCATTAGCACACCTTGATGATGCATCTTCAAATCCATTGGCTAGTGCAGTATGAAATTTGTAATATCCAACCCCTGGGAATAACTGATAATCAGCTGGAAGCTGTGGTGGTGCTGGAAGGGAAAACACAATACTTCATTTTAATCAAAGCATGGCAATGATTGACCCTGTGGTATTACAGTTTACATGAGGGAAATTTTGCTGCCTATCTTACTCTGCAGAAATCATAAATTAAAATCAATATTGAGCCACAAATTATTAAATGAAATTATAACAATACGTTGGTTCACTATGTTTCTCAATTTTATATATTTTGTGTGAAAAATATTTGGTTTCATGGGAAAACAGATGTGGGTAACTGATCACATACAAAGCCTTAAGTCACATCTACAAAACATTGTATAGAGTTTCGCTATCATACTGGATGTTTTAACTTTGGATCTCAATATATGTTATCCCCTGGATGAAATCTTCCACCCAAAGTTTTATTTCATCAGTTCAATATTTTCAATAGTGCTGATAATTTTTCTACAATAATATAAGGCACGATAAACATGAACATTAATTAATGGCTACCCATACAACCCCTGAACTCCCAATCATCATGATACATGGACAGCTGACTAGCATAATCAATTGCTGTTATATGTATTATGTATCAATAAACCATATACCTTGACTAAGTAATAAATTTACCAATGTTAGTCCAATGTTTAATGGTCATTGATTTCACAATGCATCACATGCCATTGCAAATGTTGTTTTACTGTGAGAATCTAGCCAGAGGAAGAATGAAAGACTTACCAATTGCTACAGCACCAAGATGAAAGGACTGGATACCGGCATACTCTGTCATGGTTTGTTCTACTTTCAGCTTCCAGTGTTTAGGAATCTTACTGCCTTCTTTGCTCAGTGATGCTTGGGATATTGAATGACCAGTTTGGTTTTTTCTGCTTGAAATAATCATGGTAAATGTTTTATTTACCTCTATACTCATGACCTCCTGAATTGAAATAAGTATTGCCAATGCTGTAATGGCAAGGAAAGATGTCCTTCTTTCTATCATGGTTGTGTACTCTTAGAGAAAGAACCTCTGTGGAGAATTATTCTGTGTTGCCTACTTGTGCCCTCGACTTATATATAAACTGGCGGTGATTTCACAACTGGTGGAAGGAAACCAGCAGAAGCAGAAAATCTTGTTTTTCAAAATAAAAACTCTTTCAGATATGCTAATCTCTCGAGTGGAATGATTTTATAAACCTTTAACCTTGTTTTCTTATAATTTGAAAATATTTTTCACATGAAATTAATCTTGCCCTCTGACTGCAAGATAGCTTGCTAATATGATTGTTTCAACCTCATGACCCAAGAAAAATCGTAAAAATGTGTCTGGCTGGGAGGAATAAATGAGAACTCTTCCTGCTATGATACTCATGAAAGCCAACTCACATAGTCATTAGGCCTGCATGTTATTATTACGTATAATCTCTAAGAATTTAAATAAATTGGTAAAAAATATAAAATGAAAAGTTTGATTGAAAAAGAAAATACAGAGGAACACTGATGTAACTAGTATGTGAGAATTGATGTCAGGATTTCTTTTTCATGATTGAAGGTACCTAAGTGATTTTATTGAGCATACATACTACATTTTTGTGTATTCTTTTAGCATAATAGGGGAATCTGGTTGGAGGTCAGACCTGATTCTTTGGAATGAAAAATCATCCTCTGCCTTTTCTATGTATTGCTAGCTAATGGGACCCAAAATCAACATCTCCTCTCAGAAAACCCCAAAATTACACAACTTCCCCTGAAAAATAAAATAAATTCCAGAACAACTAAATATAATTAGGAGTTGGAAAATTATAGCTCTTTCCACAAAATTTAGGCTATTTGTGTACAAAAATGACAAATGTGCATTGAAATTGCAGTACATAGTTTGTGTGGTAATTACAACTAGATTTTATCATTATGAAATTTTACCAAACTGTACTTAGCCTCAATAAATCATAGGGGTAGGAAAAGAGTAATGATTAAATGATTTTTTTACATGAAGTTAAACTTTTCATTGCTTATGAATTCACAACTTTTCAATCTTTTTCATGACATTTTTGTACATATTGTTGGTGTGTAGCTGAAGTTGCCAGTCTTCAATTTGATAAGGGTAGCAATATCCATCCTTGCATTTTAAATGTCATCTTATAATAATAATAATAATAATACTTTATTCATTTTAAAAATGGTACAACCATATTAAATGTCGTCAATCATAATATTACTTAATATATAAACATAAGTTCTTAAATGTGATGAAGATTGTCACAAAAGAATTCATCCAATGAGTAAAGTGGGTGAGCAAGTAACCAGGTATATACCCTATTCTTGAAACTCTGGATACCATCTGATTTCAACTGAGTAGGCAGATAGTTATACAGTCGTATGTTCATATTGTGAAATGTGTTGTAAGTTGATGACAATCTACAATAAGTAGTATTTAGATTCGATTTACCTCTTGTGGAATAGTTATGGAGGTTGGATCTTAATTGGTAAGTTTCTAGATTAACTTTCACATGAATCAGAGCCTTAAAGATATACAAACAAAATACAGTCATGATTCTATACCTAATAAAAAAAGGTTTGCAGGAATCACGTGGTGGTATATTAGCAAGAGAGCGAATAGCTCTCTTTTGCAGTAGCAAAATTTGTTTAACATGAGGGGAATGACCCCATAACTCAACACCATAATTCAAATGACATTGAAAGAAGGCAAGGTAATGTGCATGGAATGCAATGATTCAGCTCCAATTATGATATTTGTTTGCCTGTTACCACAGAAAATATTCTTCTCATTCCACATTGGAGTGATGGTGAAAAAAATTGTCCGTACTGATAAATACTAATTACCAATTGCAGATATGTTCTGGAGTCTTTCATTATGTTAAGCTATACCCATTTTGTTGAGAGGTATAGCTTTCAAATAACAAATTTTTATCTAGAGCTTAGAGCTGACATAATTTTCTAGTGCCTAAACGGTCTGGAGAGAGAAGTTTCCCAAGAAAATGCACCTATGTATTAATAGTTTAATCCAGCCAAATGATTATTGGAGAGTTTACGACCAAATAAATTATCTTTCTTTGATCATGCAAAAAGAGGTCCTTCAAAATAATGGAGGGATCCAAATATGGGAAATTGGGGGTGTCGGGAGGGGTAGAAACAATATTTCTGGAGATATAACTTTATTCATTATTTTCATTTAATTCATAGGAGTTATTGTCCCTACTTATGTAAAATTAGGTGAGGAATTGAAAAGCTACCAAAGATTAGAAGTCTTCTTAGCCACCCAATGTTAAAGCATATGAGGGAGTATAGTAAAGTTTTAATTGTTACTAAGAAATAGCCAAAATATCTGCATAAAATTATTTTAATATTATTTGGTCCTTATGTGCATGATTTATAACCTACAGCTATGAATGAAATTGTTTCAGGAAACCATACATTGAAGTAACTCACAGAATGGAGAAGATACAGGCTGGCAGTTTGATTAAGTTCTTTCAATTAAAAGGCTGCAGTGTCTGGTAAGTAACGATGAAATGATGGATGTTATGGTATTATTAGCCTGTCACATGACAAAGTTGTGATGTGGGAATGTAATTTTTAAATTGGCCACATGCCCCTTACAGATGATTCAAGAAATGGAATACCATAACTCACGAATGATTCTGTCATGGTAAAGAAAGTGGAGGACTTTATCCTATTAGAGTGAAGAGCAACCATCCAATTGATCATGAATAAGACTGATCTCAGTCATGGCAGTGTCGAATTACTGCATGTCTCAAACGTGTTAGCCACTGGGCTCCAGGACTACTGACTCCTTTTCAGAAACAAATATGGTGCAATTTGTCAAGGGAGATGTTGAATCTTTTGGAGCAAGACAAAGAGGATTTGGTTGTTCGCCTAGTAACAATGGGTGAACCTTAGATCCATCAATATGATCCAGAGACCAAAGAGATGAGCATTTAGTGTAAGCATAAAGACTCACCTCCCCTCAAGAAGCCTAAGGTCCACAAGTCTTTGAGATCTTAACAGACTACCTGGAGAAGGTCAGACCACCACTGGTGCCTATTACTGCACACTGCCAAACACATTTTGTGATACTGTAAAAAAATGGCATGAGATGAATGCCTAAGGCATCTTCTTGCAAACAATGCACTTGCCTCTTCAGGTGTGATTGATGAATTAAAGTGATGTGGCTTTGAAATTTTGCCATATCTGCCCTATTCTTCCAATCTAGCCTCAAGTGATTTCTTCATTATTTCAGAATTGAAAAACCCAATTAGGGGTCAGAAATTTGATAACAGAAATGATGTTATTCAATAGTTGAAACAAGAGTTTTGGCACAATTTCTTTACTTCCACTATGATGGCCTTTGAAAGGTCAAGAAACGCTAAGAGAATGTATAACTCTGGATGGTGACTATGTAGAGAATTCTCAAGAGAAATAAATGAAAATTAAGTTTGTATCTCTATTATTTTTAGTAGTAATTAAAGCTATACAGTGGCCCTTGTGTGTAGCTGTGAACATGTTCATTCCAGAATTATAGTATGTTAAGTAGCATAGTGAAATCCTTTTTGTAAAAAATGTTTAGCCAACAGAGTAGTAAAACTATATCTCGTGGAACCAATCATTTCCAAGACCCAGAAGTCACTTAATGAATGTGGAATTCAACCCTGCAATAACTGAGATGATCGGTAAAATTTAAATAATGATTGAAGAATAAACGTATTATTTTCTAAACTAATCAAATGTTTGGCATTTCAAAAAAAAACAAACTCATCATAAAATCATGTAAAATTCCAGGGAAGGAGTGTTTAACCCACATGAGGTAAGACTAATGTGTCCTCACCTGTCATTACTATTTTTATGCACCTAATAATTTAGGGTTGAACATACTTTGTGTCAAGTATTTTCATGTGCAGTATTATCACATCACTGTTAATCCTAGCAGTGTGCTAATAAATCCATAGGTATTCATTTTACTGAAAAAAATGGTAAAGTTTTTGTCAAAGAAAATAAATTTTCTGGAATTGAATGCCTTTTGAAATTCAATATAAGAATTTATTTCGATTTTAAGATTTATACATAATAGAAATATTGAGTTTACTTCAATGACCATTGAGCATTTATTTTTTTTTTGTTATTTTTGAAATTTATTTTGAACGCGTGAAAATTCTTAAAATGAATCACTTCAAATGGTTGAATTTATTTAACCTACATCTGATATTAAATACAAACATATACGTAAGACAGAGAAGGAATGCATTAATCTTTAAAAAATAGTACAAATTTTATATTATATACTTAATTTATCAATTTTCAGCCCAAGAAAGATCATATTCACAGAAAAATGGAAGTACACTTGCACAGCCAATGTCGTTGAGTCCACCATTGCGACGAACAGTGCCACAATCTTCTGCTTTATTGTAGTCATCAGGTTGACCAGGTGATGACCATCTAGTGAATCCCGTAGATTGAAGCGGTTGTCCTGGTTGATGAAATTATGTTAGAAATGGGCTGAAGGAAGTACAATGAAACCTCATGTAACGAACATAATTCATTCAGAATTTTACTGATGATACAAAATACTTGTTAAAAAAGCAATTAATCCCAAATAAATTAATTTAAAGTATATAATGCACTTTCGTGCTGAAAAAAATATTTTAAAAATATGCATAATTTTTATACAAAGAAATTATTTAAAGTAATTATGGAGTGTAGCATCTGATTAAAAAAATATGGCAGAGGGGATGGTTTAGGATATAGAATATAGAAGCATTAACTGAAATGACAAGGAAGTGGTATCAGTAGGCTGTAGAGAAAATCATGAGTGATGGAAAGAGGCTGAGTACTATTACCCCATGTTTTTACCAGCTGATCGTCAACATTAAAAAGATTTTCTTTTATTGAATTAAGGAAGATTTCAGCTAGGAAGGGGGGGAGTGGGGAACCCATAGCTAGCCCATCCTTTTGGCTATTAAGAATGTGGTTGAAACTAAAATAGTTTTTGTTTACTGTCATTTATCAATTTGAAATATTTTGGGCAATGGTGGGATCATTGAGGAGTTCTTTTGCCTTAAGCAAGGCTTCAGATATGGGCACACAGGTAAATTAATAATTTTCTTCATGTCAAATGAGACTAGTCTTGCTTTTTCTGGAACACTAATTCCTTTCACTATTTTGGCATGCTCTTTTGAGTGTTTAAATCCATATTTAGGTTTAACTGTAAAATCTCGGAGCAATGAGTTTAATTTACATGACAGAAGGTGTGAAGGAGCAGACAAAGATGAGACTACAGGTCGAATAGGCATGGCTTGTCTACATTCTGTTGTTTGTGGAAAAGTGCAAAGTCTTTTAGTAGGGATATCTTCCAATATTGGCTGTGCCAATTTCACATATATGCACAAAAAGTAGCCCTATTCGCTAGCCATTCCAAGTTCCTCAACTCATGTTTATCCCTTGGTATCACACCCAATGGTCTTGAAAACAAAACACCCCTTTCTGGTATGCCCTAGCCGACACCTGCACTTACACACCTTCATATTCCAACAATCACACGAACTCACACGTGATGTTCTATCTCACTACATCTCTCTTTCTAGTGAACATCTCAGTCTGTGGCCTCCATCTCTGCAACAACACCCCTCCCTACAGAAAAACATGGGTCAACTACATAACTCTCTCAGGAGACTCGGGTACCCTGAAAAATTACTGAACAGTAGAATTCTCAAACTGTCAACCCAAGACTTTCCTCCCCCCAAACCAAACCACCTAACATTATAACCACTTTCTTCCCTGGAACCTACAAAATTAAACATATACAACATCCTTGGATGTGATTGTATTTGCAGAGAATAATCACACATTTAGGCTGCTCTTCTAGACTGTACACACCATTGAAGGCTTGTGGAGTTCCTGAATAGTCAACAAGTAATGATTTAATTTTCAAATCATTGCTTGCGTTGACACACATTAGCATCATAAGGCCATACATAGCATTCTCTCCTTCGCTTGTATAAATTCACTTAGGCATATTTTCCCAAAAGAGACCTGTTTGTCACAATTGAAAACTAGTGATAGAAAACCCTTAGAGTATCAGTTTCTTGAAGTCATCTGTGCAGTTCTTTGCTGTCTTTGTGATGAAGTTTACTTTTCAATAACTTTTATTCTTCATTTCTATCTTTATTTTGTTTTCTTGTGGCTGTCTTCTTGCTGTTTCCCTTTGGAGACTATTGAGCATTGGTTATTTCCATTGCTCAAAATAATTACAATTGAATGTCTGCACACAAGTTTGGAAAATTGAGTAAACTCCAGAGATATTAAGATGCTGCAGGACGACTACTTAGCACAGACTGCTGCAGCAATTGCACAATCTCGGACTTTCCCTATCCTTGCCCTCATTATGAATGAAAATAACTTACTTGATCCTATACAATCTGGCTTTCGGTCCTCTCACAGTACAGCTACCGCTCTCCTTAAAATAACAGATGACATCCGACTATCCATGGATCGCAAAGAGGTGACAATAATGACTCTCCTAGACTTTACCAAAGCCTTCGACTCTATTGACAAAGATATACTCTTAGCAAAACTTCAAAACCTGAATTTTTCTTCCTCGTCTTTACTGTGGATTCGCTCATACCTAAGTAACTGATTCCAAAGAGTCATTACACCTAATTCATCCTCTAACTGGCTTCAAATACACAGGGGTGTCCCACAAGGATCCATTCTTAGACCCTTGCTTTTTTCCCTGTATATAAACGATATTAGTAAATGCATTTTAAATTGCAACCATCACCTTTATGCCGATGATTTACAAATATATCACCATTCCCGCCTTCAAGACCTACCTACAATTATAAACGAAATTAATGCAGATCTAGCTGCTTTGTCACTATGGGGAATAAAAAATTTATTGAAAATAAACCCAATCAAAAGTCAGTCCATTATAATTGGATACCATAAACTACATTCTAAAATAAGTATTGATAAACTACCACCACTAAAATTGCAAGGATCTATCATTCCATACCTAAGGACAGTAAATAATTTAGGCTTAACCATAAATGAAACATTATCTTGGACTGATCATGCAATTGCTATCTGCAGAAAAATTAACTCATCCCTGCATTCACTGAAAAGGTTAAAGCACATTGCTCCCCCCTCCTTAAAGATGCTTCTTGTGTCCTCTCTTCTCATACCCCACTTTGATTACTGTGATGTAGTATACCAAGACCTTTCAGGCGAACTGAAAACCAAACTCCAGAAGACCCATAATTCCTGTGTGCGGTTCATATGTGATCTTAGGAAGTACGATCATATTTCCGACTCATTTAATAGAATATCCTGGTTAAAGCTAGAAGGCCGCAGGCATTTACATATTCTTTCACTTCTCTACGGCATACTTTCAAACCGCACACCTAAATATCTATACAAAAATTTCCTCTTCATCAACTCTATCCACAACAAAAATACTAGGGGTAATTATAAACTTCTTGTCCCACACCATCGCACGGAAATCTATCACAAATCTTTTCATGTTACAGCATGCCGTCTGTGGAACTCTCTCCCAGATGACATAAAAAACTCTTCATCAACAACAACATTTAGAAGAGCACTTCACAAGTTCATTTTCCTCAGGTACTTAACCAGTATACCCTCCGTCATTCCACTCAGCTGTTATACAGATCACTGTGTCTACTTTTTTACCCTGCTTTTTTGTTTTGTCATCTCAAGCGGTAGGAGTTTGAATAATTATTTTTAGAAATATCACGCTTCTCATTACTCCGCATGTGTTGTCAATGTATTTAATTTCTCCAATTCAATTTCAGTAACTTAATAATATGTATACTCTGTAAAAATGATTGTTACAATGTACATGTATCTTTCCTCTGATTAATAGGGTTTTCGCAGGTTTTTCACACCCCCCTTCTCTTCGTGGGTGTTTTTCCTGCGTGGGTTTTTACTAGTTGAGCAATGCCACGCTCTCCCTAGCTTTTCCCGCAAACCTCATTCTTTGCTTAGACTTTCCTCATTTTATTGTACTCTATCTTCACTGTCATTTAATTTGAGTATATGTAGGTGTATTCTTAATTTATATATGTATGTATGTATGGGTGTATATGTGCGTACTTATGTATGTATTTATGTATGTGTATGAATGCATGTATGTATGTTTATGTGTGTATATGTATGTGTGTGTGGATATGTATATATATGTGTAGGTATGTGTATGAATATAGGTATGTATGTATGTGTATGTGTGTGTCTATATATATGTATATACTTTTTTCTTTTCGATGTGCAAATCTGTGTTAATGAATTGATGTCTGTCTATATGTATTTATGTGTACATATTAATGTAACTGTAAGTTTGATGGCTAATATAATATGTATACGACGATGGGTTAAATGGAAGAAGGGACCATTTGGTATCAATTTTGCCCAAATAAAGACCACTATCTATCTATCTATTATGCAAAAACTTTTTTCTTTAGGTAAGTCAATTTTCAAAAATATATTTTGCCAGTAATGCAAATTACTCATTATTCAAGGTGCTTGTTTAGTGAGCTACCACTGTAGTTCCTTTCTTTTTGTGTGCATATTACTTTTAGAATTCTGCTGTTTAATGTAGGTATCAGATGGACGCAGACTGTGCAACAATAAATTTCTTTGCCTCTCATGACAAAACAGAATGTGATACCTTGCACAACAATAAACCATCCATGTTCACGTACATCCAACTTTCCTTCATTTAGTCCAGAATCACTCCCCTTTCTATAACCAAAACTGATCATCCCGTAAGTAATCATTTGCCCTCCTTTCCATCTCCATGTTGATGAACCCCAGTACCACTTTACCTGCATGCAAAATCAAACTAATTGGTCTCTGGTCCACTCACATAGCTCTTTTTGATAGATACTAATACAGTTCTGATCAAATTTTACAATCAAATTCCTCCCTTATAAACACCATAATTAGGTCAAAGCTACTTTTCATTCCAAGTTTTCAAAAAACATTCATTAGTTCCATGGAAATGGTAAACATCATTAATTATTATTGGTATTCTTCTGGTAGCTTTTTAATGGACAGAGCCTTGAAAATTGTGCAAAAAATTCATTCACTTGCCTCTCCTAAGAAAAAACACAACCTGACTTTGGACAGTACAGTAATTAACACCTCTTCAATTCCTCATACTTCTTTCCTTCCAACATGCTCGTCCTATTCCGTCCCCTTTCTCATTTGCCTAACGTTTCCCCTCTTTCACGATATTCAACATCCTATTACCAATCAAAACATTCTGAATCCATCTTTCCTGACTCCTTTGGTTTCCTCCCAATAATCCTCTCTCCTCCTTGATCTGATGGGGATTTGCCCGGCGACTTTTATCCCAAAATCTGGTAATTTTCAAGCCTCTTAAACCATGTCATCCACGTTGAAGTATGGGCGGTAATGAACAGTATGGGTGACAATGAACACTCCTCACTTACCTCTCTCCCTTGCACTTCCCAGCTTAACTCTCCAACTGCCACCTGGACCTTTACAGTCTGATATATGTGCAGATTGTGGTTAATTATACATATGTATAGGAAAACGCCCTTGCTATTAATCCCATTCTACATTGACAGGCATGGATCAGAATATGAGTCCTGGCAAACAATGAGATTCCACACTTAGGGTGATGTGTTGTTCCCATTAGTAGGGGAGCTAATGCTACCTTGGTTGTAATCTCAAAAAATTGAGAAATGTAGAGCAGTAGAACAGAAGAACCAAAGAGGAACAAATAAGTTAGAATAAGGAATCAGAAAGTTAGGACAATGTGCAGGTCAGGAAAATTGGAAATTATAACATGAGAGGAAATAATAACATTTTTGGGATGGGTGGGTCAAGATGGAAGGGTAGCGGGGATTGATGGAATAACCGATGTTCATACATGAGATCCAGTGAGACATTGCGATAAGATTGAAAAAACGTTAGGAAGAAGCATAGTGAGAATAGAGCAAGTTAGTGATAGAATATTATCATTAGAACTAAAGGTTGAACCAATGAACTGGGTCATTGTTCAGTTTAACATGCCTCCAAGATGTCATAGGGATTGATAAGTCAACATGTGATAGTGTAGGTGTTTCTGGAGAGAAACGCTGATAGTAATATGGACTGGAATGTGATGGAAGGTAAAGGAACAGATGATAGTGAGGTAAAGGGCTAAGGTTCATGAACAAAGAATGACCTTGGGGAGAAAGTAGTAGAGCTCTGAAGGATAGAAGGCTTAATCACAAATAAATGTTGTTTAATTGACAACCTACACATAGGAATGCATTGAAAATGCTTGTGGATTCAGAAAGATATCAGTGAAACTCTACTATGGGTAATGATAGATTTAGGAACAGCATTATTAATATGCGGAGTTACATGGGAGCAGATACATTTTCAGACCGATTTAGGTAGTAACAAAGGGTAAAATCATATTCAAGAAGATAAAGCAGGAACAATGGATGAAGAGATGGAATTCAGAGACATTAACAAAGAGGATAAGAAAGGAGTATCAATGGGCTGTAGTGAAAATATAATTTGAGGAATGGGAGATGGTTATATTGGAATAAAAATGGGAATCTATCTAAAAAGAGTCATCAAACCACAAAAAAACGATAGGTACAATCAACAGGAAATGGAGAGCATAAGAAGCATGGTAGAAGGCATTGCAAGGATTGGGAGCAGAAATGTGAAATTAATGCACTATAAAGGATGGTTAATACAATGTGAAGATGTGAGAATGAAATTTTTGTGATAACAATCAGAGAAAAGTCAGGATATTAGTAGAACCAGAGATGACCCAAGAGAAGTGGATGGACTGAATAGAAGAAATGTATGGTAAAGACCGGTAAGGTTAGACATAAAGGTGACTTAGATGAGGATAGCTTATATCCAGGATTACTCAATGGTGACATAGAATTGGTATTGAGTTAAGAAATTAAATTCAAATTATTCCATAGGTGTTGAGAATATTTCTGCAGAAATAATTGAATGGTTAGGAAAGTGGGGGAGGAAGAGTCTTTAAGGACCAATTCACAGCATTTATGAGAAAGGAATCTGGCCGGAAGACATTGTCAGATCAGTGTTAGTTCCCATTCTAAAAAGGTATAATGAGGACTATAGAAAATAAGTTTGATTTTGCATGCAGGTAAAGTGGTTATCAGGATCATCAACATGAAAATGAAAATACTGCAAATGATTTCCTAGTGGATGATCAGTTTGGGTGTAGAAATAAAGGCTGGATTGAGACCATAACGGAATATAAAACATGAATAGAGAATAGAACAGAATACAATGAGGATGTATTATTAAGGCTTTCAAGAAAGGGAATTGAGTGGAATTAACAAATAAATTGCAGAAAATAGGAATAGATTTGAGATATAGGAGACTTATAGGAGTTAGGAGACTAGTCTTATAGTTTTAGTTGGAGATAGGAGTTGATAAACTAGGGCAGGTAGAAAGTATTGCATATCTCCCAAGTTTTTTGCACCAAAATGGTAAGAGCTATAGGGGCATAAGCAGAAGAATTGGGTTAGGCCCAGAGGGTTTCACAAGGCGGTAGGACTTGATGAAGTTAAGTACACATGTACGGGAATAGTGTATGCCGTAGGATTACTTCTTCAAAAGTACTGAACTACATTTTAAACTTGGATATCCACTCACCGAAAATTGTGACAAATTCCCCTTCTTTAAGACGATCGTGAAAGCCAACAAAGGCCCAAACTGTTTTTAGTTCACTTTCTGGATGTTTTGCAAATAAGGTTTGCAGTACCTGATGCTCAGCCTCAGAATTAACTATGGCTAAGTGACCACCTTCATTAGCACACCTTGATGATGCATCTTCAAATCCATTGGCTAGTGCAGTATGAAATTTGTAATATCCAACCCCTGGGAATAACTGATAATCAGCTGGAAGCTGTGGTGGTGCTGGAAGGGAAAACACAATACTTCATTTTAATCAAAGCATGGCAATGATTGACCCTGTGGTATTACAGTTTACATGAGGGAAATTTTGCTGCCTATCTTACTCTGCAGAAATCATAAATTAAAATCAATATTGAGCCACAAATTATTAAATGAAATTATAACAATACGTTGGTTCACTATGTTTCTCAATTTTATATATTTTGTGTGAAAAATATTTGGTTTCATGGGAAAACAGATGTGGGTAACTGATCACATACAAAGCCTTAAGTCACATCTACAAAACATTGTATAGAGTTTCGCTATCATACTGGATGTTTTAACTTTGGATCTCAATATATGTTATCCCCTGGATGAAATCTTCCACCCAAAGTTTTATTTCATCAGTTCAATATTTTCAATAGTGCTGATAATTTTTCTACAATAATATAAGGCACGATAAACATGAACATTAATTAATGGCTACCCATACAACCCCTGAACTCCCAATCATCATGATACATGGACAGCTGACTAGCATAATCAATTGCTGTTATATGTATTATGTATCAATAAACCATATACCTTGACTAAGTAATAAATTTACCAATGTTAGTCCAATGTTTAATGGTCATTGATTTCACAATGCATCACATGCCATTGCAAATGTTGTTTTACTGTGAGAATCTAGCCAGAGGAAGAATGAAAGACTTACCAATTGCTACAGCACCAAGATGAAAGGACTGGATACCGGCATACTCTGTCATGGTTTGTTCTACTTTCAGCTTCCAGTGTTTAGGAATCTTACTGCCTTCTTTGCTCAGTGATGCTTGGGATATTGAATGTCCAGTTTGGTTTTTTCTGCTTGAAATAATCATGGTAAATGTTTTATTTACCTCTATACTCATGACCTCCTGAATTGAAATAAGTATTGCCAATACTGTAATGGCAAGGAAAGATGTCCTTCTTTCTATCATGGTGGTGTAGTCTGAAAGAAAGAACTTCTGTGGAGAATTATTCTGTGTTGCCTACTTGTGCCCTCTACTTATATAATAATAATAATATTTTATTCATCCAAGAGACACTGTGCATAGTAGCTCTAGCAAGTGTATAGGACATGTCATGGTTTACAAAAAATAGAAAGTATTACAAGAAACAAGTGTTACAAGGATAAAAGGAAGGAATGAACATTTATGAATTAGGTCTCAGGTATTCTTTGATGCTGTAAAAACACTTATCAGAGAGGTATTCTCGGACCATTTTCTTGAATACTGGTTCACGCTCTTCTTTTTTAATACATATAGGTAGGTTATTATATAATTTTATACACATTGATTTAGGACCATTTGCAGCCATGGTTAAGTTTGTTGATTTTACATGCAGGTTGTTGCATTGTCTTGTATTGTACAGGTGAATGCTATTGTTCGTTTCAAAATCTGCACTATAATTTTTAACAAGCATTATAGATTGATAGATATATACACAGGGAGCAGTTAACAATTTTAACTTTCTAAAGAGAGGTCGACAGTGTGCATAATAATTTTCATTGCACATAATTCTCACCATCTTTTTCTGTATCTTTAGAACACTGAGAAGGTGAGAGGGCAGTCCCCACAATACAATTCCATAAGAAATTCTTGAATGAAATGATCCATAGTACAACATAATCAACACATTTTGACTTACAGTGTGTCTTATTATGGAGAGTAAGTAGTACACAGAATTTAACTTTTTAATTAAGTTCAAAACGTGGAAATTCCATTTGAGGTTACAGTCTACATGAAGTCCTAGGAACTTAAAATTACATACAAAATTTAAATTACTACCATATGTTGAAAAAGAGTTATCAATTGTGCTGTGCAGAGATGAGAAGACCACTGCATGAGTTTTTTCAACATTGAGAACCAGATTATTACATTTGCACCATGTGGACATAGTTTTCGTCAGAAGATCACCAGCCACAGCCAGATCCTATAAATTTTTACTGGGTGTCATTGCACTCACATCGTCAGCATAAATAACACATTTTTTAGAACCATTTAACTGCAGCTGCCCAGGAAGATCATTAATAAAAATTAGAAAAAGTATAGGTCCAAGCACTGACCCCTGTGGTACCCCTCTGTTGACCTTCAGGGGGGTGGAGAGGTAAATTTCTCCATCATTTTTGTAGGCCACCCTTTGTTGCCGATTTTCAAGATAGGACTTTAGCCAGCTCAGTGCTACTCCCCTGATGCCCAATAGCTCACATTTTGATATCAACTTACTGTGGTCTACAGTATCAAATGCTTTGCTCAGATCATAGAAAATTCCCAAAACCTTACATTTAGAGTCAATCTCTTGAATTATATAATTGATAGCTTCAAAAAGAGCAAGATTAGTTGACTTTCCCTTGCGGAAGCCAAACTGGTTGTCTGATAGCACATTTTGGCTTTCAAGATAATCAACCAGTCTTTTGCAGAAAACACACTCGAGAATTTTACCAAATTGTGAAATGATAGATATTGGTCTATAGTTTTTTAAATCGTTTCGGTCCCCTTTGTTCTTATAAATTGGTAAAACCTTAGCCATTTTAAGGGAATTCGGGTAAATGCCCTCAGCCAAGGACTGGTTCACCAGCATTAGCAGTGGTGCTAGAATGAGATCTCCACAGTCTTTTAATAACTTTCCAGTCACACCATCAATGTCAGCAGAGTGTTTTTTCCCCATCTTATTGAGATAATAGCATAATTCACTCACATCACAGGGTTTAAGATACATTGATGTATAAGTTGCATTATTGATTGACATGGGCCCTGAAGGCACAGGATGTGGGGAATTAGGTAGAGACAAAAAAGCTTTATTAAAAGCATTGGATATTTTACCTGGTTCCGTGATTAAGTTGCCATATACTGGCGATGATTTCAGAAGTGGTGGAAGGAAACTAGCAGAAGCAGAAATACTTGTTTTTCAAAATAAAAACTCTTTCAGATGTGCTAATCTCTTGAGTGGAATGATTTTATAAACCTTTAACCTTGTTTTCTTATAATTTGAAAATATTTTTCACATGAAATCAATCTTGCCCTCTGACTGCAAGATAGCTTGCTAATATTTTTGTTTCAACCTCATGACCCATGGAAAATCATAAAAATGTGACTTGTTGCGAAGAAGGAATGAGAAGTCTTCCTGCTATCATACACATGAATACCAACTTGCAAAATCGTGGAAGATATACTATATTATGTTCAAGAGTTGAAGATTTTTTTTACAATGAAGTTCTAAATATAAAATGACGTATTAGGTTAAAAGAAATAGCTGAAAACTTGTTATAAACTGTGTTCAGAATTGCTACAAAAAATTTATGTCCCGGAAAAAGCGAGACTAGTCTCCTTCGACATTAGCAATTTATTTACTTGCGTACCAATATCGGAAACTTTGCTTAGGGTGGAAGATCTACTCAAGGATTCCACCATTGCCCAAAATATCTCAGACGAATTGGTCCCCCTCATCAAAATGACAGTTAACCAGAATTATTTTAGTTTCAACCACACTCTTTACAGCCAAACAGATGGGTTAGCTATGGGTTCCCCACTGTCCCCCTTCCTAGCCGAAGTCTTCCTCAATTCTGTATAAGAACATCTTTTTAATGCTGACAATCAGCATAACAAAAACGTGGGCTATTGGTTTCGTTACGTTGACGATATACTATGCCTATGGACCGGAACCAACCGACAGTTAGACTCCTTCCTTAACTTTCTAAACACTCTTCATCGGAATATCTCCTTCTCCATGGAAAAAGATGTCAACGGCACCATCAACTTCCTCGACTTGACAATCACAATTAGGGATAATAGACACGAATTTGCAATTTATAGGAAACCCACTTATACAGACCACATAATTTCTAATGATTCCACACACCACTTTTCTCACAAACACGCAGCCCTCCACTCCATGATCCACTGCCTCCTACACATCCCTCTTTCCCCCAAAAACTTCAACATTGAACTCGTGAATATCACTAATATAGCTACCAACAATGGTTTCAACCCCAAACTAGTTGACACATGACTATGGAAAAAACAAAAAGCAATGGCCATAAAAAGCATTTTCGTATCACAGCCCGCAGTATCTAAAGATTTTAAGTGGTGCTCGATCCCATTTCTGGGAGATCTTTCATATAGGATTTCCAACTGCCTACCCACATCACTCAAAGCAGCCTTCTACCCACCCATAACCCTCTCCAAACTTCTAGCCAAAGGAAAAGACACCCAGGATAGCCTTCCCAAATCAGGCATTTATAAACTGAAATGCGAGGATTGCAACCGCGTTTATGTCGGTCAGACCGGCAGGAATATCAAGTTACAAGTCAACACGCTAGGTGTCACAAAAATCAGAATAACAACTCTCTCTTCGCCAAGCATTTACTAGAATTCGACCACAGCAGTGACTTTGTCCCAGAGATATTACACACACTCCCAAAAGGATTAAAAATGGACCCTCTCGAGCAGTTAGAGATTAGAAGGCACTTTGTAAACCCCAACATGACACTTTGTAATGAGCAATTGTTCCCATACCCCCCCACTCCTCTCCAAGAAACTAGCCTGGAAATGGTCAAAACAATCCATCAACGCACCTGCGAGCCCCCACCCCTCTCAAATCCTTCCAACCCTCCCCGCCCCCACTCTGTCCTGAGGGAATATATTCTTGCTCTGTCTGTTTATCAAATTTGTACCTGATGATGCCGCAAGTCGGTGAAATGCGTTGTACCGTATAATAAAATCTGTGGAAAAGTACGAGTTTTTCTTTTTAGTATGGATGCTACAAAAAAGCTTGCTGAGTTGGGTTCTCATTATTATTGGTACTGATTTAATATTCATGTAGCCACTATGGCATTTAAGAACGTTGTGAGAAATTGGCATCATAGGCATTAGTATATCATCCAGAAACTATTTCAATAAAATACTGTATATTTTTATGATTTTGCAGGACTTTCAAAGCAAGAATTGCCATATTGTAATAATATGTTAACAAATATTTTGCAGCTGATGTAGTTGAATACAAATGTTAATATCATGAAAATGGCACAGCATATCAAGAGGTTTTGCATCATGTTAAAAAGGCCGTTAATGTAATCTATTTATGCAAAGATTTTTAAAAGTCTAATTTGTACCAGATGGTGTTTGAACAATGGATACTTGAAATTTGGTAGCCACATATCTGATACACAATTATATGCCCTCTTTGTTTCCTTTTTTCAGGTCAATAATGTTAAGCATAGCAATGCTTTATTTCCTGCAAGCAGTCTGCAAAAATAATGATCTCACATGAGCATGTTGAAACATCCAAAAAATTTTAATTACCTCTGTCCTTGCCAAGCTTCATATTTTCATAATTAATGCCACCTGAGTACCTGTTTGATTTTGTCGGTAGATGAAGAACGAACAAAGATTACTGGCACAAATGCTGAGGTAAATCATTATGTTTGTCTTGGAGCAAATGTTTTCTAAGTCAAAATGTATTAAACTTTCTTTAACATTGCAATAATCCCCTGCAGCTACCACTTTTCGGTAACACATTATCCATCTAGTGTTTCATGAAGAATGAAGGGGTGGGAGAGCCTTATTTCATCTCTTAAAAATAAAAAATACTGATTTTATTAAAAGATATATCCTCTCTGGATTATCATCGGAGTTCTACAAAAAAAATAATGCCTTTTTCCGATCCAAGTTGTGAATCCAAGGGATGAAAAAATATTTTTCCGTCACTAAATTCTTCACTCTTATTGAGATTTGATTAAAATTTGATATTTTATCACAATCACACAATGTTATTAATTATTCAAATTAAGTTAAAAAATACAAAATTAAGGTGGTTTATAGTGTACTTCTACAACTACTTGTATCATTTACCGAATGTCAGAAAAATTCTCTTTCAATTTACTTCTTTAGACCAAAATTTCCTAATGGTATTCCTTCCTGGCCTTCTTGCATAATGCATACCAGTGTCCAAGTATAATAAGATTTTCTGCCCCCTTTACATTTTGATTCTTTAGCCAATGTCCATTCCATTTCATCATTTAGGTAGTCACTTGTTAGGATGTAAAATAAACCATTACCGTATCTTTGGTTTTAGTTGGAATTTTTAAGATAATAATCCTTTTATTGTATATGCTTTATATCCAATAATCCTTTCCATAGTAGTATGTCAACTCCAGAATTTCCATTCAAGGAACTTCTATGAGTGGCCCTTAGCAGCCACTCCAGAAGTCTTCTCCTTTGTGCCATTTCATTTCACTTACACCGAAGATGTAGTAATAATAAAACCCATTCTACTCGTCTCCTTGCCACCTGGAGATCAAAATGAGAGCCTAGTTTGCCCCTGGAATATTTTACTTGAGAGGGTATCATCAAGTTTGTTCAATGTATTTAAAGTAGAAGAGGGAACTAGTGAGCTTTGACTCCTTGGGATGTTATTCTGGTGTTTTCCCATTGCCTTACGCATTGCAGTGTTTCATTTGTTAAATTAATTTTTCCCGCTCCTACAGTGAGATGAGTGTCACAATATTGACCACTGTGGTTTCCAACTTCAATCCTATGAAGGAGAGCTGCCATCCCTCACCAACACCGAGTGTTCATTATTGCTTATTCACCAAGTAAACTTACTTGTTTCACAGTTAACCTCTATATTTATAGTTTGGCCCACCACCCACTGGCCTAAAACTCAGATATGAATGTCAGTGTCTTAAAATTCAGCCACAAGTTAGTAAATATAAAGAATCCAAAATATATAATCAGAACTTGACAGAAATAAATGAGCTTCATATCTTAGCATTTGTTTCAATAGTAAAAATGGTAGGTAAATTTTCGGCTCCAGTGACATTGAATATTATTTTATTTTCAAGACTTAATGAGAAAATAAATGTGTATGCCAAAAAATGTGTCCATGAAGATGATACACATATTTAGGACCAGTGTGATCATTTACCTAGTTTCCAGGGAGTGGGTACGGACTAGAATCACAATTTAGTAATAATGTAGTGTAGCATCTGATTCAAAAGGATGAAACAGGGAAGAAAGATTTTGGAAATGGAATGTAGGAGCACTAATTGTATCAAAAAAGAGGAGTTTCAGCAGGCTGTTGAGAAAATCATGAGTGTGAAAAAAGAGATGGGTACTGTAGAGGGAGAATGGAAACATACTTAAGAAGGAATATCAAAGGCCGCAAGCAAAATGATAGGAACTGCACATAGGAAAAGGACAAAGGAACCATTTATAATGGACCAGATGATTACGAGATAGATGAGAGGTGGAATGGAAGAATATAAAGACTTAGTTAGGTAGAAGAAAGAATAAGGAGGTAAATAATAAGCTGAGGCATGAAAAAAATAGGGTGGAAGAAGCATGGCGGAAAACGTAGAGAGAAGATTTGGAAAGTCTACTGAGGAAGGGTGAAATAGGTGTCCAACACAGGAAGGTTAAAACTCTTTCCCGAAGTAAGAAGGGGAAATTGTTGCAAACAATCAAAGATGATTCAGGAAAAATATTATTTAAACCAGAAAAAAATCCATGTGAAGTGAAAGGAATATATAGATGAACTGTATGGCAAAGAAATTAGATCAGCAAGATTAGATATACATGATATGATGTAGATGAGGATAGCTTAAATTTAGTATTTCTCAATGGCAACATAGAAAGCACATTACAGGATTTGGAATCAAATAGACCATGAGGGTGGAAAAAGTTCCCACGGAAGTAGTTAAATGGTTAGGAAAATGTGGGAGAAAGAGTTTTTGTGGCCTAATTTTATAGCATTTATGAGAGAGGAATTTGGCCAGTAGACTTCATCAGATCAGTGTTACTTCCGATTCCAAAAAGGGAAAGGAAGCAATATGTGAGAATCACAGAATGATCCTGGTATCAGAATCAGTAATAAGACCATTTAGAGGAGGGGGAATGATTATTTTTGAGATGATCAGTTTGAGTTCAGAAAAGTGAGTACATAGAAAAGTTAGGCATGGTATGAGAATAAATGCAAAAAAAACAAAGTTAATATGTTTTCTAGAAAGAGAAAATCTAAGCTACACTGTTAAATAGGAAGTAGAAAACTAGAGCACTTGGAAAATTTCACGTACCTTGGAAGTGTTTTGGACCAAAATGGTAAAAGTAGTAGAGAAATACGGGGAAGAGTTGCATTAGGCAAAGAAGCTTTCACAAGGAGAAGACAATGGAGGACTAGCAAGTTGAGTAAGGACGTTAAGAAAAGTCTAGCCAAAACTATGATATAGAGAGTGGTTTTGTATGGTTTGGAAACATGATTGTTGAAACTAGTTATTAGGTGCATGCAGGCTTTTGAAATGTGGGTGTGGAAAAGGTATGTAAAGTTGAAACAGTTGGAAAGGACAATGAAGAGATTTTACTGAGTGACGATAGGGGATGATTGAGAGAAAATTTATCTTGGAAGTGTTTTGGACCAAAATGGTTGAAGTAGTAGGGACATATGGAGGAGAATGGCATTAAGCAAAAAAGCTTTCACAAGGACGAGGGAGTTGATGAATGAAACCTTGAGCAAGAAATTCAAAGTATCCCAATGGGCCAGTCCACCCCTGTATTCTGCCTTCAAAAATACAGGTATACACTACATCAAAAGCTTTGTTATTATGCCAACTATATTTTTCATCAAGTAATTGAATTACCCAAAGTGCAGAATAAGCATTTAAATTATTTGCCGAAGAAAATGACTTCCTTTGGTTTTACAAGTTTTCATGATGAAACCTGACTATTTTCATTGCCCTATTTTCATAGGTAGTTGTGAGATGATTTGGTTGGTAAATTGTTTCTCATATCATCACCTATTTCAATGAAATATTTGTTCATTTCATTAGGATTGATAATAACTTCTGGCTGTTTTTTTCTCTTGATTGCATTTTTCTTACTGAGCCGTATTGATAAGCAGCTTAATTTTTGTTCATTGTTCTTTCAATTAACTTATCTGAATCTGGAACTGGCTCCCTTTCTACCCTGATGTGTACATTTTACACGACTTTGTGCTTTTTCCTTCCTAAAGCACTTAGGAAAAGAGACGCAGAAGAAGGCCAAACCTTTTGGAACAGGAAGTGAACCCATGGCTTAAAAACCTCAACAGATGTAGGTATGTGTGTAAAATGTCTGAAGATTTAGAGAGTTATCAGTTAGACCACAAGATATTTAGAATTGAGTGGTAATATGGGAAGAATAATGAGCAAACCTAAATAAAGGAACAGATGAATAAATTATGCTTCTCTTCCATTATACTCATCTGTTTTGCCCCTGGCAGAAATATATAACAATGATAAAAGGTTATAATGATGACACTACCCATAATACAGACAATCTATAATATATTCGTTTAATGGTACTCATTGCAAAACTATCCCAAATAGACATTATTATAGGTAATCTATCAGTTAAGGTAGGTTTTGGATTAACACAACTACCAAATAAATATGTTGTGACTCCTAATGAAACACAATGCAGCAACCTACTCTGCATCAAGTCCCTCTTCATCTCTGTGTACTTTCTTCCACCCTTCATCCTGTCCAACATCCCTATCCTGTTTTGGCCCTTTTTTCATTTGCCTAACATTCTCACCCTCTATCCCAATCTTCAACATCCCACTGCCGAACAATAAGACCTTCATCAATTTTTCCTGCCTCCTTATGATTTCTTTCAACAATCCCCTCTTCTAATCCACCATACCTAGCACTTCCTCCCTTGTTTCCTTTTGGTCCATTTCACCTTGTCCATCCTTCTCCATATCCACATTTCAAAAACCTCCAATCTATGCATATCGTCCTGCTGGTATGACCATGTTTCCGTGCTGTACATAACTATGCTCTGTAAAAAAGTTTTGACAAGCCTTTTTTTAACATCCTTACTCAACATCCCTATTATCAACTCCTTCCACCTTGTGAAAACTTCTTTGCCTAGTGCAATTCTGCTTCTTACGTTCCCCATTGCTTAAATCATTTTGGTTCAAAACACTTTTGAGATATACAAACTGTTCCACCTGGTGTTTTAGTGCCATCCTCCCATTTTAATGTCAAGCTTAGCCTTTCTCTTTCTGGAAAATCGCATTACCCTTGTTTTATTGATATTGATTCTCATCCCATATCTACAGCACTGAATTTCCAATTTACTCAGCAATGCTTGCAACCCTTGGCTGGCTGGCAAAATAGAGCATGGTCATTGGCAAACATAACTGATTTTAGGACTTCCCGACTAACTTTCACTCCTATCTCCAGTTCTTCCCATGCCTCTTTAATTATATCATCCAGATACGTGTTAAACAGCACAGGTGATTATTTCACACAACAATCAAACTTGGCTTGGAAAAATAACACGACATCTCAAATTCAATCAATATCACAAAAGATAACAAATAAAATCAGTTAGAAAAAAACAATACACTTAAGGGAACTTCCAAAAACCAAACCCTAAAACAAAAAAAAATCCCCATCTCTTTAACATTAGTTTCCCATTAAACTAGAAAATAATCAAAACCAAGCTTTTACATACAATTTGACCCAACACATCAATCAAATTATTATTATATAAATTGTTTACATCTTTTCTCAAAAGTATTTACCCTGTTAGGAAAGGGCTAGAATAGTTTTGCAGGTAAACTGTTTCAATCAACAATTGTTTTATTAAGAAATGAAAATTTTTGCCTGGAATTTTACCTTGACTTTGTAATCATTCCTCCTAATGAAATTCGGATTTCCCATCTCATTCCTTAGTTCTGCCCAAGCTTTCTCTCCCTTCAGAATGCGGAACATTCCACAAAGTCTGCTTATTTTTCTTCTACTTTGTTAAGGTTACCTGCCCAGCATTTTTAATGTTTAAGTCACACTCTCCAGCTAGCAGTTTCAGGCTTAACTTTGTGGAATTCTTTCATGGTGAGGGTGAAAGAAAGATGAAGATGATGTGCAGCATCGAAACCATGGTCATGTTATATTAAAAGTGTGTGGAAGTGCAAAGTTGTTCTTTTTCTTTCACCCTCATCACACTCTCCATCTTCCTATGTTTCCCCAGTACATATCTGGCAACCTTTCTTTGTACCTTCTCCAGATTTGTAATATGTCTTTCTTCGTGTGGGTCCCATACAAAGGATGAGTACTTTAAAAAAAAAAGCATTCTTAGACATGTGCAGGTTGTGGATTAACCTCCTGTCCCTTCAATCTATTCCTAATTTCTGCAATTTACTCATTAGTTTTTCTCAAGTCTTCTCATCAAACGCCTTATTGAAGTCTATGAAACAGCCAAATGCATGCTGATTGTATTCTATATTCCTTTCGATTAGTGATCTCATTACTGCAATGGCATTGCACATGCTTCTCCCATTCCTAAATCCAAATTGATCATCCCCTAAGTAATCATTTGCCTTGCTCTCCATCCTTTTGTTGACAATTGTGAGAACCACTTCAGCTGTGTGTGGAATTAAAATTATAGTTCTGTAGTCCTTATGTGATAAATATATTCAAGTTCTAATACTTCTGGCTTCGACTGGCTTATGCCTTAAGTGGCTTCTCCGTTAGGTATGTTTAACTGTAAATCTGGAGATAAAAACTGTACAATTCATGGTTTATCATTAATCTGAGTGCTTTATAATTCCTAAATTTCATGCACCCCAATGATCTCCCATATAATCCATTCCAAACTTTCCCAAAATTCCCCACTTTAATTTTTTCTCCCTCCCCGTCTCTTTCTCTTCCTCTCACTGCTTCTGCCTCCCCTCGCGCTCATGCGAAGCAAAGCACGCTTATGTAGGTGCCAACCGCTGACGCATCCACTGCCCCTGTTAGGGTTGGGGACAAAACGGTGCCCTACTTTTCCCGTGTTAATCTAATGGAATTTTCGATTTTTTTGACGCCCTTGGCTCGCTTAAACTTGCAAAGAATAAACCTTCCGCATTTGACCCCCGACCCAAAGATTGGCGGAGACGCGCAGTGTTACCTCTACCGTCTGCCGCTTCGACCCCTCATTCTTCCGGCGGTTTCACTCATGTGTGGATTGCGTTGGTGAGAGCTGGATTAAATTTTGCGAAGCAGGGAACAGGTAGGTACGCGATGTCTTCATCCGTTATAAAACTTATCCTTCTCTTTTCCTGTTTGTCCAGGGAAAGTATTGCTTATCTGCCCATTCTTGATCAATCTAACTTTTGTTCTGTATTTTCATACCTAGTTCGGAGGAATGAAATCAGAAATTACTGCGTAGGAAATCAGTGAGTACGTTAGAATGTATCAACCCTTTATCACGAGCAATTCTATCCGGTGCTTAAAATTTTGGAAGGGGAAGTAAGTGGCCCTTGTTTAAGTGACGAACAAACCCCGACACGTCGCCTGGTTGTGTGCGAGATTTTACTACCTATTTCAGAGACTCCTAACTGAATGAAATGATTTTTTGTCCTAATAACTTCCGCTTTCATTACGTCGATTCCTGATGGCCATCGATCTCAGTTCCGGCAGAGTAAAATAGTTGGCAATTGTTTCCTATTTTAAAATGCGCAGAAATTTGTACCTAGTGATTTCATCAAATCGGGAATGCGAATGTAGACAGTGTCACCGATTTTTTCTGGGCGTTGAGTAGGATGGAGCTAACTGTTAATCATATACAACGGCACGCCGTGCTGGTCAATTTGGATTCTGGGAAAGATCAATTTGAATGTATTATTTAAATATTATCGGTAAAATTTAGCAATTTATCTCAGAACTTGATCACTTTACTTGGCTTGAATACAACCTACCACTTGATGAAATCTTATCTCCGAAAATTCGTTTGCAAGCGAGTTTGCCGGCCGTTAGTGATGACTTCACCATCCACTTTAAATTAATACCCTTTCCAACATTTTCCAACAAGTTTTACCTTGACCTTTGTATTTAAAAAGTTTCATCCGAAATGCACACTCACTTTGCTGATCGCTTAAGGCCTTAGCATAAACATAGTCGTATTTGCAGTTGCATTGTTTCGCATCGTTTTAAATATTTAATAACCTGTTCCCACTGCCTTCTCCAGTCTCCCCCTTCCGGGGGAAGGGGGGCTGTGTTGGATTCCAGGCGGTGGTAGAAATTTGCAGTTTACATTGCACAATAAGGTAGAGAGAGAAGGTTTGAAGTTGGGGCGGGTGGAAAAAAATTATGCAACTAAGTCAGATGTCACTGATCTGATCAATTGCAGCTGATCGATTAATTAATTAATTATTGAAACTGAATTGATGCAACTGATCTGACCAAATACAGCCATTAGATTAATTAATTCCACTGAATCGATGCACAATGCCTCTTATTTATCGCGTGCATACTTTCATATAATTACTCTTACCATTGCTGTTACATAATATGAACTTGAAAAGAGACCCAATTTGGGCTTGTGGGAATATTGCTTAATAAAATATTGTGGAAATATTTTAATACAGCTGCTTCGGGTTCTCCTACTGCTCATTAGTTATCCCCTTCCAGAAAACGTATAGTCCAATCAGTGCCGGAAACACAGGTTTCTGTGTTGAATGAACGAGAACCTACAGTAGTAAGGTTTAGCCTAATCACACGCTAGAGTCACTCATGACAGTCTTCCATTATTTTCTGGGCGATGTGTGCATCTTCAAATGTAGGATGAACTGCATGCTTAAAAAAGGGCGGTAAACCGTTTTTTCGACATGTATCCCTCAATAGCGATCAAAAGTTGGAATTTACGCATTTGAAATCATCCGCACCGGCCAGCGTTGAACTTGGTCCGTAGATTGATTTCACCAGTGTGGTGCTCTTATGGCATCCACTTGAATTACGAATATCCAATGTCTTTGTTTCAGGGTATAATGATAGTAATTTATTGGGGAATCACCATCTAGAAAATTTAATATTTAATAATGTTTTTATTCCATGCCTAAAATATTTATTTATTGATAATTACTCGTACACTTAATGCTATACACTTGTATTAGGTTTAATGAAATGCACGACACTATCACAAATCTATTGCATTGAAATATTTTAAGTTTTCAGTGTATTAATAAGGTAGCAGTGATGGTCTGGTTAACTCAAACTCGTGAAATAAAACGCTGAAATAATTTGTGCTATAATACGAGATTGTTCTGTCATTTCATAATTCCCAGAGTAGCACACCGGTCAATAATCGCAGTTAGTGTGATTTCGATTTTCAAAGTCGTTCTTATAAGAGTAACCTTGTAAACAAATATTCGACAGGCGTTTTGGTGTAGTTACTATTGTATACTCATTATAAAGTTTGAGTGTCGAAGAACTGGAATGCCCTACTTAAGAAAATTAAATTAATAATTTTCTTTTGACGTTTCAAATAATGATAATTCTCCCTCACTGAAGAGGAGCCAGATGTTGCTGGCATTTGAATCGGACTTAACTTAGTGGCATTCCATTTCAAAATTATTGGCTTGAAATGTCAATGATTCATCGATGTCGATGGGGCAGAAGTAGAGCTTACCTTAAGTGAATCGTCTGCTTTGAGAAATGACCACCTGTTATTGGAACAAATACCATTATTATCGGAATATGGTTTCCAGTCGCAAGTAAGTGTAACTTCAGTTGTCCGCATTTTGCAATTTCTTATTTAAATATTGCATTCCAAGTTGTGGTTTAATTATGCTGAAAAGAAAATTTATATTAATTCACCGGATTTGTTCGGAGGGAATATAGTGCTCATTAATACTAAAGGCAAAATTTACAGCGAAAGGCTTCTCATTTATTCCTCGACACTCATTTGTGTTTAATATTAATAACATGATTTAGAGGTTCTCAATGTTTATTTTCAATTTTGAGAATGAACCGATGTAGATATCTGGCAAATGAGTGATATGGAGGGGAACTTTATCGACAAATCAAATTCTATGGTGTTATCAGTGTTAAGTGACAATTCTATTCCTTCTCATAGTGATGGCTCTTATTATTTACCAAATAGCTCTTCTAGTTAAACATGATTTTTATTAATGGAATATTCGACATGGCTATAATTTTCCCCTCCCTTGCTTGCATTTCATTTGTCTACTCTGTCACACTTAAGCATTGCATGGCCAATTGAAATACTTTGCATCCACCTAATGTTTTAGCTTTTGATTTCTTTGAACAACCTCTCTTGTCCCCCACCATATCTAGTACGTTTTTCTTTTTTACTTTCCATTCATCTTAGCTTTTCATCTTTCTCCATATTCATATCTAAAAAGCTAATCATGCGTATTTTCTTGTACTAATGACAAAGTTTGTGCTGTACATAACCACACATTGCATCAAAGTTTTCATAAATGTTTTTGAATATCCTAAGATTCCTGCCATTAGCTTTTGGTTCCTTGTGAATGCTGTTTTGTCTAGTATAATTCTATTTTATATTCACTACATGAAAAAACTATTATTATTAACTTCAGCTCTCCCCATGCCTCTCTTACTTCTGTTTACACATACTCATTGAAAAACACAGAGAATAATTTTTGAGGCACTGTCTTGCCGCATAGCCTAATGCTAACTTCCTGTCCATCATGATTCTCCATTATTGCATCTGAATTCCCTGTAGCCCATACAGATGGTGAATGCCAACTAATTCTAACTTCTTTATTAATTTCATTAATTCAAACCAAATTATTCCATTGAACTTTTAAGTTACACGAAACAAATTAATACATCCTCATTTTATTCTCTATTTCTATCAGTGTCCTCACCACTGTTACAGTATGAAGTGTGATGCACATATATTTCCCTATCCTTTGCTCAAACTGATGAAATCATAATCGTTTGGTCACCTATAAATTCTTTCATGGATTATTTCAAGTACCACCTGTGCTGTGTGTGAAATCAAACTTGTTCTAGACCTTTAATGGATGAATTGCTTATATTTTTTTGGATTGGTAACTAGGACTTTGTATTCTGATTCACTTCTTGCTTATTTGTTTTATTTTTAAACCCTCACCTTAACCCAATTTTATTTGGTTAGTGCTAAAACTTTGATTTTTGAAGTCTGGACGTTTTTCCTTCATCAAATCTTCTTATGCTCCATTTTTCTTTACTGAAGTGGCTTGGTATATTTTCACCTACATTTTAAGTGTTCATTCTTGATCCATGAGAAATCATGTATCATTTGATGGCAAATATGTACATTCTCAACATTTTGAAGCTGGCAAATACTGAGTAACTTTTTTTAATACATCCAGAAGCTTTCATTTTTGGTAATGAAACTGCTGTGTCAAACTACTAAAATTTTTCTTACAGATTGTTTTTTTAAAGGTAAATAAAGGTCTTGTCAGTTATCCTTTTTCAGAAATTTTTAGGAGACTCTTATCAAAGTTTTCTGGGAACTTTTGTGTAACTTTTTCACCTACCTATTAAAATTGTTTTTGATTTTGCCTTTGTATTTGAGCCACAGAAAGTAATTTTCAATTGATTCATTAGTAGGTGAACTCCCAAAACTGGGTAAGGTGCACCCTCACACATTTATGTCATTTTGCTTTTTATATGACTGCTAGGTAATTAAATATTGGTAGTAAACATTCAAAAGTACTGTCTTAAGTGCTGAAGAGATGGAAAGAGAACATCTTAACTTTATAAGCAGAAGGCTAGAAAATATTTTGACAAAGCATTGACTTCTGCAGCTGCCAGTTTTCTTTTCCCTTGGTGTTTATATTCCAGCTTTATTGCCATAATATACTAGTAATGCCATAATATAATACCATACTTGCCATAATATACTACTTCTCGTAGAGCCCGCTCAAAAAAACGAAAAACATTCCGTGAATAAGTGCAAAATCTGTCAAAAAGGTGTAAAAAAGGGCATAAGATGTGATAAGTGTTTTTCATGGATTCATACTAAGTGTGCTCAAGTGGAAAGTTATGAAATCTCAGAAGATAGTGACTGGATGTGTACCTCGTGTTCGGAAGAAGAGAAGTTCGCCAAGCATAAGCAGGAGATTGAATCTAAGGACAAAGTTATATCCATTTTAATGAAGGATTTGGCCGCACTTCAAGAAAAAAATAAAAAGTGGGAACTGGAAACTAAGAAATTGGAAAGGGAACTTGCGTTCTACAAAGAAAACGGTCCATCGGTTGTTGGTAAGAAGTTGGCTAAATCAACAACAACTGTCCCTTTCAAATCTAAATTTGTTTGGGAAAATACGAAGCGAAATAACGTTGAAAGTGGTGAAAATGCGAAAAAAAGTGCCTCTGTTACCCCTTTGATCCGGGCTGAAACAAGCTCTACTTCCCCAAGTGTTTTTCAACGCGGAAAAGTTATTCTGAATGAAAGTGAAAATGTAAAAAAAAAGGCCTCTGTTACCCCTTTGATCCGCGCTGAAACAAGCTCTACGTCCCCAAGTGTTTTTCCATCCGGAAAAGTTATTCTAATAGGTGATTCCATTGTGAAACATGTCCATATCACAGGGGTGGAAAAAAAAGTGTTCTGTGGAATCAAAGCTGAGCAAATGAGTCGAAAGGTGGAAGAAATCGCTCAAAATGTGAAAACCAACGAGATAGATACGATTTTTCTTCATGTGGGAACAAACAATCTTCGAAACTCAAGATCGCCTGATGAAGTAATGGGAGAAATGTACGAGCTCATTAGGTGCACAAAGAAACATTTCTCCAAATCAGTTATTGTGGTAAATAGTATTTTACGTCGACGAGATTTCGACCTTAGTTATATCCAAAACGTAAATGATAATCTTAGATGGGCTTGTGGTGCTCTTAAGGTTGTATTCTGTGATGTAAACAAACGTATAAATGATCACTGCTTAGCTCACGATGGCTTGCATTTAAATCGCAAAGGGGCATATCTGTTAGGTAAGGCAATTGAAAATGTAGCAAATATTTGTGCATACAAGGGAAACGGAAAACGGAGGTAGCCCGTGTCAATATAATCAGTACCCCCAATCAAAATACAAAAAATATAGTTGATAGCACAAAAAATTGCTCGGTAAAGCTTCTACATCAAAACATTCAATACATAGCAAATAAAAAGCTGGAAATTGAGATCCTATTGCAGGAAGAGAGGCCGGATTTTCTTTGTATAACGGAGCACGGCCTAAAAGATAATGAAATGAAAAGTCTAAAGCTTAGGGATTATTTTCTTGTCGATCATTTCTGTAGGGAAAGAAACAAAGGTGGCGGTGTTGCATTTTTCGCCAAAACTTGTCTTGAATCAGTAACCAGAGCCTATAAAAACTTAAAAAATAGAATCGGCGAAGAAAAGGGATTTGAAATAACCTTGTGCAAATGGCCCAAGACAAATGAAACTTATTTTTTTATTGGTCTGTACAGATCTCCAAGTTCACCAGTCGATGAATTCCTCAAAAAAATGGATAAAATACTTGAGAAAGTTGTCAAGAAAAACAATAAAATTATCATTGCTGGGGACCTGAATATAGATGTCTCAAAAGATAACAGCTCTACTCAAAAGCTAAAAGAAATACTTCTCTGCTACAGTGTTCAGCTAACTATTTTTACCCCAACCAGAGAGTCATCTCACTCAGAAACTGTTATTGACAACATAGCTACAAATCTACCAGAGCATAACTTCAAATCTCTAGTTTTGGAAACTACTATCTCAGACCATCATGCACAAATTATTGAATTTAACACACACACTCTAACAGATAGAAGTGACAGAGACACAGATACAGTGTACACACGTATATACTCACAGGAAAATATGAATCTATTTAAATGGGAGTTGAAGAGTGTTGACTGGGCAGCAGTACTAAATGCAACTCTAGTTACAAACAAGTTCAAAGAATTTCAATCAATTATTGAGTACTACTGGGATATTTGTTTCCCATTGAAAAAGCTAGCCATAAAAAATAAATCTGCAAATAAAGGATATAATTGGATAACAAATGAGGTTCTGACTGCTAGAAATAGGCTTAACTACTTAACTAAGGCTAGTAAAGTGGATGCCAGTCTGATACCCTTAAGAAATAAAATGAAGTCCGAGTACAGGATGCTGCTTAGGAAAGCAAAAAATGACCATGTCCAACATATTATTTCGAATTCTACCAATCAAACAAAAGCGTTGTGGTCTGTAGTAAATAATGAAAATTCCAGGAAAATATCAGAGCCCGTGAAAAATAAATGCTTCTCAATAACAATTGATGGAAAAGAAATTAGAGATCCTCAAAATGTGGCAAATGAATTCAATAATTTCTTTGTAGATATCATTGGCGAAACAACAGCGCAGAAAAACATTCTAAATGATAGCATAGAAAAATTAATGTACATTAGTGAATCAATTTACTTAAATCCTACCACAGAAAATGAAGTCAGAAATGTAATCAGGAAACTAAAAAACAAAAAATCCAGTGGGCATGATGGCATATCAAATTATCTAATAAAACTTTGTCAAGAATCCTTCACTTAACCTATTACCAATATAGCCAATGAATCATTTCTAACTGGGCAATTTCCTGAAGAATTAAAAATAACCAAAGTTATTCCACTACACAAAAAGGGAGCCAAAGACCAACTGAATAATTACAGGCCAATCTCACTAATTTCATGTATTTCAAAAATACTTGAAAAATTGATGGAAGAAAGACTATTAAAATTCCTCATAAAAAATAAAGTTCTTTCTCAGTCACAGCATGGCTTCACAAAAAATAAAAGTGTAGAAACTGCATGCAGTGATTATGTCACTAAAATTGCCCAAGCTTTAAGTGATAAAAAGCATGTTATAGGGGTTAACATGGATCTATCAAAAGCCTTTGATTCTGTAAAATCTAGCATTCTTTTAACTAAACTAGAACATTATGGTATCAGGGGAGTAGCTCATCATTGGCTTACATCTTTTTTGGAAAATAGGAAACAGTATGTAGAAATTGTCGGAAAAAATGGTGCTACCTACAAATCAAAAATGAAAACTATTAAATATGGTGTTCCACAAGGTTCTGTATTAGGGCCTTTACTTTTCCTGGTGTATGTGAACGACATTGAAAAAGCCATAATCTCTCCAGAGAATAATAACGTGGTGCTCTATGCAGATGACATAAGTCTAATAGCAGGTCATACTAAATCATCTCAATTAGAAATAGACATGTATGCTATGGCGAATTCAGTCGCTCAATGGCTGCATGTAAATAATTTACAACTAAATGCAAGAAAAACAGTTTACTTGGTATTTAGTAATAGAGACCTTCCGTCAAATATTTCTGTAGAAATAGAAAACCAATTGATTACTGAGTTAGAACATACCACTTTATTGGGTTTAGAAATAGACAACAAGTTAAGCTGGAGGTTCCAAATGGAAAAATGTAGTAAAAAATTATGTTCAGCCCTATTCCTTTTAAAAAATCTTGCCAACTACTGTAATACAGAAGTATTAATCCCAGTATATCATGGTATATTTGAGTCCATAGCTCGATATGGCATAGTCTGCTGGGGGAGTTCAGCACATGGAAACATCAACAGAATACTCACACTTCAAAAACGTGCGTTAAGGGTTATATTTAAACTAAATGCAAGAAAATCCTGCAGGGAGTATTTCAAATGTCACAAAATCATGACCATTCCCAGTATATATATGTATAATGTGATATTGTATGCCTGCACGAAAACACCTTCACTGATCAGAAATAGGGACGTTCACAAGCACGACACCAGGGGCAAGGAAAATCTTCATAATGGCCATTGCAGAGTAGCAGTACTAAAAAAAACCCCAGAAGTTTCAGGAAGACTACTGTTTAATCGGCTTCCTGAAGAGTTAAAACGAATACTCCCCCAAGAAAATAAATTCAAAAAAATGTTAAAACATTTCTTTTTAAATAATGTTTTTTATAGCGTCCAAGAGTACACAGAAAGAGCCAATGTAGGAAATTCAACTTTTTTAAATCCTTAATACTCATATATGTCATGTACATTATTATTCCTAAGAACCTGTATACAATTGATGTAATTGAATTTTTGACGAAGCCCATACAATTATGTATTGTTCTATGGTGAATAAAACTATCTATCTATCTATCTATCTAGAAATATGCATTGCCTTTCTTGTTATTGTTCTCATAATTGGAATAGAAGAGGAATCATAGCAGTATTGTGCACTGAATATAAAAGATTTATTTTAATGTTAGAAATGGACGTGATAGTCCAGGGGTAGCACATTGGATTACTGATTGGACGGTTTAGGTTTCATTCCCGAGCACCCTCAGCTTCACCCAAGCTGTGATTATTTTGGTGCCAGCAGTTTCTGGGAAACAATAGGGTGCACAGGAAAAAGATCTGCCATCCTGATGTATGAATTTCACAGACCATGGGTGAACTCTACCATCACATGTCTCACTGGCTTTTGGGTTGATGACTGTGTTCATGGTTTTTTATTCCATTTTTACAGTCAGAATAATATTTTACATGTTAAACAAAATTTACAGTAAACTGTTGTCATATATGATGAGGAAAAGTAAAAACATTGCAATCCTAGTCTACAAACCTAGATCTGTATAGGCAAAAGAATAAATAGGTTGATCTACCTTAAATACCCTAAATTTTCTATCATTTGTTGGAAAACCCCTAATTTTGAGGATTACAATGAAAGAGCAATTTTGAGATGCCTTTTTTTTTGTCCTAGCTGTAATGCTCATATAATATCTTTGTGTGCAATACTATATTCATAGTTGTATGGCAGGTGAATGTGACATGCATTGACCATAGCATACAGGAGTCTGAACTGGTTGCCTTGATCATCATTAACCACTGACAGATATTGTCACAGAGGGAAATTTGGTCACCTTTAGTCGGTAAGTCTGAAAAAAATGTATTTAATCTTATGCAGGGATCAATCTGTCAAATTCACTAAGTGCTTTTCCATTCAGTGTCATTGACTATTATGTGGTGGGAAATCTTAACCCTTTGTTCAGAAATTAATGCATTTTCTTCTAAAATGCATAAGGTACTCATAAAACAAGGCTCTTTGCTCATGTTTGCTCAACTTTCTGTGTATCAATCCTATGCTACAAAAGTTAAGCTAATGCAGCAGTAGTTATATCATGGTGATGAGTGAATAGGAGTGTAAGGCCATCATCGCCAAAATATTTTAGCATGTGTGTCCATAAATGTTGCCTATATAATAGGTGGGTATCCTTTGTAAAGAGTGTAGTTTGAAAATTATTGTAGCAGTAAGAACATCAAGATGGCAGCTTAGCTTAAAAGGCATGTACAAAAATCCATGAACTGATGGGAATCCATCAGGTGGATTAAGTTTAACAACTTAAGGTCCATTTTAATGCTCCCATTCTGACCGCTGTATCTCACTGTGACCAGTTAAGGCCTTCTGTTCTTGAATGATGCAAGTCCATTTTGAGCTTTTTTACCCTACCCCCATTTTTAAGTCTATAAGATTCATGCCCCTTCCTCATTTAATTAATTATCGCAACTATCATTCTCATGCCTCAGAGATGAATAAAAAAGGAAAAAAGTACATATTGGTTCAGAATAAGGTTTTCCCTAAGATTATCTTTTGATCGCTTTGATTGCATGCTTTTATCGAAAGAGAGCATCACCATGTTTTGCTTGTTTTTTGGAATTAAAATGTCTAGATAAATGAAAGGAAAATTTTGGAACTTGAAATAAATATTTTAAGACTATTTTATGAGGATGTTGAGTGATTTAATAATGCTGAAGTAACAATTTCATTAATAAACATTTGTATTGTTTTCTTTGGTGATAAAGGATAGTTAAAATTCTTCTTAATAGGCAGTGGCTGAAATGATGGATTAATTTTTTGCATAAGATTCTCCTAATCCCCCCCCCCCCCATTTTACAAAATCTATGGTGAAACTTGATGATAATGCATGCTTTCACTCCCAAAAGTCTTCTGTAATTTGAAGTCTGCCCCTTTTTTTCTTGTCCAAAAATTACTATCATGGAGGGGTGGGGTGCATTGCCTTAAGCACATTACCTCACTACCCAGTAAACACCTGCTTGGTACTCCTCATAATCCCCTCTAGCATGTTAACCAAGATTTCAGCCTATTTTGAAATCTACGTAGAATAGAGATTGGATGTTATAGTGCTTTTGCCACCCAATTTCATGCAAGTCCGATTGCAGTGCCATTTCCACCAAATTTTCCCCTTCACCCTGAGTATTGTCATACTTTCCTTGGCTTTTAAGCATTGGGCTACATGGAAAAATGGACCTAATTTAACTAAATTTGAAGGCATATTTTTTCATGAAGTTAGCAGTATGAAAAGTAGTCAATCTTATTATTTTCCAGGTGATCATTAGTTATCGGTTCCCACCATTACTAAGCAGAAATGTTCATCAGATCTGTCAAGATTAAGCGGTCAAGTTGTCTGTTTTAAGCCTTTATGGCTTTTATTCCTCTTAAATATATTGGATCACACATTGATGGCTAAAGAATTCTTCTTTTACTGTGTTTTATAAGTAAGCTAATTGAAGTAAAAATAAATTAATACCCGAAGCACATAAAATTTGTCATTGGTACAATGACCACGGCATGAGAAATGTGCATGAGTGAATGTTACTTTAGTTCAATGAGAATATTATTTGGACAGGACTTTATGGATTCATGGTTTGCTAGTGAATAGAAAAAAAGTCTCTGCAGCACTAATTTAGTGATGCTAAGTCTATTATTGATGATACATGCATGATCCTTTTTATGCAGGATGAGGCTGCTGTGCATAATACCAGTGCTTGTCTGTGAACATTTCTGACTCATAGATGGATGACAACACCCGGGAGATGTCTCTACAAAACCTTTGATAAAAGAAAACTACATTAATGATCCAGAGTGGCATTCTTCCTCACCGATGTAAGTTATCTCATGTAAAGTTAAAATGTAATTGATTTAGCATAATGGTCAGGTGAAGCATTTTCCAACATAGCTCCTTTTTTAGACAATCAAACAAAAACAACAAATATGATTTCACAGCTGATAATTCTTGAAAATCGGAAATGTTACTTTTGGATTATCAAAGAGTATGGGTTTTGTGATTAACTGGCAAATTTTAGCAAGACAGATTTAAACCCAATCAAGCTACCAGCTCTCCTACAAGGTATTTCACAATTTTCTTAATTAGTTTTGTTTTACCTACATTTGGATTAAACAAGGTTTAAGGAATATCCTGTATAATATCATTAAAAAAGGGAAATATTTTCGGGTTTCTTGCAAAATATATTTTACCCTATTTACATGATGGCAAAATATAGAGAATGGGGAAGAGTTTACATATCTCGGAAGTGTTTTGGACCAAAATGTTCAAAGTAGTTGAGACATAAGGAGAAAAATTGCTTTAGGCAAAGAAGCTATCACAAGAAGGTGGGAATTTATGATGGGGATGTTGAGTAAGGATGCTAAGAAAAGGTTCGTTTAAGCATTGATGTGGAGCATAGTTATGTATGATGTGTAAACATGGGCATTAACACAGGATGGTAGGCATAGATTGGAGGCTTTTGAAATGTGGGTGTGGAGAATGTGAGATAGACAAAATGAAAAACGAATGAAGGGCTAGTTGTGGTGGAGGAGGAGAGGGGCTTGCTGAGAGAAATTCTGAGGAGGCAGAAAAAATTGATGCAAAGCATAGTGATTGGCAGTGGAATGTTTAAGACTGTGATAGAGAGGAGAATTTTAGGTAAACAAGGGAGGGGGAGGAGCAGAATGGGGATGTTGGAGGGAATGATGGAAGGAAGTATACAGATATTAAGAGGGACTCTGTGGTAGAGTAAGATATTGGGTTGTTTTGTTATGAGAGACAAGATTATTAGGTAGTTATGCTCATCCAAAACCTACCTTACTTGGTAAAGGAGATAGCTTCAGGCGTCACTTTGTGGAAACGATACATATTGCAAAGGAAACACTTGGTTTTTCCACATAAAATATTTACCAGTGTAAAAGAAAAAAACTAAGCACGCTGTTAATATATGGTTTCAATCATAATGTTTTTTCAGAAGCCAAGTGGCGCAGGCTTCCCTTCCTAGGACAGTTGTCTCTCTCGGTCGCTAAAGTGTTACCAAAAAAATGGATAAAGCCAGCCTTTTACAATAGACGCAACTTGCAAAACATCCTCGCAAATAACAAAGACGAAATCCCAAAATCGGAAAGGAGCGGAGTGTACAAGCTAACCTGTGAATGCTCCGCCGTCTACGTAGGCCAGACGGGAAGGAAGTTCCGAGAACGTGTGAAGGAGCACCAGGCCTGCCTGAAGAACGGTAATGGAAAATCTCAATTTGCCAAGCATTTGATTGACCAGAACCATAAGAGTGATTTCAGCGTGGAGTTTCTCCATTTCGAAAGAAAAGGCCCCCGGTTGGACATTTTGGAAAATATGGAGATATTGGAAAGAGCAAATTCTTCCTGTAATATAGTGAACGACGTGCTATGTAACTCCCGGTCACCCCTCCTCAACCTTAAACTCCCAAACTCTTTGTCCTATCTCCACTAACCCCAAGGCGGACCCCCGCCAGGCAACCCTTTCCCTACCATGCTTCCTTAACCTCCCCCCCCCCCTCCCCCCCCCGGAGACTAACCTTGACTCCTCCTTCTCAGTAATACCCCAATCCCGCTCCTTTCCCTCCCCCACCATCTCCTCTTCCTTTCTTACATCCATACACACCACCCCCCCCCCCCCCCACCTCCCCATTCCTTCTGTTATATAAAGAAAGATTTTGGCCTGTATTTCACCTGAAGATGACGCTGAGCGTCGAAACCTAGGTCGTGAATAAATATTTTATGTGGAAAAACCAAGTGTTTCCTTTGCTACCTTACTTGGTATATTACCCAAATAATAACAATGTGATCGCTTGAAAAGAGATGGCTGTAATTTCACAAGGTATTTCCACTTTCCGCTAAGGTAATTATAAAATCCTTTTATTGCTTAGCCATTTAAATATTAACTAAAGATATGATGTCTGGGTGAACTTACTAATTCAGTTTTTAATGATACTAATGGATACCTCAAATGTACTTATTCTCATTCATGGTATTGCTTCAGTAGACTTGAGAAGATACATTGATGGAAGCTTAAAAAGTATTGTTTTGGATAAAAAAAGGTTAACAAAAATCAATAATAATATTACTAAGAATAGTATGGACATATTTAATTTTTCTTGCAATATAGAGTTTACTCTCTTCATGATAGATTGAAGAAAGTTGCCAAAAATTTAACCAGGTATTCTTATTTTCTACACAAGTACTCTTAAAATTTTTTAACTGCCAAGCCAACTTACTGTAACCCAGAGGTAGTATTTAATAATAATAATAATAATTTTTATTTGTCCAGAGACTGCATCATACAAAAAAAAATTGTACACATAGTATAGGACACGTCAATATATACAATAATACACAATGTAAATACATATGCCTATTCTAAGTTTCATGTTCCATGAAATTCCTAATAGAATAGAACAAATTCCTTTGAAGAAAAGCTCTCAATTTTCTTTTAAATAGATAAATGTTTGTGCTGGATTTCAGGTCCTCGTTTAGCTTATTAAACATAAGGAGACCCATAGATTTAGGGCCTAGTGCGGTGGTTCTAGTTCTTACGTAAGTTCGGTGCAGATCATTTTTAGACCTGGTCCCATAGTGGTGAATACCACAACTTGTGTCATACATTGAAAGGTTTACAAAGGTGTACACCAGTAATACATGGGTGACCTTTCTAATTTACAATAAATGAATACAATGGATACAAAAAAAAGGCAGTAATTCTTTGTGCATCAGGGATATTTGAAAGATATAACTAATGGAATATCATACAATGTGATGGCAGAAGATATTAAGGAAAGAATTTTCTACAAAGAAGGCATAAAAAATATTTGTGTAAAAAGAAAGCTAAAATCTTTAGGGAAGAGGTAGCATTGCTAATTAAAAATGGTCTAAGATTTGTAAACAAGAAAACACCAATTCAAATAAATAGACAGCATACATGCATATGGAAAAGAGGGAAAAATGAGTAGTAGCCTATAGATGTGGACAAAAAATAAGCCTATTATAGAGGCTAATTGCAAAATAAAGGTCATTACTTTAAAATAAAACCAGATAAAGTGAAGGAATTTAAGAATGATCATGTGTAGATGAGACCAAAGTTATGAGACGAAAGTTAATGCTTAGTTGCAGTGGAGCCTAAATTTAGAGGCAAAAAAATGTTTACATGACACTGAGTGTGATGAGATAATGCAAAGAAGACATACTGAAGAGGAGGCTGAAGAGAAAAGGGAGGCAAGAAGATTTGCATGAAATTGAAGCGGAAGACGTGAAGCAAAGACGAAGGCTTACAATAAATGAATACAATGGATACAAAAAAAAGGCAGTAATTCTTTGTGCATCAGGGATATTTGAAAGATATAACTAATGGAATATCATACAATGTGATGGCAGAAGATATTAAGGAAAGAATTTTCTACAAAGAAGGCATAAAAAATATTTGTGTAAAAAGAAAGCTAAAATCTTTAGGGAAGAGGTAGCATTGCTAATTAAAAATGGTCTAAGAAGACGTGAAGCAAAGACGAAGGCTTATTTGAAGAGGAGGCTGAAGAGAGAAGGGAAGCAAGAAGATTTGCATGAAGTGAAAGCCGATGACGTGAAGCAAAGATGAAGGCTTATTTGAAGAGGAGGCTGAAGGGGGAAGGGAAGCAAGAAGATTTCCATGAAGTGGAAGGCGAAGACGTGAAACAAAGATGAAGGCTTATTTGAAGAGGAGGCTGAAGAGAAAAGGGAATCAAGAAGATTTGCATGAAGTGGAAGCCGAAGACGTGAAGCAAAGATGAAGGCTTATTTGAAGAAGAGGCTGAAGAGAAAAGGGAAGCAAGAAGATTTGCATGAAGTGGAAGCCGAAGACGTGAAGCAAAGATGAAGGCTTATTTGAAGAGGAGGCTGAAGAGAGAAGGGAAGCAAGAAGATTTGCATGAAGTGGAAGCCGAAGACGTGAAGCAAAGATGAAGGCTTATTTGAAGAGGAGGCTGAAGAGAGAAGGGAAGCAAGAAGATTTGCATGAAGTGGAAGCCGAAGACGTGAAGCAAAGATGAAGGCTTATTTGAAGAGGAGGCTAAAGAGAGAAGGGAAGCAAGACGATTTCCATGAAGTGAAAGCCGAAGACGTGAAGCAAAGATGAAGGCTTATTTGAAGAGGAGGCTGAAGAGAGAAGGGAAGTAAGAAGATTCCCATGAAGTGGAAGCCGAAGACGTGAAACAAAGATGAAGGCTTATTTGAAGAGGAGGCTGAAGAGAGAAGGGAATCAAGAAGATTTGCATGAAGTGGAAGCCGAAGACGTGAAGCAAAGATGAAGGCTTATTTGAAGAGGAGGCTGAAGAGAGAAGGAAAGCAAGAAGATTCCCATGAAGTGGAAGCCGATGACGTGAAGCAAAGATGAAAGCTTATTTGAAGAGGAGGCTGAAGAGAAAAGGGAGGCAAGAAGATTTGCATGAAATTGAAGCCAAAGACATGAAGCAAAGACGAAGGCTTATTTGAAGAGGAGGCTGAAGAGAGAAGGGAAGCAAGAAGATTTGCATGAAGTAAGAGCCGATGACATGAAGCAAAGATGAAGGCTTATTTGAAGAGGAGGCTGAAGAGAGAAGGGAAGCAAGAAGATTTGCATGAAGTGAAAGCCGATTACGTGAAGCAAAGATGAAGGCTTATTTGAAGAGGAGGCTGAAGAGAGAAGGGAAGTAAGAAGATTCCCATGAAGTGGAAGCCGAAGACTTGAAGGAAAGATGAAAGCTTATTTAAAGGAGGCTGAAGAGAGAAGGGAGGCAAGAAGATTTGCATGAAATTGAAACCGAAGACGTGAAGCAAAGATGAAGGCTTATTTGAAGAGGAGGCTGAAGAGAGAAGGGAATCAAGAAGATTTGCATGAAGTGGAAGCCGAAGACATGAAGCAAAGATGAAGGCTTATTTGAAGAGGAGGCTGAAGAGAGAAGGGAAGCAAGAAGATTTGCATGAAGTGGAAGCCGAAGACGTGAAGCAAAGATGAAGGCTTATTTGAAGAGGAGGCTGAAGAGAGAAGGGAAGCAAGAAGATTTGCATGAAGTGAAAGCCGATGACGTGAAGCAAAGATGAAAGCTTATTTGAAGAGGAGGCTGAAGAGAAAAGGGAAGCAAGACGATTTCCATGAAGTGGAAGCCGAAGACGTGAAGCAAAGATGAAGGCTTATTTGAAGAGGAGGCTGAAGAGAGAAGGGAAGTAAGAAGATTCCCATGAAGTGTAAGCCGAAGACGTGAAACAAAGATGAAGGCTTATTTGAAGAGGAGGCTGAAGAGAGAAGGGAATCAAGAAGATTTGCATGAAGTGGAAGCCGAAGACGTGAAGCAAAGATGAAGGCTTATTTGAAGAGGAGGCTGAAGAGAGAAGGGAAGCAAGAAGATTCCCATGAAGTGGAAGCCGATGACGTGAAGGAAAGATGAAAGCTTATTTGAAGAGGAGGCTGAAGAGAAAAGGGAGGCAAGAAGATTTGCATGAAGTGGAAGCCGATGACGTGAAGCAAAGATGAAGGCTTATTTGAAGAGAAGGCTGAAGATAGAAGGGAAGCAAGAAATTTTGCATGAAATTGAAACCGAAGACGTGAAGCAAAGATGAAGGCTTATTTGAAGAGGAGGCTGAAGAGAGAAGGGAAGCAAGAAAATTTGCATGAAATTGAAGCCGAAGACGAGAAGCAAAGATGAAGGCTTATTTGAAGAGGAGGCTGAAGAGAAAAGGGAAGCAAGACGATTTCCATGAAGTGGAAGCCGAAGACGTGAAGCAAAGATGAAGGCTTATTTGAAGAGGAGGCTGAGGAGAGAAGGGAATCAAGAAGATTTGCATGAAGTGGAAGCCGAAGACGTGAAACAAAGATGAAGGCTTATTTGAAGAGGAGGCTGAAGAGAGAAGGGAATCAAGAAGATTTGCATGAAGTGGAAGCCGAAGACGTGAAGCAAAGATGAAGGCTTATTTGAAGAGGAGGCTGAAGAGAGAAGGGAAGCAAGAAGATTCCCATGATGTGGAAGCTGAAGACTTGAAGGAAAGATGAAGGCTTATTTAAAGGAGGCTGAAGAGAGAAGGGAGGCAAGAAGATTTGCATGAAGTGGAAGCCGAAGACGTGAAGCAAAGATGAAGGCTTATTTGAAGAGGAAGCTGAAGAGAGAAGGGAATCAAGAAGATTTGCATGAAGTGGAAGCCGAAGACATGAAGCAAAGATGAAGGCTTATTTGAAGAGGAGGCTGAAGAGAGAAGGGAAGCAAGAAAATTTGCATGAAATTGAAGCCGAAGACGTGAAGCAAAGATGAAGGCTTATTTGAAGAGGAGGCTGAAGAGAAAAGGGAAGAAAGAAGTCTTGCATGAAGTGGAAGCCGAAGACGTTAAGCAAAGATGAAGGCTTATTTGAAGAGGAGGCTGAAGAGAGAAGGGAGGCAAGAAGATTTCCATGAAGGGGAAGCCGAAGACGTGAAGCCAAGATGAAGGCTTATTTGAAGAGGAGGCTGAGGAGAGAAGGGAATCAAGAAGATTTGCATGAAGTGGAAGCCGAAGACGTGAAGCAAAGATGAAGGCTTATTTGAAGAGGAGGCTGAAGAGAGAAGGGAGGCAAGAAGATTTGCATGAAATGGAAGCCGAAGACGTGAAGCAAAGATAAAGGCTTATTTGAATAGGAGGCTGAAGAGAGAAGGGAAGCAAGAAGATTCCCATGAAGTGGAAGCCGAAGACGTGAAGCAAAGATGAAGGCTTATTTGAAGAGGAGGCTGAAGAGAGAAGGGAAGCAAGAAGATTTGCATGAAGTGAAAGCCGATTACGTGAAGCAAAGATAAAGGCTTATTTGAAGAGGAGGCTGAAGAGAGAAGGGAAGTAAGAAGATTCCCATGAAATGGAAGCCGAAGACTTGAAGGAAAGATGAAGGCTTATTTAAAGGAGGCTGAAGAGAGAAGGGAGGCAAGAAAATTTGCATGAAATTGAAGCCGAAGACGTGAAGCAAAGATGAAGGCTTATTTGAAGAGGAGGCTGAAGAGAGAAGGGAAGCAAGAAGATTTGCATGAAGTGAAAGCCGATTACGTGAAGCAAAGATGAAGGCTTATTTGAAGAGGAGGCTGAAGATAGAAGGGAAGCAAGAAATTTTGCATGAAATTGTAACCGAAGACGTGAAGCAAAGATGAAGGCTTATTTGAAGAGGAGGCTGAAGAGAGAAGGGAAGCAAGAAGATTTGCATGAAGTGAAAGCCGATTACGTGAAGCAAAGATGAAGGCTTATTTGAGGAGGAGGCTGAAGAGAGAAGGGAAGCAAGAAATTTTGCATGAAATTGTAACCGAAGACGTGAAGCAAAGATGAAGGCTTATTTGAAGAGGAGGCTGAAGAGAGAAGGGAAGCAAGAAGATTTGCATGAAGTGGAAGCCGAAGACGTGAAGCAAAGATGAAGGCTTATTTGAAGAGGAGGCTGAAGAGAGAAGGGAAGCAAGAAGATTTGCATGAAGTGGAAGCCGAAGACGTGAAGCAAAGATGAAGGCTTATTTGAAGAGGAGGCTGAAGAGAGAAGGGAAGCAAGAAGATTTGCATGAAGTGGAAGCCGAAGACGTGAAGCAAAGATGAAGGCTTATTTGAAGAGGAGCCTGAAGAGAGAAGGGAAGCAAGAAGATTTGCATGAAGTGGAAGCCGAAGACGTGAAGCAAAGATGAAGGCTTATTTGAAGAGGAGGCTGAAGAGAGAAGGGAAGCAAGAAGATTTGCATGAAGTGGAAGCCGAAGACGTGAAGCAAAGATGAAGGCTTATTTGAAGAGGAGGCTGAAGAGAAAAGGGAGGCAAGAAGATTTGCATGAAATTGAAGCCAAAGACATGAAGCAAAGACGAAGGCTTATTTGAAGAGGAGGCTGAAGAGAGAAGGGAAGCAAGAAGATTTGCATGAAGTAAGAGCCGATGACATGAAGCAAAGATGAAGGCTTATTTGAAGAGGAGGCTGAAGATAGAAGGGAAGCAAGAAATTTTGCATGAAATTGTAACCGAAGACGTGAAGCAAAGATGAAGGCTTATTTCAAGAGGAGGCTGAAGAGAGAAGGGAAGCAAGAAGATTTGCATGAAGTGAAAGCAGATGACGTGAAGCAAAGAGAAAGGCTTATTTGAAGAGGAGGCTGAAGAGAGAAGGGAATCAAGAAGATTTGCATGAAGTGGAAGCCGAAGACTTGAAGCAAAGACGAAGGCTTATTTGAAGAGGAGGCTGAAGAGAGAAGGGAAGCAAGAAGATTTGCATGAAGTAAGAGCCGATGACATGAAGCAAAGATGAAGGCTTATTTGAAGAGGAGGCTGAAGATAGAAGGGAAGCAAGAAATTTTGCATGAAATTTTAACCGAAGACGTGAAGCAAAGATGAAGGCTTATTTAAAGGAGGCTGAAGAGGGAAGGGAGGCAAGAAGATTTGTATGAAATTGAAACCGAAGACGTGAAGCAAAGATGAAGGCTTATTTGAAGAGGAGGCTGAAGAGAGAAGGGAATCAAGAAGATTTGCATGAAGTGGAAGCCGATGACGTGAAGCAAAGATGAAGGCTTATTTGAAGAGGAAGCTGAAGAGAGAAGGGAATCAAGAAGATTTGCATGAAGTGGAAGCCGAAGACGTGAAGCAAAGATGAAGGCTTATTTGAAGAGGAGGCTGAAGAGAGAAGGGAAGCAAGAAGATTTGCATGAAGTGAAAGCCGATGACGTGAAGCAAAGATGAAAGCTTATTTGAAGAGGAGGCTGAAGAGAAAAGGGAAGCAAGACGATTTCCATGAAGTGGAAGCCGAAGACGTGAAGCAAAGATGAAGTCTTATTTGAAGAGGAGGCTGAAGAGAGAAGGGAAGTAAGAAGATTCCCATGAAGTGGAAGCCGAAGACGAGAAACAAAGATGAAGGCTTATTTGAAGAGGAGGCTGAAGAGAAAAGGGAGGCAAGAAGATTTGCATGAAGTGGAAGCCGATGACGTGAAGCAAAGATGAAGGCTTATTTGAAGAGAAGGCTGAAGATAGAAGGGAAGCAAGAAATTTTGCATGAAATTGAAACCGAAGACGTGAAGCAAAGATGAAGGCTTATTTGAAGAGGAGGCTGAAGAGAGAAGGGAAGCAAGAAAATTTGCATGAAATTGAAGCCGAAGACGAGAAGCAAAGATTAAGGCTTATTTGAAGAGGAGGCTGAAGAGAGAAGGGAAGCAAGAAGATTTGCATGAAGTGGAAGCCGAAGACGTGAAGCAAAGATGAAGGCTTATTTGAAGAGGAGGCTGAAGAGAGAAGGGAAGCAAGAAGATTTGCATGAAGTGAAAGCCGATGACGTGAAGCAAAGATGAAAGCTTATTTGAAGAGGAGGCTGAGGAGAGAAGGGAATCAAGACGATTTCCATGAAGTGGAAGCCGAAGACGTGAAGCAAAGATGAAGGCTTATTTGAAGAGGAGGCTGAAGAGAGAAGGGAAGCAAGAAGATTTGCATGAAGTGGAAGCCGAAGACGTGAAGCAAAGATGAAGGCTTATTTGAAGAGGAGGCTGAAGAGAGAAGGGAAGCAAGAAGATTTGCATGAAGTGGAAGCCGAAGACGTGAAGCAAAGATGAAGGCTAATTTAAAGGAGGCTGAAGAGAGAAGGGATGCAAGAAGATTTGCATGAAGTGGAAGCCGAAGACGTGAAGCAAAGATGAAGGCTTATTTGAAGAGGAAGCTGAAGAGAGAAGGGAATCAAGAAGATTTGCATGAAGTGGAAGCCGAAGACATGAAGCAAAGATGAAGGCTTATTTGAAGAGGAGGCTGAAGAGAGAAGGGAAGCAAGAAAATTTGCATGAAATTGAAGCCGAAGACGTGAAGCAAAGATGAAGGCTTATTTGAAGAGGAGGCTGAAGAGAAAAGGGAAGAAAGAAGTCTTGCATGAAGTGGAAGCCGAAGACGTTAAGCAAAGATGAAGGCTTATTTGAAGAGGAGGCTGAAGAGAGAAGGGAGGCAAGAAGATTTCCATGAAGGGGAAGCCGAAGACGTGAAGCCAAGATGAAGGCTTATTTGAAGAGGAGGCTGAGGAGAGAAGGGAATCAAGAAGATTTGCATGAAGTGGAAGCCGAAGACGTGAAGCAAAGATGAAGGCTTATTTGAAGAGGAGGCTGAAGAGAAAAGGGAGGCAAGAAGATTTGCATGAAGTGGAAGCCGAAGACGTGAAGCAAAGATGAAGGCTTATTTGAATAGTAGGCTGAAGAGAGAAGGGAAGCAAGAAGATTCCCATGAAGTGGAAGCCGAAGACGTGAAGCAAAGATGAAGGCTTATTTGAAGAGGAAGCTGAAGAGAGAAGGGAATCAAGAAGATTTGCATGAAGTGGAAGCCGAAGACATGAAGCAAAGATGAAGGCTTATTTGAAGAGGAGGCTGAAGAGAGAAGGGAAGCAAGAAAATTTGCATGAAATTGAAGCCGAAGACGTGAAGCAAAGATGAAGGCTTATTTGAAGAGGAGGCTGAAGAGAAAAGGGAAGAAAGAAGTCTTGCATGAAGTGGAAGCCGAAGACGTTAAGCAAAGATGAAGGCTTATTTGAAGAGGAGGCTGAAGAGAGAAGGGAGGCAAGAAGATTTCCATGAAGGGGAAGCCGAAGACGTGAAGCCAAGATGAAGGCTTATTTGAAGAGGAGGCTGAGGAGAGAAGGGAATCAAGAAGATTTGCATGAAGTGGAAGCCGAAGACGTGAAGCAAAGATGAAGGCTTATTTGAATAGTAGGCTGAAGAGAGAAGGGAAGCAAGAAGATTCCCATGAAGTGGAAGCCGAAGACGTGAAGCAAAGATGAAGGCTTATTTAAAGGAGGCTGAAGAGAGAAGGGAGGCAAGAAAATTTGCATGAAATTGAAGCCGAAGACGTGAAGCAAAGATGAAGGCTTATTTGAAGAGGAGGCTGAAGAGAGAAGGGAAGCAAGAAGATTTGCATGAAGTGAAAGCCGATTACGTGAAGCAAAGATGAAGGCTTATTTGAAGAGGAGGCTGAAGAGAAAAGGGAAGAAAGAAGTCTTGCATGAAGTGGAAGCCGAAGACGTTAAGCAAAGATGAAGGCTTATTTGAAGAGGAGGCTGAAGAGAGAAGGGAGGCAAGAAGATTTCCATGAAGGGGAAGCCGAAGACGTGAAGCCAAGATGAAGGCTTATTTGAAGAGGAGGCTGAGGAGAGAAGGGAATCAAGAAGATTTGCATGAAATTGAAGCCGAAGACGTGAAGCAAAGATGAAGGCTTATTTGAAGAGGAGGCTGAAGAGAGAAGGGAAGCAAGAAGATTTGCATGAAGTGAAAGCCGATTACGTGAAGCAAAGATGAAGGCTTATTTGAAGAGGAGGCTGAAGAGAGAAGGGAAGCAAGAAATTTTGCATGAAATTGTAACCGAAGACGTGAAGCAAAGATGAAGGCTTATTTGAAGAGGAGGCTGAAGAGAGAAGGGAAGCAAGAAGATTTGCATGAAGTGGAAGCCGAAGACGTGAAGCAAAGATGAAGGCTTATTTGAAGAGGAGGCTGAAGAGAGAAGGGAAGCAAGAAGATTTGCATGAAGTGAAAGCCGATGACATGAAGCAAAGATGAAAGCTTATTTAAAGGAGGCTGAAGAGAGAAGGGAGGCAAGAAGATTTGCATGAAGTGGAAGCCGAAGACGTGAAGCAAAGATGAAGGCTTATTTGAAGAGGAGGCTGAAGAGAGAAGGGAAGCAAGAAGATTCCCATGAAGTGGAAGCCGAAGACATGAAGCAAAGATGAAGGCTTATTTAAAGAGGAGGCTGAAGAGAGAAGGGAAGCAAGAAGATTTGCATGAAGTGGAAGCCGAAGACGTGAAGCAAAGATGAAGGCTTATTTGAAGAGGAGGCTGAAGAGAGAAGGGAAGCAAGAAGATTTGCATGAAGTGAAAGCCGATGACGTGAAGCAAAGATGAAAGCTTATTTGAAGAGGAGGCTGAAGAGAAAAGGGAAGCAAGACGATTTCCATGAAGTGGAAGCCGAAGACGTGAAGCAAAGATGAAGGATTATTTGAAGAGGAGGCTGAAGAGAAGGGAAGTAAGAAGATTCCCATGAAGTGGAAGCCGAAGACGTGAAACAAAGATGAAGGCTTATTTGAAGAGGAGGCTGAAGAGAGAAGGGAATCAAGAAGATTTGCATGAAGTGGAAGCCGAAGACGTGAAGCAAAGATGAAGGCTTATTTGAAGAGGAGGCTGAAGAGAGAAGGGAATCAAGAAGATTTGCATGAAGTGGAAGCCGAAGAAGTGAAGCAAAGATGAAGGCTTATTTGAAGAGGAGGCTGAAGAGAGAAGGAAAGCAAGAAGATTCCCATGAAGTGGAAGCCGATGACGTGAAGCAAAGATGAAAGCTTATTTGAAGAGGAGGCTGAAGAGAAAAGGGAGGCAAGAAGATTTGCATGAAATTGAAGCTAAAGACATGAAGCAAAGACGAAGGCTTATTTGAAGAGGAGGCTGAAGATAGAAGGGAAGCAAGAAATTTTGCATGAAATTGTAACCGAAGACGTGAAGCAAAGATGAAGGCTTATTTGAAGAGGAGGCTGAAGAGAGAAGGGAAGCAAGAAGATTTGCATGAAGTGAAAGCAGATGACGTGAAGCAAAGAGAAAGGCTTATTTGAAGAGGAGGCTGAAGAGAGAAGGGAATCAAGAAGATTTGCATGAAGTGGAAGCCGAAGACTTGAAGCAAAGATGAAGGCTTATTTGAAGAGGAGGCTGAAGAGAGAAGGGAAGTAAGAAGATTCCCATGAAGTGGAAGCCGAAGACTTGAAGGAAAGATGAAAGCTTATTTAAAGGAGGCTGAAGAGAGAAGGGAATCAAGAAGATTTGCATGAAGTGGAAGCCGAAGACGTGAAGCAAAGATGAAGGCTTATTTGAAGAGGAGGCTGAAGAGAGAAGGGAAGCAAGAAGATTCCCATGAAGTGGAAGCCGATGACTTGAAGCAAAGATGAAAGCTTATTTGAAGAGGAGGCTGAAGAGAAAAGGGAGGCAAGAAGATTTGCATGAAGTGGAAGCCGATGACGTGAAGCAAAGATGAAGGCTTATTTGAAGAGAAGGCTGAAGATAGAAGGGAAGCAAGAAATTTTGCATGAAGTGGAAGCCGAAGACGTGAAGCAAAGATGAAGGCTTATTTGAAGAGGAGGCTGAGGAGAGAAGGGAATCAAGAAGATTTGCATGAAGTGGAAGCCGAAGACGTGAAACAAAGATGAAGGCTTATTTGAAGAGGAGGCTGAAGAGAGAAGGGAATCAAGAAGATTTGCATGAAGTGGAAGCCGAAGACGTGAAGCAAAGATGAAGGCTTATTTGAAGAGGAGGCTGAAGAGAGAAGGGAAGCAAGAAGATTCCCATGAAGTGGAAGGCGAAGACTTGAAGGAAAGATGAAGGCTTATTTAAAGGAGGCTGAAGAGAGAAGGGAGGCAAGAAGATTTGCATGAAGTGGAAGCCGAAGACGTGAAGCAAAGATGAAGGCTTATTTGAAGAGGAAGCTGAAGAGAGAAGGGAATCAAGAAGATTTGCATGAAGTGGAAGCCGAAGACATGAAGCAAAGATGAAGGCTTATTTGAAGAGGAGGCTGAAGAGAGAAGGGAAGCAAGAAAATTTGCATGAAATTGAAGCCGAAGACGTGAAGCAAAGATGAAGGCTTATTTGAAGAGGAGGCTGAAGAGAAAATGGAAGAAAGAAGTCTTGCATGAAGTGGAAGCCGAAGACGTTAAGCAAAGATGAAGGCTTATTTGAAGAGGAGGCTGAAGAGAGAAGGGAGGCAAGAAGATTTCCATGAAGGGGAAGCCGAAGACGTGAAGCCAAGATGAAGGCTTATTTGAAGAGGAGGCTGAGGAGAGAAGGGAATCAAGAAGATTTGCATGAAGTGGAAGCCGAAGACGTGAAGCAAAGATGAAGGCTTATTTGAAGAGGAGGCTGAAGAGAGAAGGGAGGCAAGAAGATTTGCATGAAGTGGATGCCGAAGACGTGAAGCAAAGATGAAGGCTTATTTGAATAGGAGGCTGAAGAGAGAAGGGAAGCAAGAAGATTCCCATGAAGTGGAAGCCGAAGACGTGAAGCAAAGATGAAGGCTTATTTGAAGAGGAGGCTGAAGAGAGAAGGGAAGCAAGAAGATTTGCATGAAGTGAAAGCCGATTACGTGAAGCAAAGATAAAGGCTTATTTGAAGAGGAGGCTGAAGAGAGAAGGGAAGTAAGAAGATTCCCATGAAATGGAAGCCGAAGACTTGAAGGAAAGATGAAGGCTTATTTAAAGGAGGCTGAAGAGAGAAGGGAGGCAAGTAGATTTGCATGAAGTGGAAGCCGAAGACATGAAGCAAAGATGAAGGCTTATTTGAAGAGGAGGCTGAAGAGAAAAGGGAAGAGGGAAGATTCCCATGAAGTGGAAGCCGAAGACTTGAAGGAAAGATGAAGGCTTATTTAAAGGAGGCTGAAGAGAGAAGGGAGGCAAGAAGATTTGCATGAAGTGGAACCCGAAGACGTGAAGCAAAGATGAAGGCTTATTTGAAGAGGAAGCTGAAGAGAGAAGGGAATCAAGAAGATTTGCATGAAGTGGAAGCCGAAGACGTGAAGCAAAGATGAAGGCTTATTTGAAGAGGAGGCTGAAGAGAAGGGAAGCAAGAAGATTTGCATGAAGTGAAAGCCGAAGACGTGAAGCAAAGATGAAGGCTTATTTGAAGAGGAGGCTGAAGAGAGAAGGGAAGCAAGAAGATTTGCATGAAGTGAAAGCCGATTACGTGAAGCAAAGATGAAGGCTTATTTGAAGAGGAGGCTGAAGAGAGAAGGGAGGCAAGAAGATTTGCATGAAGTGGAAGCCGAAGATGTGAAGCAAAGATGAAGGCTTATTTGAAGAGGAGGCTGAGGAGAGAAGGGAAGAAAGAAGTCTTTGCATGAAGTGGAAGCCGAAGATGTGAAGCAAAGATGAAGGCTTATTTGAAGAGGAAGCTGAAGAGAGAAGGGAAGTAAGAAGATTCCCATGAAATGGAAGCCGAAGACTTGAAGGAAAGATGAAGGCTTATTTGAAGAGGAGGCTGAAGAGAGAAGGAAAGCAAGAAGATTCCCATGAAGTGGAAGCCGATGACGTGAAGCAAAGATGAAAGCTTATTTGAAGAGGAGGCTGAAGAGAAAAGGGAGGCAAGAAGATTTGCATGAAATTGAAGCTAAAGACATGAAGCAAAGACGAAGGCTTATTTGAAGAGGAGGCTGAAGATAGAAGGGAAGCAAGAAATTTTGCATGAAATTGTAACCGAAGACGTGAAGCAAAGATGAAGGCTTATTTGAAGAGGAGGCTGAAGAGAGAAGGGAAGCAAGAAGATTTGCATGAAGTGAAAGCAGATGACGTGAAGCAAAGAGAAAGGCTTATTTGAAGAGGAGGCTGAAGAGAGAAGGGAATCAAGAAGATTTGCATGAAGTGGAAGCCGAAGACTTGAAGCAAAGATGAAGGCTTATTTGAAGAGGAGGCTGAAGAGAGAAGGGAAGTAAGAAGATTCCCATGAAGTGGAAGCCGAAGACTTGAAGGAAAGATGAAAGCTTATTTAAAGGAGGCTGAAGAGAGAAGGGAATCAAGAAGATTTGCATGAAGTGGAAGCCGAAGACGTGAAGCAAAGATGAAGGCTTATTTGAAGAGGAGGCTGAAGAGAGAAGGGAAGCAAGAAGATTCCCATGAAGTGGAAGCCGATGACTTGAAGCAAAGATGAAAGCTTATTTGAAGAGGAGGCTGAAGAGAAAAGGGAGGCAAGAAGATTTGCATGAAGTGGAAGCCGATGACGTGAAGCAAAGATGAAGGCTTATTTGAAGAGAAGGCTGAAGATAGAAGGGAAGCAAGAAATTTTGCATGAAGTGGAAGCCGAAGACGTGAAGCAAAGATGAAGGCTTATTTGAAGAGGAGGCTGAGGAGAGAAGGGAATCAAGAAGATTTGCATGAAGTGGAAGCCGAAGACGTGAAACAAAGATGAAGGCTTATTTGAAGAGGAGGCTGAAGAGAGAAGGGAATCAAGAAGATTTGCATGAAGTGGAAGCCGAAGACGTGAAGCAAAGATGAAGGCTTATTTGAAGAGGAGGCTGAAGAGAGAAGGGAAGCAAGAAGATTCCCATGAAGTGGAAGGCGAAGACTTGAAGGAAAGATGAAGGCTTATTTAAAGGAGGCTGAAGAGAGAAGGGAGGCAAGAAGATTTGCATGAAGTGGAAGCCGAAGACGTGAAGCAAAGATGAAGGCTTATTTGAAGAGGAAGCTGAAGAGAGAAGGGAATCAAGAAGATTTGCATGAAGTGGAAGCCGAAGACATGAAGCAAAGATGAAGGCTTATTTGAAGAGGAGGCTGAAGAGAGAAGGGAAGCAAGAAAATTTGCATGAAATTGAAGCCGAAGACGTGAAGCAAAGATGAAGGCTTATTTGAAGAGGAGGCTGAAGAGAAAATGGAAGAAAGAAGTCTTGCATGAAGTGGAAGCCGAAGACGTTAAGCAAAGATGAAGGCTTATTTGAAGAGGAGGCTGAAGAGAGAAGGGAGGCAAGAAGATTTCCATGAAGGGGAAGCCGAAGACGTGAAGCCAAGATGAAGGCTTATTTGAAGAGGAGGCTGAGGAGAGAAGGGAATCAAGAAGATTTGCATGAAGTGGAAGCCGAAGACGTGAAGCAAAGATGAAGGCTTATTTGAAGAGGAGGCTGAAGAGAGAAGGGAGGCAAGAAGATTTGCATGAAGTGGATGCCGAAGACGTGAAGCAAAGATGAAGGCTTATTTGAATAGGAGGCTGAAGAGAGAAGGGAAGCAAGAAGATTCCCATGAAGTGGAAGCCGAAGACGTGAAGCAAAGATGAAGGCTTATTTGAAGAGGAGGCTGAAGAGAGAAGGGAAGCAAGAAGATTTGCATGAAGTGAAAGCCGATTACGTGAAGCAAAGATAAAGGCTTATTTGAAGAGGAGGCTGAAGAGAGAAGGGAAGTAAGAAGATTCCCATGAAATGGAAGCCGAAGACTTGAAGGAAAGATGAAGGCTTATTTAAAGGAGGCTGAAGAGAGAAGGGAGGCAAGTAGATTTGCATGAAGTGGAAGCCGAAGACATGAAGCAAAGATGAAGGCTTATTTGAAGAGGAGGCTGAAGAGAAAAGGGAAGAGGGAAGATTCCCATGAAGTGGAAGCCGAAGACTTGAAGGAAAGATGAAGGCTTATTTAAAGGAGGCTGAAGAGAGAAGGGAGGCAAGAAGATTTGCATGAAGTGGAACCCGAAGACGTGAAGCAAAGATGAAGGCTTATTTGAAGAGGAAGCTGAAGAGAGAAGGGAATCAAGAAGATTTGCATGAAGTGGAAGCCGAAGACGTGAAGCAAAGATGAAGGCTTATTTGAAGAGGAGGCTGAAGAGAAGGGAAGCAAGAAGATTTGCATGAAGTGAAAGCCGAAGACGTGAAGCAAAGATGAAGGCTTATTTGAAGAGGAGGCTGAAGAGAGAAGGGAAGCAAGAAGATTTGCATGAAGTGAAAGCCGATTACGTGAAGCAAAGATGAAGGCTTATTTGAAGAGGAGGCTGAAGAGAGAAGGGAGGCAAGAAGATTTGCATGAAGTGGAAGCCGAAGATGTGAAGCAAAGATGAAGGCTTATTTGAAGAGGAGGCTGAGGAGAGAAGGGAAGAAAGAAGTCTTTGCATGAAGTGGAAGCCGAAGATGTGAAGCAAAGATGAAGGCTTATTTGAAGAGGAAGCTGAAGAGAGAAGGGAATCAAGAAGATTTGCATGAAGTGGAAGCCGAAGACGTGAAGCAAAGATGAAGGCTTATTTGAAGAGGATGCTGAAGAGAGAAGGGAAGCAAGAAGATTTGCATGAAGTGGAAGCCGTTGACGTGAAGCAAAGATGAAGGCTTATTTGAAGAGGAGGCTGAAGAGAGAAGGGAAGTAAGAAGATTCCCATGAAGTGGAAGACGAAGACTTGAAGCAAAGATGAAGGCTTATTTGAAGAGGAGGCTGAAGAGAGAAGGGAAGTAAGAAGATTCCCATGAAGTGGAAGCCGAAGACATGAAACAAAGATGAAGGCTTATTTGAAGAGGAGGCTGAAGAGAGAAGGGAAGCAAGAAGATTTGCATGAAGTGGAAGCCGAAGACGTGAAGCAAAGATGAAGGCTTATTTGAAGAGGAGGCTGAAGAGATAAGGGAAGCAAGAAGATTTGCCAGAAGTGGAAGCCGAAGACGTGAAGCAAAGATGAAGGCTTATTTGAAGAGGAGGCTGAAGAGAGAAGGGAAGCAAGAAGATTCCCATGAAGTGGAAGCCAAAGACTTGAAGGAAAGATGAAGGCTTTTTTAAAGGAGGCTGAAGAGAGAAGGGAGGCAAGAAGATTTGCATGAAGTGGAAGCCGAAGACGTGAAGCAAAGATGAAGGCTTATTTGAATAGGAGGCTGAAGAGAGAAGGGAAGCAAGAAGATTCCCATGAAGTGGAAGCCGAAGACTTGAAGCAAAGATGAAGGCTTATTTGAAGAGGAGGCTGAAGAGAGAAGGGAATCAGGAAGATTTGCATGAAGTGGAAGCCGAAGACATGAAGCAAAGATGAAGGCTTATTTGAAGAGGAGGCTGAAGAGAGAAGGGAAGCAAGAAGATTTGCATGAAGTGAAAGCCGATTACGTGAAGCAAAGATGAAGGCTTATTTGAAGAGGAGGCTGAAGAGAGAAGGGAGGCAAGAAGATTTGCATGAAGTGGAAGCCGAAGACGTGAAGCAAAGATGAAGGCTTATTTGAAGAGGAGGCTGAGGAGAGAAGGGAAGAAAGAAGTCTTTGCATGAAGTGGAAGCCGAAGATGTGAAGCAAAGATGAAGGCTTATTTGAAGAGGAAGCTGAAGAGAGAAGGGAATCAAGAAGATTTGCATGAAGTGGAAGCCGAAGACGTGAAGAAAAGATGAAGGCTTATTTGAAGAGGATGCTGAAGAGAGAAGGGAAGCAAGAAGATTTGCATGAAGTGGAAGCCGTTGACGTGAAGCAAAGATGAAGGCTTATTTGAAGAGGAGGCTGAAGAGAGAAGGGAAGTAAGAAGATTCCCATGAAGTGGAAGACGAAGACTTGAAGCAAAGATGAAGGCTTATTTGAAGAGGAGGCTGAAGAGAGAAGGGAAGTAAGAAGATTCCCATGAAGTGGAAGCCGAAGACATGAAACAAAGATGAAGGCTTATTTGAAGAGGAGGCTGAAGAGAGAAGGGAAGCAAGAAGATTTGCATGAAGTGGAAGCCGAAGACGTGAAGCAAAGATGAAGGCTTATTTGAAGAGGAGGCTGAAGAGATAAGGGAAGCAAGAAGATTTGCCAGAAGTGGAAGCCGAAGACGTGAAGCAAAGATGAAGGCTTATTTGAAGAGGAGGCTGAAGAGAGAAGGGAAGCAAGAAGATTCCCATGAAGTGGAAGCCAAAGACTTGAAGGAAAGATGAAGGCTTTTTTAAAGGAGGCTGAAGAGAGAAGGGAGGCAAGAAGATTTGCATGAAGTGGAAGCCGAAGACGTGAAGCAAAGATGAAGGCTTATTTGAATAGGAGGCTGAAGAGAGAAGGGAAGCAAGAAGATTCCCATGAAGTGGAAGCCGAAGACTTGAAGCAAAGATGAAGGCTTATTTGAAGAGGAGGCTGAAGAGAGAAGGGAATCAAGAAGATTTGCATGAAGTGGAAGCCGAAGACATGAAGCAAAGATGAAGGCTTATTTGAAGAGGAGGCTGAAGAGAGAAGGGAAGCAAGAAAATTTGCATGAAATTGAAGCCGAAGACGTGAAGCAAAGATATAGGCTTATTTGAAGAGGAAGCTGAAGAGAGAAGGGAAGCAAGAAGATATGCTTGGAGTCGTGGCTGAAGACATCAATCAAATATGAAGGCATTTTTAAGTAAAATGGTTGTTGAAGATGTGAAGTGGTGATTGATGTTTATTAGAAGTGTGGGGCTAAGAATGAAGGGAAGCGAGAAGATTGGCATGATTTTCAGGCCAAAGAAATGAAGCAAAGATTAAGGCTTTTTTGAAGAGATGGCCAAGGAATGAACTGAAGGAAGAAAGTTTGAATGAAGTAGGAAGTAAATCATACAGGAATGAGATGCTTGTTTCATGATGTTTAGATATTGTTTTTGAAAAGTAAAAGCTGAAGTTATCAAGTGGTAGGAAAATATTTACATTGCTGAGACCTGTCAATGTCAATTGCAAAGGAGTTGTTTGGACAGAAGAGAAATGATCAGAGGATATAATTAGATGGTCTACATGATGAAACATAAACTCGTTAGAAAAATGAAAATGCAAGGTTAATAATTCCTTTTTTCAATTAGAGTAGTTACATGCTTTCACTAATTGCTAGACAATAATTGTTATCATATTTACATCCATGGCTGGTTTTCATGTCATTAAAAATCAGGTAATTGATACCTATTTAGTTAATTGAGTCTAAAGGATTTAATTGCCCTGCTCATATTTTATTAGCTTCAAATATTGAATGCTTAAATTTACTATTACCACATACAAGGTCTTATACATGAGAAAACCATTCGTGTATGCTGATTTTTCTTAACCCCAGAAGTTTTAGCAAGTTTCTTTGTGCTATTTGGTTAAATATTATCAGTGTATATGTTTATTTTTTAAATAAAATTTTTAATAATTATTTTGCCATGGAATGTTTAGCCCTCCATTTTGATAGATTGTTCAATTTTTAAAGTTTAATTATAGTTGAACCTTGCCACTTTACAAAAGTAAACGATTTTACTCCTCGTGAGATCAATATTCACATATTGAAATTCAGGTTAATATTTTTCCGTATTTAATTATTGTGTTCATTTTTGTACCCTCGCAAAATATAAGCCATGGTATGCTTGAATTCACTAACATGTATTGTGGTTTGTCATCTTGGACCTTTGCTGATTTGCTGATATCTTCAAACGATGATCCTGGTGGCTGAGTTAAGCGATGGAATCTTTAAAAATGCAAGTATTTTACTGCATCACTATTTTTTCTACTTACACATGCCAGGGGTAAAATTATTTTTCACATATGAAATATTTAACACTAGTTAAAAGATATCATAGCAAGCCCATCATAATTTAAAGAGAACTAGTATGTAAATTATTTCAAACTATGTATTAATTGAAGGCACAATGTTTCTGAAAGTTCAAGTCTGCGTAAAAATAACCTCCAAAATGACATTTCTTCAATCCTTAGGGTTGACAAAAAATTTTGAAATTTTATCAATGTGAATGGATATTTTGCTGAAATGGAAATACAAGGGTGGTCCCATAAGTATCCCTCCTGTCCTAGAGATGGCAGTGGTTGTTGAAAAATATCACTGTATTAGAAATTACGCAATCTATAAAGCATATGTTTCAAGTTTGAAGACGTCCCGCTGTTTAGTATTTGTTTGGAAGCCATCAATAAAGAATGTTTTCAGCAAATTTGTGAAAATGGAGAAAATTGGTCATCGTTATGAGATACAATACTTTTATTTGAAAGGCATCAGCGCAATCAATATAAAAGCTGAACTGGATTCTACTCTTGAGTAAGTCTACTCCTTTGTCTACAGCACTAAAATTTAGGTAGTAGAGTTTAAATAAGGCCGTACGAGCTGTCAAGACGAGCATCGCATTGGTCGACCAAACGAGGTGACGACTCCAGAAACGGTGAAGAAAATCCACAAATTGATACTGGATGATCATCGACTAGAAGTGCGGGAGCTAGCAGACATAGTTTGTATTTCAAAAAGTGTGGCACATTGCATATTAACTGAAAATTTGGACATGAGAAAGCCGTATGCAAGATGGGTGCTTGGTTTGCTCACACTCGAGCAAAACCAGTGTCGTGAAGATGTTTCCATTGAGTGTTTAGCATAGTTTTACAGCAACAAAGCAGAATATTTGCGCAGTTTCATAACCATGGATTAAACATGGGTCCATTACTTCGCACCCCAGACTACAGAACAATCAAAACAATGGATTCAAGAGGGAGAACCGTCTCCAAAGAAGGCGAAGATCTCTGCAGGCAAGGTCATAGCGTTGGTTTTTGGGATGCGCCCAGGATAATTTTCATAGACTATCTTAAAAAAGGAAAAACTATCAATGGCGAGTTTTATGCAAACTTATTGCAAGTTCTTTTGTGTGAAGAAATAAAGCAGGAAGCGGTCACATTTGGCTTAGAATAAAATGTTGTTTCATCAAGACAATGCACCAGCTCACAAATCCGTTGTTGCAATGACCAAAATTCATGAGTTAAAGTATGAAATGCTACCTCATGCACTCTGTTCCCCAGATTTAGCCCCCTCAGATTATTTTCTGTTCACAAACTTGAAAAAAAGGTTAGGTAGTCAAAGATTTTACAACGGTTAAGAAGTGATGTCGGCCGTTAATGGCTATTTTGAGGAGCAAGACAATTCTCATTATAAAAGGGTATCGAACTTATTGAACATCGCTGGGAAAAGTGTATAAAGCTGAAAGGAGACGTATGTTGTAAAATAAATGAATTTTTTTCCAAAATATTTGTTTGCTTTGTTGGGTTGGGTACTTCTGGGACCACCCTCATATTCCTTTGTTCTGTGTCTCCAATAAAAATTTGGTGTTGATTGTTCTAATTTTTGGAAGCTGTCCTTTTTAGTGCTAGTGCTTGAGGGAATATCCTTTTTCCTAATAATTTAAAGGCACACTCGGAAATATAATTGCATTTCTTATCTGGAAATTTTGATTTTCACTTATGAAAGTAGAATATGCATCTAATCCTATGAGTCTTTAAATATCTTTAATCATTAGAATGTTTCGCTCTCTCCTTTCTCTTTGTAATTGTGGTTTAAACATTTTAATTTTGAGACTTTTTTATTCCTAGCACTAGAAACTCAAGCTCAAGTTTTAACAGGTCATGCTAATGTTTACTTATTTATTAAAGAGTTTTAAGGTCTTAAAGCTATGATGGATCACTTCATTAACATTTTCAAGGACATTGACCAATCTCTGCCCATTACTAAATGGACAATAGTTATGATGCTAATTAGGGAGTGAGGAATGTTTGTTGTCTAATTGCAAACTATCATATTGAAATGAAGAAAGTAACTTTGTTATTCCACGCACACTTTATTTAAATAATGACTTAAGTTTGACGCTGGACGTCACCATTTAACTTGATGATGATGTCCAATGTCGAACCTAGGACATAATTCAAATAGTATGTGTGTAATTACAAAGTTACTTCCTTCATTTCAATATGTTGTGTAATTTCTATAAATTCACACCTGAGACCACAAATTGCAAACTATCATCTTTTATTTATATGACATGAGCCCTTTCCCCTAATTTGTCTATTTCTTTTCAGGTCGTAACCCTGAACCATTTGAAGACCTCTTGATATAATTGTACTGTGATGAACTTTTGTCATTCAGGCTGTTCATTGTAGATTCAGGGATATGCTCAGTGATTTGCATTTTATTGGTCGTTGGACTTGTGCAAAGTGGGATAGAATCTGAAGAACAATAGCTGCTTCACACCAAAAGTTCCATGCCACATGTGGAAGAGGAAGATTTTAAAACGTGTTTCATGAAACCTTGCAAGATGTTGCTTTCAAACAGAAAATTTCAATCTCCTGCAGTATTCTCCTGGGTATCAATGACTGAACTTCTGCTGCATGGCTGACTGTGTGGTTGAACATAGTCCAGAGTGAATCTGATGTCACACAATGCATTGTATTGCATGTTTTTCAACATCAGGATTTGTCTTGGGTTCTGTTTACTGAGACCCACAGCTGCATTGACTGAATAGTTTACTTTTCTCTCAAATTGAAACTGTAAAGAGGGCATTGTTCTATAACTCTAGAATAAAAATTTTGGCATTCCACCTTGATTTACCCTTGTCCATCCAGTCTAATTTGGTGAGTAGTTATGGTGTTGCGCACATCCCTGCAGATGGGAACCTGGAGCTTGATTTGACAAATGTGATGGCAGGTAAGGCAGATTGTTGCATACATGACTCAATTATACACCAAAGAATTCCTAAAGTCTTAATTTTTCTCATTAGCAGTACAGGTCAGGAGAAATGGAATAGACAGTACGACGTTAATTATATATTCCATTCCTGAAATCAATTTCGTATCCATTTTAGATTATTTCATTTGATAAGATAAAGGGGTGATTTTAAACTTGTCATTTGCCCAAGTTTCCATTACTTACTGCTACTCAACATTTAACCCAGCAATGTACATTTTACCTAATTTCACCCCAAAAGAAGTAATGGAAATTCATGCCAGAACATTGGCTATTAATTTCAATTGTTGTTTAACAGTTGATAAAATGAATGGTTTTTACTGGACCAAGGGATCTTAATACACGTGTAAGAACCAGGAGGACAATTCCATCTCTTGTCATTTGTAATTATTGAATGAAAATTATCATGTGGTTTAAAGCTCGTATAATAATAATGGTAATACTTTATTCACTTGGAAAAATGGTACAACCATGTTAAATGTTATTTAACATGCAAACAGAAGTTCTTAAATGCAATGAAAATTATCACAAAAGAATTCATCCAATGAGTCAAGTGGGTGAGCAAGTAACCAGGTATATACCCTATTCTTGAAACTCTGAATACTGTCCAATTTCAACTGAGTAGGCAAACAGTAAAGTCGTATGTTCATATTATGAAATGCGGTGTAAGTTGAGGATAAACTACAATTAGTAGTATTTAGATTTGATTTAACTCTTGTGGAGTAGTTATGGATATTAGATATTAATTGGTAAGTTTCTCTATTGACTTTTACATGAATCAGCCTTAAAGATATAATAACTAAATACTTGATACCATGCCTAATAAAAAAAGGTTTGCAGGAATAATGTGATGATATATTAGCAAGAGAGCAAATGGCTCTTTTCTAGTAGTAAAATTTGTTTAATGTGTGGGGAATGACCCCATAACTCAATACCATAATTCAAATGACATTTAAAGAAGGCATGAAGTGTTAAATGATACTCATTTGAAATGAGGAAGAAGAGCTTTCTTAACAAATAAATGGCTTTACTCAGTTTATTTAAGGTCTGACTGATGCGTGTCTCCCAGTTAAGTTTTGTATCTATATTTATTCCTAATATTTTATAAGTTTCAACATTGGTTATTCTTTATTATAGAAAGGCCCTAGACTCTACAAGAGTTATGTGACATGGTTACGTAATGCAGTATATTTCTTGTTTTACTTTTGAACTTGGTTGGTAATTTAATTTATATTCCAATTTTTGTAGGTACAAAATGGCTCAATGCATGTGGAAAGAATCTGTAATTGTTTGAAAAGATTTTGGTAACCGTCTCATTCTACATAGCACTAACTGCCCATTTCTGAAGTATACCTCTCGACCGCTACCTTGCAGTTGAATAATTGAAAGTACTTGAATCTCATGCTTTACTGTCTCATTGTGCTGAAACATTTTCTGATGACCTCAATAAATAAATATATTTGCAGGTGTGCATTATTTTGAGATTTTTACTCTTCAAACCTACATCTTATCTTACCTCTTATTATATTAAGCTGATGTTCAATTTTAAACATTCATGTCAACTATGAAAACAAAAATTTGGTTACAAGTTTAAGCAATGTAAGTCTAGTAAGTTCTTGAAAGCTGTTGGGCTTGATAATAGATTGATAAAACGTAGATAAGAAATATTTTTTTATAAATAGATTATTCTCAAATTGTGGAGATTGAATGCTCTCCTTTGCATTCTTTTATACTATGAAATTAATTAACAACCTCCTCTCTGTTGCATCATCGAGCCGAGTTGCTTTGTGTAGTTGAGTACAGAAATGAGTTTTGGACAAATGAGGTAGTGCAGATTATGCAAACAAGAATGGAAATCTGAGAAGGTTAAAAACTGGATTCATAAAGGGAAAGGCAGGCATACAGTTTGCAACTCATGCTACCGGCAATCTTTTGGGTGAAATCCTCTCGGGTCTCCCATTGGGTTAGTGTCCCCATAGCTGCCGATGTTTCAATAACCGATTTATCTTCCTCGGGGCTTCAGAATCCTATGGATACAATAACCCAGTGGAAGACCCGATAGGATTTTACTGCCCAAGATCTTTCATGCAAGTAATCTTATTCTAGGGAGTGAGTCAAGGTGTATCACAAATTATGCTCTTCATTTGTAATTTGACAGTTGTAAAATTTGTACTGTTTTGACTAATGCTTGAAATAATACTGGTTTTCCGGCTTATAAAACACTTTTCAACTCCAAAATGTGACCTAAAAACAGCCTGCGTCTCATGGGCCGGGCTACACGGGTATAACAATGTTGATCTATAAGCGCAAGCCGATTCGCCGGAAAAACTTGTTTTCCCGCGTAGAAAATGGTTTCCTTGGTTACAAATTTCAGCAATATCACTGCTTTGAGTCTGTAGTATGCAACAGTTTAAATATTTCGTTGAAGGTACTTGGTATAAATATTTCTGAATTAATCTTCAATGTAGTGCGTTTTGTTCACATGTGGTGCTGCCGCAAAACTCGATATGCTTTCGCTTGGCGGTTATGTCGCTCTGCTTATACGTCGTCGAGCGATTCTGGAGTCTACAATCATTTAACCTCTCGTAGTGTGAGGGTAATCCATAGAAAATTGTTGCTTTTAATAAAAAATTCGATAATATCAATTCGTAAAACTGATTTATGTATGTACGTACGCTCATGTGCTCCTCAGTGGTCTAAACTGCCACTTAAATACGAAAGAAATGTTATAAGGCTGACTAACTCATGACTTCATACCGAAGGGAAGAATGAAACGGCCGTCGATTTCTAATATTTGTATTTGAAAAAGTCCTGGTTGAAATTGATACTCGTGTCTGTTCCGTAATGTGAAGTTAGCAATGCACTACATCGCAGGGAAATTGACATTGTGTTTGAGAAAACCGAAGTCAAAGTAACTGCGACGGTGATTTAGCAGTTATAATGAATAAATTTATGTGATTCTACCATGAATAAGCGTTGATATACTTGCAAGTGATAATTTTGTAATATAACTGTTAAGTTTTCTTAGAAAATAGTTTACATAAAAAAATTTAATCCTTTTCTGTCTTCTCTAGTATTTTATGAAAATTCTAGCCGGAAAAATGAGTGCACGTTACGAGCAGGGAAATACTGTATTTATGCTGACAAATATGATTGTCAAGAACATGGATAATACTCCTCGGGAGTGTTGAATTGAGTGTATTTGTTTTGTCATTTTAGTACCGTGCAAGCCACCGCTAGGGTGTGTGGCAGGGGGTGATTGCACTTCAGACTAATTTTGACCCATTTAACAATTCTACACTTAATATCTATAATTTTATTGACATGATCGCTCCTACCGCAGTATATTAGGAGAAATGATGCATTTTCAACATCATTGGTAAAGAGACATCCTTCCAATCGAGCCGCATTAAATTTCGTCTGTTTTTCTCTTTCTGGCGCCATTTCCAAGATATAGCGTTTTAAAGATTTCTCAGATTTTCGCAGTCGAAGCTGCAAGAAATATCTGCCAAACTTGAAAGACGCTATATCTCGGAAACGGTGAGAGAGAGAGCACAACGGACTAAATTTGCAAAGAGATTAATCGGATTTTTGCGTATCGCCATGCCGCAGAAGGGAAGAAGACCCTGTTGAGGGCACAAGATAACAGTTCTGTTGAAACCGTTATTATGAACATATTCAAGTAATTTACAACTATGTGAAACAGGATCTTAGTTGGTATTTTAACTCAACTTTAGAAACCTAATAAAATGTTGACAACAAAGTTAAAGTATCTATTTTTCATTTGTTGAACATTGTGCCAATTATTTTGTATTTTTTTATAACAAATGTAAATAAACTCAGCGTCAATATTATCACTAAGTGCTCTATTTGTCATCCCTCATCAGCTTTCAGGCAGTAGTGTCTGTCGTAACGGAATAAATATTCGCTAGCCAGTTGAATATACTCTGTTGAAACAATTATTCCTTTCAAATCCCTTGAGATTCGTAGCAATTAACTGCAAACTTAATCATAAATCAAACACTCATTAGGATGTACATTCTCTTTAGCATACAGTTGTACAGGGATAAATGCGAGATCACGTAAATATTTCAACAAATGTGAATTAATCGTTAGGGATTTATTTCGCTGAATTCTGGTAAAGTCATGACTGAATATTTAATACTATTACACAAATTTAGCTACTTTTATACTTTCAATTCTGGAGGAATTACTACGGTGAGTTTACGATTCATTAATTTTACATATATACTGCAGTCGTACAGGAAGTATTACGAGGCGATATGACCGTTATCCAAGATGCGTAAAGGAAACATTACTAATTAGCATTATTCACGGAATTCGTGTTTCCATGGAGCAGCAATAAAGAAATGTTTCATGCATTAGTATTGGTGTAAATAATGACTTTATAACCGGATAACGTTCAAACATCCTGCTAATGATAGTATTAACTGGTTTTATGCGTTGAATCAGGGTAAAATATAATAACAGGGGTCAATGAGGAATTTTTAAAAAGAAGTTGTAGTGGCATCCTGTTTCTGAGAGGATTAGCCTGTTTCACACTTTGCCAAAGATTACATATTAGTTGCCCTCCGCCCAAGCGGACGGCAACTAATATGTAATCCAGGGCCGACTTTCCGAAGGGCCCCAATTTGAGCGGCAGGTTGTGGAGACCTAAGGGAGCAATTTGTTTTGAAACGTAATAACAGTTCTCTTAAAATACAATTAAATTGGCTATTTGGGAGATAAAAAATACATTGGAAACGAATTAAAGAAACAGCACATCATGGAAAGCGTCTCGCGAGGGTCATTGACAGCCCCTGGATCCGGCACTGCCCACAAACCAACGTCATTTTCTTCCGGTAATGCCATCCTAGGCGTATAAATTAACGTCAACCTGTTTGGAAGGAACATGGCGGCCCTGGGGATGCCGGCCCTGGATATGTCCCAAAGTTGTTTCTGATTGAGGCATCGTAAGGGGGTGCGAAATCTGATACCCCCCTTTTGGATTCCCCCCCAAATTTCGCCCGTTTTGCTGTATCTCTCACCGTTTCTGAGATATCGCGTGATTAAGGTTTTTCAGTTTTCGGTATGCCAAGAGGGTCAAGGCTAAAATTTTTCGAAAATTCAGAAAACCTTTAAGACGCGATATCTCAGAAACGGTGAGAGATAGAGCTAAATGGGCGAAATTGTTGAGGTTCACCACAAGGGAACACTCGTATTTAGTCTCCGCTCCGATGGTCCAATAAAAAATGAAGTTACGGCACACATCCAGGGCCGCATGGTCCTTCCAAACAGTGTGAAGCAGGTCTTAAAAAGAAGGTCACCCATTGGGGACCTCAAATGTGTGGTCCGTTTTGCTCTATCTCTCACAGTTCCCAAGATATCGCGTCCTAAAACTTTTCAAATTTCCGATAGCCCAGGAAGAAAAAATCGAAAATTAAAATAACCTTCAAGACGACTAATTACAGTAATCAAACTACTATCACAATTTTAGCTCTTTTCAGGAGAGATAAAACGGCTTAAGGAAGGGAAACTAATTATGAATAAGCAGTATTTAACCTTCAATAATATTTGTTAAGACACGTGCCGCTGCTGCTGCGTAACGACTCGACGTACATAAACGCAACACCGCTCGTTTTAGTCGTCAGATGTGTCGTTAGATGGCGCACTGTGTCTCGTTTCAATCTGTTGAACGGTTTGCGCAGAATAAAATCAGTCCGGTCTTTTCTTGATCACACCTTGTTTACAAAGTCAGTATGATGAAGCAATAAAAAGTGTTTTGCATTACTTGAATGAGATTTACATTCTTTGATATTATTTCCGTATAAGATTGAAGATTTTGCGTATTGAAGTACATGCCTCGATTATTATAGTACTTAGGACCTAATTGTTTATAACAATATGGCATTTATAGTTATGTTTCGTCAATTTTATCGGCATTTTTATGGATATGGTAAAATGGTATAAGGATACCATGATTTATATTTTTGGAAGTAAATGTATGTGAATGACTGGCTAGCTAAATTCTATGTTGATGCCACAAAATCTGGATGAGTATTTGACTTTCAATCTACGTTTCGAGAAATCATACATTACTCAATTAATTAGGCTTTATAGAGTGACGGGATTGACATTAACTTATTTGATTATCAAATAATGAATTTCTCTTGAGTATCGAATGGCAAATAATGAAATGAAGGGTGGGTGGCAGGGGCTGATCACGGTAGAAGGGAAGATGGAACGGTTTAATGAATGGTAGGGCAGGGGCAGCGTTAAATAAAATAAATGAAAATATCTTTGCTTGAGTTTTTTTTTATTTAAAAACCATAATAAGCCTCAGCCAAAACACTTATCATGATCCCATTCAGTATTTTCATAAAACTTTACAAAAATCCCCCATTAATTTTTCATTTCCGCAATTTGCCACATTCAACTGGCTGTTTTAATTCCATAATGTTGAAACAATTGATGAACTCTCATCTTCATCTGAAGGCCTAAAAGGTAAGTCCTTGCCGAAAAACCTATCTAAAATATCGGCAGAAGCAAAAACTTATCGGCAGATGCTTCAGAGGTCCCATAGGCATGAGACCTCTGAAGCATTCCATCTGCCCACAAAATTTTTGTAACCATCGTCTTCCCTGTCAAGTCTACCCTGTCAAGTCTACCTTGTCAAGTCTTCCCTACGGCATCTTCATCTGGCAGTCCCGTGCTACAACGGGGACGAGGGATCAGATTCCAATGACCTCTGCGGATCGGGATAGTGCAGTGGCTAATATACTGACTTCGCACCCAGAGGGTCCGAGTACAATTCCTGGAGGCGGCAGATTTTTTTCAATGGTATCCTGATTCCTACTTGAGGTGCTTTGTGGCGAGTATTTTATGTCAGCATGCCATCCATTGGATGGGGCGTTGAACTTCCGACCCCATGATGCCTTTCGTTATGAGTAGGCTAATGCTGACACCAAGTTTTTCTCTACCATCCCTCCATTCTCATCCATCTCTAATGGTACAAATGAGCTCAACCTCCCCTTATCACTATGACTACTCGAATGGCCCTCAGGTCGAGTGCTGGCCTACAAGATTTTCACATTGTTGGCAAAGCAGGGAAGTGGAGCAGGTCACATCACGAATAGGTGCAATTTTTTTATAGGTAGGGAAAGAGCCTGGAAACAATGGAAAGAGCCTGTGTATATGTTGAAATATTACCATTCCTGAATGTTAGTGTTGTGAAGTAATTTAGTGTATTTCAGACATATGCTCCAAGAAATTGGTCAGTCAAATACTTAGACATTGGAAATATTCAATGTTTATCCATGATATAGAATAATACCAATCTTAGCTGTAACTGTCAGACACAATATTCGGGAATGTGAGTTTACGTTTACATCACTTGTCTGATCTTAATTACGCGTTTCATTTAATATTTACATGCACTCCTTGTGTTAGAATGGGATGCATTATGATACCACTGAATTTAGTATACAAACTAAAAGAAGGCAAATAAACAAGGACAATTGAATTCAGGGAACATAAATAAAATAAATTTGCAAAGTAGGGAGACCAGGAGAAAATAACTCTCTTTGATGACATGAGTATCAAAAAATATATAGGATATAAAATACATAGAATTCCTATTGAGTTGATGCATACAATTTGAATTTTCCTCATTTCTAGCTCATAAACTGCATTAACAAACCACCTGAGCCTAAAAGTTGAGAGAAGGCATGCAGCAGTTATAGCATCATTAGTGGCAAGAGACAATTAAAAAAAACACTTATGAGTTCTCATGCCATGCATCCATCATGGTGGCAAAGGTAACAGGAACTCAGTAGAGTAGCTTCTTCACATTAAGGACTGCCATTTGCTTCTAAAGGGGGTTTAGGGTAAGAAGTAGTATTCCATAGTAATAATTCTAATTTGATTGAAGTATATTTATTGTCAAGGAAATTGAATTCATCAATTTTACCAACTACTTGAGATCTTGATGTTAGTTCCTTAAAATTGGAATCTATTCAAAGTATTTCAAACATTTCATTTAATTTATCCTTTGATCTTACTACCTTCAGAAGGGCATCATAAAGTGAATTCTTCCTAGTATGGCATTAACAAACAAGAATGGAACTTAGTGCCCTATGAATAATTTCCAAAGTTCTTGGTCGCCTTGACTAATTCCAAAGTAGAGTCCATTGGGCCATTGCTCAACAGGGGATTTTTCAAAAAAATTGTAATGGTTATTGCTTTTGGTTGGTCTGTAAATTTGTCTTCAATTCTGCATATGTATTTTCTATCTCCCTTCATTCCAACCAAAATGCCTATTCTTTTCTTATCCCTAGCTTGCTTGCCAAACATTCTCTTCCCTATCAGTCTTCAAAATTGTATCCTCAATTAGACCCTGCTTTATATAAAAGTTTTCCCTGACCCTTCCTTAATATCCAACTCAAAATCTGTCATCAAGTCATTCCTCCTCATAAAAGCTCCTTTGATGAACACAACTCTTCTCATATCCCAACTACTTTGACTATTTTAGTCTAAAACACTTTCAAGGTAAATAAACCTATCCACCTGCTATTGCTTTTGTTCTCCTGTTTTAACATCTTAGCCTTCCTATTTCTCAAAAACCACATAACCTTTGTTTTGTTTACCCATATCCTCATCCCATACTCATTACCCTGACTTTCCAATGTGCCCAGCAATGTTTGCAAACCCTTGGCTGATTGGCATACCAAAGCTTGATCATCAATAAACCCAACTGATTTTATGAATTCCCCACCATTCCTACCTCCAGTTTGTCCCGAGCTTCCTTGAACATTTCCTTCACACATACAATGAAAAGTACTGGAGATAATGGACACCCCTGTATACCCCTATTCCTAACACTTTGCCATTCTGGCCATTCTGATTCTCCATACATGCTACTCGTACCCAAGCAGTCTGAGACATGTCCTGGTTGCACATAAGTCTCCTATGCCCACAATTCATTCCTATCTTCTTGAATACAATACAAAAAAGTTCTACTAAATGTTCTCTACCATAAACCTAAAAATCTATGAAATGAACAAATATATCCTGATTGCATTCAATTTCCCTCTCTATTAGTGGCCTCATTACTGCTATGTCATTGTGTATGCCTGTCCCCTTGAAACCAAATTGATAGAGAGAGCATTAGTATTAGTTGTAGCATTACAAGTAGTCATTTACCCTACTATCCATCCTCTTACTGATGATCCTGAGTACCATCTTAGCTACATGCAAAATCAAACATTACTCTATAGGTCTCACAGTTCCCTCTTTTGATCGGATGGGAATTAAAACTAATCTAATGAAATATTCCTGATAAATTCTTCCTTCATAAATGCTACTAATTACCACATAAATATTTACTCTCATGTTTTCCTAAACCCTCATGTTGTTCCTTGGGGATGTTATCTAACCCCACAGCCTCAGTTGATTTCAGCTCCCTTAAAACCCCCTCTATCTCAAAATAAGAATGTAAGTATGCTTCAGCCTAAGTTAACCAATCTATATAATATTCTTTTTCAATGCTTGAAAATTGCTGGCATATTATCTTCAGCATATGGATCCTATTTGTATTCTTGCTATCTCTCTTGGTTTGATTAGGTAATAATTATCCAGACTTTTCTGTAATTATTTGCATTGGTTTTCCCTTATTACTTCCTGAAAGTGTTTTCACCTTCAAGTGCAGCACACCAATTTCTCCCTTCCTTGGTTAAATCCCCATATCCTTGCATTGCATCTTTCATTGCCTTTCTCGTTCTAATAGTTTCCCACATGAGTTCATTATTTCTCTCTCTGTACCTCCTTTTGCTTGATTCTGTGCTCATATTCTTCCATCCCCCTTTCTCATCTACCTTCCCAATCATCTCCTCAGTAGTCCATGGTTTCCTTATACATTTTCTTCAACTTCTCATAGTTTTGATTTCAGCTTATAATTTTCCTTTTTTTTTTAACTCTCATCTTTCTGCTGCTATGGACATCTCTCCATCCTTATTTCTAAATGCTTCTACTACCTTCTATAAGTATGTTCTTTTTATCCTTCTCATTTCAATTGCATTTAATTTCCTCATCTGCCTTATCAGTTTTATCCTTGTGAATCTGGCATCACACTTCATCAATTATGATCTGAAGAAAACTCTCAGCAGTTGAAATTTGAGGGCCATTGAATAAATAGAATTCTGTAAAACAAATATCTCCTTTTTAATATATTTTGAAATTAGCTACTTGATAATTAAGGCAGGATTGGCAGGAATGCAGTGGATTGAGCACTGGGTAGCCTGGCTTTGCTTCCTTCGAATGCCTTTGGGCACCCTCAGCTTCATCTAAAATGAGTTATTTATCAGGTACCACATCTTCCAGCAAAAGCATAGGAGACAGGGAAAAGAACAGGTCCCTTTTACTACCCTGAAGTGTGAATTTCACATACTGTTGGACTTGGTACAAGGTGAGGTTCACCCTCACCCATCAAACCAATCTTCAGGCTGATAGCTCCGCTTAACTTCTTAATTACATGCAATCTAATATTCCAGGAAATAATTGATTTTTGCAATCACCCAATCAATTGTAGCACCAAAAAAACTGCAATGTTTGATATACCATCGGAGGGCATTAGTGGGCACATTTTATTGATTCTGGGGTTTCTTACATTTATATTTTCATTTCAATCATTACCACCTTTAACTAATTCCCCTGAATTAACCTGAACAAATCAATTTCCCAGTTTCTTTCCTGATTATTGAATGTCCTTCTGGATATATTTTTTTAATGGTCACCTAAAGGAGAAGACCACAATTAAATGGGTCAACTTTAGCCAGCCTTGTTGGAGTGGTTGTTTATTTAGGTAATACTTTGGCCCAAGTTACTACCATGGATGCACTTGACTGATTGAGTCTGAGATATTGTCATCTTTCAAGTTTAAATGTATAAGGTATGTGTGCATGTTCATGTATATTCCCCGCTCAAACTAAAATCCAGGCTGTTTTGCACCATCCCCTAACCCCATGATGCTGATAGCCTGACAGTCTTTATAAGATAGCTAAAATTCTATTTATTGTATGATCTACTCGAACAGCGAACCCATTGGCAATGGTCAATCATGTGAAACAAGTATGAAAAAGTGCTTTACTGGTTCATTATGACCCAGGGGTCTTCACTTTCCTTTCTTGCAATGCACCACCCTTTGGGGTTGGTGCTGCAATTTCATATGATGCTTGACAACCGTGAACTAATGAATTCTGTTTAATTCACATGTTCTGAATCATGCAAATTAATCAAGGAAGCTTTGATAGTTGTTTTCAGAGCTCTATATATTTGAAATGCATTTGTTGGGATGTTTTCTCACAAATTTTAGAAAGAGCAAGTTAGTTCTATCAATTGTAACAGACAACTGCCTGATGTAACATCCCTTAGAGTTGCAAACTGATTTATATACTCATACAAATTCTGATTATAGATTTAAGTAAAAACCTCCTCAGACCATGGGAACACAGACTTTCTAAGCAGGATTCCCAAGCAGAGATAATGCAGAAGATTAATAACTTCCAGATCCAAATTTTAATTAATAGGTTTGCATCAAGAAGTCCCCATCCGACATATGGGCACACTTGCATTAATAGCATATTTGGTTTTTGAGAAACATTGGGAGAGCTGCCAAAAGAAGGCCAGTGGTACTACGAAAATGATTTGCAAGATTTTCAGTCTGGAAATGTAAAACTCAGCACTCCAAACAGTACTTTACCAGAGGGTATAATGTCCTATAGAGAAGGGATACCTACCTATAATTACAGGGAATGAGAAAAGGTTTAAGGGGTAATTTTGACTTTCATGTTCATGTATGGCTTAATTATAAAGAGTATTAACTCTTCAACCATTTCACAGCACCTTGAATGGGATTTCCTATTTTTAGGGCCTGATATCATGGAGAAATTTGGATCAAGTTAATAAAAATCACATAAATTCTTTCTACTTATTATTCTCATAACAACTGGGATAAGAATAGTTACCCATTCGGAATGGGATAAGGTGGAGAGAATGAAGAATAAGGCATATCTGACCATCTAATATACCAATGTCCATTTAAGGGAAAGCAGTTCTTTCCCAGTCAGAAACAATTTTACATAACCCTCCACAGAATTGATTTTTTCAAGTGGTGGTGTTAGATTATGAAAGGTACATTACATAATGCAAATTTGAAATGGCATCAAATTAATTAAAACTTTTTAATTGAAGGCATTGGTCAAAATGAGGTTTAATGCTTATATGATTAGTGTGTTTATGGACTCAATATGAGAAAATCTCACCATAAAAAATTAGAATGTCACAGGACTCCTAAAACAAAATAAAATGAATTATTTAAAACTGGAAGGGATTTTCCTTAATGCAAAAGGAATTTACTTGATACACAATTCACCTCCAACTGCATGCCTACAGAATGTGTGCCAATATAATTGTAGATAAAAGGTTTTAAAATAAATAAAAATGTTTTTGCAATTATCACTCTCAATTTACTCATTCACATACAATGAACACTGCATTCAAAAATCATGGAACACATAAACTGATTGATGTCATCCCTTATCACAAATGTAATCCAACTCTACATAGCCATTCTAATTTGATTTCAAAGGGGAAACAATATTTAGAATTCGAAACAATCTTTTATAATTTGTCAAATCCATGGCATACTTTTGCCTGTCATACATTGCATCTTGTATAACTGAAACATGAAACCTTGACTCAAATGTCTCACACTACAAAATGCTTTCCACAAACATAAGTCTTCAAACTTCGTTCACAAATAAAATCCATGGTCCATTGTCACAATCAATTTGGAAATTTAAAAAATTATAAAAATCCTTCAACAATATTGAACACAATTGTGGGTGTACATTTTTAAAGTATTTTTAATATAAAAAACATCACACTTTCATGTTAATTATCAGTACACTATGCTTCAATTATATTTCGCTACCAAGTCTCCACAACACAATAGCCAAATGAAAATGGAAATTTGGCAAAATTTATGTATACATACTTTTATTCCCTTACCCTAACATCTACCACTTTCATTTATAATTGAAGCATTACAATAAACAAATACAATGACCCAAAAAACATTATAACAAGAATTATTCCCCTTTGCAATCACTTCTACCCTTGGCTCACAAACCTATTATTATTGTCTTCCCAAATCGGGAAGGCATTTAAATTAGAGATGGCCAATGAGATCTCTTAATCCACCCTTTCTTTTTTTTCTTCTATCTATTGGTCAATTTAGGACTCAAGGCAAGATGATGATGCTTTTTCTTACTCCTTAAGTCTTTTGACAAAGAGGCGAAAGATTCCTCAAGGGCATGGTCCCCCTAAATCTACATTTCCCCCCACTTGTGATAGTCCGAGTCTCTTGGTCAATTTGCACCAGGTCACATTGGAATAACCCTTGGCAGGGAATTACAAGACACAATCAGTAGTGCGAAACACACCAGTCACAAGGCTCCAAAACAATGGTCGTGTAGCCATTGGCCTCCCTCAATTACCTAAGTCGGACCCTCTAATCAAGGGTGGGGTGGGCAGCTATAAATGCATATCCCCCATCTGCGAGTAACCATGCAAGCGAAACACAACGCATCTGCTCATGCATACACACATGCACACACCAGCACATCCGAGGAGAGAGGGAATGCACTTTTTCCAATAAATACGAATTTCTACTTAATCAAACATGCATTATACCTCACTAAAATATTAAACATTTTTTGCAGCTATGGGGGGGGAAGGGGAATCAATTGGTTTAAACAAAGGAGCAATGGATGAGGAGCATGAGCAGCTCTTTTGCGAGAGCACTACTTGGAATGAATCACTTCGATAACCACTTCTCTCTCTCTCTCCCCATCAAACAACTGCACACCCATCAACAGGTCAGATGTCACTCACTGTAAACTCCCCCCCTCCCACTTTCAATATGGGGATAAATAATATGTATATATATATACGCATATATATATACATACATATGCATGTACATATATATACTTATAATTGAATATATATATTTACAATTAATATACAGAAGTAGTTAGAAGGAACAAGGGGAGAATTACAACATTTCCATTTAAAAGCTCTGTCCAATTTCATATTTCAACGACACAAGTTTCATCACCACCCCAAATGCAATAATAATCAACAAGACGACCACATTTTTTTTTCAGTCACATGAATGGGTAAGCAGGCATAAAAGCTCCAATAAAAAAAAATCCTCATAATCATATACTTATATTTATAAATTAAAAAAAATTGGCCTCAATGAAAATATTCTGACCATTGTGTTGGAAATTTCCCCCAATAAGTAATATACCCAGTGAGATATTTTCTCCAACAGAAAGACAAATTCACTCTCCCCTCCAACAAACAGAATGTACAGCAAAACACCTTCCGTCCGTGCCCACCCTAAAATACTTGTCCAACCCATTCCCCCTTTTACTCTCTCTCCCTTACTGCTTTCTCTCTCTCTCTGATTAAACCACCCTCGTCATCCGTGACACGTCTTTACGTTTGTGTTCCCAACAAGGGCACATATCATTGTGGAGAAAGGCACTAGAACAAACCTGGGGATGGGAAGATATGGCTCAATAATAATTATATTAATTTCTCGTTCCACACACGACACACACATTCACCAATCAAATTCACACACACACACGCACAAATGAAGCCTTGTAGGCATGAGAGGCCTCACTTCATATCCCCTTCTTCAACAATTTGACCACACTTTTAAGATTTGTCCCAACCCCACGCCAAAAAACTTAAAAACTTCACTGGAACATTGTGACACCTAATCTGACCTTTGGGATGGGAAACGCAATGCTTAAAATAAGGAATGCCATACGATTAAACACACTGGCTCAAGGGCACACCCGAAACAATGCTCCAGAATGTAGCCTAAATACTTTTTCATGAGGAACACTGGTTTAATCTTTCTTTTTGGAACGGAAATGAGATCATTGTCAATAGCTTTTCTGCCTCTCAAAATAATGCAATTGTATCATTTAGTCTATATATGTCTCGAGGCTGACAGACCCCAAAAGGGAATTTCAATATTTGCCCTCCCTGCTCAGCAAGCTAATCACCTCGAATGAAAATTGGTGCATACAAGAGCAAAAAACCAGCCCAAGGTGTTCACGACGAAAAAGGGATGCAAAATGGAAAAATAATCATACAGTCCTGCATCACAATAAATGCATAATTAAATACAGAGTCACACCGCATCACAATTTGTAAGTTCCCTGCATTGCCTCCCAAATCCCCTACCACACATGATGACATTTAACCCCGTGAGATCAAAATAAATGAATCTAAGAGCCAGGCACAGGGGAGACGACGACACATCTAATGTAAATGCCTGAGGGGAACTCACAAAACGAAGAAAGATCATCTATCATGAGGGATGCAAGTAGAAAGAGTAAGTCAAAAAGAAATGTCCAATGCAGAGAGAGAGAGAGATTGATTTAACACAAGATGCCTGTGTGTTTAAGCATGAATAAATACACAAACACACAAATGATTGTTTGTGCACACACAACCTGTGATGGGAATGCCCCTACAGTTTCCTGACTAGCCAAATGAACAAGGTGCATTTCTTATCATTCTCCTCTTCAAGTGTGCATCGTACACAGAACAAAGAAAAAATTTTGCAAATTTTTTTCTGGCAGTTTCGTACATGATATATGTGTGTATATATAGATATATATATATATTTATATATGAAGTCTGGGCCATTAATGCCCCACCATCGAGGGGTTAAGGCAGTTCCTTTCCATTCTTTCTCTTGCCAAAACATCTCAAACATCGTGTGAGGTCACCATAGTCAAAAAGAGCGCACCTACTGGGAATATGCAATCAAAAATGAATGGAGGGGGAGGGGGGAAGAGAAGGAGACATAACCCCACCATCTTGACAATCTTTTATTCTATATCACTCCAACTTCCAAAGACCTCAAACTGGGCCCCTCCGATTACAAGAGTCCTCCCCTACAAAATTGGCAGTAAAACACTTTGGCAGTGCGGACGAATTCTAGTTTCATCAGTCGAGAATCCACATCATCATCATTTAAGCCTTGATTACTATAATGTCAAGAATATTCATTGTTTCCCTCTCCCGAGCCGTCTCTCAAAACAACAAACCATCCTATTTCCACTACTCTCGACATCATCATCCATAATAATTAATACATTATTCACTAAAAGCTACAAAACAACAAAATAAAATACAGTGGAGATCAAGAGTTTTCCCTCCCACCCAAACGACCCTGCTGCCCACTCCCACTTTTATTTTATCAGACGAGCAGAAACCAAGTATTTCTCTCGCCATGGCAAAAGCCACAGTTTCACCCAGCCACTGCTAAACCCTCGTTATGAGGAGGGTTGGGCCTAGGGTATGGAGCTTGGGGCCTTTGGGGAGACTGGTAGGCAGCAGGATGAAGGGGGAACAACCAGAGTTGGGGTGAGCCATTACAAATTAGAAAAAAAAACAATCAAAAACATCCGCTACAAAATTTAGGAGCTCTGGCAATCAAAAGACGATCATGGCAATGTTCACCGTAATGGCAGTGGTTTTGCATTATTTGGGCTACGTCTGCCTTTTCAGGCAGCAATACGAGTAAGATATTGCTCTGTGTCTCTCTTACTCAGCACAACCATGAAAAAAGCCACTGATTGTGCTGAAATACAACAAAAACAGGGGGAAAAATCACAAACGACAAATGGCAGGTCAGGCTGGCAGTGATCAAATTATTATTACATTACATTTTCCTCTAAAAGTCCTCTCCACTTAAAAAAAAGAGGTTATTCAGGGGCCACATAAAAACCCTTCCAATCACATGTCCAGAATTTTAATACATTAACATTTTGGCATTGACCCGTTGCCAGGATCTCAGCTCCTAAATAACTCTCAAATGTACAATGCAAGTGCTCAGAAAAAATTGGGAGGGTCTTGGGGAATGGGGAAGGACTGACTGAGGTTCCAATGGCAAACAAACAGGAAGTGTCAAGGAAAATATAAAGCTACAAAATAATTTAAGGCAAAAACTGAGCACATGTAATGATTAAGGGCAAAGACAGAAAACATAACACAAGACGTGGTGGCTACTACAAGTCATCCAGTTTTTTCTCTCAAAATTCCAACTTGAGTATGTACAAGCATCTACCTCCTATGCCCGATCCAATAAAACAGATCTCAGGTCTTTTCTTAGTCCATACACTGGCAGTGTTGATGGCTGGTTGCTACGGGAGCAGTCTCCATTGTCAGCTTCTCCAAAGGGTCTTCTCTCTCCTTGATGCACAAGGCAAAGAGACTTCTTTCTTCAACGTTTAGAAAAGGGCATTTTAAATGTCTTCAAGGATAGGAAATTTAGGCTAAGGATCCTCCCCTATGTACAGAAGATATCTTACAAGCCCAGTAGGGGGTTTAAAAGGGGGGGGGTATGAGTGGGGTGTTTTGAGGATAGCCCTCTCTCAAGGCATTTTGGGCCACGTGGTTTCAAAGAGGTAGTTGTGCAGCACACGAGGGGCTCGAGGCAAGGGGACTCATGGGAAGGCATCGTCCCGTCCACACATCACTTCTTCCAACCCTTCTCCTGGCGAGATTGTCACGACAACGACGAAGTGGCAGACGACCAAGACAGGGGGCTGGGCGGGAGCGACGGCTGCTTCGGTGGCGCTTTCGTCTTGCGTCGGTGCTTTGGTGCTGCAGTGCCAAACAGGGCTGCACGCAGAGAACAGTGTGCCGAAGGTGGGAGGGTGCGGATGGGAAAAGTGCGGCGGGGCGTGACATCTCCCTCGGAGACCCACTCATCCGGAAGACTGAAATACGTAAGTTGGCATCCATTATAATGGGAATGTTAACATGGAAACACTTCAGGATGTACCATGTCTGCACAAGCAAAACACACAAGCACACACACAAGCAAATACACCTCCAAGTAATCAAATCACATTTTACACATGTGACATTATTCAAGGCATTGGAATCCCTTTTCTTTGAATGAATAGGCCTGGGTACATAAATGGAAGTATTTAAAACAGTTGAGCAAAAACTTAATTGAGTAAAACCAACTCCATTTCATTCTCCAAATTCGAGAGCATTAGGGCAATCCAAACAGAATAATTAGCAAGATATGTATTGACTCCATGAAAACATTAATAAGGAATACCAAATTAATTTATAAGTTGTGACTGAGAGGTCATAAAAATGACAGCATGGCAAAATCCCTTCCATTTCCACATATTTTTCTCTTTCCATAGCTGAACTTCTGACATCCTACAAAATCCAATGTATCACCCGAAACTTTTCATTAATTTCACTGATTACTGATCTGAAAAAAGATATAAATACACACTTGAATGCAAAATGTCAAAATTTTCACTTTTCTGCCATTACTGTCTCACCAATAAGTTAATAGATGTTGAGCTATCGGCTCCTTATGGTTTAAATCATTTCCTAAGTCAATATAATAATGAAGCTAAATTCTTTTAATGAGTTATTTCCCGTTCATCATTATAAATGGCTCTCACAGGAAATCATTTAAAACAGCAGCATGTTGTGTTCCAGAAATCTATTCAGAATTTGGTATGATCATATAATGAACATTTATGGGAAAAAAACAAAGGACAAAAAAATGATCCCATTACAAAAACTGCACCCATTATAGTGCCTATATTCCCAAATGATTAAGCAGAGGCCAAGGATTTTCAGCGACTATCTATTTGAGTTTACCCAAGGTAGCAAAAGTTTAATCTCAAATACTTTTTCTACATTGTGTTGTGGCTTTTTTTTCACTTTCTCAATTAGTTGTTTTGAGCTCAAGTAGAATATGTTTAATGAATGTGACTGTAAGCAAGCAATAACCAACGGCATTTTAGCAATACTTTTAATAATACATCTTTTCTTTTTACTCTCCACAATGAAACTCTCTCTTTCGCATCAGCAGAAAGGTTTCTATCAAAATAAATTTCTAGGTTGGGCAGGTGGATATATTTCAATATTAAATGCAAATTTGAATAATCAAAAAATTTAGCTTCATATTTAAATGTTTTCCTTTATTTGATTCAGCCTTGATTAATGCAACACAACACATTCACACCTGCTTGAGCACACAAACCTAATGCTTATGTCCTACATCAGCCTACTGGTGCAGACATGGAGACTAAAATAGCATGCAGCAGGTAATCCACCATATTGTCGTTCTAAAACTATCATTTATTAACCTAATATCATTTTCTTGATAATTTTTGATTATGTTCACAGTCTTTCTTGATCATTCACTTGGTACACCCTTCTTATCCAATTGTTCGTTATGTCAGTTGAATTTATTTCGAGAGCGGATTCAGGAATTTTTTAATTGTTTACACCAATGTCCACTCACATAGTTTATTATGCACAGTCAGATAGCTTCCAAGAGACGAAGTGCCTCAAAGTTTAAAAGAACAAATGTAACAACTAAATACCAAAATTCAAACTTCTTTGAATAAAGGAAAAATGACTTAAATGTCAAATTAACTTCCCAGTTATCTAACCTTTAAAATTTTTATGCATTAAGACAATATGAATGCACAATCAATCATTAGCTTATCTATCAAGCCCAAAATTTGGTAACTGCAGCAAGAGGAGTGCAGAGGAGGAAATTCCCCCCTACCAGAGTACAGGGTTTCAGGGGTATCATTTCAAAAACTTGAAAACACACAAGAAAAGAAACAAATCTACAAAAAATTTAATGAAATAAAAAGTAATTTGTAATTGTGTCCTCATAGTCTGAATATATTCCTTCTTTTTTTGTTGAAAATATTAGAGAATATGAATGAGGGAGAGTATTTTCAAACCAAAAAATAAGAACTTTCAGAAAAATTTAGACTTCAGAAAAATTAGGGACTATATTCAGACTAATTCATACAGTATATTCAGAATGTATCCCAAGTTCTTTCAAATGGTTTATCATGTATTCATTTACTGCTGGTCACTTGAGCAACGGCAGAGTATTATCAATTTTATGGGTAATAAATAGACATAAATGAAAATAACGACATCAAACAATGGGATCAAAATTATATTTTAATCATGATCGAATGATGAGTTGATGACTTCTGAACATTTCATTTTTACCCGATAACCATCGACTATGACAATTGGTGGAGATACTGCAGATAATCAATTTGGTAATTTAAATTTAAGAACATACCTTACTTCACAAAATGACTTTATCATCACCAAAGATCACGGTTGTTGAGACAGAGGTGGGATTCATTTAACCTTAGAATTTCACTTTAGCTTCTTATGTTGTGAAAGTTTAACTTTCATCTTATCTGCCTACTTGAACCGCCATGAATTTGTAAAAGAGTGCGAATGAGTTGCATGTGAAATCAATTACCTCCTGAAGGTAATTCATAAAGAGGGATAAAAAATTAAGAGAGCCTATTGGAGTATCTTGGAGGGATTTCATTCTTAATGACCTATTCGCCCAATGTTGCAAATCTAAACAATTCCCACTGCTAACTAAATCACTCTAAGGAATGTATGCACAAACTTCTTTTACATTTCCGTGGAGGGCATTATGGTCTAAAGGCTCACAGCTCAGAGATTCACCTTTGTAATACAGGTCTAAATCAGGCACTGAATAAAATCAACTCAGAAATTTTTGTGTTGGCAACATTTTTCAGATCCCTTCACATTGGAAACAGGTCCAACAAGCTGCAGCAAATGCAAATCACATTCTGTTATCCATTAAATCCTCTCGAGGTCTTCATATTGCATGAACTGTTTACCACCTAATTTATACTGCATCACCACACATTGGAAACCAACCAGCCTTCAGATTTTTTTTTTTTTAATTTCTGCAAATGGTGTCCTCACTGAATATAGTTAGCCCATATTCCCGAAGCCTATTTTTCTACACACATTTTTTTGCATGGAAATAGTTTCTCCCCCAAGCAAAACTAATTATTCCCACAAGAAGAGGGATATTTTCAGACCAATAGGTCAGAAAAGATGAACAACCACTGAAACTCTGTATTCAAATCAACCCACAAAACAGAGAGAGGCGAGAAGTCCGAATAAAAGGGAACATTAGACCCTGGCAGCTGAGACATTAGCAAGTTATTTCGATACCTTAGGAGCAAGAATTTTCATTATCTGAATTCTTACATACGAATGCTCAAGATGGCACTGCTTTAAGTCATGTTTTATTATTACCGCTACCTTGGATGATGTCAAGTTCCATAAAGCAGCAGACTCAACTGCCAGGAGACAATTGATCCCCATACCCTCTTCACCAACAAGTGAAAAGAGGAAATTCTTATGTCTATTCTAGAACACCATTTTGAGCTGTCACACAGCTCCCCTTAGATAAAGCAAATACATGCAGCTTTTAAGTCTTTGGCTATTGTTATCTCTGGCCATCTCTTCACGTGTCACCACTTTCTCCTCCGTTTGTGGGCACGGGCAGCACGCAGCATTCTTCCCAGACCCATCATCCTCTGTCACATTCCTCCAGATCGCTGGATGAACCAATGACTCCTCACGGAGCATAACACTCCCCTGCTACAGGTTCCCTTCGTGGCCACAGTCCACATTATTTCATTCCCATTTTTCTCTTTCTCTCCCTCTCCCTACTTCATGCACTTGGCCAAGTGCAACTATGCGCCACCCTTTAGCGCAACATACAGAACGACGGAAGTTCCACCAGACAGTTCCAAAGGGCCTTCCCACCGTGGCACACTCCCCAAAGGACTCTTTCGCTAACCGCCTCTGAGGGAGACAAAGAATGAGGAGAAAAAACAACGGCAGAAACAAAACTTCCATCCAAGGCAAAAGACAAGGCACAGCATGGCGATGCACTTCCGAGAGAATTGTTATGTGCATGGAAGGAGAGAAGGATGAACTGAGGAGGAGAATAGGTGAGATGGAAAGGAAAGGTAGTCCTGGTCGGTGGTCAAAACGTGCACTTCAAAACTGGCCAGAGTTCTCATAACTTTCCACAGTTAAAATGCCACAGTTCGGCAGGGGATCAAATTTTGTGTTCCCTAACTTAGAAAATGATATCAATGCCTTGAAACTAACCAAGGCGTCTCTCTGTCTTAAAAAGTGTCAGCCAAATGACAGAATTCATAGTTTGAGGGTTTGATATTTCCTCTGCAGATTAGAATTAGAAATAGTACATTACATATTTCAATGTACAAATCCCATAAAACAACCTCCCTTGCACGGATCAACATAGACATCCGCAATGGTTGGAATACATGGAATTAGGAATGACTCCACTTAAAACTTTTATCAGTACGTAGAGTGTATAAGAGATTTCCAAGGACAAAAATTCTTAGGTAGCCAACTAAATACAAATGCATGAAGCAGTATATCTCTAAATGAATAATTGCATATCAAGTGTGATAAATATACCTTCATCTATTTTAAATTATCAAAGTATGGTTTTACACATCCTGTGATCATTGCCAAGAAATAAGACAATAATATACAAGAGGCTGAAACCAGTACCAAACAAACTAATGAACTTTTTCTCTGGACAAAAGTAATTGGATATAGGTGATCACATGCATCCTCAATCAGCTTGGACTCATTCAACACTAAATCCCATACATTCCACCCACGCACAGCAAGAGAGGAAATGCAGAGGAATTTAGGATGTGAAAAGTTGAGAGTCACTGATCTCCACAAAAAAAATAATATTTGGAGGCACGTGTTAAAACATATAGAAGAAACAAGGGGAAGTGGGAATGGCAGTGACTCACATATCTTCCGGATACCATCTTAAGAGGACTTTGGTCGTTCCATCCAGCTCTGTTCTCCTTGCCAATACCTGCAAAATAAAACACAGAATGAAGACTCTCGTCACAAACAAGAACTCCTGACAGTAAACTAAAAGACGTAAAGAATGGAATAAGGACTGGATGACTGCTTATGCACGTTTCCACCTCAAAGATTGTAGAAAACATCTCCGTTTGCAAATACATGAGATTCAAGCAGAGATTCCCTATTCCAGAGAACATAAAAGAAAATTATGGTGCACGAGAAGAAGGATAAGGGCAAAAAATAAGAAATTCATATCATTCAACTAAACCGGGATTTGAAACCAAATCCCTGGAGACCTGACCAAGTTCTTTAACTAGTTAAGCTACTGAGGCATCCTCTCACACTGTAAATTTCTAGGGTCTTCAAAAGGAACAAAATGCTCCATGAATTAACAGATTGATACTGATAAATTAATTAAACTACATACAATACGACAAAGTAATGTAAGTAGTGCCACAGTACACACGTAGAAGCCTCTGTTTAACACACCTTTGACTGATGCAAATTACTTTCTTTAGTTAGGAGTTCTTTAAGGGGTACTCCTAAAATTATTTGAATAACAACCAATGTAAATGACAAGGGATCAGTATCACAGAGACACTAAAAATATGTTTAATTCCTCAATTAAGTTCCAAATGAGCACGCTGAAACAACAAAAAGATTCAATTAGAAAAGATTTCCATGAATGTCGAGGCCCCTTAGAGTAGCACTCCTCCACCTCTTCTCCAACCAGCAGATAAATGGGATTCTGGACACCATGTAAAAATTTATGTTCAAAGACCTATGTCCTCACCTTGCTTGTGAGCAGCACTTCATCTCCACGGGAGGTGACCTGCCCCGTCAACTCCTTCTCCGTGACTGCAACCAATCGATGTTGAAGCTCTTCCATCACACCAGCATCAAAGTAGTCAAACATGCGAGCTGCAAGAGACATGGACCAACATGAACATTCGCCATCAAGGTTCAGAGGAAAAAAAAAGAGGAGAGATAGTGAAATGTCAGCACTACAAACATACCAGTGTCAATAAAGGCGACTTACACCAAGGGTGGACATGAAAATGCTCTCCTAAGCATGCCGTGCAAAGCTGGGTAAAGGCAAGAGAGAATGAAAACTTGATGGGAGGGTATAATGATAGATGAGTACAACATAGCATGATGCACACAAGGGGTTTAATAACTTAATCTTTCTCCCAACCTCAGAGCAAAGAGAACTTGGGAAAAACAAGCAAGACTGCCCATCACTGAACGGCAAAAAACTTTTCCCCATGGTATACTGAAGAAAAAAATGCTTTTCAGAACCTCTGATTTGAATATTAATATCTTTTTGTGTGTATGATAGTTATTTTGACTAAATGCACACCAAAAACAAATTAATGGTGTATCGAGAATTTCATAAATTCTTATCCTTACCCTATGAAAGATTTATTTTGAACCAAAAATATTCTACGAATTTATTCTGGGCTTTTGCTACCACACTGTACTTGCTGTAACCTTCCATAAACATTTTCCACAAGGAAAAGTTAATGTGAAAAATCTTCCACCACATCATGTTTGTAAATATAGTATGTAGGTTACTACTACAGTTGTTAATCTTCTAGGTAGGTAGGTACGAAGTTTTTGTGCGAGAAAAATCTAACTCTTTTATTCAATGTCTGCAGGTCCACATGAATATGCATTATTTCCAGAAAGCCTTGAATAAAGTTTTATTGGCCTAACACTCTACTCCTACACTGCTGGAAGCCATGAGGCAGGTTCTTTTCTGACAGTTTTTCAATGAGCTCCATTGCTTTTGCTTTCGTACACAGGATCAAGGTGGGTCACTTTTCATCCCAATTTGATGTTAGATTATAGTCAAAAGTATCCTGTTAGTATATTTGTTCTTACAATAATGAGACCTTGAGCTTCACCAAATAATGCTCAACAGATACCTTATTAGGTGTCCACATTTTATCCTGATGAAGGAGTATCTCATTGTTCTTCAACAGTGTAGGTCTTCCATGTTCTCACTCATTTGCTAAGGGAGTACAAAACTTCCAGATGACAAGTCTGGTTGGCTGTCTGGCCTTAAGCTAACCAATCAATCTGAACATTTCCTCAGATGTCAAAGAAAAGATCACAATGGACTTGTTCATCCTCACTTTTGTTGATAGTTGCTGAACTGGAACTCTACATTGCCCTTCCTTTACGAATCATACTGAAATGGACTGATTCATGACTACTGATTATGTTATCTAATAAGTTTGGCTAGTTAGGTTCATTTGCGATGTTTTCAAGAATGGCAGCACCAATCTTCTTTCAAGTTTCCTTCTGATGAAGAATTAAGAGTTTCAGCAGCACTTTTTCACACACTTCTTTTATAGCAAGATTGCCATATTATTTCTTCCTCAACAGAATTTCTTCCTAATGTTCAGAAGATTCCAATGATGACCTTATCAAACAAAAATTCATCAGCTTTTACTGTGTAATCATTAGCTTTTGGCGTATGACAAAGGCCATATAATCATTATCTCTCATGTCTTCCCTCTTTTTAATCACTTAATTAACCTTGACACGCACACTAATTAGTCGTTAACTTTCGTCTCTCCAAACTCATGCTTCCATTATGGATTTTTTCAGCTTTACAATGAATTTAACATTCATAAATTGCTGGTTGTTAACCATTAACAAAATTTCGATGGTAGACAGAGGTAGAGGCAGGCAGGCAGAGGTATACAGTCTGTTTCAAATGAAAGTTCCCGAAGCATTATTCAACAAGAATCTTTAAATAAATGATTACAAAGGGAGGGTGAACACACACTAATACCATTCTATGGCCATTGTTCTTGAAAAAAGAGGATATTTAAAAAAAAATTAATATATTACTTTATAGTCAAACCTCATATAATTTGCACTGGCAATTTGAGCTAGGCAAGTTCCTACTTTACCTAGTCGTTTCTTTCACCAGTGTCATCTTGTTTCAATCAGATGTTTTGCATTTTTTTACCACAGTAGCTTTTGTTTATAAGAACATTTTTTTAAGAATAAGAACTTTATTTCAGGATCACTGCATTTCATTGTACTGACATTTCACTGAACATATTTGTAAGTTGAAACAATAAGTGGGTCACTTAAATGATAGCAGAATTTTGTTGACCTATGGCTGAAAACATTAGGGCTGGCCCAATATTAATTATTTATAAATGAACATTTTAGGCGCTGATATTTCAATATTACCCATCCCATGCTACCATTATATCAACTATATAGTTAAGTTAATTTCATATAATTGAGCATTAACTATTTTTTCCTACATGTGAAACCTATGTCGTACAATCATGTATAAATATATTGTCTCTTATGAAATTATTTCACAATGCAACATTTATTCAGGCATCCATGACAGTCAAGGTTAGGGTCGATATGAATAGTTTGTAAAACAGAATTTTTAAATTGATTGGATATCGAATGGGTTTCTATTGATGAACAATTAATCATCAACTCAAATAATAACTACATACAGCATACTTCATTCCTAATGAGCAACTTACTGCTTGACTGTCAGCTAATGAAACTTAGCAAAATCCATTAACTTTTGGCTTATAATATTACTCGTACTGACTCGTTACCAATATAATTTGGAAAAGACAATAACTGACAACTTTTGCAGCATATTTTACTACCTACCTAACAATTTAATTCATAATGCATCATCATCAATTAACCTATGCAGTGAATTTACTGTAACTCTAACAGGCAAAATACATGTGATAGTTAGATGAGTTTAAGTTTCACGAAATATCTTATAGCTTTCCGGCACAACAAATGTTTGATCCTTAGCTCAATTTATAAATAACCATGCACTGTACACATATTACCACCAATTTTGCTTTATTCCTCGTAAGTAAATGGCTGATGAGAATAGAGGGAAAGCGCATATATAATTGGCGACAATGACACAAGAGAATGAATTACTATTTTTTTCATTAAATAACGTGAGAAGAATTTTGGAGAGAATGGACGTCATGGCTTAACCATAAGCGATAAACCTGACCTGATCACACCATGGTGAACAAACCTACACTTCAACATATTCTACCTCCCTCTTCTAACAAATAGATCTTCCTTATCCAGAGCCATTATCCCTTTATACAAACATCCAGTTGAATCCTTTTCTCAAAGGCAACTGTAACAATGGAGGTACTCAGGACACACAAACCAGTGAACTCTCAACTTTTTTAAAAATGCTTATATATAGTCCATATTTTTCAAATATAATGGATTGGCTGATACCATGAAATATCGGCATAATCACTTTACATATACATATCAGGCCAGCCCTAGATTGTATACAACATTAATTATTTTTCCACAACTTATAGATAAAATTTCTCTCAATATCCACACACTGATGAGGGAGAAAATAGAAACAAAACTAAAACAACTCTCCTGTGATTTACCACCTGGTGGTTGGGAAGACATTTACAAAATTTTAGATTTGGCCTCATGATTCAGTCATTAGAGTCATAAAACTTCTAAAGAAAGAAATAATTGACATTAGTCTTTGAAAGAAATAAATAATGAACAGATTGTCCAAAAATTACAAAACTGCTTTCTCCTCTAACGTGTATATAATCTTATCAACCGCTCAACAGAACCAACAAAGAATGGTTACAATCAAACAGAGAATCAGGCTGTGGGAATTTTTTCCAACTTAGATTTTTCTAGATTTACATTCAATTGATTCCTGTCATATTCACTATTCGTTAAATCATCACTGCACACATTTTCTGCAGGACACTTCATTTTTGTGCAACTTTGGCCAGCATAGTCAACCAATATATCTTTGTCAAAGATCGAAAAGGTAATTTGCAGAGACAACCTTGTATTTAGCCGTTAGCATTATGCTATTTGTCTTAATTCCCAGGTTATATCATGTAATAGTTGATGGATCATAAATTTTTATCTGTCAAAAAAAATTAAGAATGTCAAAGAGTCTATAGTCATAATTACCAGTCCAATGTGATAAAGAAGTTGAGTCGTACTGATATGAAGCAGAGTTACAAGGAAGAAAAATCAAAACCAGGGCATTACGATTACTGGATAAAACTGAATTCCATCTATTTCCTATAGTGTCATCCAATTTGTGAGAATATTTTCAGCTTAAATGACTCTACGTAGAATTTCTATTATTCAGGTTAATTTAAGTTTGAAATATTCCTTATAGATGGAAATACAAAACAAGACTTCAGAAAGATTGAAAGAGAGTTGGGTGCACAGGGGACGATACTGCCCATGCTAAGAAAAATAGCATAATGCTTCTTAAGCCTTGAAAAATGTCATTTACATAACAATATACAGTTTATATCCATGATTAGGAACTCCATTTAGAAGTGAATAATGGTACGACAATGAGATTTCTACATGGTGTGGAGAGCCAACTTTTTTAACTTTCTATGATTTGATCTAAATTGCCAATTAAAATAATTAACAGGACAGCAGAATAATCAAAAATATGATAGCCAAGTGTTTGCTATCATTGAATTTTCACTTTTGAGTATACACACCTAACATTCAAAAAGATTATTTCAATTGAATTACTGCAAAAACCTTTAAATATGACAATGCCATAACCCTAGTTCCACATGCTATACCTGAATTGCTACCCATCCAAAATAATTCCACTCAACATATAATCCTCCAGATATATTCCTAATAAGCAAGCAAAAACTAGGGTAAAGCTGGATTTAAAAAAAGTGACACCTAGATATCAAGTAGTCTAAGTAAGGTCATAATAGGCCAAGTATATATGGCAAATTAAGGGATTCAGCCACAGAAACATATACGTCGGTTTATATTCTTGAGACCCACCATGAATTATCGCTCAAGCTACAGACACTCCTAGACTTATGACTGTCTGACCTATGACGACCATTTTTTTTAATAAAACATTAACTACCATAAAAATGTTTTTAAATCTCAAACTCGGGTATTACTTTTGTAGCAAGGCTATAATGTCATCATAATGGAGGGAGCTGTTTTGTATTTGATAACTAACATGAAAACTACAATGTTATGTCATTAAAAGGTTAGAGGGTAAAGGTATTCACCTACCAAAAAGTAAACTAATACACCTCCCAAGGTCTGATCATATTGAGTTGTTTCAGAATGTCATGTTAGATTGAGCAAAAGCCAAATATGGCAGGGCCTTCTTGCATTATGAACATTAACCTTAGTAAATGTTACTTTTAAACAAGATTTCTTATATTCCTCCAGGCAATAAAATATTAAAAATGCTATATTGTTTTGAATTAATTGCATTTGAAGCACATTAATGTACGCATGATATTTTCTTTCAAAATACAATTAGGATCCATTATGTATTTGGGCAGAAACCCTGGAATTTAAAACAAAATAGCACATTTGGAGCAATTTCCATTCATTAAGCAATGTAAGTTTGTTCGGTCTTCACTCGAGCAATTGTGTAATAATTAACATGTCTTCAAAATTTAAAAGTGACGGTGCTGTGGATCACAGTGGGATATCCTACACTAATCACGATTAGTATATATATATTTAGTAAGTTTTTGCCGGAGGAACTGTAAAAAAAATGCTAACACACTTGGAGAAACTACAGAATTCTGAATTGAGAAAATTTGGGATCCTCTACACTGTGTAAATTACAAAGTTCAGCTTGTCTGCCAGCATATTACCTATCAACAGACAACAGTCCTTCTGCGAGCTTCATGATCATTTTTCTTTATTCTTTATTATTTGCAAAAACTATAAATTATGCGTGAAATCATTAACTGTTGTAGCACTTTTTTATGTTTATCTCATGTGTGTGCGGTAGTGATGAACAACTTTTTGAATGTTGACTAGGTCAACTGATACGTTGCGCATGAATTTAGTGGGAAATAACATAGTCTCTTTGCACAATCCAGTGAGTAATCAGTTAGGGGTGGAGTTACTAGCGATGTTAACTTCATGTGTGAATCATTTCCTACTCTCAACTAATTTCACTTATGACCAGACCTTCGAAGGATATCTTACTTAGGTCGGGGAGTGCCTGTAATTGCACACTGATAAGCTTTACAGCATACTTGTACATGCAGTTTCAACCAAATACCGTGCATGTGGAACAGGGTAGGACATAAGCTATAAAAGCTTCAATAACACAAATTTATGATGAGTCGGTTTGGTTCTTTGGTTCCTGGTTCCAAAGGTTCAGACTAGAACCAAACCGGAATTAAAACAAAAAAATTTGAACTGAAACTAATGTGTGTGCTGCTTGTTTTCCATCAATAAAATCTTTTATTATTATAAACATTGTTAAATCCACGACAGATTTGCAAATATTTCATGAAATGTTTTTAAATCATAGTATTACAATATCAAAAATAATAGAAAATTCTTTTCATATGTTTGTCTGCTTCTGAAGAACAACAGTGCTTCAAAATTCAAGAAACTAATTATTCTTCATTTTTTTAATGTTACCACAAAAACTTTACCATGCGGCACGTGTGTTTATAAATGTTGCGATGACTATCTTATAGTTTTTGAAACTTAAAAAAATCAGAGACTGTATTTACAACTCTGCAAGTGTATGCAATATCATAAACATTATCTACAACTATAAAACATAATATCCTCGAAGGTGACAGATTTTGTTTATCATAAACTGCTGACAGCTTAATATGCATATTATTCAATAGGAACCTTTACAACTGAAACCGAGAACCAAAGCAAAGAACCAAACTGGCCGCAAACAAAAGGGAAACTGACCACCACGAATACCATGTAAAATATATCATCATTTAGGATGATTACCTTCACAATTCAGCTGGAACACAAATTAGTCAAAAATATTTATGCAACAGAAAAATATGACATCTAAATTAATATCCTCCATCCGAGTGGCAAAAGTCAAATGAACTAAGGCAATGAGAGAAGGCAATAGTTTTAAGGAGATCGTAACACCACTTACCTTTGGTCCATTTGTACAAAAAATGATTTAAATATCCATAATTAAGTGATATAACATTTTGCACCGCTAGAGATTCAAGGATTCTCTTACTTTGCACCTGCAAATTACGTGAGACCAGCAACAGAAGTGGGCATGAGGGAGAATTATGTTGCCACAAATTTAAGATTCTAAGAACACCCTGAGGTTTTCATATATCCCAGACGAACACTAACTGAAATTGGGTAAGCACCTACAATGCATTATAATTTAGTGATGGCATCAAAGAGGTATAATTCTAGACTTATGAAGCCCACGAAGTGGAAATGAATGATAGAAAAATTTCCTCACTAGAGAAAAATAACTTGATTATTTTGAATATCAATCCACCAAAAGATTTTGGACCTTAAAATATCCAATTTAAATATAAAATCGGTTTACCATAATCCATACACAGATTATTTATCTCAATCTTTTTTCTGTCCATTAAAATGCTAAGCAAAAAGTCTGGCACCATTTTGTTTTTTTTTTCTTCAGCTACGCTCACTTCTATTTAATTGATTAAAATTAAGTATCTCTTGAGCTGCAGGGATTCTCTCTCATTATTGCCCGCTGAAGTGAATCTATCCATTGAGGACATACACTATGCTAGCGCATTTATTTTTCCTTACTCTCCAAGATTATATCTTTGCGCATCCCATATTTATGCAAATCAATATCACCACTTTCTCTTTTCATAATGAAATACTTTATTATATCATCATCAAACAACCAAGGGTTTAATGCTGTGGTGTGTTGCTTATATCCATCCATTGATACTTTCCAATATCTACAGCTTAGGCAAACTGCACAATGATTCCAATGACTTCATAAAAATAATGCTCGACTTAGAATGCATGTTAATTATGGTTAGAGAAAAAATAATTGAGAGATAACATAACTACAAATGATCATTTCATTGAAAGCAAATTTCTTCATCATTGTCATGAAGCTAATCTCTGATATTCTTTAATGACAACTTCAAATACTGATGTATTTGAACGAAAATAATTCATCAACTATTCATTTGAAGTTCTATTATATGAATTACATTATATGAATTTTTATGGTAGAGATTTGAGAATGCATTATGAATTTAACTATCAGAACAGCCTAAATATTCAAACAACGCTTCTGAAGGTACAGGCTCTTCCAATGGCATCAAGTATTTCAAATGCTTTCTGAAATATTTGCATCATCTCTATTTGGTTCTTCCAACATGGGGACAAGTGTTTTATCATTCATTGCCAATCTCAAGAGAAGGGTAGACAGGGAACTAAAGGCCACTGCAGCACTCCTCATCTCTTACATTCCAAACCTTCACAAGAGAGCCAAAACTATTCACTAACACAGCCTCTGAATGAATATATTTGGGAGCACTTAAAAACTTATGGTTGTGGTCTCACGAGAGCATTGACAGGAACTTGGAAACTTAACATCATTTACAGTTTGGGCAGTTTACGTTTCTTCTATGGTAAATCACATTGTTCACTTCCCTCCTCTCCTTCCCAGACACCACAACTTCTACTGTCAAAATCCTCTATCCCTCTGAGACAACCCATGACCTATAGCATAAAACTCTTTCGACTTTTCTTTTCAGTTACAACCATTGTCAAGAGAAACAGGGTTTATAGAAAATTCTTTTTTTTTTAAGTTTATACAAAAACCCAGATTGGTACTGGTCGAGCAGCATGAGTCCAAGATTAACTTCCATTCTCCTTGTTGAAGCCCTGCATTCAGTCGGGTGATAGATAATATTAAAAATACACAAGCATTAAAAAACTTCATAATTGTTCTGGCACCTCAATATTTATAAGCTGTTTTCATTCATAACATCTCCATCATTATTTCATCTTGACTACTCACTACATCAAAGGAAATAACATATGCACTTCTTAAAAAAACAAGTAAGTTTCCTTTCCCATTTGCTTAGTGATATGATGGCTGAGGACATTTTGGAAATAAACTTATCAGTGAAGCAAGGGACCAAATCATGGCTTCAAATTTTATTGTAAAATATGTAGTTTGAATGAGCCATCCTAAGATGCATTCTAATCCTGTACTTTTGGTTTGGGATTACTCTTAGCTTTGATTACAATATTATTCAATTCAAGCAGGATTGGAATATTGAGACTTAACTGAAATTGAATACGAAAATGGGAATTTCCATTAAATTATTTAAGCAAAACAAGGTCCCCTGGGCAATAGCAAGCTGTCAAAAATACTAGAGTAGGCATAAATGATTAATAAACTACCCATTTTCACACTAAAATTAATGGTTATTGGCACTCTATATGGAGCCAAAAGTAATTTGGCATCCTGGATGGAATGTCATTTGTTCATCCCTCCTTTACTTATCCCTAACTCTCCCCCAAAATTAAACATGGAAGCATTTTTTCTACATCCATTTTGAAGCTCTAAATTTTAAACAATATACTGAAGTTTCATTCATCATTAGTAATAGCATCTTTAATGCAGTTCTGTGATTCATGGAAAACTTCCTTCATTAGAATTGTTAATGGATTTATGGTTAAAACACATTTTATTATTTTTTGTTTTGCGAGTCTGACATAATCTGAAAATTATCGAATCATAGCTAAAAATTATATAAAATGAATATGCCAGGATGGCACCCTGGTTTTCTACTTGATTCACCAATGGCTAGGGATGCTCCTGAGTCCCCATTCTATTCCTTTATTTCTCAATTTAGATGATGATAAATATACAAAAAATTCTAACATGGCAGGAGCCTACATAGCATTACAGAACAGTAAAAACAAGGATTCAAACTGATTATATATTCATGAGCCTTATTAATCTTGAACAGAATATTTCACTCCTTGTGATTCCCTTAACCAATGAGGTATTTTTGGCATCCTCAGGCAGAAACACGCAAATGGCCTAAATGATAATCCACTAGAGTTGTAATTTGAGATACTTCAACTTCTATTGATGCTAAAATTGAAATATTTGCAAACATGAAGACTATTACACTGCAATTTCACCATGAAATATAATTCAACCTGCCATATCAGCTGCAGTTCTGAGATAGATTAGTAGCTGTGTTGCGATTAACAGTTTCCAACAGTTACTTAGTAGCCACCTGACCACAATAGTGAGACCAATTCATGGTCAAACCTTTCACATCTCGTAATCATATCATTTAAAAGCTTGAGCAATACATAAATAACAACCACAAGGCAGTGGTTTCAAGAGAAGAAAAGAAAAAGAATCTAGTGAACTGATAGCAAATGAACAAATAAGACATGTCAACAGAAAAAAAATCCACAACCGCAGCCATTGTGCAGTTCCAACTGCCAAAAACTGGTTGAACATAAGAAGACATCAAAGTTGAACCAAACTGATTGCACAATGTTGAGGGTGTATTAGTATCAAAGAAAAAACATTCCTGCTAGTTCATTAAGCTTTTCAATTAATAAATATAATAAATGATAGTGGTCAGACAATTGCCTGACAGTTAAGAAACAAGGTTCTACACTGGCCCTAGCTATTTCAGGACTTTGACCTATGAAGGTGATGAGTAACTAAACTTGTCTTTCAGAATTGTAATGTGGATTAATATACTCCAATGACATTTTGTATCTGCCACACAGAGCAACACTCAGTCTATTTATTTTGAAAGTCAGCCATTGGATGGAGCCTAACTATGGATGGAGCCAAACTATTTCTCTATATTTTTATAAATTACAGTGAAACCTTCTTTTGTAATAACCCAACACACTCGTCAATACTCGAAGTAAATGGTTAAAAAATCAATTATTACTACAGTCACAGGCTCTTGGCGAGAAAAAGTAAGATTCTCAGTCATACTGTTACGATTATTCTAGTTATAATAAAATTGCCACATTATGATTCCCTAGCAGCAGTAATAATTAATATCATTTAAATATAGTTTTGAGGTATTCACCCCTTTGAACGCACAAATCTCAATCAGTTTTATTGTTTTAGCAGGCAATTTTGTTCTAATACAATCAAATGGTAAAAAAAGTATAATAAAACCTAAAATCTTCCGGTCAGAATTAACAAGATTTTGATTTCAATGCCAATTCAAATAAATCATGTTGTATTCCATATTCAAAGCAAACCTTTTGGCTCTGATAAAGCCAATCATTAGTGGACAAGACTCATGACAGGGTGTGTGAGATAACATCTTAGTTTCCCTTTTGTCTTTCTCATGTAATAATTACCGGAGCACACGAAGAGAAATATAATTTGGAAAATAATACCAAAATGTTAACGATTTAAAATGATTTCTAACTCTGAAGAACAACTATTTCCTAACAGAATTTTTACAGTGTCTACGCCAGAGAATTTCATCAAGAATTTTTGAAGATTTAATGCAAATTAGTCACACTCGACTAAAGAAAGGTGTTGCAAAAAGCATTTGTCCAAAGCAAGGAGAAACAAACTTTAGAGGAAGGAGTGTAAGTCGATCAGTGTTTGGAATAAGTATCTGCAGAACAATTATCCTTTCATACATTTCCAAAGAAATCTTCAGGTTCCACGACAGTTTCACAACTTCTCCAGAGAAGAAATTCTCTGATAAATCTCCCTAAGTTTTCCAAACGTGTGACAACCATGGCTTCGATCATGAACCATTATGACATGCCATTTGTACATAATGGGATGCATAAATGTAATATCTGTTAGAATTATTAGTGATGGCAACTAAGAGCTCACGGTTGATCCAATGTGAGGATGGTGATGGAGAGAGGGATGCCCTCTGCTACATCCAACACAGGATGGGCCACCACGAGACGCTGTAAGGGGTGTTTTTAGGAGGGGGGTCATTACACCATCCACTTCACCCCCCCCTCCCATCTCACTCTCCCTGAGGAACATTACCCTACCTGACCACGGCCTCCTACGATATCGAAGCTTCTTTCCATTGCGTCGAAATGGCCGATTGGGCGTCGTGTCCAGGCTCCTTTTGGCACCTGCATTCCCTCCAATGCCACCCGTACAGCTTCCCTGGCTGCCATTGGCTGCATTGAAGTGACCATTGACATGCCTCTCCAACATTGTCTGTCAAAGATGAAACAAAATTAGCATGCAGTACATGACCCTTATGGGAGGAAGGCTATATCCAAATGGACAATTAAATGAGCAGTTAAACCTGTCAAAACTAACTCAGCATTAGTGCTAAAAGTGCAGCACTGGAAAAATCTGAACCCAGATTAAGCCACTCTGAAAGATGGAACCACATGGATAGAGAGCATTTTGCTCAACATTTGCTGCACATCCTGACAAAGGATAAGAGAAAATTTTGGATGGAAAGAATTTTAGTTTCTCCCTTACAGATGTTGTTAGTGAGCGGTTTTATCTTTTAAACATTGTGACATCTTTAATTTGTTATCAAGGAATCAACAGATGGCTACATTTTTTGACATAAAATCCTAGGATTTTTAATATTGATAGAATTGGCATTTATTTATGCAAAGTTTGGCAAGAATAAAATAATCACCACAATTACTGCAGACCAATATATCACCCTGGGATTCAAAAGATACACTAAAAACTTTCCTTCCGCCAAGCGTGACTGATGATAAGAACAAAATGCATTCAACTCTGTCAGTGGTTTGAAATAAAATTACAATGCGCCAACAGTTTCACATAACCAGGAAACAGCTCATATGGAGAAAATTAATACATCAGCCTACCCTCCTCATGTATAGTAGCCATCAATGCCCATCAAGTTATGGTTTGCACTTTCCTACACAAAACATTTTTCTATCTGCCATTGGTATGTATGGCACATTCCTAATAAGTGTAACAATTAACTTTATGCAAGCAACATGGAATGACTTCCCGCACTTTCACTGGGTATTCAGGTCTAACAGATCCACAATCCTTGCATAAACCTAAATTAATTTGCCTTTTAGAGAGGTAGTAACAAAATTCCAGACAGTTTTGGCTACATACCAATGATAGTTTTCTGTAAAAATGCAATGGAAATCAATGTTGGCTGGAGGAAATTCAGAAATCCTGGAAACCTAAAGGAAAGTTACATTTCTTTTTGGAATGCTGTAATACAGAGACTAACTCCCAAAAATCACACCCCTCTAGCTTCAGTTTTTACAACTCTGAATTAATAAGCTATCTTTTTGAGGAGATGAGTCCACAATTTAGATCATCATCATTATCAGCAGTATTTCAACCCTATGATTGGTTTACTGCATCCCTCCATTCTTCTCTATTCAGTTTTGATTTCGTCAAAGCTCAATAGCTTCTCTTTTTTATACCCTTCTTACATTGTCCTATGTACATGTCTCTTGGCCTTACTCATGGGATCTTCCCTTCTATATGTTTCTAACTATTCCATTGTGCCTCAAGGAGAGCCCAATTCATCTGGTCATTCTTTGCCCTGGAGTTCTCCATATGGATCTTCCCTATTTTACTCTTCTATATACTCATCGTTCTTCATTTGTCTATTCATTTAACTTTCAGCATTCTCCTACAGCACCATATTTCAAAGGTTTCTATTCTTCACTGGTCCATTTTTTCATGACAAGTAATGTCTTCATTAATGGAGGGTTATGCGGGAATAATTGTGCTGTCCAAATCGCATATTTTATCATGATGTAATCATCGATTACTCAAATCCAATATGATTTTACATTTATCTCATTCGCAGGGAACACAGGAGGGGAAGAAAATTATCAGAAAGGGAGGAGATGGAGTCAGTCTCTTACCTGTGAACTAAATCTCTGACCGCAACCATCAAAGATGCAACGGAAAGGCTTATTCCCACCATGGCTCAGCACATGTCGCTCCAACCACGATCTTGAACATGATGTCCGTGCATACACCTTGCAACCAACCCACAGACACACAAAGTTTTCGCTGCCTTCAACCTGAGAGTTGACATGCTTTGACTGTGTAAAACAGAGAAGAGACAAAGATTCATGTCATTACTTCAGATGTCATATTTCCTCAATACTTAATACTTAAAAGAAACAATAAAATACCACAAGTTAAAGGAAAAAATTAAAGGCAAGGCAAAATTTTTTTGAAGTTTTCATATTGGAAGGGCTTGAACATCATTGACAAAATGTTTCCCGAGCAAGTGAAAACATTGAATTCCGTACTGAAACACATACTACAGGGTGTGGTGCTTAAATCCAGACAAGCATGTTTCTCCTCCATAGAGATTTCCTTGCCAGGTTAGCAAAACCTTCTCCAGACTTCCCCAAAGCATTATACTTAGCCACAACATCGTAAAAAGTTGATCTGGGGTACCAGAAGAATCGAACTATTTAGAAATATAATGCCCAGCACGAACACTTTCGATAACAGCGGCTCTTCGATTGTACTCCACACTTGAACGTAACATCTTGGCCATTTTGAGGTTATGACTGTTTACTAGATGCCTATGGCTTTCAAGAATGTCAATCGTGACCTCCAGTGGAACTACGATATGGCGTGCAATTCAAATTGAAATTTGTCCGGATTTAAGCATCCCACCCTGTATGACACACTGTGGAATAGCACACAATATTGTGAATAATTGAAGCCCCATGGCCTGTAAAAAAGTGACCAAAACAGTTTCCACTGAAGTAAAAGATCACCCGAAGATAAGCTAAATTTTTAAGTTAATGCCCCCTTATTTGCTGCTTATTTTCGGAAAGTAGCTAAAATTACATTATAGCTACTATTAAGATCATGTCTTCTGTACAGAGGGGTACTTACTAAAACCTTAACACTATATGCACTAAAAAACTTTCCCATTACTTGCTCTTAACCTTTGAGCAATGTCAAGAAAGTTACAGGGAAAGTAACAGACACCCTGCCACACACCTCAACAGTGGGGCTTCAGGGGTTCAATGTTGACATGGATGAAAACTAATGGATATGTGCGTCTAAACAAAAGAAATTGGGAGGACTATAAAATGAAAGAAAACATTTGGTTACTCCACATAAATTTTTGTTAACAACTAGGTAATGGTAGAGTCAGAGTTAATGAGAAGGTCAATTGCAAGGTCAAGGTGAAGACTGAATTACTATATCTTGGGCTTCACTACATTCATTGGTTATGTTTTGATTTAAGTTTCACCAATGTTCTTTGACCTGACATAAAGACACTAATTGGAATTCTGAGAAAACTTGTCAAGGTAGAAAATAAGTGTAGTCAGAACCAAGACAATGCAGCCTTTGCAACCCACATCTGGCAGAAACTTTTACAATGACAAGGTCATCTATAAAAATTTGTGAGGACAAAACTGAGTTCTTTCTATCCATCATGAATTGATGGCTGTAGAGTCATGCCTAAAAAAATAAATTGGATCAGATAACTATTCACGATCAAGGTAAAAATACCTGCAAATGCTCCATAAGCTTGGTGCCACACTCAAATGCCAGCTGGCACTCGGACCAGTGGCACACGGCAGACGGTCTCCCCGCGGCTGACCCACTCCCACCCCCTTCACTTGAGTGCTGTCCCAGGGCCTTCCCATCCGACGACACCGGGAAGCGAAGGGTCTTCGGTACCGACAAAATGGGTGACAATGGCGCGCCCATCGACGACACCACCGCCGCCGGAGGGCCACCGGGAGGCCCTGGTGCCTTGGCCCCTTCTTCCTCCTCATCCGCCCTCCCACCTCCGCCACCGCCCCCGTAATACTCCTCTTCCTCCTCCTCGTCCACTAAGAGGGCCTCCACCCTCTGCCCCCCCTTCAGCTGCTGCAGGCCCCCCTTGCCGCCGGCAGCCACCTGAGCTCCTGCAGCGGCGGCGGCCCCGCGGCCCAGCACCGCCCCCAGGCGCTCCTTCCGCACCCCGGGCGGTTTCATCTGCGCCTTAAAGTACTCGGTGATCTTGCCCTGCTGCTGGTGGTGGTGGTGGTGGTGAAAGGCACGGGGGGCCGGAGGCGGTGGCTTCACCTCCTCCGCCTCCTTGGCCACCTTCTTCCCCTGGAAGCCCTGGTTGACGCTCTGGAAGTGGCCCTGGTAGGAGCCCGCCCTCTTGAAGGCGCCTGAGGAGAAGAGGCGCTTCCCGCCGACGACCCCGCCCCCGCCGCCCGCGTCGTCCACCCAGTTCCCAGGGAGCCAGGGGTCGGGGGGCGGCGCTTCGTCCGGGGGCGGAGCGGCGACCGCGGCTTCGGGGACCACGACCGGCGGTGAGCCTGTGCGGGAGTCATCGCTCTCGTCGGAGGCGGCGGCCGAGGAGGCGGGTGATCGGAGGAGAGCGGAGGAGGAGGATGGGCTCGAGTACGGCGAGCCCGGCTCGGTGATGTCGCTGTTGCCGCTCGAGGTGGAGCAGTCGGTGGAGCTGAGCGCCGCGACGCCACTGGAAGGGAAATTGGAAAATGACACGCGTTAGGAACTCTTTCGCATTCAACAAACACATGAGAGACACAACAATCATACCTAAGCCATTTTACATGGAAATCTCATGAAATTATCACTCTTTTTAAATCTGCCGGAATCAAACCACGATTCACACCGAGATTTTTGTCTGAAAAATTTGTTTTGTTGCACCAAAACAAAATTATGATGCGAAACGATTCAATATATTAAAAATAGTCACGCAGGGACTTAAACACCGTTACACATGCCATGTCCCACTGGGCACAATATTTAGCATGAAATGAAACCACAATTCACGGCAAGTTTGTTTACTGAAAAGCTTCTACCATAACAAAATCGTTGTGCAATGACAATAATGTTAACAACAGTCAATTAAGAACTAAGCACTTTAACACTTGCCTGACAATAAACGAATTAAGAACAATCGCCATTATAATAAACCAAAATCGTATATGCCATGAAAGTTGAAAATATTGCCCGGAATAAAATACCCCTGCAACATCATAACCAAACCACACCCACGGTACTCTCCCAAATGCCAACCGGGTTACCCCATACAAGAACTTTCCTCGACAATTATTTCTCTAATTAACACAAATTATTTGGATGGAGGGTTAATTCCAAGGTCGCTGGTCCGAATTACACCTGGTTCACGGAATTTTAAGCAATGATTTCAGTCGTTGTTAACGATGTCGTATGGCTTTTGCGGTACATAACTATTAAATGTAATCAACAGGCCTACCATTACTTCATCAGGGTATTGGATTTCCAGTTCTGATTCTTGATATCCGAACAGTGTAATTAACGTTTTGACATATCTCGCACTAGATAAATGCATCCATACATACTCTTACGAATATTAAAATTTGTCTGCAACCGCAAACCATCCCGACTGGGAGGCGAGATTTCACGGAGGAGGACGCTTGCCTGTTTTGTAAGTTAAAGTGGGCGTCTTTCACTTCACATAGTTTGCGCCGCATTACCATAACCTCTTCCTCCGTCATTTACATCTTCGAGTGCGCACTTTATAAAGAAGGAGTTATTTTCGCATACACCCCGTAATACAAAAGAAGTTGCGTGTTACTGACCCTTTCGCCCAACCTTATCGCTTCCATTTATTTTTTAAATGGCCTCGATTTATGTTTGCACCAACTTTTGGCCATAACTTAGAACTTGATTAATATTTTTTTTAACAGAATGTCAGTCTGATATACGAAAGATTCTTTCTTACTCCTGATTACGCGCCGGTATTCATTATTTGATAAGATACTTGCTCATTTAAGTTTATTTTAGATCTATTTATTAGTTTTCACGCAAAACTTCCACTGGGTAAAGAATGATTGTGTTGTTCACAAGAGAAGCATCTTCACTAGTAGATTCGGCACATTCTATTCCGAAACAAAAAATAAGAAGAATATCATGAAAAGGATTACAGATTAGAATGGGAAACGTGATCGATAAGAAACATCATAGGCTACGTCGATAATCTAAATTACTGACTTATAGTCATTACCGTGTAATTTAAGGCAAACATGGATGTGCTATATAATAATCTCCGGTGTACTTAACCATACACGAATATGTTACTTGGTTGGAAATGAACGTCGGGCAATTATTTTGAGCGTGTGAAAAAAAACTAACGTGTGAAAAATAATATTCCATGCGAAAAAATCGCAATGGCATGCCATTTTTGTCACCGTTTCCTTATATGCGAGATTAGCCATAAATAAATGAAAGGAAATGACCTTCCGAATGGAGGAACGACTTACGTAATAGATAGGACTGTTGTCACTGAACCATTCCATGCATAATCATTTTAAGGGTACGTTTGAATAAATTAACGCTGACGATTTTGGACTGTTTTGGACATCTTTTCTACTGCACAGTACATCGATCGAAAAGCAGCTAAAGGGCGAGAAACGATGCGACAATCGAATCCATGTCACAAGTCACGAAAGCATTCTTACGGCGAGCGTTAGAATCGCTAGGATAAACGACTGGATTGGATTGATTAATTCCACGAAAATAATTATGTTGATACAAATATCCAAACCATTCGGCAAACTCCATACTTGCCTCAACGGCCCTGGCCCCGGATTGTTTCTGAGAGACTCTACGACATATCTCGTTTCATAACATTCCAACGGTGTGAGTACTTCGCTTTGCAGTGCAGTATTCGTATTGAATGGGTGTTCATGGTACGAAATTAATCCATGCTCATCAACGTAGTGTAAGTAATATCTTCTTCCCCTCCTAATCTTATCTAGCCTCAGAATGGGGTAACCGATTGCTACAATGGGTTTTCAGTGTCCGTAGTAACGAAATATGAACTGAAAAAGGCTAAAACGCGACACCCGGGCACTTTTTGGCATAAAAAGTTTTTAGCCGATCGATTTGGCAGAATAAGTGTTGCTTGGCGGTAGGTTAAACATTTCCCGCCAGATCCATGCCCTCGAAATAGCACATCAAAGAAGAAAAATCTGAGACCTAAGACCTCATATCGATCGAGCACTTTTTAAACTACAATGGAGAAATTATCCTGGCCGGACACACTAATTACCATCCTACCATTTTGCAAAAACATATCAAGTGCTCGAGAGCAAACAAAGACATTGGAAAAATCTATGTTATCGAAATCAGGTATCTCTATAATCGCTAAAAACATAGCACTACATATTTACATTGTCACCAAAGGCTTCGAATCACACAGCATCCTCCCCATTAAAACGCCAAATCCGTTAAAATCAGTTCCAAGTACGGTCTCATTCAGTCCACACAAAAACACTGGTGTGCTAGGAGCAAACTCGAACACCCAAATGAAACTGAAGACTTGCCGGGAAACATCAACAGCACTGCGAGAATTCCTTCATTCCCGCTCGGCAACTAAATAGCTGCCGAGCTAAGGACGCCAAACCGAAAGGCAAGCACTACACCAAGTGCACACACGCATGGTACGTTCCTTCTCGCGCGTGGAGTGGCCATTTGCCTGAGAGATAAGAATCGGAGCTCAACCCATGATGATTCGAGTACTCTTTCTAACGCCTTGAACATCAGCGTCCCCCACTCACAATTTCGGGAAGAGCAAGCTGATGCATTACCCGGTCGGCGTACAACCCTAACAAAAGACGGCCGCAATGCACATCACCGCGGGAAGATAAAGCGATGATCCAGCACTCGAATGATGAGCGCTCAGGGTGATTGCCCAACGGAAATCAAATCGATACAAGGGAACTAATTTCGAAAGGTATAAACAAATAAAACAGCCATCTCAGGCCGTGGGTGTGGTCCATTGAATAAGTGGAGATATTCTACAAAACATTGCACACACGAAAACAGCGAAATGAAACCAGTCTCCGCCTACGGAAAACCATTAAAAAAATACCGACAGCGTAAATCAAAACTCGTGGAGAAGTAAGTGTTGGAAATCTCTGACTGTGAAAAAATCAGAGGTGAATCTTTGCAAGCATTGTTTCCTCTTTTTTTTGTAGTTTGGCCGTGGTTCTAATTACCCAACTAAGAACGTTATAAGGTAATGTTCTGTCGTTCATTCAAACACAAAATAAACCGGTGTGAAGAAAGACGACTCATAAATACCGCTATGAAGCATGTCGCTCTCTAGGATTGAAAAACTTTTTTGTGTGAGATGGGCTGCGAGTGTTAAGCATAAAACATTATTGATAAAAAATACGCCCGCAGTAATTTAAAATAATTGATCACAAAGCTTCGCGGCCACCAGCATCGCTCCTATTTTCATGAGCTCCTCGGGCACCGCGTTACGGGGGAAAAGGGTTTTTAAAAATGATAAGAAGGCGAGAAGTGAAGTAAAAAAAACGTATGGCAGACAGGTCCTTGAACCTAGGCGACCACCACCTCTGGAAAAGGAAAAAAGCTTGGCGGAGAGATTCTCCGCCTCGCGAGTGTGCGCGCTTGTCGCAGAAGGTGCTGCCGCCTCGCGCGAGCGGGCGGGACTATCAGCAGGAAGCAACGTCCGCCAAGACCTTGAATAGCATTCGCCTCTCGACGAGGCAGAGAACAAGGGTGGGAGTTGGAAGGGGGTGGGAGAGAGATAAACTGGAAGGGGACCAGCAGCTGACTGAGAAAACGACGTCGTCGGCGAAGAGGAGGAGCGATCGATTTTTTGGGAATTCGATTCCGAAAAAACCAATCCAGCGGCCGGCCTGTCTGGAGAGGGGAGGCGGGGTGGGTGGCAGCGACAAAGAAGCGAGCGTCCGAGGGTTGCCTGGAAACCAGTGCACGTGGTGACGGCGAAGGAGGAGAGGACGGATCGCCCAGCACCCCGTTCGCCACACACAAACCACCGACTGACAATGACAAGAAAATTGACAGTGGGTGGGGGGGGGGGTGTGGAGAGGAAAGAGAAAAGGACTTAGGATCGATGAACGGAATGGACCCACTTCGTTTTTCTCCCACGGCAACCGGGTTCTTTCCCCAGTCAAGGAACGGAGGAAGAAGACAAAGCAAATTAACCCAATGATAGGTTCTGATAAGTTTGCATGGAGGTCACCCTATACCGGAGGGGGGGGGGTTAAGCTGTGAAACGACACAGAGTATTCAGGGGGCCTGTTCCTTTTCTTGTAAGGAATGCGGTAATGCAGTAGGTAGAGCTCTGGGCTACTGATCTGAGTGCCCGGGTTCAATTCCTGGGCACCCGGAACTATGAGTGATTTTTCTGGTTTCAGATAATCCTGGAAAACCTCAAAAGCGACACAGGAAGAGGAACTACCGCTCCCTCCCCCCCATTCTAACCCCTGATTGTGCGAATTTCACACGCCGTTGGGTTTAGGTATTGGGCGAGCTCTACTCAACCCTCACCCATCAAACCGATCTTAGGGCTCATTACTGCGGTTGTTCCCTTTCCTTGCACCGCCCGTGGTTTCCCCAGGAAGATGCAGTACCCCAAAATTCACACAGCTTTGAAGCGGATTCGATCCACCGTCCGCTGGATGGGACATGTTTGAAATAAAGCGTGGGATCTCGCGCGCGGTTTTCATCTTCGATGACGCCGTCGAGTTTCCGAGAGCCAAGGGCGGAACACCGGCAACAAATCCTGTCTCCTCTCGTCACCCGAACCTTTTATCGCGGGAGACGACAGCTCCTGGACAACCGTAAAGAGTGATCTGAAATCAATCGCTGCGGCGGGGAAGGGAGGGGAGAGAGAGAGGCTCAAATCCGGCCTGGGCTGGGGTGTCCTGGGAATGCAGTCGCAATCGAGTTTTAAACGAGGTGGTGCTCCGACCCCTCGAGGCCATTGCGCAACGCTAGCACGAAAGAAGAAACTCCAGGACACAGCAACACCGCATTCTAACGCGAGCTGTGGAGAAGGAACGAGTGCGGGGTTTTGAACCCAAGACCCGTGCACTGGCCTGAGGGTACACCTTTGAAGCGCAGAAAATGCTTCCTGTGATTATGCGCCTTCATATTGTAATCTCATATTTGATCTGTCTCTCTTTGTTTTCACTCACAACACCGAACCGGTTTGTACACCAAACCAGTGGTAACGTGATCTCTGGTTAACCAGAAGGTCGCAGGATCAAGTCTTTCCTTCTCATCCCCCCACCCTCTTTACCCCCATCCAATCCTCCGGAGCATGAATGCGGAGGGGATGCTGTCACATGGAACGGTGCGAATGTTGCGGTATCCACCCCTCCTACAACCACGACACCACCCCCTATAACAAGAGAGAGCCCTCTGAGGGGGTGACCAACACGGCATCCGCTTCCGCTCTCTTCGGGGTCTCTCCATTCGGGGAAAGAAAACATAGCGAATATTGCGTTTCGTGAAACAAAATACCGCAGAAGAGCGACCGGAATATAAATTTATTACATATTATTTCATTCGAACTAACTAACGGTACTTTTTAAAAAGAAATCCGAAGTGATACGAGACACGAACAGTCTTTCAACTTACTTGTGGTGCCTGTGCATATTTAAAAAACCTCGCACAGTGGCAATAAAATGTACAATATCTAGAGAAATTATCAATCGCACTGCCTTAATGTGAATGAGAATAATGAATTGTGGGTTGATTACACATACACCTCGCATAGAACAGACGCACCAAGCAGAAATAATATCCCTGCTACCTGGAACGTTGGGTCGCATTCCCTGCCTTTTACAGACTCCTCGGGGGGTAGAGTGTTTTGTGGTGCATGTTCATGTGGTAGTGGTGTTTCACATTCTTGCTTGTTGTGTCCTGGCTTGCATGTTGTAGGATGGCTTTCGTGCTGCATCCTGGGGTGCAGTTTTTTGTTGGCTTGCGGTATGTGTTTACATGAGTGTTGGATGAAGGCATTTTTGCATGAGTGTGTGCGCTGCTGTGGGTGTAATTTTCCACGTTGTTTTGCATGTGGTATTGTTCCTTTTTACGGTTGGTGACCTAACACCCCCCGCCACACACCCTTGCGGGGTATTATTTAGATGTAGATGAATATATGTAATCTCTTCCTCCTGGCTAACTGTCTCCGTATACCAACCCAAGAACTTTTCTTTTCCTAATACAAATCCCAAAAAAATAAAGGCATATCAAAGCTATCATTCCTCTCAGGATTATCTAATGTTCCTCCTTCACTTCAAAGCCTGGGATAGCCATCTCCCATTTGCTCAACGATCGTAATAATCAAGTTAGCATTCAGCAGCTAAATAAAAAAATAGATGAGGGCCACTTTTTTTTACATTTTCCTAGACATACAGGTAGTTTCCTTGAAACGTAGCATCTTCTTTTTAATTAGACCAGGATCAATAAAAATATCTTTCACAAGTTTTATGAAAACCTGTTTTACAACTCTCAAGAGAATTTTACTTTCTCATAAATCGCCATCTAAAAACATCTTTAAATTTCAACCAAGAGAACATGTTCGTTAAGAAGCCGGAACCAAGTAATTGGGAAAAAATTAACAAACAAATTTTCTGAATAGTAGATGCATACTTAGAGAGCAACCAGCAACCCGCCACAACGGCTAACGGCAGGGTTTTATGAAGCGACTAGCTATTTGAGTAAATAATGATTTCATCATGTAACCAAGAATACAGGTAAAACTTGGTAGAATTTTGGTGCTTAACTTTTCTACTATGATAAATGCGAGTTTTGCATTCGAAAAGGATACTTTTTGTGTTGGCTGAATAGACAAGTCAATTTTCTCTTTAAATTTTAATTGTGGTCTCGCTTAGCAATGTACGGTTAGAATTTTATATCCTTTGGCGACCTTAAAATCGTACGATAATTACGATTCCTAACCTCGAACTGTGCCTCGAGCATATTCCAAGTCTTCCCATTGATCTTCGATCCCTTACATTGACTCTCCAATCCATTAGTCCCCACTGTTTGAATACGCTTCCGTTTTCAGTGTCTCCTGACTTATCATTAAATGTTTTACAGTACAGTAGAATCTGAAGCTATCAGGGGTTGAGTGAAAGAACACTGAATAGATAAGTATGAAGGGTTGTAGTCAATCAATCTTGCAGTAAATGTAGACTAATCTTCGATTCTTCCCGCCCTTTGCCATTTCCCGCTGCTTTCAAGACGTTCATGGCCACGGATAAGCCGACTGAACGAGAAATCAGTGCCTTCATCTCCAACCTTGGAAAAAAATCCATTATCACGGTGGTCTCCTGCGTTAGTTGAGCATTCGACATGGAAAGGCAGTAAATTGGCAACACGCGACAATGATAATTCGCACCGCACATCTTTCACAATTGTTTAATAATTCAGGGTACGTTTCTATTATATTGTGCTGAACAACGGAAAATAGCCTCCATCTATTGCGTATGCTTTGCTTTGAAACTGCTGAGGAATAATTTTACACTGTTGACATTTCAAGTATTATGGAACACTTTCCTCGTTTATGAGGGAGTTGTGAGAATCGAATCTGCCATTTTGGACTCACCCAATTGTTTTACTCCAAATCAAGTCGCGGTACTAATGTTACGTATGTACTTATGTTTAACATACCACGTGTTCAAGTCTCTACACTCTACCCCCCCAAGAACCTCGCTCATCAATAGTGATGCTCACCACGTCACGCAAATGAATTTACGAACGGCCCCAACATCATGCAGTTGTACGTCTTTCAGCAGATATCCTGTTGATAATCTGAACATCTGGCATTATCATATATACACGATTAATGAATTTCCCTGTAACTTTCACGTTATTTTTTGGAAAACAATATTTATCTTAACTAAAATTTCCTGGATGATAAGTTGGAACTCCAACCCTTTTTTTTAATAAGAAAACTATTAGCAGAGTAACCGCTGCGGTGCAGTCACGCCGTAAGGTTTGTAGGAAATCGCTAAACAGCAAACGTGACCGCAAATTTTGACGATTATTTTTTCCTACAAATTTTCCTCGTGTCATCACGAAACTATTAACCCAACTACTAATTTGTGAACATCCAAATCAATGGTTATATTTTTTTGGTACGAATTAAGTCCTCAAAAATCTCGGAAACGCACGAGGGTTCCAACGAACAGTTCTTCGGCGTCCCGGGTTTTCCGAGAATAACTGATGCGCCTAGCAACCCCTACATTTCCCAAAGGGCTCTTCAATTTCTCCACTTTGATCCAAACCCTGCAATCTCATACACATGCTACGGGAATCCGTCGTTCACTTCCGATTACCTTATTCGCACGGAGGCCTCGCGTCGAAGGGAGTCGTACATTTCAACCTCCGACCCAAGCAATCAACCCTGGACTCTCAGCTCTCACTTTGATGTTCCCTACTGCCCAAACGCATCCCCACCCTTAGGTGCAAAGCAATGGGGGGGGGGGGCAAGAAACATCGCGGAAAGGGATCCGGGAGCGGTCCACGATCCGCTCCCAGGTGAAACTGGACGGAGTTAGAGGTAATTCACTTCTCAATAAAAATCCTGACCACGGAAAATAAAATTCTCCAACAAATCCAGGGCCACCGAGATTAGTCCGCAACAATGGCATTGATTAGAAGATATCTCGACTTATGCTATAAATCGTATAATACTCTCCCTCCAAGACGATGCCGAAAAATGGTCTATGACGGGAAATGCTCCTCCTTGATACCACTACTGGATTACGAGTGAGCGCCTAATGAAAGTTAATCAACGTCGATCAAAAAAATCTGCACTTTTAGCCGATCATGCCCCCTCCCATTCATCAATCCTCACTCGCCGATTTATTCCTTGCGAGAGGGAGAGGGGGGAAGAATATCAAAAATCAAAACCTCCAGGTACATGACGGCGACGACCATTCAATCAGGTACGTCAAATCAAACACTCTCCACGCGGAGACACATCTGCTCCATTTTGGAGAGGTTTTCACTGGTATCTGAGTAGCGGGGACATCTACATATATAAGTTTTCGCCATCGGGTACTGCAGCAAAAACGAAATACAAGTATCTTAAAAAATGAAAATGTTAATGAAAATGTTAAATGAAAATGTTCAGAGATAAAAAGTTTGGGATCTTGTTAGGACGTACTGAGTGAAGAATTGAAACCATCTGTGCAATCGCCATGCACTGTGTCCAAGTGCTGGGCAAATGATGGCAAGGGCTGCAAACAGGAATGGAGCGGGCGTCTCCCAAAAGCATCGCAATATGGGAGCACAGACACTTTTCTAAAACCTGAAAACCAATTTTTCTAGAACATACTCGTATGATAAATTTCCGGATTTGTCCAGAAGGAAGAAATTCTACGAGTTTTCCATTCTCCCAGTTCCCCAGGTACGTGGACACCCTGTACTTAGGACATTTGAAGGGTTACTAAAAATATATAAAGTTACTTCGGAGAACTCTCGATACCAATGAGAAATGGTGCATACGAACAAAAAGGCCATAGTCGGTTAAATATTACAACAGCGCCCATGGTTACCAACTGCGGAGACCAGACGAAGCTTGCCTGAGGGCTGGCCGTCCGGGTAATAGTCAACTGCCGTTCCACAACCACGGCAAGTGTTACGACAAAAATTCCAGCCTTTGGCCGAGTGAATTAAAAATATAAAACCGTAACTGCATCAATATAGGTATCTATAGGCGACAATGCCCTCCAACCTTATCTTATACTTCCGAGGAAGTATAAGAATCAAAAGAAGTTTATCGTATCTAAAACTTCAAACATCATCATAGATGAGGGAAAACTATTCTGAGCGAACGGCGTAAGCACACTGAAATTAGATAGCTCCGCTTGAAAGAAATGTAACAATAACACTCAAGGACTATTTTGAGACCTCTTTTAATGCGAGGCAATGCTTTCGGAGATCCTTATGAAAGACGAATTGTTTTCGTTGTCATTGTGATCACCACTTTAGGGGATGGAAAATATGAGTACGCCGCCAATACCACCAAATAGAATCACCCTTTTCTGCGCATACAAATTGGTCGTTACGTATTATATTTTAAATCTGAAGATTAACTGCAGTCCTTCACTCAACTCTTCCCTTCCACGTTGCCTGATACCTTGAATGTCTAAGATAAATCCCCACTTGACCAACTTATTCATTCCTTCGCCTTCCTCGTGGCATACTTCTATTATGTTCACAGCAAATCCGTAGGTCTCAAGGTGTGCTCAATCCATCTGGTTCTCAATGAGTTCCAAAACTCTCTTCCTCCTTTAGTATTCCTTGGAGCACTAAATGTTTTTAACAAACCATTTGGTCTTATATTTATATTTTTAGTACCCCGAAAGCAACCGATAGGGTGGGTGGCTGTGGTTGAATACACACCATGGTCGGACAATGTTATTCTGATCCCTTATTGTTCGAGGAAAAAATATATCATAAATGTATCTGTTCTACACTTAATCTCTCAAATTTTACTAACATGATCTCTCCTACTGTAGGACGATGGGGGAAATAATACATTTTCAAAATCATCGGTAAACAGACATTCTTCCAATTTACGCAGAATCGGTGCTTTAACCATTGCTTAGTAAGTGATTCCGAGCTTAGCTCTACTAATATTTTGGATACGCCACTAAGTTTATCAGCTCTGGTCTGTTTTTCTAATGGCCCGAGTTTCGTATTGCTTCCACACGAATTCTCCCTCGTTTCCAAGCCTTCCCAAGCAGTTGGCGAGTGATAGAGAGCATCCCCGGTCGGCCAAGTGACCACTCGATCGCCCACGGTCACGCGCGAAGCCCTCCGAGAAGTAAAATCTCCGACCGCTTCGACGACTTCCCTCCCGACGCAAATGAAAAAAATACGCACCGAAGGATCACTGCCTCTTTCGACGCCCGGGAGCTGGCGATCAATCTCGGATCAACCTTGAATATAAGACGCGTATTGCGCCACTTCCGTCGCCTTCGTGAAGGTCGGTGTCTACAGCTGATATGCCCCTCCAATATATCCGAGGATGACCACACGTCTTTCGTCCCCTATCTTCCGATGGCGGTCATTTAATCTGTTTTTAGCTTACTACTAATATTTTTTACCAACCTTCGCTTCTTTGTGATAGCGAGCTACGCGGGGAGGGGGGAGGAAACATTTAAATCTGTCAGTTTTAAGGTTTTTACCGTTCCTACGGAAAGTCTGATCTGACCATTCATGCCAGGGGTCCTAATGACCCCCCCCCCTTTCGGACCACAAGTAAACGCGTGCGTCCCGTGGATTTCTTAATATTTAAATCTCAACTTGGCCTTTTCGTGTCTGAAAAAACTACCAATCTTAACTTTTCCTGTAACCCCGTCTCGCATTCTTCTCGTAACAGGAGTACAAAAACCATGAGGCGTTAGACAACGCGCGAAATCTTGAAGGATGGCAAAAGTGATGTCTACACTAATTTGTGTCTCAAATGAAGGATTCGTTATTCACTGAAGGTGCTTCAAAAGAAGCCAATTGCTGACCTCGCCGCAAACGGTTTGGAACGTGAGGACCTGGGATGCGAAGTAGATATTGGCAATTCAAAATCAAGCGCCGCGACTCATGAATGAGATTAATTCGAAAATTATCGCGTAAAACAATCGAGTTTGTATCGAAATATGATAAAGCTTGCGTGCCATTGTTGGGCCAGGGAAAAATTCCATCCGATAGCGAATCTCAATTTCACAGTCGACCAAGAGCGGGTCAACGCGTTGATTGCTTTCGAACGGTGGTCGGAGACTGAAGAATTTTTGTGAGCAACGAATGTAGCATAAGGTTGGTTAGGATGAATATGCTACTCCGGAGCTCACCAAGAAGACGCTACGCTACCGGACGGATCTAAGAATAATTTACGACGTCAAGTCGACAATCGGTACAAATCGAAATAAGATGGAACCGAACAATTTTTTTCCAGCCGGGAACCTTACTACTGGACAGTTAAGACAATTGACTCATATTGAAATCCAAACGGAAGGTCGACCTCTAGGCATGTAACTAACACCCACTCCTGCGCGAGTTCACCACTTATCAAGACCGGGTAAGATATGCGGCTGAAGTGGCCGCCGCCGTCCTCGTCGCCATCAGACTGAATTCAATTATGTCAACCACATCTTTCAAGCAGGACGAATAATCGGCGCACTTGCCCCGGGGACCAAATATATTATTACTTGTTAGTTAATTATCATTTAATTGAATTGTCCGTTGGTAATAATTTCCGTCAAAGACGCCTGAGAGTACACCCTATACACCATGCAACTCATGTCAGGCCACGCGGAATGATGATCACTTTTAACGTAATAAACTCCTTTCAAAGCGTCTTCACCAATGTCTCACCAAATGTCTCCGATTGATTACCAAATCGAGCGGGCCAACCGATCTCCACAATTGAAAACTAATATAATGGAATAGAACGTTTGCTGGAAAATATTAAGCCTAATAAATCCTCCGGACCCGATCAAATACCCGCTCGTATATTTAAGGAACTAGCTTCGGAAGTCGCATCGTATCTAAAAATCATATTTAAGAAGTCGCTGGTAAACCACAAGGTTCCCAGACATTGGAAACCGGCTAACGTAACACCAATATTTAAAAACGGAGACAAGGAGAAACCGAGCAATTAGAGACCCTTATCCTCACATCCATTTCATGTAAGATCATGGAACATGTAGTTGCTAGTTCGATCGTGAGACACATCGATGAGCATGAGTTGAAAAATGAGAACGGTTTCCGAAAGGGTAGATCCTACGAGACAACTTGCTCTTTCTGTTCATGATATTCTTATTTCGGGAGAGAGCAATATTTCAGTAGACGCAGTTTTTCTAGATTTTACAAAAGCTTTCAACGAAGTACCTCATGGTAAACTACTCACAAAGCTAAAAGAATATGACAGAGAAGAAAATATCCTGGGTTGGATTATGGAGTTTTATAATGGCAAAGTACAAAGAGTAGTCAGAGAATGGAAGTAGTTCAAATGCAGTAGAAGTTACTTCAGGTGTTCCCCAGGGAAGTGCCAACGGACTTCATTAATTCCTACTTTAAGAGAACGCTAACAACATTGACTCCGTAGTCACTCAGAAGATACGCTTATTTGCCGACGATGCAGTAGTTTACCGAGATATCCATAATCCTGAGGACACACCAATTTAGCATACGACCTCAATGCTATACAACGCTGGTGTGACACTCGGCAATTAATATTAAACTTAAAAAAGTACGTAGTGATGAATATTTAGAACGCCGAACGCCAACTGTATCGCGAACACCAAAATGGAATGTCTAGACTCGAAATGCTTAGGTGTTACCCTCCCCCTCTCGGCCTCTGCTGGGAGAAACACATACAGGCGATATATGTGGACAAGCTAACAACAAATTAGGATTTATTCGAAGATTACTGGGTAAATGTGATGAAAAGGTCAAAGAGAAATGTTTTCTTCCGCTGGTTAGGCCTCAATTAGAATATGCTGCTATTATATGGGATCCTCACGAAGTTGAATTGATTGCCGAATTGGATCGCGTGCAACGGCGAGGAGCTAGATTTGTAAAACGTTAATATGATAAACTTAGTAGCGTATCCAAAATGAGCAGCTAGACTGGGAATAACTCACGGAACTAAGGTTAAATTACAGATTAAATCTATTGCGTAAATTGGAAGGATGTACCTTTACCATGGATGTTGAAAATGTATTACTACCGTCTTACAATCGTACAACGGTAGGAGAATCATGTAAAAAAAATCGAGAGATTAAGTATAGAACATATAGATTTAAATGCCATTTTTTCCATGAACTATGCAAGCTTAGCAGGGTAACAATAAAAAATAATTAATTGCACATTTTCTGCTTAATTTTAATGCGTGAGAAATGCGACCCAAACAGGAATTTTCTTATGGAAATTTCCAACCTATCTTTGAATTTTGTGGTCTCCCGAGAGACGCAAAGGGAAACATGTGAATAATCGAACTTCGCCAGATATATAAAAGAATTAAATTATAGATTTCATTCCTAAATAAGAGCAACATATGCAGAAAAGAAATTATTTCTTTTCATATGAATCTATTTAAAACCCACCGTAAATTCAACCAGCAGGAGATTGCAGGTGAGAGAAACTAGCAAGTTATTTAACGTACGAAGACTGTTTAAGATGACCTCAGCGTTACCCTTTGAGGGATTGGTGCGAACACGTGTCCACTCCGTCCACCACCAATCAAAAAAGATTTCGATATGAGAATGGATTAGCCGCCGTCTTGCTCAATTAACTTAATTAGTAACATATTAATAATTAATTGTATGCTCGAAGATTTTATAAACTGGTTTCAGCGTTGATGAATGATGCTTTTGATAGCCCAAAACGCGCAGACAAGATTAACTTACCAGGCTGAGACCGCACGACCTTCGTATCGATAAAAATACAACAGCTACCTCCAACTCTCGCATACAACTGGTGCCTTTAAAACATTGGTGCACTACCCGCGGCTCGCCTCACCTTTTTTGCGGCCCGCGGTTACTGACGCTCATATATGATCTTCAAATCAAACGATATTTGAAACCGCAATCATTATTTTTCTACTCACACAATTTAAAAAATTATCCTGAAAATAAATTTGAAATGTCTTACTTCGTCACTTTATCTACCCAATAGTGTAGATGAAAGTCTTCGTTCACCTCTAAAACTCGTTTCATATTCATAATGGCAAAACTCGGAATCACAGGGAAACAAGTCAATACTCAGTAGTGTGCAGGTTTCCCATCATAAGACTGGTTGAAGCGATGGAGCATAAGTTATTGAGAAAATTTTACACATTACAGGCATTTTATTTTATTAAATTGATTCGCCGCTGAATAAATATAATACAAGAAATTGCCAATGAAAATTAACAACAGGGTTTTCGACCGCGTTGTCGTTAAGCTTGACACAATTGCTAGCCCAGAACTCGGTGCGCTGAAAACATTTGCCCGAAATTTTACTTCAAATGCAAATGATTCATAGAAACAATTAAATCTACCAAGAATGTTTTCCCGTTGACGTTTCGCAGGTTCCGCCTTCAACAGAGGCGAATTTAAGGTTAGAAGGTTTATCCTATATTAGTTTTTCAGGTTTTAACAATTTCCGTCTCCTGCTGATTCCACCTTGCAATTATATGTTTCACTGCACAGTTCTAATGCCGCAACGTTGAACACGGAAAATATATTGCACGGCCCGTTAGGTGACAGGTTGTGCATCACTGCATCGACAGAACAATCGATTCCCGGAACAAATCGAATCGGAATCTCCTCCCTCCCTTCTATTCCCAGCTTGCACGACGGATAGGATGCGCGCGTGCATCATCTTGCGTGCGTAGCACGAGTGCAGCCGCGGGGGGTGGGAGGGTGGAATGGGAATTACGGGGGGCGGGTGTCTCCTGGAGGGGGAAGGTGGGGAAGAAGGGTCTGGCCAGTCCCTCCCGCGTCTCCCGAAATGGTTGAACGACCCGCGCCAAGGTCGCGGAGGAGGAGGCGAGGAAGAGGGGCGGCGACGACGAGGGGGAGGGCAGCTGGTAGAGAGAAAGAGAGACCCAGAGCCCAGCCCACCTCTCTCCCACCCACCCACCCCCTCCCAGCTGAAAGACACAAGCGGCAGACAGCGGCGGCGCCCTTCCTCCCCACACCATCGCCTCCCCACTCCCGGGGAGTCGGCGGCCCTCCCCGGCGGCAGAAGAGCGCGGACACATGCGGACAAGGGGAGGAGGAACCCATCGGCACCGCCTCTTCCTGTGCCTAAGGCGTGTGTGTTTATTATTGGGGAGATGCGTCTTTTCGTGCGGTCCAAACAAAACACCTACTGGGATTCGGGTTCGTCCGTCTGTCACGGTTTCTGGGACGGAGGCCGCCTCTTCTCCCCCGAACCTCAAACCTCCCGCGGAGCGACGAAAGCTGTGGGTTTATAAATCTCGTGTGTGAATATATATATATATATATATATATATATATATATATATATATATATATATATATATATATATATATATATATATATATATATATATATATATATATGGGTGGGTCGCGGAAACCATAAACATAGTAATCAACCCGAAGGTCTGTTTGGTAGGCGATGGTAGAGTTCACCCAGTACTAAGCCCTATACGGCGTGTGAAATTCACACATCAGGGTAGGGGGATAATTTCTTTTCCCTGTGCCGGTTATGGTTTCTCAGGAAGATCTGGAACCCGAAAAATCACATAGCTTGGGCCAACCTGCAGGTGCCCAGGAATTGAACCCAGGCCCTCCGGTCAGTCGTCCACCGCTCTACCCCTGGACTACCGCGACCCCCTCACCCACAACGACACATACCTATAGAAAACTTATGTGAAAGTCTCACGGATGCGAGTAATAATGTATATCAAGTGAGCACTAGCGAACGAAAACAAATAAGCACACAAAAAAGAAAAGAGCCTCACACGTTTTCGAATTTTCGGTGGTCAAGTCACCTTTCTCAAGGAAGAGAAAGAAGGAACTCCTTATGTGTGCGCGGGTTTATTAAATAAATAACATTTATGCGATAAATTATAAACTAAAACTTCCCACGAACGAGGCGACATTTATGTGAATAAAATGAAGTTTACCCACATCACATAAGGATTTTAAAAATTGACATGGATATTTTGGTGGAAATTAACAACGCCAAAGTTAGCATTAAATGCATTCCCATTAGTAACCGGTTTCTTTTAAATATTCTGAATACCAAAAAAGAATTAAGTGATAAAAATTTGCGCCTGAAATTGTATTACCACCTCTCCAAGGTGCAAACGCAACTGATTCAAGTAAGAAATGACGATGACAATTCTTTTCCATCCACGTCTCTCGCAGATTTCGTCTCACTTGAATCGCGATTAGTACGCAACGCTATTTCCATAGTTTCCCCTTTTGACAGGTTTCCATTTCATTCGAATTCCAACTTTGACATTTTTTATACTGTACAATGCATTGAACTCGCACTTCACTCACTGAATGGCATCGTCGCATGATACTCACGAAGCAAACAGCATTCCATATCCGCAGACGCTATTAAGTTTGCGAGCAGGGATGTGGGCGCTATTTTGGTCTCTTCCACGGAGTTTTCTGCGACCACGGACTCGAATCGATTTTGCGGAAACGTATTCTAATAATGCTTCATTTCAACTCTACGTCTTTTTCAAGATATTTTTTGAGCACCACATCACGTGCAACGATGCACGGTCTTGTGACCGGCGGTTTCCGGATTCAAATCAGAGTGATCCCTCTGGACATCATGGATGTAACCAGGCTGCGTGATTTTGTGGCTACCGGGATATCCTGGGAGACCGCAGGCGGCGAAGGGAAAGGTACATGCTGGGAAATTACGAACACCATCCCTTAGGCTCTTAAAGACTCCCAAAAAGGCGAGTTTAAACACGGAATGATCTACAAAAAGAGCCACATGAGATAACAGCACAAAATTGCCATGCCCACATGTACTTATTGTTTTTAATACACGGCCACGGAAGAGATTATAATAAAAGCGGGGATCTGACTAGAGCGAAAAAAAAATTTCTAGCGACGTAGCGCTTCCTTCTCATAGACCGAAATTATCTATAAAAAAGTAGCTGTAAAATTGTGACCTCCGCTCTCGAAAGCCTACCGAGAGTCCGACAATATTTCTCCGGCTTCGGCGAATTCCACAATAAATATAATTCAAAGTTTTGGAACCTTAAAAGTTATAATTTTTTTGGACAATACATGAAAACAATATTGCGCAAAAAGGCTAATCCAGCGTTGTCCTCGACTCTTGAACCACGATTACTTATTTCAATGTTACAACTGATGAGTTACAGAAGATTTCATTTATTTTAAGATCAATAATGAGAAAGTACTTAATTGAAAGACGGAATTGAAGGACTGGCATGACTAGATGTAAATACAAGTACATTCACGATCTTGGCTACCTTTTCTGTTTATTTAAGTGTAATGTTATACTCCTTTAATGAAGGATCTCAGGTTTTCCCGGCGTATGGTATTCAAGAAGTTCTCTCGGGTTTCCCACCGGGTCAGGTTGCAGTACATCGACGTTTCGAAGGCTGACTCTGCCATCGTCTTCAGGGTGAAGACGGGTACCTGTACTAAGGGTACAGGTCTTCAGGGCAATCCTTTAATATTTTAAGTATATGTACCGTGCTAATTAATCCATCTGCTTTCACCTAGGGGAGACCAAAATAACCTATCTAGCAGTGAGTTTAGGACCTACAACCTTCTCATCTGAAGACTACGGTGCATAGACGTGTTCGACGTGAGAGATGACGTTTTTCCCTCAAAATTGTTGGAATGTTTCAATTTGTTTCGGCAGCAAGCACGCCGTGTGCGAGGGATTTCCCATATATATAAAACCGTAACCTTTGTTTTTCGTTCAATTACGTTGTGATAAATTCTACTAATTTAATTTCAATGAATTAATTATAATTGCAAATATTTAACTTTTCTAAAATGCATGTTTTCGAGTGATAAGAACTAAAGTAAATGCAACAATTTCAGAGTGTAAAAATCATTCGCCTTGACTGGGATTCGAACCCAGATCCCTCAATATCCGGTCGAGTGCTCTGAAATTGTTGCATTGAAATGCACATTAGCGGATGACTCCGTTAAAAGTTACTGTTGCGGCATCTCCCGCAGTTTCTTTGGAATTTGTTAAAGTAAATGCAATTCAACACTTCTAACGATAGTTATCAAGTTGTAAATAAAAGATGGTATTCCAAAGAAACTGCGGGAGATGCCGCAACAGTAACTTTTAACGGAGTCATCCGCTAATGTGCATTTCAATGCAACAATTTCAGAGTGTAAAAATCATTCGCCTTGACTGGGATTCTGAAATTGTTGCAAAATATGGTATATCGATCACATGTTTCAATATTATCGACCATTAGTATCGACAGATGATTGCTTTCCGAAATTCAACACCAATGCCGCGGAGTTCTGCCCAAATGACACTGCTATAATTGTTTGTTTTTACCGATGCACTGCGGCAAGCACTGCGGCAGTAGTTTTTGCAGTGAGAAGAGTGAACTTTTATTATTATTATTATTATTACACGGCAGTAATTGCAGTGAATTTTAGAATACGACCTTGTAGAAGTTTAACTCATATCTCTTGTAACATTTTTCTTAAATTACAAACCTTAACTTTTTCCTTTGAAATTTTGTTTTAAAATAATCGATCCATACACGAGTATACAGGGTATTATCCATATTGAAATGTCCTCTAGCAAGAAATTTGATTGCCATCATCGACATTGCCGAGTTTCGTGCATCGCGACCCATAAATACGCCAATTTTACGAAGAAATGCGACAAAAATGGCCGGACCTCCTTCCCACCGGATATGTCGATGATAGTAAAATTCACTCGAAACAGAACGGAAGTCCCGGGAAATAATTTTTTTTTCTCATTTCATTTCCGCAGTCGAATCTGCCGACAGGACTGCAGTTTAGTTGCACCGTACATACCGCGATGATAATTTAAATGTTCTTGGGTTCAAACTACCATTATGGGCCAGCGTACGAAATTCGTCCGGCGGTGAATCGTTTACTCACATTCCGTAGCGTTCCCGTCCGGCTATTAGCTCGCCGGGCACGGCGGAGTGGGAGGCCGAAGCCACATTATTCGAATGCGCGGCCACCCTCCCTCTCGTTCGGCTATGAGTCAACCGGCACACAAGTTAAAAAGAAAAATTAAAGTCGCACCTACCCTCGCCGAAATAAACAGGCGAGAGACGGAGGGAGAGAGAAGGAAGGTGGGGGAAGGGAGGACGGAGTGGGAGGACAGGAAGCCTAGAATTCACGCTTTCACGGTCAAGTACGTTTTTCCACTGGCGGGTGGAAGCCGGCAGGCATTCTCCGTTCGAATCCACTTACGAACACCACTTCAACGGCGTTCAATTCCATTTCCAATAACGCTCGATGCATTGACCGAAGCCACCACTTGCGTGCAACTGACCCCCGCGCATTATCTGGACCCCCTAGCCTCTCTCTAGATCTCTCCGTGGAACGGACAGCGGAATGGCGAGGCTTTGTCCATATGCGAAATTTCTCTAAAAAGGCGGAAAACTATTTTTTAAATCGGAAATTATCATGTATAGATTTTTAACTGGACGATTTCGGATAATTATTCCAATAAATAAATTTAACTTTAATCAAGGTGGGTAGATGCTGTTATGTTGACACTATTACATATAATTCAGCACATGATAACAGTTTTTCGTGAGAATGTATTTCTGCACCATTAATCCACGATTCCACTTGTGTTAGCCCACCGCTGCCAAAAGAGCATTGATATAATCTAGGTTTTTTAAGTCAAATTCTATGAAAATTACCATGGGAATATCCTTTTTTATCATCTTCATTTGATATGAGTTTAATTTCAGAAATTTTTATTAAAACGACATACATACTTGACATGTCAACGCAACCCCCTTAAATTACAGCATATGATGGATGTATCCACGGAAAAACTATATCATCCACAGGAAAAGACATTTCTTATCCTTCTCCTTTTCTAAACTTGAAAATTCTAGCACCACTTCCGGATACATAAGTATTATAATAAAACTAATACAGATTAACGCTATGAGACTTTTTTTAACAAATGTTTGAACTCCAGGAGAAATAAGTAACCCTATAATTCCTGCAGTAAAAGAAATTGAAAAGGAAATTCACCATTACCACAAACTTGAGGGACTACCGGATGCATCTGCAATGCTCTTCATTTTCCAACATAGAAACGGCGACTATGATATTCACAATAAAACTTTCGTAAAGTTATAAATCGATAAGGATACATTTTCATCACCATAAGTCTTGCTCTTAAATGGAACAGCAGAATTCTAATATCAGGGTGACGTTTATTAAACAAACTTCCGCTTGACTCCCGTGGTTTCGTTAAAATCAATATATGCATTGATGATTGCATAAAAACCAGCGTTAATATATAATTTGCGACGCTTCCACGTCGCATGACAGTCAAAATGTGAGCGCAAAGTGGTCATAGTTCATGAAATACGACTTTTCTCTCATCCTTAATAGGCCTTAAAAGTTGTGAAACGAGTGAACGACTTCTTCACCGTTTCAGACATTGAGGCTATTCGCTCAAGGAAATTGGTCAGTCTAGTCAATACTTGCACCTTCCAACTATTACTGACACTCGTGTCTACCAATTGCAGCAGTTTAAACAGATGAATAATGAATATCATTTGGTTATTATCAATGTCAAAAAATCAATGAACAATTTAGAATCACATTTGAGCTGTTTCCCTATAATCCCAATAAGCTACCTCAGGGAGAAAATCATAGGGATTCAAAAAAAAAATTGGCTTCCGTAACAATATCCATATCGTAGTTCACTTTTTCCACACATGGGTCATCAACAATTAAGATACCCGCATTTCCAAACGGATAGGAAACTTTCAAGTCCTGTTGTGAGGCAAAAAGGACGAAGAATGGTTTTATAATATTATGAATTACTGACGGAGCAAAACTTGACTTAATATCTTGAATTTCAGAATGGCTTGAGTACCAATTGACAATTTTAAAAAAGTTACCAAACCAAAGGTCGGTTTGATAGGTGATAATAGAGCTCACCTAGAATTAAATTCGCATATCAGCTATCAGCAGCATAGTATGAGAGCTTTCCCTGAGTCGGATATGGTTTCCCAGGAAGACATGGTGCCAGAAAATCACACAGCTCGGGTGAAGCTGAGGGTGCCCGGGAATCGAACTCAGGCCCTCCGGTCAGAAGTCCAAAGTTCCCTTCGACTATCGTATCCTCCATTTGACTATCATTTCACAGAAATTAAAACTTCGATATTTCATCAACCTCCACCGGAGTATTCGCTCCACTATGAATGTAAATTGAGTAGTAGTAGTGGTAGTAGTAGTAGTTTTTAGGGGAGGCGACCGACAACTGAGGTCATTTGCGCCATAGGGGATGGACAGGAAAGGATGAAGGGTGGAGTCGGCATTAGCCTACTCTTTACCCGGTGTCGGCATTAGCCTACTCTTTACGAAAGACGCCAAGGGGTCCGCAGCTTAACGTCCCATCCGACGGACGGCGTACTCACTCAAAGTGCCCTCCACAAAGCACCTCAAGTAGGGACCGAGATACCTCTGAAAAATATTCACCGCCGGGATTTGAACCCGCGCCCTCTGGGTGGGAAGCCAGTACGTTAGCCCCCGCACTATCTCGATCCCCCGTAAATTGAGTGACAGCGCAAAATATGACGCGTAATGTTTTATCAAAATGAATCACGCCAAGCTACTCTCCATATTTGCAGACGACACTTTTATAATAGTAACACATTGGTATCCAGGCCGTGCGGACTAAGGGAAAGGTCAGATTCTCCCACAGTTTCCCTTGGCGCAGTGTCATGGACAAAGTCATTGAAAAAAAGAGGGCGACAACGCTTTCTTCTGCCGCCCTAGGCTTCCTACACAAGGCGCAAGAGCATCTCCGCGCCCGGCTTTTAAATTACGACTTTCTTAGGTAACCCCCCTCTTGAAAAAAATACTACCCACTCAGTTGGTATTGCTATAGAAAACTTAAAATACTCCTCCTAAGAAAACTCTCACACGACGTAAGATGCATCCTTCCAAAGTTGGAAACTTCAAAAGACGAACAACCTACCAGAGCCTGAAATATAATGATCGTTATGAACTTTTTCTTCTCAAAAAGTCCTTTGTAAGACGAAACCTATGCAACGTTTACAGAAAGGAGTTCAGCGTAACATTTATTTTATCTACGAATCTACGCATTTGAATTCCATCGAGGCAGAAATAAAATTTCGGATTAATTCTTTCAACCAACCTGTTCCAGGCATGGAGCTGTTTAAACGTTCTAACACCAACTGCAATCGCAAAATCTTTCTTTAATTACTCAGATATCTGCGCTGTTTTGTTTTTAAATGTTAATTATTTCATGAAAATAACCACCATAATGACAAACTCATGGCGTCAAGTTTTTTGTTTAACATACCAAATGGTATCTTCAACTAAAACTTTTCTTGCTGGAAACACCATTGTTCCCTTATTCTGTTGATAAATTTATTGACCAGTGCAGAAAAAAAACATGAAATTATTATTTTTACTTGAGACCTAATGAAACAATACATATTATTAATAAGATTCCCTTTTTTTCTACAGTATTATACGGATTAGTATTACCACAACAATTCCAAAACTACACCATACAAATTACATCTTCATGAAATATTGTGAAATCATGAATTAAAACATTTTACTCTCTAAACCTGAGTGAACGACAAGACGTACCTCGTACTGAATAGCGCAGCAGTCAACCCGGTGGTTGGTTTCAGGGACGAAAGTAGCGCTAACCGAATATTAAGCCTTATACGTCGTGCGAAAATAACAAACATGCTAAGATAATTTTTCCTTTCCCTGTAAAGCCTATGGTTTCGCAGGAAGATCTCGTACCCGAAAACTGCACAGGGCTTGGATAAAGCGCCCAGGGGCGTCACCCTGGAATCGAACCTGGCCCACGGGTCATTAAACCAGTTTTTTACCCACTGGACTACCACGCCCCTCGCACATTGTGGATTCCAAAAAGAATCACTATTTTCGGTCAAAATGAAAACGCGCAGGTAATACTTTTCCGCTATCAGGGCGGAAAAGGATCTCAAATATGCCTCCAAGTCGATTCGAGTGGGGGGAAGACGTAGAGAGTGTCGGGCGAGATGATCAAGCGAGGCGAATGGATGATGGCTGAGCCGACAGCTCGCGTGGTGGTTTCCGGTGGGCCAAGCCCATATCAACCCGTCATTCACAATGGCCCGCGCCGTAACAAGGCTAAGGGCGTGTGTTCAAAACTGATGCGATTATGTCCGAGTTCGGTGGGAAGAGGAAAAAAATACCAACAGCGATACAATTCTGCCATTAACTCATTCGGCGAGGAAATTAGTTTTAAATCGAATGGGTGGAGATTATTTATGTCGTCGCGATGAAAATGCAGTCAAATATAGAATGAAAGGGGAAAATATAGTGGAACGGAGAGTTAGATTTAGCAATGGGGATTTTTATGCGCATCATAACATAAACGACGAGCATTTCATGAGCATCACACCATAACTCAGGGTCCCAATGCGTTAATTTTTTTAAGGAGAAGGAAACAATGCATGGGCGATATGGAACGGAAAAATCCTTCAAGATTACTCGAATCCCAAAATGATGTTTGGAAACAAGGACCTTCGATCTATCTGACCAACTCATCGCCATCACTCTTGATTTTTCTCATATTTTTACGCCGAATGAATCAAACTCATTTTTATTACGGGCTCGGTGAAAGCGAGATTTCGCCCAGCTGGTTTGCAGATAAAAGAGCTGGTTGGATATTCGCATTTTAATGAGCGACATCACGTCTAAAAACGGTCACCTGAGCAGAACTGCTTCCAGGCATTACGAGGAACTCTCTATGGCCAATGACCGTGTAGAAACTGAATTATCACACAAAGGAATAATATGGTTTAATAATATATTTCTCTGAAAGAACTCTCTCCCTCAATTAATTCCTTCCGTCTCTCTTTCCTCGTTCCCACGATAACAATTTAATATCATTTTAAATTTATTTTAATCGATATTTAAAAAGATTTCGGGAAGGGATTCATAACTTAAGTCAATCTTTGACGTTTTATCTATACGCATATTTGAGGGTATATTTGTGAGTGCGTGTGGAATGAGAGAGAAAGGAAAAAAACAGTGAGTGCCAGTACAGGAAACACATTGCTGCATGCAATGGATGTAAAGAGTCATGGCTATTAAGAGCAGTTGTTTTTGGTTCATTTTTTTACAAACTTCGACTGAAATCGATTGAGACAACAAACAGCTAAGAAGAAACCAAATCAAAACACGTACTTATAAATGACCCTGGCCTGAATACGTGAATTTTCCAAATATTTTCGTTTACTTACTATACATTAAAAATGAACTGTACCAATTACATATTATGCTTTGACATAAACAACTATTATAGTACCGATATAATAGATCACGATGGATATTAATTCACGATCGTCATAATATTTATTACACTGGTAAGGGCGTACCTTTATTCTAGCTCCACTTTCGCTTATTTCTTTGAAAGAAATAAGCATTATATTACAATAGGTATTATCAGCGACATATTTTATTCACAAATGACCTAAAATCATACGATTAGGTACAAGCATATTTTGTCGTTTTTTAACAACTAGTTTCATGCTCGCTGTAAAAACTTGCATGGGAAATACGGCGCCATTTTTGGCTGACGGCAATGTATTTTAAAAGTTCAAAAACTCAAAAGACAATCCTCGCAAAACCAACTCCGATTGATAAATGTTTTTTTTTAAATATACTTAAAAGGCTCAAAGTCCTCTTTCAGGAGCTGGTTGAGAGTGGCTCATAAACACATTCATAAGAGCGCCAATTATAAGGAATAATTACGCAAATATTCAAAAAACAAATATTCTTTAAATTATCCCTGTCAATAAATTGTACCTGAGAGAAGCTATCTTGAAATTTAAGAGCATCTGGGATAACTGACCCTCCTGCTAGGACTACCACCCTAACGGCAAAACCCCCACAAAATATGCCGATTTTCAAGTAAGAATAAGATCCTCACCCCTACCTGTCTTACACTAAGACACGCCTTGTGTGTTTTTGGAATTCAAATTTTTACTCTAAACAGCGATTGCAACGATTTCGTTAAACGCGAAACGGCCAGCCGCGTTCGTCCCATCCCCGCCCCTCCGAGCAGAACACCGCAGCGCGCAACCCCTCCCCCCCCGTGCTCGGAGAAGGGGGGACGGAGGGGGGAGGAGAGGGGTTTACTCGCCCGCTTCGATCCAAACCCTCCCCATTGTCGTAAAAGAGCAAACCAACCCAGCGCTCTAAAAAAGCCCTTCCCCCACCGAAATACGAGACCGCTCACGATCGGCCAGAATTTACACGTTGCCCTCCACAGGACTCTCTGACCTTGCCGTCGACCAAGAGGCACGAGGGAAGGCCAGGGGCGATTCCTCCCCGCCCCCCACTTCCCGCCGCGAATTTGGTATATAGCCAGTATTTTGGAGGTTGGCGCAAGACCCTCCCGCGGATAATGACTCTTTTAAAGATGATAAAAATACACCGTCAGTTTTTATTGACCCACTACCCCACATACGAAAGCGCGGGACAATTGCACCTCGGCGAGCGCAGCAAACACCAGAATCTTTCTTCGTCATTCATTTACCCGCATTCGACTTCATCGTTCTCTCCCGAATGTGACCCAAACAGTGGCTTCCTCAAACACTCACTGATGTCTGTTACGGTCTGCGGGATATGAATTTAGTTTTTTTTAATAAATTTTATTCCACTTTCCTTATAAAAACACCACTCCTCTCAATACCATCTTCGTTACGGTATGTAAATACCTCAGACGATATTACTCTTACCACTAATGAGAGAGAGAGAGGTCTTTGACAGAATGAGCGTTATTTGGGATAGAATTAACTCTTATTTCTGCAACTGGGCGAATGCCGAAATCTACAACTTAGCATGACCGGACTGAAGATTTGACGAAAGTAAGAGTGCATCGGAGAAGAAGTTACAAATTACTTTCTATATTTAACCAAATTTTGCGTTAAACATTTATTTTGCGATATTATTTCTGATTATTATTAGAGTCATCCACCGTTTAACATGGGTTTTGGACGGATAAATTTCTAAGCGACCAACAGAACAGAAGCTGACAGGCAACTTCAATAAGCCATACTTCTTCAATTCTTCTTCCCCATCTTCAATTCCGCATACTTCCTCCCTTCATCGCGTCATACACGCCTATCCTCCCCCCACTCCTCATTGCTCTATGCACTGTCCTCTATCACAGTCTTCAACATTCCATTCCCAATCAAAATCCTTAAATTTTCCCTCAACAACCCTCTCTCCTCCCCCACTAAGCCTGGTACTTTCTAAATTGTTTTCCTTTCCCAACTTTTACACTCTTAAATTAAAATATATTTTGCATTTCCTAGTCAATTATACAAAACATTTTCCAGTCACATTCCGATTGCTTATTTAAATCCCGTTTTGTACTAAAATGGAGACACCACGAGACAGATCAAGCATCGGTAATCAACTGCCCCATTTGTAGATAGCATCCTACCTTGTGGGCGCGCGCACACAAGCATGATGCAAAGTAACTGGATTACTTTAGAGCTTAAATTATTTCCAAATCTTAATAATCCCTAGCAGATTCCACTTGCCATGCGTTTAACTTTCTCTACATTTGAATTTAATAGTTGACCCCGAAAATATCCATGAAATGTTATCGGCAGTTAGTGAATATGAAAGGGGTGTTTGAAATAGCGAAGATGTTGTTCTACTCTTAATGCGAGTTCATTACTTTTGTATCATCTTCCTCATAAGGGCGCAACCTTTTAAGAACATCCTGTACTTCCTTCGTAGGATTAAACGTTGAATTATGGACCTCTAGTGAAATCCCCCCCTTGAGAACGACAGTGGAAACCTATTATGGAAACATACGAAGATATTTCCGAGAGCTGTACTGCTCGTTGTTGTTTACGGTGCAATGGAACTTTTTTTCTTGGTTATCCATATATTTAAGTTTGGTTTATTATATATATATATATATATATATATATATATATATATATATATATATATATATATATATATATATATATATATATATAAAATCACTAAACATTTCGATAAACATCATTTCTGATGTAGTATGGCTGGTGTTAAATCACTTCCTACCACAAAACCTAGCGGTGGTTTGCAGGTGGAATGCACCTCGGAGCATTTAAGTAAGTTCTCAGTCTTGCGCACTACCCTTTACAGACAGTCTCTAAGATTTTACCTCCAAACAATATTCCACCGCAGAAAAGAGGATTACCTTCCCAATTTAATCAACATGCTCACCTTCTGGATTCCTTCTTTCATCCAGCCGCCAGAGGTAATTCGCGATGCGTCCTGCGTAAATTGTGGTATTATGAGGATATATCACCGTGTTTTCAACGGAAATAAAAACCGCCGAGCGGACCAGTTTAGGAAAGTATTGGACACGATAGAATCGCTGCACATTCAACGGCAGTTCGTGCTGATAATACATTATCAATTCTCTAAAAAAATTACCTCCACGGATCCTGAAAGAAATGGAACAACCGCAACTGTCTTATATCGGGCAGCCAGCCGTCTCTGTACATGTATTGTCAAGAGAGAACTGTCCGCCACATCCTAAATTGATGACCAGGGAAATAATCGCTTTTATACAAACACATTATCTCTCTAACTCTCACGCACATCCTTAACACATCTCTCTCTCGCTAGTGACAGATTCGCAAAAACCACGGGCCATAAAAAGATTTCTTGAATGTTATACAGCGAAATTAGTTTCACTGGCATTCCTCCACGCGCTCCCTTCTTCCTGCTTCGCTTCCATTTCTGGAGACTAAGCAAGAAGAGAAGCCATCAGTTCCACTCAAACAGAAAATGCTGAAATTGCCTGGAAACTATATACAGCTCCCTCGTGTTATGGCCTCCGGCAAAACCAGAAGCAAGCCGAGCTGTTAAGAATTAGTTTAACCTAATGCGACAAGACGTTTTAAGTGGAAGGGAATTGGATTCGTAAATGCCACAAAAAACCCAACGGCCTGATGGGAGTCCTCGAGTTTTGTCCTTGGAAAAAAGGAGTCCGCCCCGAGACCAGACCGGGCGCAATCCTCTTCTCTTCGCCCGCCGCCTCCTCACGCCCTCGGGAGGAACGAGGGAGGTTTCCCAATTTTGCGGAATCAGACGAAAAACCTGTTCTATTTGCAGCCCGCCAGACACAGCCACATGAGATATTCAATCAGGTTGAAGTACTCGCTTTACTGTACAGGTAATCCGCTGCACCGAAAACTGCCCGCTCGCGGGCAGCGTCGAGGAGCTAGATTTGTAAAACGTTGTCATGATAAACTTAGCAAAGCATCCAAAATATTAGAGGAACTCGGTTGGGAATCACTCAATGAAGCGAAGGTAAAGTTACAGATTGAAGCTCTAGCATAAATTGGAAGGATGTCTCTTTACCAATGATGTTGAAAATGTATTATTTCTCCTATCGTACTACGGTAGGAGAGACTGAGTCAATAAAATTAGAGAGATTAAGAGTAGAATCGATAGATTTAAGATATCATTCTTCCCACGAAAGATAGAGGGATCCGATTAACGTTGTCCAACCGCGCTAGAGGGAAAAAGTATTTCGGGTGAATATTAGTCTGGTGTGTAATCACCCCCTGCCACTCTCTCTAGCGGTGGCTTGCAGGGTACTAAAAACTAAAATAGAGTCATTCTCCTTTCTTTCGCCATGTATTTCTGAACTATTCACGTAAACGCAGGAAAATAATTATGGTGCATGCGTATGCACACTGTTTCCCCTCTCAGCGATGACTACCGACTATGGCTACCAACCCTCTCCAACTGCATAGTTCCCGAATCAATTGCATTCACCGGCTAACACCGCAATTTAAATTCGCCCTACAATTAATTGACCCAGACGTGCCACGGGAGAATGAACTTTTTATATTTACGACCATTGTTTCTATACACCAAGTCACCTCCAGTGGGGACCATAATCAGGAAACGAAGAAGTTTAAGAGGACATACAATGCGTTTAGTCTCCATCTGTATCTATTCGCCGTCCTTGTCGACTTAAACTTTTTTTAACTTTCAAAAATATTGGGGAGTCAGGCCTCAAATTTGCCTGGATATGATATGTTTCCGGGTTCTAAGAAATCCTGGTCAAATATTAAGTCCGGATACCCATTAGAACCAGTTTAGGAACATGGCCCTCGATTAATCTACCATCAGTTTACACCGAGACATTTAATACACCACTTACGTAACACAGTTGATCCGAATGTCTAAGACCCTATCCTTAAGGGAACTGAAATGAATGAAGCTTCATATAAACGAAACCAAATTGTAATTTTGAAATCATTCAGTTTTAAGTGGCGCTAAATTGATTTTCAAATTCTAGGTCTCAGGATAACAAAGATTTTTTTCCATTTACTGACCATCAACATTTTTCTGCGGTGCTATTGTCCAATTTTTCGGTCTCGGGATTCCGAGTGAAAAGGTATCAATTGTTGTCACATTTTGTAACTCAGGACTTGCGGCTCGAGGAACAAATTAATTTTCATAGCAGAAGTATGACAACAATGGATGCCATTTATATTGAGAGAACGCTCAAAGACTAATCCGATTTGATATCCACAGTTTTTACATATTTGCCGTGATTGTTGCGACAGTGCCCCGGTAGTTTCCAAGGTCCCTCACTGGTTCTCACCGTCGCGGCTCGCCGTTCGCTTTAGCACTTCCGTTCGGCTCCCTCTTCCTCTTGCGGCCCGCCGGGAAGCCATCCATCCACCCCGAAGGCGGGAAGCCAGCGATAGTCAGAGAGAAGCAACCCCTGGTCCCTCCATCTCGTGCCCAGGACGATAGCGCGTCAACTGGCGAACTCGTCGAATTGTCACCCGACGCAAACCGAGTCCGCGGAGTACCTCTAGGGACAACCCCCGACCACAAAGACAAGCATATCGCCCACAACTCTAGGGGTCCAGGATGCAGGGCCACAAGGGTCTACAGCGGGGGGGTCGGCAACCCGACACGTGACCCCTATATTTCCCGCCCACTGGGATCGAGAGCGGGCGAATCGAACAGAATGGTTGATCAGTTATGAGCGGAGCGGAATCCACAAGACACCAGTCTTGAGAAGGCACATGGCCTATCATTCGGAGTAACCGATACAAAACCTACACTGCACACGCAGCCATACCTGCGTCCTACGATTCCTGATACTGGCCAAGAGCTTGTCTTTAGTGAACTTCAGTGAAACAGATCGGTTGAGGTGAATGTTATACCGTCTTTCTTCTCCCTTCTACGTTCCAGTCGAACTCACACGAGGACGAGTCCGGAGTTCATTCTCAACACCGTTTATGGAGGGCGTTCTTGTTTTCGGAGGTGGCACCACCACGCTTGAGTATTCCGAGTGAAGAGGAGGAGGGAAGTGTTCTCCCGTCGAAGAAAATCGATTATTCGATCCTCTGAGAACACTCCACCGCCGATTCGAGAGGGTTTCAAGAGGAGGCTATCCTTATCCGACACTCGTCCACTCTCTTGGAAAGAAGATCCTGACCCGACCGAACTACAGTCACACCACCCACACCATCCACGTGCGACAGTGGATCAATCGTTACAAGGCCGTATTTAGCTCCCGATCGAACAACTGCGGGCGACGGTTCCGAGGGGATCTCTAGACCACAAGGGTTCGAACTTCACTTAACGAGATGCGCGGGGAGGACGTGTTGTTCCCCGGCGGCACCTGGACGTCCAACCAGCGGACGGCGAAATTCCCGACGACGCTTTTGGCAATCGCAAGGGTTTCGTCGCGCAAGGATTCGCCAGTCACCACCGGCCGGCTGTCTCACCACCACAGCCTCGGGCTGCTTCGCTCTTCTTTCTTGTCCCTGCCGCAGGGTGAGCGGCACACGACATGGCTAAGCGAGTGACGGGGGAAGCGTGTGCCGTGCCACGTGTGGCACATGTGCGGGGGGGGGGGGCGATGAAGGAGGGGAAAAAGGGGGCGCGAAAAAACCCCCCACGGACGGCTCTCCTCCCGCATTCTATTCTCGAGGCGAACGGTCTGTTAAGTCAGTCCCCCACTGAGCGATACCAACGGGGCGGATACCCGACGGCAGCCATAGGAGATGGCTGGAGGGATTCGAATAGTAGCACGAGCCAAAAAACACCTTAAAAGCTTCATTCTGCATTTCAAAACAATATTTTAAATGAACAATAACATACAAATTAGTTAGCAACGTCTTAAGGGCGTTTCACAAGATACTTATTTAAGCACTGAAATTAGGATACTTGAAATTGTATCGTTTAAAAGGTGGAATCGCACTGTACAAATGAGTTGGATTCGATTTTCAACGATGAAAACAGAAATACGTACGAGAGTTATTTCAGACCCTATTATTGCATCCGACTACCGATCACAGATGAGCAGGGTCGTTTTTATACACCACTTACTGTTACGCCCGAATCAACATCATTTTTGTAGGAATACATTTATCTTTCATCCGAAAGAAAAAGAACGAATTCTTTTTGAAATTTTCTTCTTCGTCTTCGGGTTTGCAATCGTTTAACAATTAACTGTAATTCCTCGTCAGAAATATAGATTGATACTGACATGAAGACTACTTAATGCTAGTTGGAATCCAAGCGTAAAAACTGCAATTGAAAAAATCAAAAGAAACGAGTTTTCGAATGTGCTACAGAGAGTATGATCGTGTAAAACGATTCTTACGAAATGTATAAGATTTATATCCAATATTGGACTACCAAAAGTAAATGAAATAACGTGCAAAACGGCCTATAGACTAAACAATTAGAGGACAGATTTTAAACGCAAGTCAGTTCCGCCCTTCGCTGTGTTTCCCTCCATATTTCTTTCCTAGGCGTTTTACGTAACCTGCATTGTGCACTACGAATAAATGTCCATTTTAAACGAATTTAATTGATATCCTTCCAAGGTTTTCCCTGGCACCGACGTTCAGGTGTAAGTTAATAGACATTAGAATATCAATAAATCTACATAATTCTGTAAATGGTACTCAGAACGTTAGGGGGACAAAAGTTGATCCTCGGACTACTTTCAAATTACTTCACACCACTTCCCACAAGGATTTTCTTCGAAGTATTTTGCCTTTGAAATTTTAAAAATTACTCTTTCAATTCCAACTACCCACGTCTTGCGTATACATATTTCACTCTTCACACTTGGAAGATCTTCATCAGACTTGGATCTATTGTTTTCATCATTCTCCGATATTATCACTTCCATTTCCCACTCTTTCTCTATCTCTCTTGGCGCCATCATCCACGTTTTACCCCCAAGTGAAGTCTATAACAAATGTAGTTTTGTGAAGATCCCTGATTCCTATGCAAACATTTTCAAATCGCTACTGCTACCTGAAATATGCATTTGACAATAATAATCGCATGCGTAATCCATCTGCGAGAAATTACCGTAAACCTCTCTGTAGATCATGTTATTCATTTCGCGTCAATTTCAAGTTCTTTTGTGCACTGATGTGTTTACGAGACCCACGTAAAGGTTCACGAGCCATGCTATTACCAAATTTCCTTTTTAGCCTCATTGCCTGAAAATATTTACCATATCTTTCAGGAGATCTTTCACCCATAGGCCGCCAATGTTTGTCCGACCCATCCAGGGTAAGAGAATGGAGAGGGTGTACGACGCAGTTACCCAACTTCTATTTTCCATGCACTTGAGATTCCAACTTCGTTACTGAACACACCAAATTCTAAGAAAGGTGGAGACACAACGTAGCGTACTTAAATGAAAATTACGACTTTTCTCGTTCACACATGAGAGACAAACAAAAAATCGCGGCCGAATTTAACCGATTACGGAGTGATATTATAAAAATTATGCACGGATATTATCTTTTCCCCCCTATGTGCCAGTTTACTAATTGAATATACAGGTCCTTCCACCCACAACGGTTAATTCAATCCTCGGTAATAGTTTTAACAGCCAAATGAAAACGTACTCCTTGAATTCGGAAAGAAAACACCACCTGGTGACGACTTGAATTCCCAATTCGTGGACTGAAGGGAAATGCATCCACCACTCAAAAAAAAAGAAGTTATCTTCAACCACTACATGGTCGCGGGAAGTAAACTACACGGCAGAAATTGCACTTTCGAAATTTTTCGAGTTCTCCCGTTGCGTAAAAAAAATCGCCACTGGCGATCCACCGGAAATCTCTCTCCCTCTATTTTCTGTTTGGTCGCAAGCGATAAGCGAAGACAAAAAAGTTTTCACACCGAGGGCGGGCATAGCAAACCCAGGAAATGCTCGCCGAATCCATGCGCCTGGCAACCGATGGAGTTCCCGCGCGACAAAACGCCCCAATACGTATCCATCCACTCGATGGCAGATGTTCATAGCAGAGCGAGATGAAAGCACACCCGGAATCCGTCGCTCACGTGAAAAAAAATAATCACCTGTGAGCAAAAAAAATACATCCAGCTGCCATGGCGGTTTCGAAGGAACCTGGGGACCTATTCCATAACCCTGCGATCGAACGATCAAAATACATGCTAGCAACTGAAACCAATATATCGACACGGAAAATAAACTTGAACGACAGTTTTAATTTAGTAAACGAGGTCACCGAAGCTACGGAGCTAGGATGAAAACATCTGCCAGAAATTACGCCGAACACTTGCCCTGAGATAGTTCGCGGCGATGTTTTGACAGTCCGGTATTATTCCTGTCATGAACATCATCAAAGGTAAGTGAGCCTATTAACAAACCTACCAATCAAAGGCTGGTTATGGATGGTCCCTAACACCTATTAACCACCTAATTCGTATTGTGCGCACTTCCTCCTGATTGCCCTTTGTTGTACGAGTATCATATCCTTCTTTACTTCCAAAAATACCCGCTTAACATCGTGCAGTCAATAAAAAAAAATTCTTTTCCCTTCACTACTCCACTTGTGCTTAACCATATCAAATGGGGCATACATTTATTGATATAACATTACATAAGCATTTTTTTTACCAGCCATTAAAACATCTTGAAATAAAAAAAAACATGCAAAGTGATTTATGTATTTTTTTACCGAGAAACCCAAAAAAGTATTCACAGGAAAGGTCGACATTCCTTTGATGTGTTTTTTTACCGTTCCGTAATATGGAATTAACCTCAGGTAAACACCCCTATAATTGCCACAATATTGAAGCACTTATTCCCGACGTGTTACATTTCCGATAATGATATTATGCAATGCATTTGAACGAAATGAGGTAAAAACAATTGTAAGTTCGAAAACCAAAATAATGACCCTATAAATTTCCAGCGATGGGGAAATGGAATGTAAGTAAATTAATGAACCTCGTCCAGGTGTCAAATTTTGTTGTAAGACATTAGCCCACCGACTTACATAGGGCTTAATTTCAATAGAAGTGACAGAGTTATCTCCGGTACTGAGATATCAATCAAATTCCTTCATTTTCACGTTCTGTTACATAAGGAAAACTAACTGCCTTGGGCCCCTCAAATTCACTCTGATAATTTTTAAATCAGAACATGGGGCCCGTTTACCAAAGCTTTACCTGTTTACAAGTCGTTACAAATTAAGCATACGGAGCAAGCTGATGGGAATGAATGTCAAAGTACTTGTTTGCTTCCTATACCTCTTAACACTCTATGAAATTTTGAAATGTTTCGTATTGATTTAAGACTTTTGTTTGAAGAAGATGTTTTTGAGAGGATTGCAAATCGACCTATTGCTTTGATAGGAGGATCCCTGGTGGCACGTTATGGAGAATACGGTTCAGTGAAGAGGTTAAGCATACGCTCCGTGCTGCTTCAAAAGACACACTGACAGTTCTGACCTGACAGGCCTGACTGTTTCGAAGCAAAATTGAAACCAAGGTTATAAAAAGTTCCCGAATTAGTACTTAGGGTTATATTTTTAAGGGCCTTTGAACGGCCCAACAACGCGCAAATCCCGGAGAAGTTCCAGTCATGGGTATCACTCGAGCAGCGCCGTTTCAATACACCTTGACGCTCCAAGAAAAAACGACGGCTGATGTATCCGAGAGGACGCAGGCGGCGCACCCAAGAGGGCCAACCGCCCTCGTCGGCACGGACTTAGCCCAAGCTCCACCCGGTCGTTTGCAGTAGTGCCTTCTGCGCTGGAGGACCACCGGGAATGTTGCAAACATACCCGAGCCGAAGCGCGTAGTTAGCATGTCCACACAGTTTTTAATTAGAACGACCGCCATTCCCAACACCCCGGCCGACCATGAATGGAACCACAACCGAAGCCCTGCGCGGAAGACCGAAATAGCTATTTTCCCGCAACCACAAGGTCTCGATCCCAACCCGTGGATGCCCACGAACAATGCGGAATGCAAAACTTTGTTTCGCAACGATCGCACGGATACAGGAATTATTGACGTGAAATGCAAAAATATACTACGGTATTCTCTTGCGAAATAGTTACCAGAACTATCCCAACTTAAAATCGAAAGTAGCGGCCATGAATAATTAAAATAATACATTTCAGATCAGGTTATGCTTTTTGTAAGAAGAGGCAAGTGAATGCATTTTTGTACAACTGTATTGGCTACGTTCATCCAAAAGCTAACTTAACTGGGAGAATACCATTAATAATAATATTTCAATTATCCATACACATATTCAATAATATTAGCCATGACACTCCTTTCACGAATTGAATAATTCACGAAATTGACTAAACAAAATTTCCCCGAACACTACCTTATTCTAACACACCAATGAGCATTTAGCAAGGCTGAATTTTCATTCTTAACGGGTAGAAATTGTTTTCATTTTTACCTATCAAGTGGAAAATAACCGTCCTTCAATAACGAACATCAAGGTTCACACTCAGTGCACTTCCTTTTCCCCGAAATAAAGTTTCAATGCAATAGCTACTGTTATTACTTCCCGAATAGAAGTGCATCTTCAACCAATAGCATCGAATGGTAGCATTTCTACCCCAAGTATCAAATAGAAGACTTCTCCCTACGCGTTTTCCTTTCTTAATATTCTATACTGTAATATAGTGACGAATTATTCGACGAATGCACCTCTGGGATATAATCTCAACTCATCCTAGCGCACTAACTTCGCTTCCCTGAAAAAGGGCACAAAGGAAAATCGATCGTAAAAGGGAAGCTGCATTTATACGAGCTTCGGAAGATGGCTTCCGCTATAATCCGCCTTATTCACTGCCGACCAATTCCTTATAAATAGGAATTTTTTTTTAAGGTCCCGCTGTCTTGTTTATTCGAACTTTTATCCAGCCATGCATCTTCCGAGAAGTAATTTAATTCTTTCTGAGGCGCTCGGCAACACACTTCCACGGAGGCGTCGGCGCGCCGCGCCGCCCGGACAGATGGACGTCTGAGCGCACCTGAAGAAGACTCCGAAAAGAGATGGCAAGGGCACATCCTCGGGAGTAGGGAAGCACCGGAGGGGATGGGAGACTCGGTAAATGGATCAGTGCGGTGGGAAGGGTCGAAAAAAGGTGAGGGGGGCGTGGAAAAAAGAAGGGAGAGAGAGGGGGAAAGACTTTTTGTGAAGGGGCCCCCAAACTGGAACCTGTACTCGAGGAATGTCCATATGAATGAGACCGAATGATGAAATTCAACAAATATTAAGTTTTAACACGAATTTCATGAGGGAATCGACAAGGTTTAGACATGCGAGTGGTGTCAACCACCAAGCCCTGCTCAGATGATGAACGTAGTAGCTTGTTTTCAAACTTGTCGACGTAATGTATTTGTCTTGAATTCGTCACCCATGCGCGGTGAAAACGTTTCATTATCAAACCGACGGAATCAATTTAAAACAAATTAGTTCTTCGCATCAATTTTGACAGGAAACTTATCATTGACTTGGCATCGAGGGCAGGCAATGAACACTGACTTGACATACCGTATCCAGTTTAATCAAGTTAATCGATGATAAGCGATACCATTTCGAAATTACGTTTGAAATGCCCGCTTTTATTTAGGAGAGTGGTCATGAGCAGAGTAAAAAAAATCACCCACAGAGGCTATATTACGTTACTTCGGACACAAGTATCCCCTGCAAGCCTCATCGTAAAATAAGAATAGAGAATTCCAGGAATTGCCAGGGAAAATTGCTCATGAACTGAGAATCGAACAACGGGTCCACGTTCTACAATTTTCATGAAGTTTCCTTTAACATTTCAACGCACTATAATAAATAAGGGTTGCAACCATGGATTTAACAAGCGTAAATTTTATTGTGAGTCGAGTGTGAAAAGTATGGAATATTGGGTCCAGACAACTAATGCCCGTGAGGTCGATTAGACCGAAAAGCTAAGAGCGTCGATAACCTATTTATCGGATAAATTTGGGGGGGGGGGATGGCGCAAAATAATACGCAGAGAGTATTATGGAACACAGCAGGAAAAATAAGAAAAGATTACGATCAACAGAAGGATAAAATAGTGGGCCAATGATTTTGTGAGTAGAGTGAGCAATAAATAAAGATTCACTGTGCCCGCCAAATTTTACAACAAAATACATGAACGGGGATTAAAAAACCTCACTAATTAAAAAAAAAAACACGAAAAATTAGCGGCAGGTAAAATTAAATACATTGCGGTACTCTGCTCCACAATACCAATGAATTTTTTTGAATAAGCCATCCAAAACCTATTGTAAATAATGAAAATGGAAAAATACTTCCTATTAAACTGTCTAATTAAATGAACTGGACATCGCCGGTATTGCGATAAGAAAACAAAAAAGTCAATGTGTTTTATCAATTACGTGACGGTATTCACTAATTCAAATTATACGCAATTAAGGCCATCATGTTGAAGATTAAGTGTTTCGGGATTTACTCCGCGTTGGTCCATATTTCTGGGACAACAGTTTCGCTGGCGTTACACTCGGTGTCTTCAGGTCAGAGAATTTCTAACCTGAAGACGCCGACTGCAACGCCAAACATGGACCAACGCGAAGTAAATCCCGGAAGACTTAGATCTTCAATATTTGCTCTCGGCGGAGGCCTTCGGAAGGAATAAGGCCATAATGCTGACCTATATTCGTGCAAATGGTAAGTCAACATGTTAAACAAAATTTTAGGAACCACAAACACAAGCTAAAAATTCTAGCACTTGGTAGTGACATTCACTTAAGTCAATCAGTTTAGCAAAACTGAAAACAAATTAATGCATATCAAATGTGTATCTTCTTCAACAGAAAATACCATCACAAGTAATAATTTAATCCACTGATTTAGGGAAAATTTCACCTTACAAGTCAGGCACACATCGACCTGTTTCGTAGCTAACTGCGGCCGAGACTAACTTTTGCCATAATGACCCATGTGAATTTTTTCCCGGAATCCTCAAGATTTTTCACTTAATTTCCACCCCTCCTAAAATTACAGAAAACATAATATTCGCCCAAAATTTCCATTCCCAAACTTCTGAACTCGTTTCTTTTCAAGAGCCAATCAATTAGACACTAAATCAACACACTCTCCTAAATATGCATGCCACTGAGTAAATGAGACGCAGAAGTTAGCGACTCTGAAGTGCAAAAAGGGAACGTTTACAAATTTATGACGCGTGATGCCTTATCTACGTGATGCTATCAGTAAAATCGTGCAGGGGAGCAGTTAATTATATCAAAAATAGCCCTGAGGAATTAAGGTGCTTTGAGAATTAAAATTTCGGGCACGATATTTTTTTTTATATTTCATCGAAAATTATTTCACCCAGTTGTTTTGTGGTGTGGTGTGGGCATTTACAAAGCGAAGGGAAAAAGCACCTTGGGACCTAGTGTTTGCCTCGAAAAAATCCATTTCCAAATTGACAGTTCTTGTGTGGTTCTTCATTGTGACGTCTGTATACCACGATGAATCGGATAAAAGTACTTCTACTGGGAAAATAATTTGCTGTATTGAATTCATTATAGGAGGGTTGAGGATTATTTTTTTGTCCATGATTTAGAACGAAAACGAGATTAAATCTCGCCTTTGATAGTAGAACACGTCTTTAAATATCAAGTTTTGTCATCCTGCACCATTAAAAGTACTTAAAAATACTCATGAAGAGCATGAAAGACAATTATAGCATCACTTCGGAAGCTATGCGATGTTGCACCGAGATTTAAAATATCTTCATTTAAATTCATGTCATTTTGACAAATATTCCCCCATTAATAATACTAAGTGCACACTATCAACTGACAACAATTAGTTAGTTTTCGTTCTTACATAGAACCCTGCAAGCCACGTTAAGAAGTGTGGCAGCGGGTGATTACACACCAGACTACTTTTGATCCAAAATACTTTCCCCACTTTGCGCGGCCGGACAAAGTTTTTCTGATCCCTTATAGTTCGCGGAAAATGAGATTTAAATCCATCTGTTCTACACTTAATCTCTCTAATTTTATTGGCACGATATCTCATACCGTAGTACGATGGGGGCAATAATAGTTTCAACAACATCGCCAAAGAAAAATTCTTCCAATTCATGCAAGAGATTTAATTTGTAATTTAACCAGTAATTCATAGAAAGCGAGATCTAAAATCCAAGATTTCATACATGCTCTTAAGGAAACCTTATGATAAACTGATTGGTATAACAGAATTATTAGAGGAGCAGGGTTGGGAATTACTCACGAAGTCAAGGTCTGCGTGTAACTACCCCCTGCCTCTTACCCTGGCGGGAGCTTGCAAGTTACCATGCATAACGGAGGATGACTAACACGAGAAAAATTAAGGACTACTGGGGGAAATGTGTCGTTCTGGTGATAAACAGATACCATGTGCGCAATTATATTCGAGTCGCTATTAAATGAAATTAATTACACTCTGGAAAAACAGCCGAAATTTTATAGCTTCGAAATTTGGCGCCTCGAAACTAGTTCAGAATAAATTTTTAGACAAAGCTTCAAAAAATTATTTAGAATGTCACAGTGAATAAAATTTGTTTCCTGACTTCGTATATGTTTACGAGATACGCATGAATGGGCGTTACATTAATGTCATTACTCGTCATTAATACATGAAATAAAATGATACACTGACTTACGTAGTCATGATTGAACCTCCTTATGGCAAACCGTAATTTCAGCCACCACTTGCATACTATTCTCCTATTAACCCATGGAAAATATAAGTATCTCTTACGGGAGTTTATTATGGATAGATACCCAGCTGCTCTTCTCTTAGAAATATATGCGAAAGCATTAGGGTGGAGTATCGCACTCTTTACGGGATAAGAATTGGAGAGGAGACCAAGAGGACAGATGCTTCCGAAATCTGCTGCTGGAGCTGGATGTTTAATATCAAATGGACAGATAACAAACGAAATATACCGAGTAGAGAAAGAAGAGATAATTTATGAGCGCATTAAGAAGAACCAGATGGATCGGCCACACCTGCAAACATACTCGTAGATTCGTTACGCACATACGAGACGCATTGGTAGATAAGATAAGATGGTATTGCTGGACAGAAGGCGTATCAAGGCATACCAGGACAACTTTTGTACCAGATAGTAAGCATCAGAAATGAACAGGGTGGCCATTTATTAAACTCTAAACTTCTCTTCCAGACTCTCAACTATAGTACCGTCCCTAGTCCTGATTTTTCTCAAAGTGTTAGGACTATAACTTAAGAATTTGTGTGTGGGTCATCCTATGTAGAACCCAAGAAGTGGCCTCGATAACTAAGGGATCCCAATTATGTCTCTGGACTGGGATTAGATAGAAAAATGTGGTTGAGCTAACAAAAGGAGGGTGCCACTTTTTAATGCAGAATATAGATGGCTGCACCGCGCGGTACACATAGTTTGTATATCTTCCACTAGAGTGGGAACTGTTTTCAACAATTAAACTGGCGTCATTTGTTGTACGAGGACAGCGTGTATATAATCCACTCACGTGATTTACGTAACACCCATCCGAATTCATCACGAATTCAAAGGTAGACCGAAAAAGTCATGAAAACAAACCCAACCAGCCTCGACCACGGTTAATCAGAACATCTTCCCGCGAGCTTATGGGAACACATACAGAAGCTTTATCGGCGGCCATGACGAAGTGATGGCTTTAACGCGGCGAAAAATGAGTACGTGCACAGGGAGATTATATTAAAAAGTAGCAAAGTTTCAACACTTTTTTGTAAATAGTTTATTTGAAAATATATAAGTGGTTAGTGGCTCATTAAAATGTAAAATACCCGAAAAAATTAACGAGCTTGAATCCACCTCTTACTATAGTTTCAGTTTAGGCATGCGCGCGACGGACTACGGATAACACTTCCTGATCTCGCAAATAAAAGTGATTTCTTTCTCTAAGGAAGTTCTCGATTTCTCTATCATAATCCCGAATTACATACCAAAACCCCCAACTCTTTCATTAATACGGTCTTTTCCCGTCATGTTTTTCTGGAAATTACGTATTCCTGTATTTCTTATATATGTTTTCCATTTTTTTCACACTTTACTAGGTAATACTAAAAAAAGATTTCGGACAATAACTTGAGTCAAACTCGTGTCGGCTACGACGTTCATACGTTCTACGGTTGCGCAACTTATCGATCCATACGTTTCCAGCAAAGAGATAAATAATACTTTCGAGATAAAAGAAGGATATGGATGGAACTAGATACCATGATAGCACGAGTAAGTGGTGAAATCGCGAAATACGCAACCGGCTACACTGATACGGCCACATGTGCAATCAATACGCGTACTACAAAGGTGATAAGAATTGGAGCGACAACCGTGAGGATTTTTCAGAAATAAGAAGACCCAATTATTCTTCATGAAAAAAATGGAAGCATATACGGCATACATTATTGCACACCAAATGCTCACTTTGAAGCCAAATGAGCATTGTCGATGCACACACAAACCATACAGCAGGACACCCATAGTTACTTAACTCAATTCGCAGTTTTGAGTAAAATGACGTCAAAATACACAAAAAAACATCACAACGTGTCATTTGCCTCGGTTCCTATCATACTAGAAGTTCCATAATCAGACTTCATGGGAGTCCAGTAAGTACCCTTCGATCAATACAGTTTTAAGGAAGAGAAACGCGTTCAGGTAATATTTTTCACCTCATGTAGTCCCAAAATCACTGCCTTTGGCAGAATACGAGAAAAATGGAATGCATTTTATAGGAAGCAGAACGAATGGTTTTCTATTGTTAAAATCCTTCCAGCTCTCACCCCATCTCATTCTTCATCCAATGAATTACAGTAAGTTCTCAGTAAATGTTCGTGCTCGACTTGACTCTGTTGCATCAGAGCTCGAGCAATCCCAGAGTAAAATGCCACGACATACTCGAATAGTTGGAAAATTTCCCCCAAATAATCCACTCAAGTCAAAAATATTATCTGGATTACATTCTTGAAAAGGTGCACGTCAAGAATTACTGCGATACCAGGAATCGTTTAAAAAAAATAACCTCACGGTTTCAAGCCGCCACGAAATAACCGACCTTTCTAAGATCCTCTTATTTTTTTTATAGATTCGCGGCCTCTTAGAATTATCTCCTCTCGAGCTCAAATATTCCCCGCATTAATCAGAGATTGCGCGCGTGTTAAGAGACATGAGGGAGACCAGGGGGTAAAGCAAGGGTTCCACCAATTTGCACATTTATCTACAACTACCGGGCGTATAACGCAAGTTCGCAATTCTCTGAGCTACTCCAGAGCATCTTACAGCCGGCTATAATTCCTCCGCTTACCACCAAACTGACTCGCTCGCGACATCTTGAAATCGGTAGAAATCTAATTTTGTACGAAAAAGAAGTTGGTTATGAAACGGCCAAAACGTGATAGGGCTGGATAAATATTTGATAAAGATAAAACACCTCTGATTACACAGGCGAAAAATAAACTTGACAAAAATTATGACAAATAAGCTTAACTGACATTTAGGCAAACGCTAAGGGCGTATTTATTTTTTTACGCAGTCACCATTAAAATAGGAATTATAATATTTAATATATAATATATTTATAATAACGGAACCACTTGCGCTAAGTAACTATACATTAATCAGATTTATTACACATTTACAGAAACCTTGTGGACTAGGTATCATATTTTTATTTTAAATCCGCATTCGCCGTATAAAATTATACCTTCCTTTTACGACAAATGCAGAGCAACCAGAGTAATTTTGAGTTTGGGTACTAGTAGGTTCCAAAAATGTGTGAATTGAACAATATTTTCTACGCTCATGCCCGCAAAATCACACGTTGCCACAGCCTACAACATCATACTGAGCAAACATAGTTTCTTCTAATCACAACCGGTCTTTCATCGCGTGGGACAATCCTAATCCTACTACCACCACCTAACGTTATCAAAAAAGTTATGAAAAACCCATAAACCTGATTCAAACTCAGTCACAATTTTGTCTACCATCACCTGGCTATGATTCCACAGACATAATGGTCAGTAACCAAATACTATGCACACCAAGTAACCACAACTAGACCCCAACGGTTCGTTAAATATGTGGAATAATTGAAAATATTGAAATAATACCTTCAAACAGGTTTGACGCGTGACTCCGACATTACACAATATGTACTCTCCGAGAGGTAATGAGAGTCATACCATCTGACTTCAGCGGAGATCGATGACGGCCGAGCAGCCGAACGCGCCAACCATTTGGTGATGCCCTCACCGCCGCCTCACGGACCGTCCCAATTCCGCCTGACGCGAAGAGAAGAGACGTGGGAGGGGGTTGGCCGAGGGGGAGGGTAATTTTCGGGGATCCGGGGGGGGGGAGAGAGAGAGGAGGAGGTCAGGAAATGCCAAGGCGGTGGAACCGCCGCCTCCCCCCGGAAATAGCAGAGCGCAGCACCTGGGCACCCAGAGCGCGCACCTTCCCTGAAGCCCCTCTGCCCCAAAACCCCAACCAAGGTCAACGAATCCTCTCCCAACCCCAGTACGCACACGAACGTAGAACCAAAATGTTGACAACCCGCAAGAGAATAGACAAGAGGCCTAACTAAGAGGATCGAAAAACTTTTCCTATGCTATATTACACTCATACGCATCGGATTAAGGAATTCGTCCCCGAGGAGATCGATGGCCGCCGAGCACCCACAGCATCTGCCCACGCTTTCGCGTCAACTTCTGCGGTCTTCAACCCGAAAGGTGGTTCCATATGAGGGATCTCTACCGGGTCTAAGACCTACAACATGTGATAAATGCACATAGTGTAAGGCGGGGAAAGGGCGGCTCCTTTTCCTGCCTGTTATCCCAAGCAGAGATATGATACCAGAAAAAGCACAAAGCTTGAGTTTGGCTGAACAGTCTCGAAACAAACCTAAGGCATTAAATTAAATTGGTGATCCCCAGTCAGTGGTCAAAAGTTCTACATAATAAACTTTCAACCGCAATTCGAGTCGCGGATCGAAAAATTAATACGCACAAAAACCTGTGACTTGAAGCTAACGTTCACTGTCTTGATGTCAATGCCCACACGCATAAGCTACATACTTAACAACCGGGCAACAGCGTTATTTTGTTTCGTGGTCTTGTGTCCGTGATGGAGCTTAAGGTGAGGACATGGCGAAGGAAAATCGCACCCAAACCAAACTACAGACACTGTACACCATCTCATTCGCATCGAGATTCTCCGCCAATTTCAGCGAACGCACAGAAATTCATACGGATAAGAATAACCAGTTGGTCTCGATTCGTGACAAATTTCATTGCGAACACCTTTTAAGTTAATTCGAATAAAAAGCTTCAAGTACCTTTTCCTCAATTTATTTTATAAATCAGTCGAAGGACTGACGGCCTACTCTGGAAGCGAATTTGCTTCGTCGGGGCGGAAATACATCATTCGCGTCCCAAATTGGAAGGACATCTTCGGGATGGAAATTGCCAAAGACTCCGCGCAAGCTCCTCGATCAATTTAGTCGTCTTTCGACGCTGTTGACATCCACAGCGTAAAAAAATATCGAATGCTTGAACAACATTAACGTCCGTGGCCGATGAATGTTTACAAAACAACATGTTTCACGCGATTGTCTTTATTCGATTACGAATACTATACTAATAAATTTGAAAATAAAATCTCCTATTATCTTGAGACCACATTACAATAGTGCTGACTTCGGTTACTAAATTCCGGATGTTCAATATTAGATGCGAACTTAAGTGTTAAACCTCCGAGGAACCATTTCGTACGATACAATTCCCCTCGAAAACTTTCGTATTTTGCGCATGCGCACACGCACTTGTTTTAGTTTTCGGCCGAAGCCGGGGTTCAAGCTTCAATCTCATCAAGCATTAGTAGACGCCATGCTAGATTCCATCCATAGTTCTGGCGAGGAAACAGCGGAGCTATGTTAACAGACAATGAGGCAATGTTATCTGGCAAACTTTTACAACACAGAAAATGGTGAAGGGAGGCAACGAGGTCAAATAGTTAAACTCCTAAAAACAAAAGCTCGTTGAAATTTTCTCATTACTTCACTTAACGATGTTGAAGACGTCACTAGCTCGCACGGGGGTAGTACTACAGTTCTGTCTTTTCCACAGCATGTCTCTTGAAGTTTCCATTTTTACCAGGCGAAACCTCAGAAACAAAATTTTCATCTGTTCCCGAGGAAATTTCAAGGATGTCGCGGAGACCCCTGATGAGAATGGAAGTTGGGTATTTATGTGATCTAAGGGAAGACTTATTTTACGTCGGGAACAAAGGACTGGGGTCATCCGTAAAATAGTCGCATTATATCACAATAAAATGGAGGAATGGTCCGGAGATATCAAAGCGCAAGACAATATCCCACCGATAAATTTATAAAGAGCAGAGAGAAAATACTCCCCAAGTCACTTCACTACGGGGCCATCTACTTGATTCCTTGATATATAGTTTCTTTTAATTATTCTATTTGCACTGAGCCATTTTAATATTCTGTATTTTACGACACGGGTTATCATACCATGTTTCGGATAGCATGGGATCATATGAAATACCGGAGGAGGGCTGACGTTCGGCCCAAGAGAGAATGGAACCCGGAGGGGGAGGGGCCATTTATTACTCCTTCTCCAGAGGTCAACGGCCTCAACTTGGAGAGCGCAGTCCCTCCCATTGCATATTTTTTGGGAAAAATATAGGGGCAGAGATCGCCTTTTCTTAAACATAGGAACGAGGCAACAAATCTTTTAGAAGAGCCGTCGCGTTTCAGCGCTGTGTAATTTCCTGCGAATTGATAAATTGTCCATTGCAATCATACACAATGAGATAAATATTTTCAACGACTAAGTCTTTCCATTCCATCTCACACAGGAACACACGACATCCGCCATTTTGCTATTCGGACACATGTTCCCTTCGTGATGCTATTCATTATCAGGTCTACCGCCATCATTCCGGCGGATATCGTCTCTTGGGCTGCTAAATATATTTCATTTGCCGAGAGGATGTCGATATTAACTTTGATATCCACCAGCCGACATTACCTTTAGGCAAATTCCACAAATCGCGGGCGATAATGATGTCAAGATCCAAATTTATGTCGACGTCGGCATCCATGTTGAAATCGATATAGATCTCGACGTCGACATTGATGTCGAGGTTGAAATCGATGTTGCAATCGAAGTGGAAAGGGATCTTCTGTCTCGTAAAATTTAAAAAATGATCGAAAATAAACAATAAACTAATATAGGTGGAAAATATGTCCCCAAATATGATATGAAATAGATTTCACAGAGAGACCTTCCCGTCTCATCTAAACCGATTTAGGAATCATTTTCGGATGAGCTCCAACTTGTACATTACACGAAGTCGTTCGAAGTCAAATTCTTCTTCTGCGATGGGTTTAGCTGGCCGGTTTAACAGACTTCATGACAGAACGAGATACGAGTATATATTTAACGGGTGAACCCGATATGTTTAATCAAATTGATGTCGACATTTACAACAACGGCATCGACATGTTCTTAGGCATCATCGACATATGGAGGAGGAATCGAAATGGCACTGATGCCGTGTCTAGATATAAATAAACAGATGTTGCGCATTTCTAATCGCCACATCTTTCTTCGATTCTTCCACATCCAAATGGCGATATTACTAAACTAGACGGGTGATTTATACCAAGCTTGAAATTGTTAAATGAGAAGATGTCCGATCAGAAAAAAATCTTAAGCATTTTTATGTATCGCTTATATATCTATGCAAATTCCCACCCACCTTGCAATAACGAAGACCATCTTCCGCTTAGAATTAATAACAGCCTCGTCTATACCAATCCCAAACCTCTAATTTCCCCCATCCTCAAACATATCACCTTCCAAAGCAACCCTTCAATAGTTCTCTTCCGTTCTCGTCTTATAAATTCCTCCTAAATCAACCTTCTGCATGGACATTATAACTCGGGAGACATAGCACGCACGCGGCCGCCAAGAACTTCCTGGACTCAACATAGTCCACTAAACATCCGTTCCCAGCCTACTCACCATCCAGTCATTATTTTTTAGTGTTCCTCCTACTCGTCCATTCTCTCCATCCCCGGCTCGTCCCAGCCCGCCACACAGCCCGGAAAACACAACCAAAACTTAATCAGAAGCTGATCAAATTACCTTAATTGGACTCGAGACCGCTTTCTCTCACATCGCCTAATAATACATTTCCATTTCTCGCCGCATATTATTATTCAGTCTCTCACAAAACCGTCTCCTCCGCCCTTCCCCTCAACCCTTCCCTTCACCCTTCCAACAACACCCCACAGCAAAACATTTATTCATTTTGACTCCTAAATATAAAGTACAGGCTCAAGGGATGACAGGAGGGTCAGCGTGATCTCCGTGCCGAGGGGAGCATGACTGGTTTCCGGGTCGAATTGAAGAAATCACCGGTGCCGTCGCGTTATTTCCATTGGATTTTGTTACTTTCAACGAGGGGATAGTGCCTAGGCAAATAAACCAGAAGTATTCACGGAAACCGATTACCATTGTCAACCACTGTGAAAATATTGTGTACAATACACCTAATTCTTCACACGTTCCCATGCAGAGTTGTGTGTGTTAACGCTAAGGACAACATACTTGGGTGTGGAGAGGATCGTTTGCAATTTCCACAGGGGCAACAGAACCAGGCATTCGCACCTCGATAAGTCACCGAGTCAGGATTTCTACAGGAAGATTTTTCCGAGTTACAGTTAACCAAGGAAAGAATCTTAGGTAATTTTCGGTACCTGGTGTAGTCGTGAAGGAACTAACTCCAACTTTTAAGTGAAATACTATAAGGCCCGGTACTGCATGAAACGATCGTATACGTATCATCCCTCACCCTTTCATTACCATTTTCATCCTTGAGAATTCTCTGCAGTCATCTTTATTCTCGGCAATCAGCCCATTTTATGTTTTCCTCGTGGGATCTTCTCTTCCATATTTCCCTCTATTATGTTTCTAACTAATCCATTAAGCCTCAAATTGTATTGAATCCATTACTAATTCTTCTTTGCGTGGTCCTTTCCACTTCTCTATACTTCTTCGTTCCTTTCATAATCTGTCCATTTAATTTTCAGCTTTCCCCTCCAACACCGCGTGTCAAAAGATTCTATTCTTCGTTGGTGCTCTTTTCTCAAGTTCCAATATCTCTTAAACGTAGAGTGTGCGGTCCATAATGTTTTCACGAACAACTTCCTCGTTTGCAACTTTTTTACAAGGTTTTTTGAATACAGTAGTTGCCTCTTCATCGAGGACGCCCTCATAGCTTAAGCTATTCTTCGCTTCGTGTCGGTGGAACTTCCACCATCTTAAAACTATAATGCTGTTCTGGTAGACGAGCTTCAGAGAGAGAATTCACGAAACAGATACATGATCAAGCCAAAATACAGGAGAATATCCGTAGGTGGTAGTACCACTTATCTATCGTCGTATTCTAACCCAAGGAAGTTAAGTACCTGATGATTACTAGATGTTTTCAATACGTGGGTGTGGAGAAGAATGGAGAAAATAGAACTATGAAAGGAAAACGATTCCTGACGGGGCAGAAGAGGGGTTTCGGGAGTAATTCGAAGAAGGCAGGAGACACTTAAATCTAATGGGGATGCTGAATACGATAATGGAGGGAAGAATGCTGGTTAGGCGTCGTAGCGGGAGGAAACAAGAAGCCATTTTGGATGGCATTAAGGGAGGTAGAACGTACGGAGAGCTGAAGAATGAGTTATTGTAATGATTAGTTGTAAGGATAGTAATGTGAGTTTTAAGGATCTTTTGCACCATTTTAATTAGGAATTTTCGAGTGAAGTAATTTTTAGCCTATAAAAATCTACACTTAGCCGGTAGACTACTGCTAATGAAAAAAAACTAATAAAAATACATCAATAGGGGATATAGAATCCGCCCATTCAACCCCCAATCCATTATAAATCGCCATTCAAGGGCGCTCCGGGGCCACCTTCCCCAAATAGAATCACGTTTTATAATTTGATGACCCACAACAGGAGAGGATGTGGAGCCAGCGGAGGAGAGAGCGCGATGACGGCGACCGCTCGAGAAGTTGCCGAGCGGGAGCGACGGAAGAGATTACGTTCGTACAGCGAAGCACCTGAAGACACCGTCGACAGCCGACGGAACGACCCCCCACGGCAGTGCTCGGAGAGCGAAAAGGCAAGGCGAGTACGAGGCGCGCTCGATTTTCTCCTAGAGGATCGCTCTCTTTCCCCTCTTCGAACTTGCGGGCGCCAGTCGAGGATCATGAGGGAGTAAGAGGAGGGATCGACCGAAAAGGGCTGCGGGAAACGCCTGCGGACTGAAACATGGCCGTAGCCATTCAAACACGATGGAACGCTTTCGAACCCAAATTCCGACCGTCAATATGGCTTACTTCGGTTCGAAACTATCGCGCGCATTGGGGATTTTTGTTTTGATAAAGAGAGTCAAGAAGTTGATATGCGTTCAAAGACGGTATGGAGGAAATTGGTATGACAAGGGAGATATACCACGAAATAACTCGATACGAGCTTAATTTACTATTTCCTCGCACAACTACGTGGAAGTTGATACTCATGAAATGGGATACACAATTGAGTATTCATAAACTGAAATTTTATTTGGGTGCGAATAGTTTCAACGAATTGGCGGCAACTTCAAGTACCTTCGGTAGATATAGAGCATGCCATTTCTGAAAAAACGCCATCTTTTTTTATCTCGTATGCCACAAGGGCCGGCATTTTTGCCAAGGATAAAAACAATAACATCAAAATAGGTTTTATTCAAGAGATACGACTCTATTTCCATCGCGAAAACGAATTATAGGGAGATATTATAGATTTGAAATAAATATATTTTGAAATAATTTTCAAACATCTTTATTTTTCTTTGAGAATGACACAAGGCATGTCGTAAAACATGAAACAAGTGAGGAAAACACTATCGGTTGACGATTAATCAGATGTGAAAATAAAATTAGTTCTAGGCATCAAAAAGGAACATTAATTATTAGTTTTCACACAAAATGAGACCTGTGACCTTGGTAATTAATTTTAATTTTAGTCAGTACACGAAAATGATCATGGCTTCTTCACTTATGATAACTTTAAAGCAAAATGCGAGAGACAATGCAAAATACCTAGAATGAAAAATCGTTAAATCTACATTAACACGCAGCAAAACTTTTTCGCCATTCTGCAAGTTAAATTAACCATTATTAATGAGCAAATTATAACAATTTTCCCCTTGGTGATTGATGTATATTCGAGCAACACACCGTTTAAAAATAAAAAAACTTATTATCTCCACGTACCTAAAGATGCGGCCTATTCGTTGAAAATAGTACTTTAATACCATTTTCGTGGAAGTAAAACTGGAAGTCATAGTGTTCATTCCATGGAAATTAAAATGAGATCTTTTTGACTTCGCCCACCCCGAAAGAGAACGTTGTTAAGGGTAGGTAGGTTCGTCATCATCGTGGTGGTCCAGGGGGCTGTTCCTGATATTGACCCCACCAGGGCCGGCTCAAAAGAATCATTCACCCTATCCCCAAAATTCCGTGGCTGGTGACCTCCCGAGGGTCATCCTTAATATGGTACTACGTTAATCGATAAAAACATACTCGCTACATAACTCGGAGAAAAGTGACAACGTTGTGATTCAACTATTCTAAAATTCCTAAACTTAAACTCATACAGCATTAACGTTTAAATCGCTCAGAAAATGACTGCATTATCATTATAATCTTAGGAAAATTTCCTAAAGCTTTTCGTGTCGAACATCCAATTCGGTGACTACGACAAATATTCGAAAGTTCGCCCTTTCCTTTTATTCCGGCGCTCTCGATTTTTGCGGCGACCCGAGCCAAGGTCACGCTAGGGCGGCAGTTTTGGCGCCCAAGGCCAAGGGCTCGACCCCCTAGACTCCGCATAGAGCATGCGACAGAGCAGAGCAACTTAAATAACGCCGCTCGGTCTCCACCAACTCTAGTTTTTGAGGCTCGAAGATTCGCGGCCACTCTCCGCCTCTTGCCACGGTGGTGTTATGTGGCTCGGAAGACGAACTCGACCGTCGAAGAAGAAAGGCGAAGGGGGAGATTGTTGGAAAGGGGAAAGGGAAAGAGTGTGTGTGTGAGGAGGGTAAGAGGGGTGGATGAGGGTGGATGAGGGAAGAAGAGGGAGAGGCGAGAGGGGGCAAAAAGAGGGCGGGGTGGGCCCGGACGGCACCGGGTGGTGGAGGTGGGTCAATAATGGCGGCGCGTGCGCCGTTGGAGCCGCCGAGAGGGAAGCAGGGCTCTCGGGCGAGAGCCCGCCATGAGGGAAACACGGTGCAACACGGGCCCCGCTCTCCGACAAGGAGGGGAATTGAGCGGTATCCCGGCCGCACCCGCGGTCCTACGGCCCGAAACTAAAAACCTCTCTCCAGACCCTCCACCCCTCCCCTCCCACCTCCTTCACGAGAACTCTCGACGATTACAATTTTGCATTTTGCTCGGAGTTTCTGCGCTATCCTAAAGAAAATATCGGATATTCGTAAAAAAGAAAAAAATAATAATTTCATCCCCGAAGAATTTCACATTTGAAAGTTTTGAATCATCTAGGGCTACCTTGAAATGATCTTTTTTTTTGGGAAACCGATTACGAATTTCGGGAACGGTTAGTATAGCGGAAGAGAGAGAATGCCTTTCACTAGTGGATTTTCGGAAAAACTTTTTTGGACTAACTAGTAGGAAAAAATAAGGCCCGATCGAAAAGTTCATGGTCAAGGGCCCACGGTTTAATTTCGGGTGAGGCACGAAGGCCTCCGGAGGCCCAACTCAGATTCATGGATTTCTGAGTACGCGATTCAACTGGGGAACCACAGATGGCATGGAGAAAGGATCTGCACCTCCCCTCTCCTGAATAAATGATACTTAGAGCCGCCACGTTTGGCACGAGCTCCAGCTTACCTATTCAAGTGTTCGATCACACCATGGCGTACTAAGACGCATTTAAATAGAGAACAATTTGCAGTACTCCAGTTGGTAGAGCAAGAATTTTCCCTTTCCATCTTACTATTTTAGTTACCGAAATTATATTCATTCCATGGCCACTCAGAGCTTGATTAACCGCCACTTTGCTACCTGCGAGTGCACAATAGGGAATGAAAAAGTATTTTAATGCATAAAAAACATCTAATACAATCGCACCAAAAAGTTAAGTCTAAAAATCTACTACATCGAGAGTAAAATCTGCATTAACCGCAAAGAGGATTAATGTCTCTGCACCTTGCTTCAAACTTGGATATGGATCTGCGACAGCCCGAGTTATCCAATTCATAAATCCCAGACGCATCCCCCCCACGTCCTTTCATTTGAAGGGCAATGCGACGCAAAGCACGCGTGCCAACAAACCTTTTTTCAGCAAGGTACCTTGAACCACCCCATACCAGCTGTAATTCCATAAACGTGCCAGAGAATAGTTCGATACTAATGTCCGTATATTTTTTGGGAGCTGTTGCTACGGGAATTATTTTCGTTCCCAATGCCAGGGCTTGCAGAAAAATGTCTATTTCCAACGCGTATCAAGTTATCTAGGAAGTCATTGGGCGGCACACGGAAATAACCGGTAATACTTCCAAAAACACGCGATAGGGCAGAGGTAAGGAAAACTACGGTTCGCCGAGCACTTTAATCCGCGCTGCAAAGTAGTCCGCTGAGCCAAAAAATACTTTTATAAGCCCTCAGATTATTTACTCACTGTACTAGACTCGAACAGCCTCGGCTAAAATGTAAGCACTCATCTCTCTCAAGCGTAAGAGGTTATGACCTGCCATAGGTCTTCGTGCAAGGTGAGCCCTTTTACCTATCAAACTGATCTAGTGGCGGAGGAGTTTTCCAAGCATGGTTCGCAGAAAAATCTGGACGGAACCCAACGCACGTTCATTGCTGAAGTGACTATTTATTCAGACAAACAATTAATAAGGTTCTCACACGGACAATTACGAAATCAATAAACCAATCTAGTGGTTGATGACTAGATTTTATCGAGGACTCGGAGAATATGGAAGGAATCCACTTTCGACTGAATTCAAGATTTATTCGTACGAATAATACATTCCGACGCTCACACGTACAGTTATGAAGTCATCAAACAAATAGAGATTGCCGTTTCCGTAGTCTCTATCAAGGATTCAGAGGAATAGCTGGAGGGATTCCAAGTAATGTGTTCGACTAAGCCGCAGATTTATTCACTACAACAACTATGTCAACACGCACAGTAACGAAACTTATAAAAACAAACTTGTGGCCGATGATTACTTTTCATCAAAGAAAAGAAAATCTGGAGGGAATCCAAGTCATGTGTTCGACTGAATTGGAGATTTATTCACACGAGTAATTAATACATACGATATCACACACTTGGATACGAAAAATCTTACTTTTTTTAAAACTTGCAGAGAAATCGCGACGTTCCCTTGCCCTCCCCGGATCCCCCTGACCTTCCTCCCCGTGTTACCCCGCTGCCCGACCCGGGGACATGAGGGAGCAGGGGGGGTGCGGTGTTGCGGCACCACCATCGCCGCACGAGTGCCACTCTCTCTCTCTCTCTCCTCCCTGACCGAAGCATCAATTCACCCACGCGAGCCCGTCGCATTATGCCCGAACCCACCCGAACACCGACGACAGCAGCAATGGCTGCGGAGGAGTGTCGACGCATAAGGCTTCTGAAAATGAGGGCCAGCCGTGGCGGGTTGGACGACAGGGATAACCCAGTGCTGGACGCAAAAAGAACTCTTCCAGCCTCATGTTCGCTTGCCTTTTTCTGGCGTGTTTCAAGGAACGTCGATGATTGCCGGTGAAAGCGATGTGATTCTTTAATATTAGGTACCCCAAATCCGATAGAAAATCAAATGAAGAAGTACTATGCAGAGTGAAAGGAAATGAGAGGGGATTGTAGGGAGATATCCATGGGAGGCAAAAAAAATATGAGCGCAGAGCAATTGGTAGGTGATGAAAGTTTCGTGACCGTGATATAGAGGGGAGAAAGAAGGTATGGTTTGGACAAGTATAGGCATTTTTGATTGAAAGAATGGTGGTAGAATGCTCGCAGAATTGAAGAAGGGTTTACCGTAGTGTGGGTTGCCGTCGCTGTCCATGATAAACCTACCTTAAAAGGTAGACCACCCAATAAAAATTAAAATAAATAGGCTGGGAGTCACGAACCGAGAGTTTAACTGCAGATTAAATCTTTTACATAAATTGGTCTCTTTTGTGACATTGATGTTAACATTGTACCACAAGTCCCGTCGCGAAACGGTAGAAAAGATCGTGAAAATAAGATTAATGCGATAAACTGTAGAGCTATAAGGTTAAAAACGTAATTTTTCCCACGAACGATAAGGGATCAGAATAAATTCCAACGACGGCGCTAGGGAAATAATTTTTTATGCTAAGTAGCCTAATTTACAGTCATTATGTTATCGAACTCTTTATTTTGTTTACCTTACAAACCGCTGGTCTCGCATGGTCGGGAGTAGTATTTTCAACTTTTATACCGCAGTACAGTGTACTGATTGTACAAAATCATTTCCACCTGCTTATAAATATAACAAGCTAATATTCAGGTAATATTTAATCTTGATAGCGGATGACGTGTTTAATCACCACCCCCTGCCACACACCACAGTGTTGGTTTGCAAGGTGCCGTGTAGATGTACATAAAGATATAAGAGACTTGGAAATATAATAATAATCCAGGACAAACAATACTAACTGATAGAATGTTAACACTTGAAAGGGCTGTTGTGTCGTGGAGAACAATACTCAAGCCTTTGGCCTGCCATTTTCGATCGCTTTTTCTTCATGCAGGCCAGCGAGGAAGGAAATATCCAGAATTGAAGAGAGGCTTATTGTAGTGTCGGACGTCAGGTTGTATTTATTTAGTTGAAGCAGTATTCGGTATCCTTATTGAAGCTGTTTCCATCCAAAACCTACCTTAACCAGTAGAATACCAAATCACAAGTGTAAAAATAAAAAGGCATTAAAATATCATTTACCGAACAGCGTGGGCATACCAACATAAAAGTTATGAGGGTGCATATACTCATATATATTCATCAGCCATGTACGCGATTCTACAAAAAACCAGGGTATTTAAAATATTAGATTCAGTAAATGCTGCTAGCGGGTAGTGAGAATCAAGGAAAGGATTATTGAGAGGGCCTACGAAACTTCTCGGAAGTTGCAAGAGAGGTTTTTCCCTTTAGAAAATTTCTGCCACGATAACTATCGGAGAGGGAATTTGGCAATGTCGTAATCATAGCGAAACGGGCCCTGCAAACACTTTTAAGTTCATACGGACTGATTGAGATGCACTGAATCGTTGAGCAGCATGTCGTTTGTTGTATAGGGAAAAAAAGGAGGGGACGTGTGAATGGAAGATGGAGGAAGTCGGAGGACGACAATACACAGAGTCCTTTATTGCCCAATTTTGGCCGAGGAAAGACGCGAACTGGAGGCTATCCTTGGATATTTGCATAACGTCCAACAAATTGGGAAATATCTACACGAGGGACCGATCAGGAAAATATTGGAAAGATTTATCAACAAAAGATAAAGTAAGAACGGGGAGAGTAACTGAAAGGAATTGCATATAACTCATATTTTGTATTTTGTAAAATTAACGAAATTGTATTGGGGGTTTAAACATAAGGTACCCCAAAAAAAACTGAAATTGAAGCAATAAATTGCCCGATCCTGCTCGAACGGGCCCAATTATTATTATTATTATGTTGTTTCACACCGAATTCGGATGATAAAGTTCTCAATACATTTACTGAATCTCACCGAGGGAAAACGGTTTTGAAGCCGTATCACATTAAAATTTTGAAAAGTAACACTTTTATATTATATCCGTTGAGCATGTGCACGGAACCGATCACGAGGCGGAAAGACAGAGCTTTGCTTGTTCTCATTGCTCAAGTTGCTAATTTATCACATTAAGTGAGTGTTCAAAGCCTTCTCCCGACGAGCCATTTTGGCTCGTAAATACCTACACACATCACACACATCTACGGTCTTAGAGAGGAGAAAGTTGAGCACAACCAAAATAGATTTGAAAACGGAGTCGGACATTAATGATTTGGTGAGAGAAAACTCAATACTTAATGATAAACGAAACAAAAATTTTTTAACCAAAATAAAACATTCATAGCCGGAAACCAGGCCCGATCTCTGATTTCAAACTCAGTTCATGACTTTTATTGCCATTATTATTTGGGTTGCTCAATGCGGAATGGTACAATTACCACAGAGGGCGTTTTTCTGCGCGTGTACACTTCATTCGTGCCATTAGAATAACGTTTGATTCATCAGATAGGGCCAGTAAATTAATAGCGGGAAAATACAAATAGGATGAGATATTTAGGGAGTATTTCCATTGGTCAACTTAAGAAGAGAAAGGCGATAAATAATATTGTTCTCACTTGATAAACGCGGTGGACAAACTCCTATCTTAAACGGTACAAGATTTTACTCGTGTCCTTATGGCCTCATGTTCGACGCAAAGCGGCATTAAGAGGTGGGGTCAAGGGTCACGTAGGCTCCCACTCGGCTGAGTCCTCCACTCACTAAGGGCCGAGTGGTCGGGGGCCGCGTGCACTTCCGGCGCCAGCTGTCTTCCTCCCTCTCTTACTCGCCCACCTCTTTCGTGACCGAACCGTGGGAGAGGGGGCGAGAGGGGGGGCGGGGAGGATGTGCCCCCATCGCATCCGCCGGGGGGCAAAAGGGCCGACGAATAATGGTCGTCAATTGGCCGAGGAGGGGAAACCCCAGGGGGAGCAGACTGCCGCCCGCATGAGGAGCGGGTTGGTGTGAGGGTTCCTGGAGAGGACCCCGGGGCAAAGAGGGCGGAAAAGGAAGGAAAAGGCTTCAACGCACGCATTCGCCGCCACCCTGGGGCCGAATTATTATTACCTTCTCCGAAGGACGCCGGGTTTCCGCGAACGCCCGAATAATTCCAAATTGGTCCTCACCCAGGGAAAGGGGTCCGATGGGGGAGGGAGCGGTTCAAACAATTAAGTAACCTCTTCAAAGTTGAAGTGCGAGTTCTCGTATTCACCCATTCTATTACAATTTCTTATCCCCAGGATCGCTGCAGTTCAAGTACCAAGAATTTCACTACCCCTTTAAGGAATTACCGGGGTAGAAGTTCCATTAAAACTTCATCTACGAGGTCACAGTGAATGTTGCATGGAGGTCACCACGGGGAGTAAACACTTCAAAAATTATTGCCTTGTGATCGAGCAATTTTGGGCATTAGGAGTACGATATGTTCCATTAGCCATCAACAGTGCGTCAACGCTGAATAGATCGGGGAAAGGGTGATTTTATATACAACGCGCGGCGGCTATAGTGTGGAAAATATTCATCAAAACGCTAATTAAACCGTATTCAAATTTTGCAATTCTGTCTCCAGATTTTCTTAATGGCTTTTGACGGTTTATGAAACCCACTGTACTTCTACCACTGCCAATATATACAACGCGAATAAATAGTTATCAGTGTAATAATGAACTCCGTAACCCAAATAGATACATATTATTAACAGAAATGTACCAGTCAACGTAGGCTTTTCATGGAATCGGAAATTGAGTAACGCTACACTTTTAAGCCCTGCCTAACCCGACACTAAACACCCAAACCAAAAATTATAAAAAGTTAGTCGGCACTGATTCTACCTTCCGTCATTTGGTCCAAAATGACCGATCCCTTCATGCCTCCAACTCATGCAATCAACAATTTCCCCTCTGAACAGTCATTCCATTTCCCCTATACCCTGCATCAACTCTTCCTGCCTTCTTTGAATTCCTCCCAAAACCCTCCTCCCACACCATGCCTAGCACTTCCTCATTGGTTTTCCAATCCGTTCATTTTTACCTTTTCCCATCCTTTTCTCCACACCAACATTTCGAAATCCTCCAGCCTACGCCTATCATCTTAGGCCGATGACCAAGTTTTCGCAATGAACAAAACCACTCCCCATATTCGAGTTTTCACCAATCTCTTTTGCCTCTACACTTCCGGTAGTCATCGCCATTGACTCCCCTTCATATTCGTAAAAGCTTCTTTGCCGATAGCAATTCTTCTTTTAATCTCCTTACTACAGGGGTGCCCAGCTCCCCAAACTTGATGACTCACCACCCCTAAATGTCAAACCAACCAACTCTCAAACCCTCCAGCCCACCAGGCCCCTTGCCCCATCACCACCAATACCCACCGGAAAAATCGAGGCCACTCTTTTTTTTATTTATTTAACGCCAAAAACAGCACTAAGGCCTTTACATTGGGTTATATAAAAAATAATAAATAATAAACTAAGCATACATGATAACAAAAAATAAACACTTTATACATTCATGATCATTTCACTCTTATTACGCGGGTATATTTTTAAAGAATTGAAAATATGAATGTTACAATTGATGTAAATTTTCATAAGCATTTCAAAAGATACTATTATATTATCGCAACGTTTTATAATGTGTCGTTAAAATGAAGGTTAACATTTATCTCCGGTTAAGGCCAAAACTCAGTTTTATGATCGCTAGTTAAGTTCAAAATCGATGTTTAAGCAGCTGGATGACAGCAAGACGATGTCACTACGGTTAAAATGTCCACATTCACCAATAAGACATCTCATTTGTTTATAAAATCGGATTTTTCGGCCATCTCCAAGCTGACATAGCGTTCACATTGTACTAATTTAAAATGAGATAACTAATGAATATTATCCTTCAACCACGCCAACAAATACGGCAATTTTCGAATATATTCAACAGATTCAGGCGAGATTTAGTGGAAGTTCGTCATTATGAGAAACAAATTTGCACTTTTCTTTTAACAAATACTCATCCACCTAATAACGTCTGAGTTCATTTTTTTCCTTCGGCCATCCCACCAAAAAACTTCCAATGGTGCCGTAAATTCCCCTGCGGACACCACCTGCTAACGTTTTTTCCCATTTTCGTCTAAAACACCCTGATTGACCTTATGCATGCCCTATCAGGATGCCTTTCAATATTTATATTCAACTTAGTCCTCCAATTCCTATGGAACCTTATTACTTTCGTTACCTCATGTTTGATTCCCATCCAATAGCCATCACAATGGTTCTCTTGCGCCCAATGACGACTCAAATCCTACGGCTACCTGAATAGCTGCGAAATCTGCTCAAGCATAAATCTAACTGATTTGATTGAGTTCCCCACCAACTTTCATTCCTTCCTCCAGCCACTCCCATGCCACTGTTTCCATTTCCTGTGCGTATACAATGAAAAGCACGGGCGATAATGAACAGCTCTTTCTGCCTTACTCCCTTGCTAAACACTATCCGTCCATCCGCCACACGCACCTGGGCAGACCAAGGCATGTTAAGGTTCCGGATAAGTCACTTATCCCACCAGTATACTCCTATCTTCTGCAATATATTTAATAATTTTCCCCCATTCACTCTGTCTAACGCTTTTTCGGAAGCCACGAAGCTATATTTAAAAAATACTTATTTATTTAAAGAGTATATAGGTACAAACATTATTATGAATACTTCAATAAAGATTTTTTCCAACATGGAAATAATAGCAGGAACAATCAGAAAAATTCAAGCCCTAAGTGGGAGAAAATCCACCAAGGCGGGAATCGAACCCGCGACCTATGGATTACCGTTAATAATTGACCGATAGGTCGTCAGTAACATCTTCTTGTGTTCAGCGATGTTTCCGAAAGGCAAGCACGCCGAGAAAACAACTCCGTAATTATGAGTTCGGGAGATCTGATTATTCATTCACATAGCGGAATAACTTCCATAGAGAGGCGAAGAACAAACAACGGAGGAATTTCTTAAATAAAACTCATGAAGCGGTCAAAGGGAGCGATTAAATAATTAAATCAAACAACTTCTACTATCCTAATTAGGGTGCGTATGCCACTGAGGCTTCTTTTTCTCGTCATAAGAATATACGTAGCTAGAAAAACATTTCGTACGAAACACGTAAAAAAGATGCACTTTTTTCACAAAATTCATAGTAGTTATGTTTCATTATGTCATTTTTCCCAACTACTTTAGAATATTATGCCTAAGTAGATAACTACTTAAGTAAGAGATCTTCCACTCATTATGAAAATTTGAAAAAGAATCGTCCAATCATGGGATAACCTAATATGCTGCTTTATCATGCGTCCCTCCAAGTCCTCAAACTCCAGGCTAAGTCTTTTTCTGCTCCCCACCTGCCAAGCATCGCATCCGCAGGCTAAACATCCGACCTGGGAAACTTCAGTAGATCGACCGTCTAAATTAAAACAATATCTTTGATGACAAATGGGTCGTTTGATCGCAAAACCAACTACATTCACGTTTATTCCAACATGAAGCACATGAAATTTCACATTTAGACCATAATCTTAAACGTACCGAGTAAAAAATTGGTATTTGATGGAATAACTCCTTTTTCCACTAAAGAGTAGGAGGGAATAGTGAGGATGACACCACAATACTAGGGATATGCGTTTTTCGGCTATCCAGAAAACTTATTTGCAGTAGGGTTGGTTATTTTATGAGACTTGAGACAAAGATTATTCATGGGATGAAAAAGGTAAACGACTTTTGGATTAGAGGCTTTATCCGATGAACAAGTCTATGAAACGGTTCGAGAATGGTCATTTTTTCACACCAGTATGGTCCAGCATCTCTTCGGGTTCAAGTTTGGGTCTCAACGTTTTCACACGAAGGCATCCACCGAGGGATAAAGTTGCACTTTTGACCGCCGGGGAGACACCGATGGCCCAGCAACGCCCTTTGGGGGTGCGCGAGGCCTCCTCCCCACGGGATAACCCCCGCCCAAACAATTACGGCCCCATTCACGGCACGAGCTGAATGAAGGGCCAGACTCGTGCGATAACCAGTTCGCAACACAGGTATGCACACACCACCCGCGGCTGTGCTCGCCTGCCGCGAAATCCGACGTCGCCCTAGACCCGCCCAAACCTGCATCCGTTCCCTGTATACCACGCCGAACTGTTCAAGTCGACGCATTCTTCTTGGTCGGAAATATCCAGCAACCCATGCCCTGAACGCGCGTGTATCGTGCGTCCCCAGGCGAGGGCCAACGAACCTTAGTTTCGCATTCTTTCCACTGCCTGTTTATTATTCGTGGTGACCGACGTGGATGTTCGACCACCCTGATGGGCTTCCCGTAATCATTAGCGGAATCGTCATCCACCCTTACGCATTGGACGCGGTGTGTGGCTTTGGTGAGTCGAAGACGGCGAAAGAGCGCCTGGAAACTGAAGTTCATTCCAGTGCCTATTTCGAATTGATCGCGACAATAGGAATCTCAGCATAGCTTGCAAATTCAGAGGAATAAAAACGCACGTGTGTTGTACTGCGTACGCCTTGTTTTCACTCTGCTTCAAGACTTATACGAACTGAAAAACTGGCGAGCTTCTTATTTACGAACTAAAACATCAACGAAATAAATGTTTCAATGAATTCATCCCATACTTTGGTTAGTCCTAATTCTATTCCATGAAGTCTCATTTCCGAATTAAGATGACGTAAGAATGAAACATTCACTCTAATTATTCCAAATGTTGGTTAGCAAACGGTCCCTAATGACCTTTACGTCCTACTCTGCTTCGAACTTCATTTTTGTACCCTAAATTATTTCCTTCTTCGCTTCTCCGTAACTTCGGTCGGCCTTCTTGCTGTATAAAGATCCTATTATCTTCGATAAAGGTAGAAATCGTGGGTGGAAGAAGCATTGAAAGTTAGTAGGATCTTCAAGGCCGCGATATTTAATTTATCTTTTTTTTTCTTGCTGATAAATGGTTGTAAATGGGATGGGGATTCACTTTTTTTGTTAAAGAGATTTGTGTTTTGAAGTCTAGTTTTATGTATTATCTTTTGCAATTATTTGGGACTTGTGTGCCACCTGACAATGTCTATCAGCACATGTGTATTTCTAATAATAATATCGATTCGATTCGAAATATCGATATAAAATAGAATAATAAGATACATTGTTTATCAATGCAACAGAACTTGTTTTAATGATATGTTTATATGATATCTTTCCCCTTAAAGCTGAGAATACCAATGATAAGTACTTACCACCAATATGTTTTTCTAACTCATATGAGCTCTTACAATATTAGGAAGAAATGTCGCGTCGTATAAGCAAACACTACTTTTGGAGCCAGATAGAGAACACGTGTGACTGAGGGTGAACTTCCAGGCGTCTATCATCAGCCCAAAAATCTTACCATTTTTTATACAGCTTTCCAGTCCGTAACCTTTCCATTGTCTACTAACCTAGAGGTTATCGGCAATCTGATATACACAATAATAAATGTCTTCCATTATATATTTTACGATTATTAATTTTGCTCGTTATTTCTGCCACTTATTCGCCTAGTCCTTTTAAATTATACACTTCTATGCTTAAGTTGCGACTTGAAATTGTGAATTTATTCATAATAAGGCGGCAGATAGTGACCCAAGAGAAACCTTGATCGCAGAAGGGAATTACTCGAAGATAACCTATGCATTATTATGTAATACATCCTCGAATAAAATATATTAAAACGTGTAACTAGAAGAAAACTATGATCTAAGAATGTTAAATGAAATCTCGTATTCCTTATGCGAGAGCATCTCATTCACCAAAATTTACATTATAAATTCTGGAGGTCTTAAAACCAAATCCTTATTGCCAGGGGGGTGAACACGTGCACAGTGGGTCGCAGGGTGTGATGCAGATGCATGCATAAGTAAAAGAACATGGGCACTACTCATGTTCCATTGGACGGATGAATTGAGGAATGAAAAGTTGAGAGGCAATAATTTTAATAGGAATGGTGAACATCGGTGAGGAGTTCATAAAATCAGTTAGGTTTGATGATGATCAATCTTTAGTTAGCTACAAAATGAGACGTTTCAGGCGTCATATGGTGGAATCATAATTAATTAAAAATTGGCTATATTTTCCACAAAATAAAATTGATTAATGCGACCGGTTTCAATGTAACTACATCATCGTCAGTTCACCATAGGATGATGTAGTTACATTGAAACCGGTCACATTAATAAATTTTATTTTGTGGAAAATTTGCCAATTTTTTGTTAATTTTTAATAAATTTACCCAGCCAATCAGCCAAGGGGTTACAACCATTAGTGCGAGGTGGATATGGGATGACCGTCAGTTTAAACAAAACAAAAGTTATGAGGTTTTCGAAAATGAAGAAGGTTAAGTTATGTGGTCACAGAAAAAGGGAAAAGTTAAAGCATGAAAATAAGTTTGCCTATCATGGCAGTTTTCGACGATGGCAGCCAAAGTAATGGGGATGTAAGAAGGAGCCTTGCATTAGGCCAGCAAGTCTTCAGAGGAGAAGAAAAGGTAGGTATGATGACAAGGTAGTTGATGATGCTAAGAAAACAATCGTTAAAATGTTTATATGCTTTTTAAATTTATGTAGAGCGGGGTTTTGTACAGCAAGGATACTTGCTCGTTGAAACAAGATGATAGTCGCAGATTGGAGGGTTTCCAAATGTGAGTGTGAAGAAAGATGGGTAAGGAGGTAAAATGGACCGAAAATTAAACAAAGGAAGTACTTCGCATGGTGGGGGAGCAGAGTGGATTGTCGGGAGAAATCCAAAAGTGGCAGGAAAGATGAATACAGAGCGTTTTTATATGCAATGAGATGTTGTACACTAATAGACGGTATTACGTTAGGCAATAGGGGTAGGAAATAGGCAAGTTGGATGGGATGACGGGAGGAAATTAAATATGCGGGATTGAAGGCTCCATTGTTGTTTCGGGTGTCAGGTTGTCTTATTAGTCGAGGCGAAGAAGTGCATAGCATTTGCATCGTCTTATGTCCATATAAAAAACCTACCTAAAACAATAGAATTCCAGTTAGCATTTTAAAGGAGTTTTTTCGCAAGCTTGCATAAAATCTACTAATCGTAATGCTCTTTTTTCCACGAAATTGACTCTGATAATTAGTCAATGTCTAATATAAGTAGGGGAGCATACGATGAAGAAAATAAAATATACAGTTTGGGAAAATATCTTCGAGGTTCCGAGCTAAAAGAAGAAGAGAGACGACTATCGGGGGAAATTTGAAGAAGGCAGAGCCAGTCTGGAGAAGCCACTCAAGGAGGCAATGGGATGCTGACGATGGTAAGAGACTAAATTAGGGAATTTGAATGTAATTGAGATATAAAATATAATTATTCGAGTTATTTAATTCGTCGCATGGGATTCAAGGATGTTTCGCGTCAGGTCAATCAGGATTTAGAAGGTAGCATTGCGTGTTGCTTGCATCCATCGAAAACCTACCCTAACCTAGTAGGCCACTCCAAATAATAGAACAAACTCAAGTGATATTATACCAAGTAAGTTGGCGGCAAACCGGAAACACGAAGTCGAGTAACATGAAGTTACCTTAGTTCAAAAGGAATGTTGATTGCGAACAATTAATTTCAAACGAAGAATTTGTCATAGTTTATTCACTTTTATTCCTTCGACACAACTAGGATTTGACAAAGTAGGAGAGTCGCCAAACGAAATCAAACCAATATTCCCAGCTCCCAGTTTCTCTCCCTCCCGCGTTGAATGTTTCACCCTTCGGCGTCTTTAGTGGACATCGTATTCCACCGCCTTGATTACGAGAGGGGCGGAAAAAAACAAGCGCCTCCGCACCGTCAATTGTCAACATCCCTTCCACCGCCCCTTCCTAGAACATCGCGGTTGTCACTCACACACCTGTGGGCGGAAGTGCAGGGAGATGACGGACGGGCAGGTTCTTCGCGGCCAATGGACTCTCCCCCCAACCACTACCGACTCCACGCCGCCCCTCCTGACCATTTCAAACTGAATCACCAGCCCCCCCCTCCACAAACGCGGTAGGCACAACTGCCCCGGAATCATCAGACGCCTCATACCGCTGACCGCCCCTTCCTCCCCACATTCCCCGTGCCGTGAGTGAGGAGGGGAAAGTACGACGGAAATCAAGCGGATGAAAAGAGAATGCATTCGGCCGTTCTGGCCCGAATACCCACGGCTTTGTAATCGCCCTGTCATAACAAACAGGAAGGTTATAGGGGAGATGATACGAGTGAAATCCACATAATATGAATAGTATCAAATGGGATGGACCGATCCTCTGATGGACAGTTTCAGTGGCATCATTTCTTTGATTCAAAACGAAGAAAAATTAAAATTACGACGACCAACGGCGAAAAGTATTCATCTGAGCTCAGTCATGCCCGATAAAAACTTTAAAAGAGGTCATAATGAAATATTCCACTATACACCGTTAATTTATTCATAACTAAGCCTTGAAACATTATATTATGTAGTTCACCACCGAGTAAATCATAAAGATGGAAAGTCATTTCCTCTCAATACCTCTTATACTTCATAAATGTACACTGTTTTCGAAAATCGAACGGCCAACACGTTTTTAACCATTTAATTGAAATAATTGGAATTTCGAGCAAGCACCAATACCATATGCCGTAAACTCGGTCGTGAATAACATTTTTTTGAGTTTCATAGAAAATTGCTCCGATTAGTCTCCAAAAACTTGAAACTTCCAGCGCAATACTTTAAAATATTAAATGGGATGAAGCACCACTTCGAGAACTACTCGTATAAAAGTTTCGCCGACTACACTACATTGCATTCGTTGGATTATCAGCGCAGAAATGGGCATATAATCATGAAAAATATGAATTTTGGGGAATTTTGAACATTGTCTTCGTTAAAACTTGACATCTTCACACGCTATGAATGCATGGCAAAAGTGTTCGTCACTGCTGACACCATGAATAAAATATACGTGTATATTGTCAGAAGTAACTTCAGTGTGGTGAAAATGGATTCGCAATACATTTTTACTATAGAGAAGCAATTTAAACACAATAAATTATGGACTTCAACTGGATATCGACCACCAATGTAATAATTTCAGGTAATGTATGCTTTAAGTGCCTGTATATGCCTCATCGACCGGTCTCTTTCGGCAAAAACGCAAAGTATCTCCATCCCATCACCGGATGTCGTCATCACGTCAAGGGATTCGACGCCGCACCTTTTTGCACCGGGAACGTCGTACATGGGTGTAGCCAGTTACTCGTCCCTCGACGCAAATCCCTCTCCAGAGCCATCTCTCTCCCAAAATCTAAACGGCCAACCAATGCTCGAACGCCAGACACCGCCCCTCGCGCAACGGGGGCTCGGCCAGCAGCAGTGACCTTGCCCCGCGCCACCGGGAACGGGAGAATGGACGGAACACGGGGAAGGCAGTGACCGCCCCACCAGTCCTCAACCGCCTGAGGGACGAAGAGAGGAAAGAGGTTGGGTTGCTCTTCGGTGCCAAGGGGATTTCTTGTTAATCCGCAAAGAAACTTCCAACCCCTGAGCCACAATTATACCGACCAGCCCGCCACTTTTAGTCGTAATGCTACACTCACCCCGTGGCTTCAATCAGTGATGAGAATTGCGGAACGATATTGTGACCTTAGAACTTCATCTGTTATAGGCTGTAGACTGCTGAAGCAGAGCATTCAGCACTCTGCCCGGAGAACTCGAATTCGAATCAGACTGAATCAGGACAGTCGCAAAAGAGTTGTGAGATTTTACGCGTTCCAGATCTTTCTGGGAAACCAATGGTGACACAGGAGAAGAGACTGCTTCCCGTAATTTAAAGTTAAACGCAGAATGGGTCATTAGATGGCGAGCCTCTCCTTTCTAAACCAATCTTATGGCTTTTTCGAATAAAGATGATTTTAAAACGACCACGGTTTTCGTGCACATTAATTGCCATCACCAATTGGCAACTGCGGAAATCTAGGTTGGTCAATTAACAAACGAGCGAACTATACAAATATAAATTTCATTAAGGAAGTGATAATTAATTTCCACATAGTGAGGCCTAAAACCTTTAAATCAAAATTTCGGTTGATGACTTGGTTTCATTCCTGTAACTGCCATGTAATGCCACATATGCGGACATCGTCATTTGCGGAAAATGCTTGCAGTTTGGTTTGCGAATGCCAGGGCGTCCGTTTTCTAGTAATAGCTTTCCATGTTTTACCTACTAGATTTCCATATTTTACAATCGATCTCCGTTAGTTTTCCGGGTTATTTTTTCAGATTTCACCTGAACAAGGATGCCAACAGTCTGAAGGAAATAAGGCACCGTTGGATTCACATCGACAGCAAGAGAGAAAACCTTTACTAGGCGAGGAGAAAGCTATGGAACACAACTGCATGTCTACACTAAATTTTAAAATAACAACCACTTAAATATTGTAAGCAAAAATAAGAATTAAATATTAGATCACACGTAAAAAAACTGTTTCTTCGCGCCACCTAGATCTTCGGATATATAGATGAGTATAATGTTCAGAATCTCAGAGTGGGAACATTTTTTCCTATTAAGTTTAAAACATCGATTTTTTCCAGAAACCCTCCCCATCTATACATACCAAGCATTTTCCACACCTTGCAATTGTACGTTTCGTTTTCTTTGCTCGAATAGAAAATTAAAAAAAAAACACTCTCAATGATGCATCATGCATTCCATTATTTCATTCGGGGATCAAATAATACCAACAGTAAAGGTATCCTATCCTGTTAGGTTTTGATAATTGTGATATAAAATTCTGGACCACGCGGAAATTCTACAAAAAAATACTATCTGGCTAAGGGGCATTGAAAGGCTTATATTTAATTAAATATTTCCAGGTTCGCTCACGCCCATTGATGGGATGAATGGGACTATCGGTTCGGATAAAACACCTTCCAATAAAATGCGAAAAGTATTGGATTTTGTACAACAGGCTGGCCATTGCGGGCACGCCAAAAGAAATCTTTGCTGATAATCTTGACAGAGTGAACCGAGTGCCAGAAAAGAAAAGAAGAAAATCTATATTTATCAATTATTTTAACTCTTTTATCGTTTTATCTTTTTTGAAACTATAAATTTTATACTGCAATTTATACAACGGAAAATTCAATGATGCGCGAAAACGGATCTATCGAAAGAGCGGAATGACCCATGAACTTTATTAGCGTAACCTAACCGACTCACCATCTGCTAACCTGTTTGCCTGTTGCCAATCTCAGCGTATAATTACTCTGGACTTGGGAACATCAAAATTCCATCACTATTATATTGTTTGGAAAATATTTGTACGTTAAATAGTATGGTGATATGGAGTAATGGTGCACGTCAAAAGAAACTATTAAATATTTTCAATTGATTATTCGAGTTTCCGAGAGAAAAAAGTTTAAGTTAACTCTTTTTACTAAAATGACTTTCGCTATCATTTCCATGGGGCCTGATGGCAGGTTTAATTCAAAAATCTGAAGGAAAATAACTTCCGTTTTGATTAATAGAATGTCAAATATGATCAAACTTTCCGAGTTTCCGTGATAAATTTTTTTATGTACTGATTTCAGCACTGATTTTAACCATGACATAACATTTGTTTTTTCAACAGACGCAGGTTACTGAGGCCAACGTCTATTGAACAATTAACCAGTCACCGAGAAGCAACTCTAATGCTAAGGTACTGATACCTATTTCAGGTACAAGGGACCCATAACCGTCATGAGTCGGTTCCAAGTATCGAGTATTTTAAGGACCAAGACGTAGCTTCCGAATTACCGGTACCGAAACGACCAGCCCAAGGGTACATATGCCGCGTCACTAGTAATTACCAAGTTACAAACCTCTTGGTGCACGAACCACAAGTATCATGCACCCACAAGGCATCAAGAATATCAAGCAGACTCGTCTTTCCGAGATGTGAGGATCACGCGAGTCATTTGCACTCACCAGTAAACCTGCATGTAATTTACTACTACAGCGGCAGATACAAACATTCACCCACCTGAAAAGACAGAGAAAAGAGAATTAGCGACGATCAGAATTACAATCAAATTAAACGAGTCTGTGAAAATACGACAATTGGGGGGGGTTAAAGATATTTTTTAATCAATGGGCATGGTTTCTTGACAAGCATTCCTCCATACTGACGGCCATTCTTTGGGGAAATATATTGACAGGGTTAACTCAATACACAGTGATTATACTCATTGATTAATTAATTTTTTAATTACCACTTCCAAGAACAATGCAAAATACCTCAAACACTACCACGAGCGAATCGGTTTCAACAGAAAATCGCATGAAACTTGGTAATACTAATCGTGCCCAATTACAATTGTGTTTTTTTTAGAAATTCCCCTTTTTAGAAAATCACATTTTTGTAAAGGAAAAGAGAAACCGCTAAAATACATACCGACTTATTTTATATCTCCCACTTTTAGAAACCATTAATACAGGTTAAATTGAGTGTTGTCGAGAAAGAAATGACATGTAATAATAACAATACTTTGAGGGGAATGCTCTTTTCCGTTACAGGTATTCCACGTACTATATGCTGTAGGCATTTGGGATCCTTCCATTTATAAGAAACTAGCTGAAATTTAGAGCAAATTCCGTCCACCGCCATTGCATATGCTATGACTATTGTCAAATATAGGGGGGAGGGGGGTTTGTTCCATTCCGTGTTGGCTTTAGGAAGATCTGGTATCCGGAAAATCACACAGCTTGATAGAAGCTACTGGTATCCAAAGGTGGAATTGATCTCGGGAACTCCGGTCTGGAACCTAACGTTCTACTAACAAGAATACCACGCGCCTTACGTAATACGTACAGCGCAACTAAACCCGCATTATTAAATGGCACATCGTAATGCAAACTTGATCCGAGGCGAACTCAACGTTATGACGCAAGTGTCATTACGTTTCAGTACCTCGATACATGCAAGGCTGTGCTCCGATATGAGGACGGTAGAACACCGCACGCAAGGTCACCTCTTCACGAACCTCCGCGAAAAAAACCCAAACGGACGACAGAAACAATTTCATGGAGTTAAAGGAAACACGGCGACCTCGTCGGAAATCAGGTCGGCCCCACTGAAAATAAATAAATCCGCGAGCCGGCCGATGTACAACTTCTCACCCCCTTTGATGCGAAGGTTTGAGAGAGGGGCGGCGGCAGTGGACGAAGGGCGCTGACTCACCCCCGACCCATCAAATCAGATCCAGCCCTCTCCCTCGCCAAATGGGAAAGGGTGAGGGAGGGTCCATAATCCCATCTACGTCTCTCTTCCACCGTCACCCCCCCCCCCGGTCCTATTCTCATCCTCGCCCTTTCCCCGGCAATTTCCCCCATGGGGGAGGGAAGCTTGCTGGAGCGGACGCACCCCGCTCTCACGACCAAATCTCACCCCGTCACACGCGATGATGTATATACATGTATATATATATGAGCGCACACGTACACACACACACATTCGCTAGGGCGGGAGTTCAATGAAACATGATTATCCAAGTCATGGATTGACGGATTAAGCCGAATCTTTTTCATTTTTACCCAACGTACGTACGCTCCCGGCGGGGATAACTTAATTAGAGTGAAAATTTCCGTATTAGACTAATTATTAGGACATCAACGGCACTGTTACCACTAAGGTCCAATCGCACTCATGAAACCATCATCTACCCGCATCTTAAACCACCCAACCAAATAAAAAATTTCATCATCACTTCCTATATTTTACCTTGTTTTGACAATATTACTCAGAAAAATCTCTTCTATAGCTTTGTTTTGACTCAAAAACTTTTTTTTTACTTATTTACCCTCACTTTTACAGTTTTGCTCAATTTTCCAGGGTCCTAGCGACCCGTTGTTACTTGGGGTTTTCATTGAGTGGCTCATACGGCTCTAGCAACACAATTCCTTAAAACTCAGTGCAGCTAACATCTATGCTCATCGGAATCCGTCTAAGACAGCATCCAATGAATGTTAGAGAAGATAATTTAAATCAGACTACGTCAAATTTATAACATTATATTAAAATGGGCTGTACGCTAGTTACGTTCACATATATATAAAAATAATTCACCACACCACCTGCATGGTATTTTCTGCTTCCACGAATTAAGTCTTATAATTAGTTAATACGGTACTGATGCTCTGGGATGTATTAAGATTAGTTGCTGCCCATGATAAACCCATGCCCCTTCACAATCAGTCATAACTTCACAATGATTCAATAAATGACGATTCAACTGCCAATCATACTTTTCAATAATAGTTACCAACAACACTCCTTTGTTCTGAGCCAATTCTTATCATTAAGTATAAAATATGATGTTTATTTTAAGCAATAATGTTTTTTTGATAAAAAATTGCTTTAGATATGTTTTACAGACTCTCCGATTCACGGCAGGTGTAATTTAATGATTGAGCAGATGCAATACTCACAATTACGGACCTTAATACCTATCTTATTAAAAATTACTCCTTAATTTTTGTGTTTTTAAGGGGTAAACGATTTAAACGCAATAACATTGGTCCCCTCTTCTTGGCTTTTACTTGCCACAAAAATATCCATTTCCATTCATCTACTTGCCCATAGTAGTAAAAATTTACTTATCCCGGAAATACAACGTGGCCCCGTGCGAATTCCCCTTCCAGCAGGTTTCTCTTATATTTTTGAGAGCGCTTATAACTTAGTACGTACTTATGAGTATACCTTCGCCGAACCCATCCATCCATTCAGCTGTTAATGGATTTCAATCATATTATATGCCTTATTAGGTACATGCGTATTGCGTACGTAAAAATATGATACAACTAACTATTAATAAAATAATTGCTTTTATTAACATACGTAATTTGATCACTGTTGCAGCACATGCTGTTTGATTTGGCCAGAATAATGAACAAATAATTCGAAAATAATAAACTGATGAACGTTAAAAGTTAACTCTTAAAGATGAAGACATTGGTGACCATCCTATTTCGCAGTTGCAGTTTACATATGCAAATATATGTCTGTGTATGTATGTGAATATATATATATATATATATATATATATATTATATATATATATATATATATATATATATATATATATATATTTTAAGGTAATCTACCGGTTAAGGTAGGTTTTTCGATGGACACAACTACCAAACAAATATTTTGTGACTACCAACAAAACACAACCCTAAATTCTACTCTACACCAGGTCCCTCTTCATCTCTGAGTACTTTCTTCCGCCCTTCATCCCGTCCAACATCCCTATCCTGTTCCTTCCCTTTCCTCTTTTGCCCAACATTCTACCCTCTATCACAGTCTTCAACATCCCACTGCCGGTCAACACCCCCTTCATCCACTTTTCCTGCCTCCATAGGATTGCTCCCAACAAACCCTCTCTTCGCCCACCATACCAAGTACTTCCTCATTTGTTTTCTTCTCTGTCCATTTCACCTTCTCCATTCTTCTCCACACCCACATTTCAAAAGCCTCCAGTCTACGTCTATCCTCTTGCTTCAATGACCACGTTTCCGCGCCGTACATAGCTACGCTCCATATCAAAGTTTTTACGAGTCTTTTCTTAACATCCTTACTCAAAGTCCCCGTCATCAACTCCCTCCTCCTCGTGAAAGCCTCTTTGCCTAGCGCAATTCTTCTCCTTACGTCCCTACTACTTTGACCGTGTTGGTCCAAAACACTACCGAGATACGTAAACTGTTCTACCTGCTCTAGTTTTTGCCCTCCTATTTTGATGTTAAGCTTGCCCTTTTTCTTTCTAGAAAATCGCATAACCTTTGTTTTATATATATATATATATATATATATATATATATATATATATATATATATATATATATATATATATATATATATATATAACACTTTTTGAAAGACTCACGGACGTGAATAATAATGTATAACACTTAGCACTAGTGGACACAGACAAAAACACAGAAACACACAAAAAAAGAGACTCACTATTTTTCGAATTTTCGGTGGTCGTTGCCACCTTTATCAAGGAGGAGAGGGACAGAACTGAAGGGAATACGAGGGCTGGAGCGATGGATGGAAGGGGAAGGTGGGGAGGTAATTCCGAAGGGACGGGTTTGGAGGGGCAGCGTTAGAAGGGTGGGGAAAATGTAGAAGGTGATGGGGGTGGAAGGGGGATGAAAATATAATTAGAACAGGGTAATTAGTGCCTAATATTGATTCCTGGCCAGTTCCAGGACTCCAAAAGCCAGATGAAGGATTGCTCTAGTGTTTTCAGTTTCAGAGGAGGATCAGAGGGTGGGAGGGATGCTATGATTGATACACTATAGCATTTATCAAAGGGAGTGTTGTGTTCGGAGGCGTGTTTGGGGATAGGGAGCATGTCAATGAAGGAAGAGTTTTTGCATGAGGCTCGGTGGTTGTTGATTCTGATATTGAGGGGTGTGGTGGTTTGCCCAATATAATAGGCAGGGCACAGTTGGCACTTCAGAAGGTACACTACATTGCTAGAAGTGCAAGTAGAGGAGGGAATTGGTGGGAGAGAGTTAAAAAGCGGGTGGGAGAGGGATGGGATTTTGGTTTGGTATATATATATATATATATATATATATATATATATATATATATATATATATATATATATATATATATATATGGACACATACATATTAATGAATGTGTGCACGTACGAAAGGGGAGGGGTGCAACGAGAGACCCGGGAGGGGTGGAATGAGCGCAACACGACGAGTGTGGGAAGGGGGAAACAACGGAGTGGAAGCACCCCCGACGCCCCCAAACGATCGAGTGGCCCCCTTATCCGGAATCGGAGTCACCGTGCCACACGCACACGTGTTAGCATACAAACCCTCTCTCTCTCCCGTCCTACCTCGCCACTTCCCCCCCCGAGAGAGCGTCATCCCCCCCTCCCACACTCAAACCCACCCCACTCTAGTGACGACGTATACACAACCCTTTGTCGCCGCAACCCCCGCCCCAAGGACGCCACCCCCTCCACAACCATCGCTGACTCATCCTTCCCCACCCTCACACCCTGGTTCCCCCAAACTAAACCACCCTCGACCCACCCCCCACCCTCCGCCAACACCCTTCAATCATACGCGCGCGCACGAGGGAGGGGGGCGCCGCCGATGAGCACATCTCCCAAGGCGAGCCACGGCCGGCCATCTGCACCCCCGGAGCCGTCCGCCGGTGTCCTCCCTTTATCTGCTGTTCATCATTATTAAGGTCTATGTTCCCCCACTTATGACACGCCCTCGCCTTAACCTCAAAAAAGAAACCCCTGCTACCATTCGCGGTCGAATTATCCAAAGCCGCCGACAGTTTCCGCAATTTCACCTTCAAGTACCAATAAAACCACCAAGAGAAACGCCCACTTTCACTCGCACGCAAGCAAATTCTCGCGTAATTATTATACCACCATGCCAAATGCTTCCTCGCCACTCATATTTAGTAATTAATTACTCAGCTTAGTTGGATTATCGAATAAGTGTCCACATGTTTATCCATTCATCAATTTCAATGGAAACCTTTCCGTTCGTGATTTGTTCCAGCTCGATCACACCACAAGGCCCAAAATGCAGGATGAGGTTACGTGTGTTATTCGATTGAGGTTTTGCTGCCGGATGATGACAACAGCCATTACCCATGCAACGTTATGGGAATTATTCGTTGCATAAATAAAAATAAGCATTTAACTCACCCACCAGAAAATTCTCATACACGGTAAACGATTCATATTTCTTCGGTAGCCTTCAGTCATTCAATATGTTGAGGAGTTCGATTATCAATAAATATATGCGAGTTTTTTATTCGTCAGTGTTTGCCATTTTTCCTGTATTTTTGATATTTCATCGTCATTACATCATGCGATCGTACTTCTATCGTGGAGTCGGACCAAAAAAGTCGGAGGAAACTGGGCTATTTCTGAGTTAGAGGCACCTTTGTCGTTTCCTGAGTGATCGTTTAACTAAAGAGACTGACATACTGCTCGCCTAGGATGATGGATCGGGGTTCAACTTCACAAATTCGAGTGGAGGAAGTGGAATTGAAGCAGTGGATAGGACGGATTTCTGGTAGGGCGATGTGGATACATAAAAACGGAATCTGACTACATAGTATAACCGTGATATGGCGAGAAAAATAACAGTATTGGCATACTTCATGAAAATAGCAAATGAAACCGGCGATTTCAAAACGTGCGCGAAAGAAATTACTACCACAATTTGACGGTGTGATGAGTGCCCCTGTGATGATATTAAGCATTTCCAGAAAAATCAGAACTTACTTAAGGGTACACTGAAAAAATTAATTAAAATTTTTCAGGAAAATACAATTCTTTTGAAAGTCTATCCGATAAATCTAGAGCAGAAAAATCAGTAACGGAAAATTCCAATTGTTTTACATTCACACCAAACACGAATACATAATTAATAAACATAAACATGCAACTAGCACAGAATGGAAAAACTTTTTGTTAGTGTTAGGACCTTCTTGATGGCAAATTCATGACCACTAACACAAACGTGAGCTTGGGGACGCGGTATTTCAGTGGTTAGAGCGCTGGGTTGATCGATTCGATTAAGAGTGATTCCTCTGGACACTCTCACCTTCACCCAAGCTGTGCAATTTTACCTGTATCATTTCAAACATGCAAACCATAGGGAGAGCTGGGTAAGGAATTGGCCCCCCTTCCCTGATGTGTGAATTTCCCACGGTGTACAAAGCTTAGTACTAGATCAGCTCTACTATCACCTATCAAACCAACCTTCGGGTTGATTACTGTGGTTCTACTGATTAATGTGCGCTTAGAAAAAGTAGCACGGGCGAAAAGTGATTGGAGTAATTTCAATAATGATAAACAGAACCTGAGAACAAAGAGAAGCAGTTTGAGTTTTAACTAAGCCATCGATATCACACACATTAGGTCAACACAGTAGTTTAATAATAATCACAAGAAAACAGCTGGAGATAGATTTGATTTTCGTGGGCTTATTGTTCACCATGAGAAATTAGTCAAAAGTGCAATATCATCTCTTAAGTTAATGAGATAAGATGCTAATAGATCCCAAAATATAATTACCGTGAGGATAATATAAAAAATAAAATTGAGATCAACTCTATGGTTTGTGGAAATAAGTCATACGGATAAGCGTTTCATAAATAGTCTTTTGCAACTGAATATAATGCATGTTCACTTAAACTCGTAGTATGCGTTTCAGTGCACATGCATTATCCTCAGTTGCAATACGTAAATCAATTCCGAGGAAAATCACAAAGAACTTTTATAATTATGATTGAAGACAAATTTCAAACATAAACAGCAATAAGTATCCTCCCTAGTAAATCTTTCAGGGAACGCAAGGAGCCTAAAATATTTCTTCACCAAAAGGAAATACGAAGTCTGGGCTCAGCTCCATCATTTGTTTCATTTCACTGCATAAATAACTTCTTTTCTATCCTCTAGTAAATTAAACGTAGATTACACTTGAATATATTTTAGCAGTTTAGAGTTATAGTATACCCAGGCTAGGAAAGTTTCAGGAAAGTTTCTGAAAAGTGTCACAAAATCTCAACAAAACTATTCAAGTATTGTCCTAAAACAAAGATATATACGAGGGTCATCCGGAAAGTAGTACCCGTTCGTGCCGCATGAAGTGCTGACGACGCGAGTAGCCGCTGGACGAGGTCAGATAGCTTCAGTGGCTTGTCTGCCTTCTCTGAGCCAAGTTGCGTGACGCTAGCATTGCCTGTGTTGTTTCTGTGATTGTTTACAATGTTTAAAAAAATTGAGAACGCCGCCAGTTGTGAAGTGAGGGCAGTGATTAAATTCCTCAATGCAAGAAACGTTCGCCCATGTGATATTCATCGCCAATTAAAGGAGGTGTATGGAGACAATGTAATGGACGAGTCGTCTGTTCGGCGGTGGTGTCGCAACTTCAACATGGGGAGGGGGAACACACACGACGATGAGCGTTCGGAGAGACCGTCTGTCATTACAGACCAACTGGTGAGCTCAGTTGACGAATTCGTGAGGAACGATCGGCGCGTCACAATTGATGACATCTGTGAGCATTTTCCCAATGTTTCTCGAACAATTGTTCATGAAATTGTTAAACACCATCTGCATTATGCAAAAATTTGTGCAAGATGGGTCCCTCGCGTATCTCAATGAGCTGGCGGCGAAGGACTATGCAGCAGGAATACAGAAACTTGTCACACGTTATGACAAATGCCTTAATTTGCTTGGAGATTATGTTGAGAAGTAGTTTAAAGTATCCTCTTTCAAATAAAATTTTTTATGTTTGTTAATATTTACTTTTGTGTCTTTATTTCACGAACGGGTACTACTTTCCGGATGACCCTCGTATCTCCGCACTAAGCAGCTTAAATCCCTGCAACCTATTGACCACTACGCCATGCTTCAACCATAGCTTTGATGAATTTTTTTCCTTGAGGCATTTTTTAAGGTTAGTATTTTACAGTTCCCCCAATTGTTTCGGGAAAGTTTTAATAAATCTGGGTTGCACACCGAAGTTACGGCCAAAATTTCAGCTAAACTGCTAATAATTTGAGGTGGAATTGTAATACAATGAAACTGGGAGAAACGAATAAAATGAGGTTTACGAAAACTATGCACTTTATTATTGAATAAATTACTGAGACGTCGATTTCTTTTCGGTCATGCGCCACGAAATTTGATTACCACTAAGACAAATTCCAAGAAACTGCGGGAGATGCCACAACGGTAACTTTTGACGGAGTCATCCGCCAATATACATTTCAATGCAACAATTTCAGCGCGTGTAAATCATTCAGCTTGACCGGCATCCCGGCCAAGGAGAATGATTTTTACAATCTGAAGTTGTTGTAGCTACTGACAGTCTGCAACAAAATCCACCACACGAGCACAGGATACACACGCGAAGGCTCAAGGCCACATCACATTTAATTTAAAGTTTTAGAAATTTAAGAACCAAGTATATGGTGTGAATAGCATCGTTCTTGTCACACCACAACTCAATGCGAGGGATGGCCAATGTTCTTCTTATAAATCCTAAGTGACAAAGTTACCCAATCACGGACGAGAACTGGTTATTTAAGTTCTCCAATCAAGAGCTATTACGGCTCTCCAACTTCACGAGTGAATAAAAACAGACAACATTTACATAGACACACGCGTTATACAAATTGGCATATTAGTTGAAATCGCGAGGGAAAATCCTTTTCTTAACGATAGTATAATTATTTAAATTAGCAATGCTAGATGCCTATATTGGCTCATTGATATCCATTTTTACGCTTAAATATCACATTATTACCGCTACTACGACTTCAGTTGCTTCTCAAACTGACATCTCTGAGCCGGTATAGACGAGAGGTTCCTATTAACGAACTTAGATTAAGACTCGAAGACCGTGAAAAGGCTATTCACTGAATGGTTGAATATCCTACATTTGCGGCAATGTGAACGGTGCACAGAAGCTCTTGAATTCAACATGAACCGGCATTTATGAACAAGGCGTACGAGGAAGTCTGATCGGATCCATGTTAGATCTGCCGACGCCAGGACCTTGGTTCCTTTTTCATGACCCGTTAAGGATGTTTTTGTGAGCAAACGAAATCGACGTAAAAAGGTGTAACGAAAGAAGAAGGTACGGAGAGAACATGATGGCGAGGAAGTGACGGTTGCTTGAGGTAGAGATCGGAAGGATTATTCTGCGCCGGCGCCGCTGCAGAGAATTCGTCGTTCCGCCCCAACCCACCGATCCCCTAGCGAGCCACGGCCTCCAACACCAAGCAAATGTCACCCAACCAATGGCCCCCCTTCAACCCTCCCGCCCCTATTTCAAATCACACCTACCTCTCCCCTCACACCGCACCCTCAATGCATCTCCCCCAGAACTACTCAGTCCAAAATGGAGACCAACCCCAACCTTAAGGATATCTACCAACCCCGCTTTTCTTCTTCACAGCGCCCACATAAGACTATATCCAAGATCTTTCGTCAAGATGGAAAATTACCTCCCCAATCCAGTTTTTCCGATGTGCTCCTATGTACATTCCCATGATATGCATACATACGCATATATAGCTGTTGATAACATTCATGTAATTTTCAAGAGAAGGATCGTAATCAATATCGGCAGCTGTCAACCAGTGTATAGGGTAGATTTTTAATGGATCATGACACACTACTGAACTCATAAGCCCTAACTAACACGATACAAACCATCCTTAACCCCAATGATACATAATAAAATAACTCATTCTTAAGCTCTGCCTACTTCCGAATTCCCTCAATCAATTTAATCCTAAATGCCTTTTATTTTCCTCGCTATACCTCGCTTTCCCACCATTCTTCCCTCCTTTGCCGTTTCAGAATTCCATTGCATCTCAGTATCTCCTGCATCCACCTGTCCTGCCTACTTCCAATTTCTACCAACAGCCGTCTCTCTTCCCCTACCTTGCTCAGAACTTCATCGATTTTTTCCCCATCTGTCCATTTTATTCCCTCTTATTCTTCTCCACGCACACACGTCAAATGCCTTAAATCTACGCTTATCTTTCTGCATCAATGACAAAGTTTCGGAACCACACATTACTGCGCTCCATATTTAAGCTTTCACAAGTCCTTTCCTTACATATTTCCCTAAGGTGCTTGTCATCAACTCCCGCCTCTTTGTAAACCTTTTGTCCGATCTTCTTTTGGTGCCCATACTACTTTGTCAACCCTTATTCACACAAAGGTTACGTAATTCCTACGTAAAGTTTGTTTGGGACTTCAGACGGTATTTCCATTCATCCAGCTTAGGCTGGATAGAACAAACCTATTATGTACTTATATATCTAACTGTATACTTCGCGATGGTATTCCGAACTCTCTCTTTGATATGTTTGCGATTAAGTTAGCTGTTGTCATGAGTAAGGCTTTCCTCACCCATTATCTATGCATTTTTCAATACCACGGATCAACATAAATCAAAAGCCCTTTTTAATTTAAACCCCTTAAACTATGTAATTCTTTACCCGCGATCTAAGAACCTTTAAGAGCCTTAAACACATAATGTATGGCGGTTTGATTAATGCTGAACTGCTGTAATGACTCCGTTGTAAAAGGTGTTTTTCTTTGAATGCCTAATGTGATGCCAGTGGCTTGGACTGAAGTTTGCAATGTGTCGTTGTATCTTTTGCACCAGCACTTTAGTCATGCTGTTTAAGTTGGAACACTACACTGCTTATGATTGCTCAATGGGTGATACTCGTCGCAGAAATCTACAAATAATAATTATTACTACCATCCACAACAATGAAGGCTCGTTGGGGCACCCCCAAAAAATGAACAGGAAATATTTTTTCTTATAAATAGTCCTGCAGAGGATTCCTGGGGGAAAATTCCACTCACTCGCCAGGGTGGCTACACATTTTATGGCAACTCTTTCACAAAATTTTCCCTATTTTCTCGAAGAACACGTCCTTTTCCAAGATTTTTATCCAGTGTTTGGCAGTTGAAAAACGTATTTATTTTAGGGAATCATTTCGAAAAGCTCCATCTGCCACCGGTACCACTGAAGTCGGTTCGAATATACACCCAGTTTTTGCTGGGTAACGCGAGAACTACGATAAATATGTAGTGATATCGCAACAAAACGGAACATATTTCCTATCGGAAATTCCCAATATCCATATTGCATTCCCGGTGCGCACATTAAAAACTAAACTGTCTCGAAACTTTCGGCTGTTTTCCAGATTCTTTCTCGAGCTACTGAATAATTCAATCGATACCCATTAATTAATCGATTTTTCCGACTAAGTGTCCACCCTGCCAACACACCTGCGCTGTTTTAGAGGACAAACCTGAATACAATTTCAATATATAGCAGCGTTAACGTAAATAGAGAGGATCCAGATTAGTGATTAAAACTACAGACGTGGAATGTGCAGCGCGTCAAGAGTAGAACCGCAAGATTCAAGACTTTACTCTGCGACTGACAAAGGATCAGAATAACAACAAACGACCGCGTTAGGAAGAAAAGTTTTTTTTTCAATTCTAAGCGGCCTAGGATACCGTCATTATTTTATCTGGCTCGTAGTTTATCGTCATTGTTCCTGGTGGCTCGTCTCGTATCCGTGCAATGTATTCCATACTTCTACCGTAGTGCAGGTTCCATTAGTTAACATTATCTATCAATTGAAATATTTATAAATTTATTAGCAGCTAAAAGTTAGAAAAAACATCATTTCTAATGTTACGATCTTGATGCGAATCACTTCCTGCCAATAACCCTAGCAGTAGCTTGGAGGAAACCACGTAGATGTAGAAGTTTCTCTTACTTCTAGAAGTGATGTATTTAGCTTCAAAACACACCCCACTCATTTGCTGGAAAGATTGTTTCCGCATTCAAAAACAGAAATTAGACGGTATTCAGGCAAAATTTACAGCCGTGAGTCGATTTCAAAATGAAAACCATTCAAACGAATAAATAAAATTGCTATTTCCTAATCCATTGAAAATTAAAACCGAAATATTTAAATGAAGACGGAAAAACTATTCAGGTATGACAAGATAAAAAGTATTAGCTAATTAGATAGTTCACTGCTCGCGGTTGTAATTAAAATCATCTCCATTTTTTAAATATTTTATATATATATGTGGGTCCAGTGGGTAGAGCGTTGGACTGCTGACCGGAGGGTCCCGGGTTCGATTCCCGGGCAAGGCACTCTGGGCACCTGCAGCTCCACCCAAGCTAAAGTGATTTTTCGGGTACCTGATCTTTCTCGGAAACCATAACCGGTACAGGGAAAGGAACTGGCCCCCCCTACCCTGATGTGTGAATTTCACACGCCGTATAGGGCTTAGTACTGGGTGATCTCTACCATCACCTACTAAACCAACATTCGGGTTGATTCCTGAGCAAAACTTAGCAAAACTTATGATTTCCCCTGCCACACATACCCTACGGCGATTTGCAAGACGGCAGAATGTAGAAAGGTAAGGGAAAGGATTTCAGTGAAACGAACACTACATGGAAAGCGTCAAAGATTTTTGAACGATAAACACGACAGATATCAATTAAATTAATTGCCGCCTTTCATCGGCTAGCTGGAAGGCCTGCGGTCATTTGAAATTATTTGAATTTTGTACGAAATTTGACGGACAACTACATTCACACAATTCATGCTGGTTGATGTTTCTCACACTTTCGAGAGCCTTTCTATTTATTCCTGTCAATCATATTTTTTTCCACAAGGAGAACACCTGTGAACGAGGTCGAGGAGCCCCGGATATAATTAATATTCACGTTTTTATTTCGTTCGTGAGATGAAACTCTTTTCCAATCAAAATTTAGTTGTTACTATCTTATTTTAAGGTTTTAAATTAATCGTATGATTAAAATATTCCATAAAACGCGGTGACACATGAGCACACATTATAAAGATATCACGACACAACCCATATTTGGGAGTCTGACGGAATGAAAATTTTGCTTAGCCCTCCAAGAAATCCCCAGTGATCCTATGGCCGCAATGAGCCTTCCATTGTTCGTTTCCAGGTTTTCCAAGGATTGAACCATCACAGGTTACAAGAAACGCACACCCGAGGGGGGATTCGAACCCGTAAAATTTCTGATTTACCAGGCTGTTGCGTAATTACGCTTTTTAATCAGATCGGCTCTTGTCAATAAAATAGTATTCCTTTTATAGTGAAAAATGTAATTCCGTCGTTATTCAGCAGGAAATTTCCGCTCACACAGAATAGATCATACTTAATTATCATATCAAAACTTCTTAATTGGTGTGATATTGAGACTAGACAGTAGCTTCTTCCACATAACCCCACGCCATTTACGTGGATTCATACGTAAGCAATAATTACAACCTAGCGTGTAGAAATTATGATATTGATCATAAGTAAGAAAAATAAGACATCAAATAAAGACATAAAATTAGGGTCACACACAAATTTATATGCATTGGTGGGAAAAACGTAAGGATTGTCGTTTGATATCCTTAAAAAACAAACCCAACGCAGGAAAACACCCACAAAGGAAGGGGGTCATGAAAAACCTGCATACAACCAATTAAGACATAGCAACTGTGTTGATACTTAAAAACGGTAAAAGGATGATACACGATATCATCCTAGTATATCAAGAAAAAGTACGCAGTATATTTTAAATAAAATACAGAATAGACACGCAAAAAAAATATCGCATTAAAGGAAATAAACTAATGAAAAAATAAAATATCATCTTAAAGAAATTATATTAACGAAATAATAAAAGATATAATTACAAGAGAAAAGAAAAGATTTTATAGGGAAAAGTGGTCACTTCACAAGAACGGCGGAGGACAAATATGCGAGAGGTTGTGGAGGAATGTAGGGAAGAATGTAATAAACACTAAAAAAACACATCCGAATGATACGGCACCACCGATTATTTTTCTGTACTTTCCTTTCATCCCACTATTCTTATTTTGAACCCTACATTTTGAATACGTGTTTCGCAGGGAGTCGACATTGCTTGAATACAGTCCGTAATTCGCGTATTTACGAGGAATTCTCTTCCTCCTTCGAGAGCATTTCTCCCTTGAAGAATGGAAAACGAATTGGACGGAAATGTAAACACCCGCCGACGAATGAATTATGGTGACTTTCATGATAGCAACGGCCTATGAAAAGATGGTTTCATGTTCAAATTTGGTAACGCTGTCGCGAACTCTGCTGAGAAAGAAAGAGTATCAAAACCTATTCACGACCTAATCCCGGCCATGTAACCAAATAGCCGAGCGCCATAACTGCTACCACGGTTCGAAATTTGTGGGTAGCTATAGAAACCAGCCAAATCTTTATACCTTCCGCGATTTCCCTTCCACAGTTCCTCCGTTACATGACTGAAGATTATTTTCCATCTGGTATCAGAACTTACCTATACCCACGCATTAATTAAGTGTGCGCATGGATGTTGCCCGAATTCCTCAACATAAGGAACGAACGCTGTTCAAAACTGCCGCATATGACGAAAACATTTCCAATCAAGTTGGAACAGGAGAAGGAAGACGCCGTGTCTTCACAGAAACCACACAGGCCATTACGCAAGGAAAAGAGATACGAGACGGGGGAGTTCATCTCTACTGGGAACGAACCACCGCGTTTGGCGAAGAAATATTTCGCCCGTGCATCCAAGGTTCAAACGGCCATCCCCGACGGGCACATCAATCGCAATTTCCATTGACCGAAATAACGGCGGGGGGATGCGCTGCAAAAGAGGAGGGGTTTGGAATTGCGAGAGACCTCCTCTCCACCACCGGGATAGTTTCGGGAGAAAAACTGAGGGCGGCGGCTCGAATGGGTAAGGAGAAAGAGAGTCCTGTCTCCTCGGCGGCGGTACGAAGGGAGCTTTTTAAAACGCCCGGCTGCCGAGCAGCTGTAGGAAGACGTAAGGCCGACAGCTATACACTTCCCTCCCTCTCCATCTCCCCGGCTGGGCACGTCGGCGTTCCCACAGCCACACCGTGGGGGAGAGAAGAGGTTAGACGGGGGAGGAAGAGAAGGAGAGACGACGGAGGGTGAGGTGGGGATTCGAGAGGGAAAAGATATCATCAAGGGCCGGCCGGCCAGGGGGGTCCTGGCGCGCGCATTCCCCTCGAGAGAGAGATGGAAAGAGAGAGAGAGAGAGAGTGAGGAAACAGGTTCCATCGGAGAAGGTGGTGTGTGTATGTATGTGGAGAGTGGGAAGAGGGTGGCGGAGGAAGGGAAAAGGGTCTTCGAAGGGGGCGACGGTCGCGCCGGCACGCAGAGGGAGGGGGCAAAGCGGATAGTGCGTGGGGTTGGGGGGGGGGGGGGTAAGGGTTGAGAGGGAAGGAATGGTGGCCGCCGGGTCGGGTGGCGAGCAGCAACGAACGGTGCTTGCGGGCTGAGGAGGAGAAAGGGAGAGGGGAGACGGAACACCAAAACACACTGGCCGCTGCACGCCGGCGGGCGAGACCGGGAATACGCTTATACAGGTGCCTCTCGTTACACGCGATCTCACCTTACGAGTTTTCGACATAGAACGGATAAAAAAAAAGAAAAAATCAAGGTGACGGGGAACGGAAGGGGGGGGGACCCAATTTTCAACTCGCGGGAACACGACTCCGTAAATATTTACATTTTCGAGAGCGAGAAAGATGTCCGAGATAATTAATTTCCATTTTTTTTAAAATTGCCGGGTGGAATGAACCTTCATCCCACGGATCAACGATGAACCAAGCGAGATACAACCAGGCAGAGAATGGTGGAAACGGTCTATAACGCGCAAGCGCGATTTCCACGCTCAAGTTAATGCTTACAGGAGACGCTGAATTGATGCGAGGCCCAAGGAATGGGCGTGTGAAGGTACGCCTATGCGTAGATTATTATCATTTCGATCGCTTTTTGGCGCAGCATCCGAGGCCAAACGCGCTTCAAAAACTCAATGCCATTCTGGAATAAAACACCAAATAATAGCGCCCAAATTCAAAATATTCTTTCAGTTCAGAATCGATACCGTTAAGTAGAAATCACATCGATTTAGCTGGAAACGTATACGAAATGTCGCGAAGAGAAACAGTAAACAAAGCACGATTTATGCAAGCTGTACGGAGATCGCCACTTCCCAGTGTGTGTACACATACACACACGCATTCAGTTACCTTATCTTCCTTGTGTTAGCTGTTGCCATAGCTTCATAATAACGCAACTTCTATTACCGCTCGGTTATTAAAACATTTGTTATAACATAGATCTAAATACCGTCCAAATGTAGCATACATTGAATGGCTCTGAACAAAAACGAAACATTTATGGGAAAATAAATGGTTTAATCATCTAAATCGCTGCCTTATTATGAATAAAAATTACCAATATCCCCTACAGATAATCGTATGAAAGTACCGAATTAGTTACTCTGCAATTTAACTGTAACTTAAGGAATATGGCGATCATTATTTTACTCCCAATATATGTAAGTGCAAATGATGACACTTAAGGGTATAAGCTTTGCGAACCGTAGACGAATGGTAGCGATGCGGCGAGAATTGAATTTGAATAGTCCTTGGTGTTGGTATACTACAGGGAGGATAAAGAAGGTTCGGGGAAAAGAAACAATATGCTTCACGGCTGTAGAACGTCTCGTACCTAAGCCAGAAAAAAAAACAATCAAAATCCACCCTGAACTACTGGTTTGTTTAGCTCCGATTAATTACGACTCCATTCATCCAGTCCAAAATACATAGACATTTCTTCTTTCTTTAAAATGAGTTGCTGAGAGCCTAAATACCTTAACTCAGCACATTATGAATGTAGGTTCGTATTAGGGAGGTAGGGGTGGTGAAGTGGTAGAACGATAACTCACTCAAGAACCACTTGAGAGCGCTGACAACATTCTTCTTCTTAAGTGCTTAACGACGTATTTTTTTAATAACTCATTTTTTTCTAGACATGTTGAACAAGTGTTATATTACTTCGCCTGTCATCACTTCAGATAATGAAGAGAATTTACCAGACGGACGTGAGGTCCTGTTTTCCATACAAAGGCCCCATTCACATTGGAAGAAGAACGAAAACATCGCTGGTACCACCAAGGGTTCCACGATTTTTGGGAAAAACCTTCCTATGAACGAAACTAACTAAACCCGATAAGCTATTTAACTATCCGATGGTCAATGTAGCTCTAGTTATTTTGGGAGACGACCGACTGCTAAGGTCATTTGCGCCATTGGGATTAGGTGTTTGCTCTGATAGGGGTAGGCTGTTCGACGAATGGAGAAAAAGGCGGGGAGAAACCCGGTGTCGGAATTAACCTCGAAGAAAAACGTCAAGGGGTCCACAACATAACGTCCCTTCCGACGGACGGCTTTGTCCACCACAGGATCTCTCCTGGGGCCCCAAGTATGAGTTGGGATACTACTGGAAAAAGCTACAACCTCCTGATTTCGAATCCGGGTCCTCGGGATGGGAAGCCAACACATTAGCCACCGTACCATCCCGGTCCTCCTCAATATTAAATGTCCCCGCTTTAACTGAAGTGGTTCACTACCTAAGATCGACAAAGAAGGCCCGCCATCAGAGGTTGGAGCTTAAAATTCTCTCCATAATGGAGTTTATCGAGTTTCGAAAATTAAAATTTCTTCTGAATTTAAATTGGTTCCCAATATTTAAGTTTCAAACTATTTTCTCGTCTCAACAGATACATTTTTTAACTGCGGAAGATATTTTTTAAAAATTAAAACTCTAACTTTGCCGGAAAAACTTCGCATGCGTAAAGCAGTCTCCAAAAGATTGGTCCTACACTAACGACAACAACAACGCGAAATAACATCATTGATTTGTCAGGTTAAAAATAAAATAATCATGAACTTATCCTAGCGGTAGCACCAGTGACTACGCCGAGTCTTCTAGAAAAATTCACCTCCAAGGTCAACATTTTTTTTCAATGCCCTTCATCTTACGCCACTGGGACTGCTTCTAGTCGTGTTTGAATTGCGAAGTAGCGCAGGAATGGATATATTTCTCCATCGTGTCCAATTTCCCTCGCGCCTCGTGGCTTGTGCAGACTAGAACGTCGAAAACTGGTCGCCTTCAATTAGTAGTAGGAACGGTGACCCAGCAGTATTATACGCCGATACTGAATGGACGGCAGTGCTTTGGAGAGAATTACTGCGAACATTTTACGTCAATCAAAATCATTAGCGATTTAATATTGACCACATTCAATCGGTTGCTTTAATTCACTAAATTGGTGGCATTACATGGTACAGCGAGGTGAACATGAGGAATGAATTAGCGATTTACTCTAGTAGAGCGTCATAGCTTTGGATAAACCAGTGTGAAATATTGATACGCAAACGCCATTACGACTTTTTTATCGCCGTGGTGTCAACATAACTTAAGATGTCCATATCGACCAGGTCGATATTGATAACACCGACAGTCGGTACCGTCAAGCGAAGGTCTCACAGCTAGTTCTAAAGCCACGTCGTCACAACGCTGTCACTTGGCGGAAACATACAGGATTTTCACAATAACGAGTATCCAAATAAGGTATACATCCGGGTATCGAGAACCTTCACAGTTTTTATCCAACTTTCTTCGTTTAATTGCCTGGAAATAACCGACAGCTTTAGTCTCGGCGTCAAAAAATATTAGGATGACCATTTATTTATATTTCGCAGAGCTCGCTGCGTTAGGGCGAGCGTTCAATTTTTGCAGTCCCAAGTCCAGTACGTGGCACGCTAAGAGATTTAATTACTCACTCGCAGCATCGGACATCTTTCCAAGGCGTTGGCGCACGTGCCGGGGAGAGTTTCGCAAAGCAGAATGAGTGAGAGAGAGACGCCCCTATGGCACGCTCGCCCGGCACTCGAATGCTAAATCACTTTATGGAACGACTGGGATATTACGACGCAATCCTGGTTTGCTATTCATTGCTTACTTGTTCCCCGTTGCTCACTTGCTCTCCAGCGCACCTTTTTATGCGCTCATGTTTCACGAATTATCGACCGCAACCCATTCTTCCTATTTCTTGACTCCACGTTATTAATGGAAGTTGAAACAATAGCGGAGTAGCTTAATGGTGCAAACCTGAGGGCATTTTATTCCATCATCGCCATAACTTGATCGGATGACGGCACAAAATTCACAAAAATCAATCTCAATTGGCAGGAAGACCGCAAATACAACGAGCGAAGTTTTAGACGCATTTAAATATTTCATTCCGTCGAATAATTTACATTTTTATTTTATTGCCATTAAAATTTAGTGTTAAACGTCGGAATGGCGGTGATTTGGAGGGTCTCTTCAATGGCCAATTGAAAATGATATTTTAAACTTTTCAAAGATAATCATTAGTCACTGAATTAATATTCCCATTCTCTGAAATCCTGGTACTTCGTGCAAATTGAAAAAAAGTATCATAGGTTTTTTTACATTTGTGCAAGTTTCCCCCTTAACTTGGCACACCAACAGAAAAGCATAGGAAAGGCCCAGAGCAAGCATACACGTATTTAAGAAAATCAAGATAAAGATAGCCACCGAGTTATCTGAAGATAATTAAAAATATATCGCTAAATATTTAGTTGGTGCGTTCATAAAAATAAAAAGATTTTAAACTCTGAAATGGAATGCCACACGGAGAGAACATTCACATTATTAGTTGCCGCTATATGCCAAAAAATACAACGCAAGAGCGTCATTGAGCCATCTTTCAAAAGACTCTAGCATATTGAGGAACGAATGAACCTGATTGGCCAAATCATAGTTGAAAGTGAAAACGTTTTATCGATAAATTTGAGAGTTAGGATTTTCACAATTACAATAGCGTCTCCAGAAAAAGGCCCTATGTTAGTATTTTAGGATTGCTATTTTCTGCCAAGTAATCTATACAAAAGGAAGGTTATCATGAAGTTAGAATAAAAGAGGACGAGACTGAGTCATCCTCCCTCGCTAAAAAATATAAATGGGTTCTTAATTTCGTCAGGCATGAATAAATAAGAAAAATATGCTCCTCGCCTCAAATTTCTTTTTTTTCGGCCAGCACAAAACTTGTTCCGAGTTTACATTTTCTTCCAAACTACGAAAATATGTGACCGTGTGAATTTCACAGCTCGTCCTGCTTTTTAATGTAAGAAAAATGACTAAGATGCTTTCCCCGACAATACAAGCAATGACTTATGACGCCCCAACTGAGCTTTACGAACAACGACCGTTCGTGTTGAATCAAAAATCATTCAGGTTTCCCCTACGTATTTTTTTATCTATAGCCTATATATTCTTAGATAATCTCGGCAACGTTTTATCGTTTATCTACCGTCTTCCTACACTGGCAGACTTCCCAGGTTCACATCTAATCAAGAACGAGTGCGAACTGCACGCCTCCCGACCTCCTCCGTGCGCGTATTCCAATGCCCACAAAACGGGCCCACGCCCTGCAACTGAGTGCAATCTTTCCCGGGTTGCCCCTCAAATGCAACCGCACCCGCCCCTGCACATTCCGCATCGAACTCCAGCGAAAGTCGACGACGGGGTTGGGAGTCACCGGCAGCGGGATTGTGAAACTGCACAGGTTTTTTTTATACAGGGCGTTTCTTATGCATCCCGTTGACCCGTTGCGAATGCGTCGATGCAATTTCAAATCGGTTGAACTGAATTAATTCGCCAACGACTTTGAAATGAAAACAAAAATTGGAACGTCCAGAATTCGGCAGAGAAGGTCGTCAACAATTGAAATTAGAACTTTCATAAGCCATCCCGCGGTCTGGATGATAATCACTAACGTTTAAGCGCTCCGCAAATTGATCAAACTATATTCACTACTTACATGTAAACGGTAAAAATTAATTCACAAAGAAATCTTTGTCAAGGAGGAACATATCGACATGCTAGACAGGACCACAAATGGTTTCCTTACAAACAGTAAAATGTACAACCCAAATGGAAATTTTGTGTCTGAAAAACAATTGGACGTCAATGAAATTATTTTACTTTGATTTATAAACTAATAATCCCTCAAATGACTTCTTCGATAAAACAAATCAAAACCTGCTTTAAGACTTGAATTAAATGATTGCTTTTGGGAGTTAAACCTTGACCGCCTCGTAATTTCCCATATAAGGTCAGTCAACGACATTAGTATTTCAATTCTAAGATTGATAGAACTGAAGAACACAAATCTTCTCTATTCAGTATTGATTACCTCAACCCCTGAAAGATTCTCTTTTGTGTGCCCTTACATTGTCCTATGTATTTTGTCTCTTGGACTTCCTCGCGGGATATTCTCTTCAACTTTCCCTTCTATCATTCTTCTAGCTAGTCCATTGTGCCCCAAAGTGGGAACCATTAGGTCTCAATTTCGCCCAAATAAAGACCTCTATGTATCTATCTAACAAAGTGTGTCCAATCCATCTACATTAACTTTGCCGTAGAGTTCTAACCATACAGTCCTTTATTCTTTTGCTCTTCGCTATACTCCCTTGTTTCTCACTTTGCCCGTCCATTTAATCTTCAGCATTCTCCTACAACGCCATGTTTCAAAGGGTTCTATATTTCGCTGTCCACTTTTACATAATTCCATGTCTCTGATCCTTAAAGTATCATGCTCTATACCAACACACTGAAGAACTGCTTCCTTGTTCGGGACCTTAAGATTCTCTTAACACAGTAGTTGCCCCTTCTTCATTAATTTCATATTTACGATGTACTCTCGGAAAAACAGATCATTGTTTCTATCCGCAATCAATAAAAATATTATAATTTTAATTATGACTCAAATTCTGACAATGTTAATGTTAAGGCCAGCCAGTACAGAATTAATTAACCATATTATCTTCGGGTTGAAGGTCACCATATCTTAAACGGGTCCACCAACCATACCAGCTCGTACAACTCTCAACGAGCGGACTGCGGAGCTTACCCCACTGGATTCGTCCCATCTGCGTTAAACGAATAAGAATGGCCAATGTCTTCAAGGAACTGCACTGGACTACTTGCCTGACTACGACTCGGGATAAATGGAGAATCCCAAGATGGGATGGTAACGGAAAATAGCCCGCGATAATCTGCCCCGCATGCTCAAGTGCATTTCGTCAAAATGTTCACCCAAGTGTGACCGTCGAGAAAAGTAAGGAGCAAACCCGGCGGAACAATTGCGAGGCCATTGGGATAGGTACGGACGGCGCTTACGAGAGTTGCGAACGGCGAGAGAGCTGCCTCCTTTGGGCCACTTGCGGCAAGAGCGTCCGCTCTCCCCCCTCGACTCCGATCATCCGAAGCAAGTGGTTGAAAGCCGTTCGCGGAGGAGAATCGAAACGGACCATCAATTTTTAAATTGGTTGAAATTTTTAATTCTAACTAAATAATAATCACTAAAGGAAGCATTCAACAATGCTTTCTTAGAAAACGCCGGTGCACACTGGGTAGCGGCAAGGCAATCATTTTCATCCGTCCGATTGCAAAACAGCGGTCTGAACTCTTATAAGAGATCATGTTTCAATCATTTTTAAATACGAAAACGATTCTGAGAAAAAAAACTAATTTTTGCGATTGGCAACTGCTGACATTTCAATATATTTTTCAGAAAACAATCGTAACAGAAGCACACTAGAAACACATTAAGGTAACAGAACCCTAATTAACATTAACAAAGGATGAGCCTATTATTTGAAGAAAATATTTCCCAACTATTAATTGTTGATCGTCAAAACACATTACTTCAACATACTCTAATAATATTCCATTAGTCATTTGACCATAGCTGAGTATAGATTATCATCGACAAAAACACCACAACGTTATCACAAGACGGCCCATGCTCTAAAGATCATACGAGTATTTCATCTTGAAATAATGTAACATAGACAATCCCTTGCGTATGCAGCATTGTTTGAGGAACACTGCAACATTTCCGACCCTTAAGAGTGGGATAGGATTTCGTGCTAGCCTGGATTCCTTCTACGCACGAACTTTCACTCAAGATGGCTTCCACTCAGACCCGAGCAGAAACATAGTCGTGCTTCCAAATGGCCGTCGTGAAATGGTCGAGAGCACGCTGCCATATTTAATAGTTTAAATTAGTAATTCGAGACACTTCACAAGATTAACATTATGAATTGCATAACACTTTTATGCGCCGCAAAGTTGGCTAAAGGTGCGCAAAAAAATTTTTATGGGAGTTTTAACCACATCACCACTGAATCTTAGTTAAAAAATTATCAAATCAATTTTAATACGGATCAAAGTTAATCGTTTCCGTTACATGAATGCCATATGATCCGTCCGGTAATAGTGCGAGTAAACCACATTTATTACTAATAGAAGCGAGTAAACATCACAGATATGATGGAGAAATTAGGCTGGCAGACTCTTTTATTTTCTCGAAGACAGCAGGCAAGACGTAAAGAAAGGTAAATGGAAACCTGGATGTTCTTGCAGCACAGAAGGCACCAAATTATATTAGTACAATCAACCACCGGGTTAAAATCAGCGACATAGACACCATCACCAATAGATTAAAAAATTACTTCACTATGCGCAATAATAACACAATCCAACCCAAGGGCGAGAAAAAAATAATTGGTACACTAGAATTTGAATGGTCCAATGCAACAATTATTTGCTGACGAACATATCTATATAATTCTTATGTATGACCTGATATTCATTCACGTGTATGCAATGGGCAAATTATTTTGCATTAACGATTGATGCCCTAACACGCCTCGCCACACGCCCTTGCGGGGTAGTGTGCAGATATAGACGTATTGTTTTTTTTCCCAGGCTTGGGGGCTGATGGCTGCGATTAATGCAGGGTATTTCATGTCTCTCGTGAACGTAACTGTTAATAAATTACTTAAACGTCAATTACGATGGAATTTAGACTGAACAATAAACGCAGTCCCTCAAGAATTATGCACAATCGCATCATCGAAAAAAATTAAAATTGTATGTAAATTTTTAAAAATTCCATCCTAAGGGATAGCGAATGGGATATAGGCGTCAGATTAGGTGCGATGAATTGTAGTATTGGAGAAGAATTGCAGCACTCATAAAATAACACCTTCAATTAAACATTTCTTTAAAGGCTAAAATAGATAGAGACCGATGAAAAAATCATTAAGCAAAAAATAGTTGGAACAACTGAATAAATAAGGTCTACACTAAAAGGTTTTAACTTTAAAGAATATTTATTTATTATAAGACTTCGTTGAGACTTCATTGTCCCTTCTTCCACTAACCCTTTAACATTACAATTAAGACAATCACTAACATCCACACCCTAGGTGGAGGAAAACCCACCTACGCGGGACTCGAATCCGCGACCCCTGGATTGACAGGCGAGGGTGCAACCCCACCGCCACCGGAGCAATATGAGTACGCATATTTTAATATTGCCTGCAATAAGCATTACTTTTTGGGGTTTATTTTTAACTTACAATGAAATAAAAAGATTAACTCGGAGGCCACGAAGCGAACAGAGCGAAAGCCACTTTTAATCGAAATCACACCGTAACAAATGTCTTATTTAAACCCGTCGCTTGATGACATTCAACGCCATAATTTTATTTAATCTAGATATGGAAATATGATTCGGATATTCCGTTACCTGCACAACAGGTAACAAAAACACGTTATCCACACGCACATCTTGATAGCGTCACCTTGATAATGACAACACTGACGACAAGTTAAGACTATCGCCAGAGGATGTAGAGTAAAAACGAGACCAGTCACCTCGACTTGTGGGCATTTCTCTTCCCCATTAAAAGAGGCAAACCGCCATACTTCCAGCGCTCCCCCAAAGCGAGAGATTGTATAATCTTGTGAGGGGTCCACCCCTCGCCAGCAGCAGCCACCGCTCCCCCGGCAGGGAGAACGCGCAAAATGCAAGGCTTCCCGAAAGGCGTGTTGAGACCCACTCGGCACTGTGCACCGCGAACAACACGAGGGGGAGTTTAAGGGAGGGGAAAGGAGGAGAGTGTGCGGTTGGGGTGAGCCCAAACCCGTGCACGCATGGGTGTGCGTGTGTGTGTGTCAATTGTTTGTATGGCAGAGTGGGAGAGGAAAAAAAAGGTGCGCACGCGGCGTTGCCAAGTCTCGCGGTGAGGGGAGGGTCTCCCCCCTCTATCGCCCCGCTCCCCGCCATTTTTTAAACAGCACCCCCGAGAAGGGGAGGGGGGAATGCACGCGCTCGGGGAGGCAACCCCGGCTCCAAGATGCACTCGCTCAATGGGGGGCGCATGCGCACTAGGCCTCGTGCTCCTAGACCGCCCCCTCCTAGTGTAGAAGGGATATTCCTGAACAACCTCTCCTCCTGGCGGCAGGAGGATGGTGCGGGGGAGGGTTCTATGGCACTACGGTCGGGTCCCGACTTCGATTCGCAAACCCGAGATTAAATTGGCATCACGGATAGCATGAGTATCACGAGTGCATTCAATAGCTGATTGAAGCTAATAAGGACGCGAATAAATGCTGAAAATCAAATATCACTTGAAAAAAAATTTGCAGCATGTTGAAATATTCAATAAAATGTTTCGCATGTTCTGCAAAAATCTCTTATCATGTTGAAATAACGTCAGAGGCAGCAAGAAGCATTGATAGAAGAAAATCCACTAGATATTGGTACATAAATATACTAAATCCTTCACCATTCAAGACATAAGATCCGTGGAATCACCATTTACATTAATCACGTAGGGACTGAAGATATTTGAGATTTGTTATAATTTTCACTTTAAGTTATAAACTGGGATATTTAGGCATTTCTGTTGCAGCATTGGCAAATATTTCCTATTTTTATCATTTATTTAACAATTAGGAAGCTTATTTTTGTTACTCGTGACGCTTATAACAGTCACAGTACCAGTCTCCAACGTTTATTCGGGCGGTGATGGACAGAGGGAGACTTTTGATGCTTGACACTTCGCGAACCATTACAGGTATTTTTTCGGGAGACTGCAATTCAGAAACGATGCTAAGACTTATGTACCTAATAAAATAGGTTATTGAAGCCTCCTAAAGATTATTATCTACACATCATGATAAGTTCCACACATTGCCCTACACTACTTCCTTCTTCATTCATCCGTAACCTGCCTTCGTGCAGCCTAAAAATCCTATTCTCTTCTTTCCTCTTGCCTCTCGATATTTCACTACCTCTCAATATTTACTCCACCAACTACTTATTCAGTCTCCGGATTTATCGCAGCAACTTCTTCTCTCCGCCCACCCTATTTAAGACTTCAGCGTTTGTCTTCCTCTCTATCAAACTTCTATCCTCCTCACATCCACATCTCAAAAGCCCCCAATCTACGCTCATCCACTTGCAGATCTCATATCCACAAAGCACTACGCTCCATGTTGAGTTATTACAGATGTTTTTTGCACATTTCACCTTGGCACATCTGTCGTCAATAATCTTCTTGTAATTGACTTTCACTTATGCTACTCTAGTCCTAATGTCCCCTAATATATCTATTTTTCCTCATAAAACCTGAAACACTTCTTGAGATAAATCAACTTGACATTGACTTCAATCGAAACAGAATCGTGATCTTTAATCGTCCTTATCGCACATTTACGTCGCAGCTACATTACAGCAGCAATGACACGCAATTCGGGGGGAGGGAGGAGGGTGGTGAAAGTGGACGGAAGTCGGGAGATTGCAGTCGAATAGTAGTGCCCACGAACTGTTGATGCTCAACTAACGGTCCGCTCGATGCTCGTGCTTGCGGCACCGGGACGATGACGCTGGAGAACCAGGCGTGCACGTGTGTGCATCGGAGGAGGGTGAGGCTTGCGAGACGACCGAAGGAGGTTTGAGGGGCGGGTGGGAAGAGGAGAAGGGTGGGTGGGGAAACCGGGAAAGGAAGGGAAACGACACCTGGCTCCGGCAAACTTGGGAACTTGCCCGGGAGCGAAGGAAGGAGCGAATTCTCACAGCGGACTCCGCGGCGCCGAGTCATTCGGTCAGGGCCCCAGCCGAGTCATAATATTAAAAACATTTAGGGAGATGGATACGATATACACAGCCGAAAAAATGCCAATTAATTCATTCGACCGATGAAACTTTCAAGAGAACTTTTTTTATCGTGCAGGACAAAGATTGGAGAACGAGATGACGACCGCTTCCTTGAATCGGCGGAAGAAGTGAACTCCGCGGCCGTCAGTTTCCGATTAAGACGACGCACTTGTAGAACTTCCATTTATGTATTCAAGCGATCTTCCCGTTTCCGTCGATTTATCGGCCTGCGTACGGTTCCCTCGGAAGTTTACTTGGCGCATACGCAGACGGCGCGGAAAACTCGCCCACGACTGGTCGAGGTCTGCCGCCAATGATACTAGATAAGTTGCCGTATACGCAATCAGTATCGACGTGACAATGACTGAAAATATCTGAACCCGAACATCAAAATTGCACCTAAATATTATGCTCTATCATAGGATTTTTAATTCGTTTGGCAACTTTTAAAATAAGGGGATAGCGAACGATCAATATAGAGAAACAGAAAGTGAACCTCGATTTCCCTTTCATCGCTCAAATCATAAGTTAGAAATCTTAAAATTTTAAATTCCACATCGCATTCATTTATTTATTTAACTACCAATACAAAAAGCGACCAAGTCGGATTTAAATTGGGTTTTTAAACATGACATCACCACGAGATGGCTAGAGAGAACAAACAAAAATACCCATGGTGGAGGGAAAAATATCTTTAGACAATAATCTAACCTTATAAACTGACTGATGACGGCACTGTAGTAAAAACTGTCAGGAGGATATTTCTTATAAGGCAGAACGTTGTGGTTAGTTCTTACGCTGGTAATGCCAACCTTCGACTTGCACAACATGAACGGGGATCATCTTCTCGACATCATTCGAGTGAAAGGAGCTAAATGCCGATGACGTTCGCTCAGTTCTTTAACCGGGAGATCCGGCAGCGTTTTGCTGTCCCCTGCAGCCATGGATTTCTCTTCCTTTGAAAGAGTTCTAAAACATAAGTCATAACTTCATGCCTTGGGAAATTGAATGGAACCAATCAGAATGGATCAGTCATTTGGATAGATGAATGAAACTTTCCACCAATTGAATGTACTTATTCCGACCAAGGTTCCGATGCATGGCATCATGATCAGGCGTAATATATGGAAACCTAGATCGGATCAAAGAAATATAATTATGAACATTTTGATTTAACCTATCAAAATGCATTGAAATTCCACGTAATATAACCATAATGTTCAGAATTTGAATTAAAATAAGACATGCATTCACAATGTTCTAACAACAGTAGCTTTAATACACAAGCCCAGAAACACTCAAACATTACGGCAACAAAGATTCTAGCGATTAGCACTTCTAGGATCATCATTGCAGTGTTGTTCCTTACGGAAACTCTCGGAAAACCTAGGAATTTCAACGAATTACCCGAATTAACCATTTCTCCACGATCGTTAATTAATTTCCTTCACATGTGGGGGTTTTCCATATTTTCCCGGCTTGTATCGACCCCGGTCAAGGCAAGAATTCGGTCGGAATTAAAACAGACGGCTTTGCGGGGAAGGGAAGGGTTATGAGGACGGAGGAATGGTAGTGGAAGGAAGTGGGGGGTGGGTTGAAATATCGCGTTACTCATCCCCTCGATTTCCCCCGGATACACTGACCCTGCACTCCCGCACCTTGGTGTTGCGACCACCTATTTAAGGTCGTAAACCGCTGCGGATGTGCACAGAGCTATTCTTCAGTCACACGTTTTAACTCTCTCCAATCCACATGCGTGTTTTGTGACCCGAATGGAATATTAATCCTGCACTTTCCTGATGATACTTATCGCGTTTATTGTCAGTCACAGCCACTGAAGTGCGAGGCTTCCAAGAACACGTCATTATGACTTTTTGTGCATATTTAATTTATCCAGTTGAGTCAAGGATTTTTATGACGATATTAGACCTTTTTCTTCTTCGATTCCGCTAACTTTATGCCTGCCTTCATGCCTATTCTATTCCTCCCACTAACTCGCCAACTTTTTTTACTGACTACCACCCCGAAGGTCCTGCAGTCTCAGAAATTACCAGTTGTATCCCTAATTACTATTTGGGATGCTATGTGGAGAGCGCTTCAATTGGAATATGCTGTCCGTTGCATGGGACGTTAAACTGTGTGACCCCTTGAAGTCCTTCATTTTAGAGTAGGCTAATGCCGACGCCGGGTTTCTCTTCCCACCCTTCCCCCCATTCCCTGAAAATCCTACACCACTGCCATATCACCCACCTATCCCTAATGGCGTAAATGAACTTAATTGTCCGTCGCCTCCCCTAATGAAGAACACGAGACAGCTGACGAAAAAGTTCTGACGTGATGGATAGTGTGCAGTCGAGGAGATTTTAATAGCTCGAGGATCATTCCCGCCTGACTCAATTTGCGGCGAACGGACTACCATGCGTCGACGCAAAATGAAAACGGCAGTGATTATAATACTCAACCCATAACTTCGTGTGCTCGGTAAATGCTTGGGAGGTTCAATTTCAACTCTCGCTTCGTCGAGGGAGGAATTGAGTGGGTGAGAAATGTGGGACTTAGGCGCCTCTCCGTTCCAATGTGTTTTTTCGAAACGCTCACATTGAGTTTAGACATGGAGACCAGCAATTCCCGACAACTCGATCCCAAGCAGAAAATTAAGATAGGCAATGTCCAGTGTCGCATCACCGTATTCTATCGTTCATGAGATGAGCCACGGACCTGAATGAAATCCTTACTTTAGGCAAGAAGAAATCATTCGCTTTACCTTACTAATTGACTTTGACTTTCTGGTAGACACCTACGCGAGCATTACTAGAGGCAGAGTTTAACACCTTAAGTCTCCAGGATCACCGCTGAGAGAACTAACCAAGACCATTGAAGCATCTCTAACTCCCAAATTTAATCGAAAAATCCCTTTCGCAGAGCAAGCAATAACACTGGGTCCAGTTTCATAAACGGAAATGAATATTAGATAACATTCACAAGATGACTGTTTGCATTCTCATATTAGAAATCAAAAGTTAACTGGGATTAAAATTTCATTTCGCCGCATAAAATAGTTTATTAGATAGAGATACGATGAATATCGATTTTTATGACCGAAATTATTTTTTACGATAAAAATAATTGGAAATGGAGACCTTATCCATCCATACTATTCGGATATACATTTTCATAATTTCGTCTCCTGGATCCCATTAATACTTGGCTGATGCAACAAGTTGAATTGAATACCCTCCGAATACTCCGCATGTGCAGATTACAAGGAATAATGAGTAGGCTTCGAAGACGTCACAGCGCAATTTAACTATACATCGAGTTGAAAGTTAAGGTCCTAATCTACATTACTTTCCTACCATCACCGATGGAATTTCACCAAATCTCGATTTCGACTCTCATATCTAGTAGGACAGAGTTTTGTTTGCGAAGAAATAACACGAAGCATTGCCCTCGATAACATTCTGAGTCCGTAACGTACGCCGCACATGCCACATTTAAAAATTCCCGCCGTTACCTTCACCCCCTCCTTATCCAGCATTCCCTTAAATTGATTCCAGAGCCTTCGCGTGCTCCCTTGCGAAGAGGTGGGGATCACTCGTTGACCACAGCGTCCCAGGATTCTCCCCTCATCCAAGTCGTGTACCCCTGCTCCGAAATCCATTTTAATGGCATTTACAACCCGCGGACCGGAAGAAGGGAGTGACGCGCAATGACGCCCGAAGGCACGTGACCACAGCGTTGCCGAATCTAAAGACGGCACACCTGTTGGCTCGCAGTGAAAGCTCTCATTACGGAACCTGAATAAATATGGCAGAGATATTACCGATATTTACAACGAAAATACCGTCGGCGAAAGTATTTTGCATTTGAAATAATGAGGACTGCTTCATTATCCAGCGATTGAAATTAAAAAAAAATTGCTCAGCGGCAGACTTAAAAAGCACTCGACAACAACGCTAAACCAAGCGAGAGCGACCGAGCGGGGGAGTGGCACGTGATTACGGAACACGATCCTTAAATTATGCAACTATGAAGCATTATTACGTGTGAGAAGGAATGGCAGATGACAAAGAGATTCGTTGACCAAAATTGTAGGTGTACCTTTGTTTTGCTGTGATCGAGCAAGAGATATTTGATTTACATCCATCAACGCTCGAGTCTCTAACAATTTTTGGTGGGTATATCCGACAGATATAGTTCAGGGTCCTGATAATATCCACGGAATCAGTGAGCTGAAATGCTACGTGCATACGTTTCTCGGTCTTTATCTCATTTGCTCTCGCTGTCACTCAACAGTAGTACATACAACCGGCAACCATGTCACACTTTTTATCGCAACAGTTTTTCGCGAAAATAGATATTCTTTGAACGAACTTCTGTAACGTATTAATTTCCGAAACTTCTAAACGTGGCCAAATTAAAGAGAATTACCACCTCTGATTTACATTTTTCTACACAAGAATCCATAAACCGTCTGACCTGTTTTTCTTTTGAGATATTCTCGTGGTGTATTTTGTGTGAGGACGATATGGATTTGCTGCCGTACTTACACCCTATTATTCTGCACATGGGATCATGCGATCACTTAGATTTCAATACGTCTCGGGCCAACTGTCTTGCTTAGAGAACTGCATCAAAGGATTTGTTCCTTGGGATCCGGATCATTTTTGTAGGATCCATAATAGGTTACGCAGCCAGGTATTATGAACCCTGCAAAAAAGGAACCGAGGGCCAAGTTCCTTTCTTTTGGATCCGTTCATTTCGAGAGAATAAAGCTATATTTGCCAAATTTTCCCCCCAGCAAAAATATGTAAGTAGAGTCACTTAAAAATTCGAAATAAAATATATCATCATCAATCGATCGATGGTTACGGAATTCAGGCGTGGCTGCCGAGAAGGCAGAGTGATCGACAACTGACCTGAGACCCCCAGTTTTATTACCGCTGATAATAGCCCAGCTTCACCCGAGATGAGTGTGTGATGGTTCGGCTAGGCACCAGATATTCCTGAGAACCACAGGTAGAACAGAGAAAGGAGCCGAACCCCTAATCCTTAAGCCTCAATTCCATAAAATCGGCCTTGGTACGAGTTGACCTCTCCCCTTCCCTTTTAAAACAACTTTCGGGTTGATAACAGCGGTTTTATTTATCGACATGATACGGACACTTGATACCATTGCGGGCAGACACAAAGCGCAGGAGTCAAAAGAACGTTCAGCTTGGTGGACAATGCCATATTTGTCTCGTCAAAGTTTTGTGTGGTTAAGGCCACATCACAGGGGACGGACCTGTTTCCCTAAAACTGGCCTCACATACTGACTGGCCTTCACGTGGAGTTACATTGACGCCGCCGGAGACTTGAACGAGAAAAATATTACGACAGATTCTATTTTACCTTCAAGTTGCACACAAATACCAATCAGAGCGATCTCCGTTGGAAGAATACCTGAGACTTAATAATACCTAAGACTCAAATATGAGTGGTGACAGTTATCTCTTTTCAAGTTATCACAGCCGATTTTTTCCTTCGAGCGGCTTTCTGTGAAATGATGCCGAAAGATAATTGCATACGAGCGGATTGAAGCTGTTTCACTTGGAAGAACGGGAACATGGCCTCCATGGTAGAGCTTTTGTTTTATTCCATCCATACTATAATAAAACTGTACTAGTACTTGGTGATTAATAAATTAATGATACAGGCGTAATGGCAGGAAAGGCCAGTGTGCACTAAATTCGCTCCCCATAGTGTTGAGTGCCAGAGGGTGTTGTAAGGTAAAGTCAAAAACCGTAGAGATGTACTGGAGTCTGTGATCCATCCAAAGTCTACCTCAATCGGTAGATGACCAATTAATAATACAATGCCAATGGACACTAAAAATTTTCTTCAACCGCATTTTAGCGGACATTATTTTCATAAATTTTGATACATTGCACTTGGCATTGTTTTCCTTAGCAATTTCCAATAGGTGCCGAATATTTATAAACTGCTGCCCTGAGACTCAAAAACCTTTCGCTCGGTCGGTATCGGGTAAAATGGAGACAATTGTTTGCATGGAACGAGTTTATCTGCCCTGTTGGGAGACACGTCGCAAAATTTGGTGGCTGAAAACGGATATTTTGCCAGGAACAAACGTCTTGGAGCGTTATGAAATAGGGGCCATGAACAAAATCGCACTAGAAGTCGTAGAATGATTATCAAAGTGAAGTAATCTATGTTATACATTAAAAAAGCCTCCGTTATAGATTGAGCAAAATCTCACAGAGTAGCAGTGATGTCTTCCTTCAACTTATTATTAACTGCTAAGCACAACTGATTAAGAAGGTAAGCTCAGCGAATCTAAGCTCAGCGAATCTCAGGGCTTCACACGCTAAAATTAATACCCGATTTTTTTATTTTTGTTCGGTAAAATTCCGTGCTCAACACGCCGACGACAGGATAAACTTATTTGCCGAATTATGACCCTACTGCAATGAAGATAGCGAGAAAAATTTTTATCGCAAAATCTTAATAACAAACATTATTGTGCAACGCATTCTATTCCCAAGTTCATAAGGTTCCGTGTGCCAACATTACAGATTTATTAGTCGGAGACTGCAAGGACCAATTTGACGTACTGTTACCCTGAAAACACTTCGCGAATCGTCCAGTTTACCATTCCAATGGGCTTCAATTAAGGGACGCTCCATCGGGAAAAAACACGATTTTTGCTCCGTCAAACCGAAGGCTTGTCCGATTACGAGGCAGAGGGCAAGACGGAAGACCGCGAGTGACCCGGCAGTTCACCCCTCGGGTGAGGGAAGTCCCGCAACGAACCGCGACGTCTTTTCCTCCCCCTCAGCGGCAAACGAGCGCCGGGTTCGGGATATCTGGGGAAGACGGCCGTGGGGGGAGGGAGCACAGTGTAGGAACCGCGGAATCGGCGAGTGGACAGAGCGTGCTTTCGGGGGGGGGGATGGAAAGGGTAGGAACGGGGGGAAGGGGTCGACAGGGTGGATCGAAACAGGTCAACCGCACGCACGCACGCACGCCCAACAGGTGGCACCAACGGAAGCGGCTGAGGAATTAATTCGCCCCCGTGGGTTGGAGAGGTGACGAGGGGGTGCGGGAGAGGTTAGGGGGAAACGGGAAGGGGAGTGTAGGGAGGGGGGCTAATTCGCACGGAGACTAAACAAAACACGTCTCCCCCCTTCCCCGCTCTCCAATTATCTCCCTTCACGTCTCCATGGGATGGGGGTGTTGGCGGAGGGGGTGGCACGATGGGTGGAGGAGGGGGATTCGAGCAATTCCAGCCGGGAGTACAACATCGAGTGCCACACGCAAGCACACGGAAAGGGAGAGTGGTTCGGGTTCGCATTGGCACAGAATGGCGGGGGGGGGGGGGGGAAGGGTCAGGCGCTCCCACTGTGGGGTGAGTTGACACGCAGACGGTTCGAGAGAACTGCAGAGGTCGCAAAACCCGTCGGCGGCCCATCAGTCATGCCTGTGGCTCTTATCCGGACCCCCGAAGATAAAACGTAAAGGCTGCTTACTTATGAAGTTCGTAGCCAGTGAGAGTGCACTGTCTTACCACCCAGGGGACCAGGATACCAATTCCCGGAAGAATATTTAATGCAGCGGTAGAATTTTCCGTAGTATTCCCGACCACCCCCACTTGGATGCCGTTTAGAGAGTACCACAAGCGGAGTACGAGGTCCGTTGCATGAGGCGTTTAACTGAGTGATGTCTTGGGGACTTTCACAGCTGTGTTAGCCAGGTTTCTCCCCCAACCTTTCCCCAATTCCCCGAAAAAACCCTACCAAATTATCCACCTATCCCTAATCGCACAAATAGCCCAAATGGCCGCTCTCCCTAATAACTACAACGACTGTTTGGAATACCACTTTGAAACAATAGGAATCCACATCCACCAGCTGTCAATGTGATCACACGGAGGACCACAAAAAGCAAACTGTATCGCATTTACCCCACCTTCGCCATAATGTGAACTTCGCTCTGAGTTACCTGTTTAGTCGACGTGCCACTATCTAGTATTAGTGAGCAGCGGAATCCCCTTCCTTTTTACATCGAACCAACAGTATTTTCTCTATCAGGGCGCAAAACATACTCGGATCGATACGTTGCGAAATCGATCTTTCGACACGCGACTGGCAGTAAACGTTTGTAAGTGTATTGAAAAACGGATTCCCGATACCTTAATACCTTAAGTGAAAACCTGATACCAAAGAAAGAGTTCTGCATGGAATCAATTGTACAATATGATTCCCTTAAATGGCAGAAATGTGTAGCGCTAAAAGAAATCTCAAATTAAAATTCTATTAACTTTTAATGTAGGATTTTAAGCAAATTTTACTTTCGTGTAAAAATTTTAACATTTGCCGTTAGGATTTGTTTCTTTCAAAACGAATCCATCCACCTTCGCTTCGCTTGTTACGCTTATTCACTTTCTCGTGCTCCCTTCATCGGCGATCTTAAAATGTTATTGAAACTATATACATATAAAAATAACTCATTGTTATTTCATTCAAATCGAAATATGCAATCGGATGATGTTTTTCCTCCCGCACATTATGGAATAAGTATCCCTCCATGTCACTTAACTAGTGCGACTGCATAGGAAACTACTCGAGAATTACTGCGCTACCCCTATCAGAAGGGAGGAGCTTTTATGCTATCCCTCTGCCGTTAGCTTCCTCCCTCCGACAAGCACTTCATACGAGCTTCCGCTGATCAATGATGCCAGATTTGCTGTTCAATAATCGTCTGCACACAGAGAGCACACTTCTAGCCCGTTATTCCACGTCGACATGTCTGGCAACGGTGTTGGTTCTGTGGGGTACTCCCCACTTAAAAGAGAGACTCAAGTAATATCATGGGGTGAGCAGGCGAGGAGATGGGAGTTAGAGTCGAAGGTTCGCCAAACACCAGAATCGATTGGTAACTGTGCAGAAAAATGGCATTACTGCCATTGGGTGAACAATATATAATTTCTGCCAATTAGCGGCTTCTGTTATAGCAGGCGTCCTACATTATAATAGAGATTGCTGAAATACTTATGAAGATCTGAAAAGCCAATTCTGCAATTTTTTGGAAGCCTAAGGAGGTTGAACCGAAATATAGTATGTTAAAATGTATTATGTCATTTTGATATAATGTCCTTTACTCGTAACTTAAAAAATTTATATTTAATTAATTACTTTGTAATGCGCTTTTGCAAAAAGTGCATTTTAGAAAGTGAAAAAGATGAAACAGGGTCTTACCATGTAAGTGTTACTTTAATAGAAATTGAAACTATAATCCAATATTTCATACATGCTCTTATGGCAAAGGAAGACTACCAGCAGAAGAATTATGGATTAATGGCGCATTTTATATGTCCTCACGAAAAACCGATTTTATGTGCTCTATAAAGTAACTTTGTAAGTGGTTAACATGAGAGTACCTAACCGAGACTTGGTTTCAATGATATTAATAAGTTCGTAGAAAAAACGGCCGAACTCGCTGTTAAATAAATTGCCTCTTGGTAAATATAGTTTTTGGAGCACGTTAAGATGTTCAGGGTGCTTAAAAATTGTATAATCACATCGCATCTCTTTACCAACTGCGCCTCACTCTTGAACACTAGTCATTAATGTATGAACTGAAGTGACACTTTGACGGGGAATCTCGATAAAACCTCCCATGCGCTTGCCGTAATTTGCCATCTATATCATATAAGTGGTATATAATTAGAGCCGTAAAAGTTGATAGCAGGTATCTTAACATTATGGATTCTCATGTCAATAAGTAAAAAATAAACTCTGTATCATCCAGCACAATTTAACATACTGGCCAGACCGGTTTCGATGGCAACGAATCATCATGAGGTCACAATGAGTGATGCAGGCGGGTCATTGTAACCTCATGATGACGGTTCGTCAGCGTCGAAACCGGTCAGGTCATCATATTAAATCGCAAGAAATATTACAAAGTACTTTTTCATTTATTGAACGAGTTGGTATCTCATCTATCGTATACAGCCATCATAAATGATACATGACTGCCTGTGTACCGATGCAAGAGAAACCCAACTATGATATCTCAGTAAAAAAACATGCATCAGCGTAAAAAAAACTCAACGGTCCACATATGTAGCCTTTGAAACACACTTGTTCCATGGGAATCGTTTTGGTCCCAATTAGTTAGCCAAATGCACATAAGACATTCCCATGAAGCTACTCCTCAGAGGAAGTCGCGAATATATGCCAAAAAATTGCAATTAACTTATTTCATAACCAAGTATTATTCTGCAACACCACAGATGAGTGCAACAGATTTTAGCATAGCATCGTGACGTTACCATATGTACTTTTTAATGTTATATTTTACAGCGGGAAAATGTTCACTAATACAACGAAAAGATAAAGTAAGTTAATTCTCCCGTTACAATACCGGTCATGATTTCAACAGTATCTCTATATTAACTTGATAATAACACACTGCTGAATCCACTATCAGTACATTAAGAGTAGAAATTTACCTGTTCGGTCAATTTCTCTTTCCTGAATGGGTGGGGGACCACGCGGAATTCAACGTTTGTTGGCTTTTATCATAACCCCAGTATTTCTTCACATGCAAAGAGTACATGCAAAAATAGTGCATGCGAAAAGTAACTACGTGCCTAATGTTTCGACCACGCATGCTTGTTAATCTTTCTCTTTTAACCCTGGAAATACCCTTTTTCTGATTACATCTTGGTAGGTTTGAGTTTTTTTTCTGTTTGCATCAACCAATGCGGTCTCGTGGTCTTGTGTGGTGTTCTGTTAACCCATTGGGGTCCATTCTCTCTTTATAATTTCATTATAATATAAATAACTATATTTCCATAAATTGAAGCCCGAGACATCACCCTGAATGTGAACTATTCGATAAAGGATGAATAACATAACAACATTCGACTAATGATGAATTGCCGACCCCAGTGGCGGCGGGGTAATGTCCTCGTCTGCCATTCCAACGGTCGTGGGTTCGATTCCCGCCCGGGTGGGTTTTCCTCCACCTAAAACTTGTGTATTTATAATTATGACAATTGTTAATTGTCCGATGTAAAGGCCAAAATGTGCTGTTTTGGAACTAATGCTAAATAAGTAATAAAAAGCAACTGTCAGGGCGCTTGGCCTGAGAGCAATTCAAATCGCGATTTGAACCAGTGAAGAACCACCACTCGGTGGTCTAAATCCAGCGGTCATCATCAACATCAACTAACAAAGCCGCCCGCCGGATTGGACGTAAAGCTGCGGACCCCTCGGCAATCCTCATTAAGAGTAGGCTAATGCCGACGCTGGGTTTCTCTCCACCCTTCATACTTTCCTGTCGACCTTAGCTGTCGGTCGCCTCCCCTAAATACTACTACTATCAACTTATGAAACAAAATCCTTTTCGCCAAACGTATGAGCACGGTTGAAGGAATTTAATCGGAAATCAAGTAATTACTTGATGAAGTTTTCTCGCGTCTTCCACCGGGTCAGGGGTTCCATGTTGGCCGACGATTCGACGCTCGACTCGAATATCGTCCTAAGGGTAGATGAGTGCTCTACCCCGAGTATGATCCAAGAGTTGACCGTCGAAACGTCGGCCAACACGGAACCCATAACCCGGTGGGAGACCCGAGAAAACTTCATCAATCTGATATGCCGGGAAAGCACTAGATCATACTTCAAAATAATTATTAAAAACAAAGTATTAAGTGATGATGGCTTTAGTCCATGTAATCAAACGGATTCGTCAATACCTATAGATTCCAGACACGATATTAGTTTCAAGGGAGATATTCGGCAGGAAACAGGTAATTTGCAAAATCGATCAGTGAACTAACGAACGATGAACAATTGAGGGCAAAGTCACACGTGATAGCAACACGCGCTGAACGTGGTTCTAATATATAAAAAAACATTATTGTTCACCGACCGGAAGTCATAAGTAACGTGGCCTGGCGGATTTAAAAAAAAGGAGCTAATATAAGACTCATTGCATGTAATGGCTGTTCTTAGCAACTGTGGCAACAGCTAGGCAAAATCGGTTGCCGTCATGTGCAGGATACACCTGCTACCGCGAGTCGGCGCAGTCAACCGGGAGCGTCTGGCGTGTCTGACTATGGGAGAAGCAACATCATGCAGGGGAAGAGAAGTGCCTCGAGTTCTTGGGCAACCAAGTGTGACCCCGAGATCCCACCCTTCGTCGAAAATTCTTACACTAAACAATATGTATCTCCTTGCAGTTTACATCTCAACATGATGTTCACATATATATATATATATATATAATATCTTCGAAATGGAACGCTCATCGGCGACACACAAATATATAAAAACACAGATGTAGATTTTTAGAATATAGAGACACAAAGAAAGGACACTCACAATTTGTTATTTTACGTTTCGACAGCACGGCTGTCGTCTTCAGAATGGCGTTCTCGGGGAAGAGCGGAGAGGATGTGCGGGGGAGAGGTGGGGGTAGGAGAGGTAAAGGGACCAATAGGAAATGAACAAGGGGGTGGGGGGGATATGTAGGCAGCCAATTGATGCATTCAGTGGGCTTGGTTCAGCCCGGGCGGTTTGAATGATTGGGCCACCCAGATATGCGCCATCTCGCGGGTTCTCACCTCTATTGTACTCGCAGACTCGCAGAGCTCATATTTAATTACGCACTATATAATTGCACTAAATATTCTCCTACACGGAACCCTTCTCTGTATAATGTTTTACTATTAGCGTTCGGTGGAGTTTTAACTTAACTTATGGGAAACCTTCGGCCTGTTCACACAGGAACATAGACTTCCATTGCGTTTATTTAATTGAACATTCTTGAACGCATACTTCTGTATTCAAATATTACCAAGATTACTTAGCCTGCAAAATGCGTCATAATATAATTAATAATATTAACAAATGTATCATAATTTAAAAAAAGGCCTTGTAATTTAAGCAAACTGGTGCAAATCCCAATCAATACATATTACAAGGTATTCGACATCACATTCGTGAATTTAAATATTTCTAGCAAACAACGATAAATATGGTCAGTTATTGACCGCTAGCTCGATTTCAATCAATTCGCGAATTAGGCTAGGCGACTTCGCAAAATTAATTGGATTATAAGTTGGCATCCGACGTGTTTTCATTAAACGGTGCCCTGAACAATTCGGCAACTACTGTAGGCGAGAAGTAAAAGCGGCTTTGCACTGAGGTCTGTCATGAACTCAAGCGCGAAGCCACTTTGATGCATCGAACAAGCACCACTAGTCAACCAACTACGTTTTTAAATAGACCTACTGAACATTGCACACCCTATGGCTTGGAAGTGAAACTCACTTCTACGAATGGCAACATGTACCGGAAAAAAAATGAACTTTAGCTTTCAACAAATAAACGTTTTAAAGTCTTAATTGCCTACCTCCTCAAGTGTGGATTGCCTCAGCTACTCCTGTAATAATTTTTGGTTTTTGCCAGCACTTGCACGTGCCACGTCCTTACACTTACCTTATATTCCATGAAGCGAGATCTCGACTAATCGCTCAAGTTTGCGTCACAGGGAATTTGCAGCGCGTAAATGCGAAAGGCGAGGATTGTTTGCCGCCGGCAATGCAAGTTAAACATTTTTTTCATCTCGACCACGGCAGTGCCGGCGGTAGCCACGTCGGCAAGTGATCAGATCACTAACACATCCCCTTTTTCCCACGGCCACATTTTTTTAATAAGCTCTACCAAAGAAACGTCTTGCGCGCAACAGGAATGTGAATGACGTCAATATCGCGACCGTGACCAACTTTAATCGCACTGGAATCGCTGTCCATTCAAACTCTCGCTCAGAAACTTTCCCGAAAATTTCTTCGTTCACAGAATGGACTCCTCTTCGCACTATACGCTCGACGATTTGCAACCGTTGGTCAGCACTCGAGCTTAACTAAGTACCAGTTCCAACATGTATTCCTGACATTCTTGGATGAACACAATTATTAATAAGAATCGCCGTTGTCTTATTTACGTTCAAATAACTCAACAATAAACTAACTACTTATCGGTTTTTATTCCAATTCTCTCGTAGCGGTGGGCGAGATATAACTATTCTTATCACATACTTATTGGCCATTTCAAAGCTTCATCAAAGTTTGCGGTGCAATCATGAAAAGGCTTGAAAAAAAGGAATGAATGTATGGGATCACATTGAAGGAATGTCATCATATCACACTGCTTTTTCCTTTTTAACTTTCCAGTTTTGCATGACCTTTCTTGGTAAGGTGGTGAAGTACGTATAAGAGGGTGAATATAACGTTTGAAACGAAACTAAGTTTCCCACTAGTAAGTATATGGGTTTGCAAGTGTTTCAGGAACGTTTAGGCTTTTCTTTCCATTTTCCAAACCCTTTAAACACCCATCCTACCCTTTCTCCCTTAGCCATCCCACCAGGTACTTGCACTCCATTCCACACAACTCTTTGGTGGATCGTGGAGTGTTCATGCCAGGTAGATTACACAGAGAAGTTCCAGCCGTTGTTAATACGAATTGATCGCATAAAAACGCGTCCCAAAATCTTTTCATTCCAGTGATCATGTTTCTCATTTTATACAGGGAGTCCGATAGGCATACAGGAATTGGGGTCCTGATGAATATCTGATGTTTCCACTCCTGATGTTTCCACTCCTAATGAGAAATCATAGTTAACGTTTTTATTAACAGCAATCAAAAATCGGCGTTAAATATATCCTCTAAACCGACTTTACAGGTTTTATGTGATTGATGGTTGAGGCCGAGACTTAGTGGAAATCCATTGCGAACAGGATTCCTCCATTATCCTTCCCTGGTCCCCGCTACTCACAGTCAACCCCTCTCACCCACTCCTACCGTCCCCACCCAGGCAGCGCGTCTGCCCCCCCCCCCACCCACCAACCCACCCCACACCAACTTAGACGAGTATATAAATGTGTGAAAACGGAATATTTTCTTTGTACGTTCCTGAAGATGCTACAGTGTAGCGCAACAAGTTGAAAATAAATCAGTTATTTTATGTGGAAACTGCCAAGTTATTTAGCGAAACTCCTGATTACAGGTTTTCCCTAATCATGGTGACAATATTCACCTAATCATAATAAATTTTAACGAATCGGGTCTTGGTAATTGAACTATTTAGTCTGGGTTCAATTGTTCTTGGGGGATTTCATAAACGGGAAGAAAGGAAAGTTCTATTGCATGTGAACTACCTTACCTACAATGAGGAAAAAAACATTACGTAGTTCGCTCGTATGTCAGCGTAACACAATGAAAGGACTCCAATTCAAGTCATGTCAAGTCAGGATGATCAATATTGGAAGCAAATTCTGGGATGAATTCTTTCACACGATTTAACCTTTCCTACGAGAAGATGGGGCCGTTACTAGGGGAGAGTCAATGGCATCTCTTGCCTCTAAGCTCCAAGGCTACAGGCCATAAAAACGGCTCCATCGAGTGACCTTGGCTCACGGAAACGAAGTTTCGCGGGAGAAAAATGTTAAAATACGGCACCGAAAAAAAATAAAACTCCTTGGTATTCTCAAATACACAACTGAAGAGGCTGAATCGGAATATCAAGTATATTTCATTTAGATAAAATTAACTCGTCATAGGATCTAACCGTTTTGGTTGTCACAAAAACTGAAGACGGGAAACGAAGATTTTATTTGTTCTTAGGGCAGAGGAGTGCTGCCATCGGAAGAATTACGGATTAACGGTGCAGAAATATATATTGTTCCCACCAGATACTGATACCATGAGCGCAATTATATAGGAATTGTAATATACATCTACATAATACCCCGCATACCCCGCAAGCCGCCGCAAGGGCGTGTGGCGGGGGGTGTTAGGTCACCAACCGTAAAAAGGAATAATGTTACCATGTTTTAATGTTAAGTAATAGTGTTCCCATTCCAGTATCTACTCTCCCTTGTTTATTAATTAATTAATTTGCGAGGAAAAACCAGCGGAAATGGCATAGTTTCACAAATTGGCGCCTCGGCATTAGTTCAAAATAAATTTTAGAGCTTGCTTCAAAAATGAACAAGGATGCGCTTAAAAACTGAATATTTACATATCTGACCACGAAATACGCATGTACGGATGCTTAATTAATTAAATCTCTCTTCACCAATACATGAACTATGGCAGTCACCACTGAACCTCCTTCAGCGAGTTATTTGTTCAGTGCCTATTCTTTTTGACTGAGCTGTTGATTTTTTCCAAATGGTTTTCGGTGAGGAGTCAAGAAAAAGGTGCGGCCGAAGTGGTGGGAGCACCGGAGCAATTTTGGCCGGCTGTGGAAGCCATAATCTTTGGAGCCGGTCCTGAATGAAAGACACTCGCTAAAAATAAGTGTTATATTTATTTGGTGTCACGCGCAAAATTTCGAGCGAAATGAAGACGATAAACCCGAGTCCGTGGTGGTGTTCACGGGGAAACGATTTACTACAGCGGCAACCTTGAATTAAAGATCCAATACGATGTCAAAACATGACAACTCTCAAATATATATAAATTCAGTCTCAGGCTCTGAATCACCAACAGTCACCCTTTTCACTATCGGTCGTCTCCGGCACTTACTTTATTGAATAAGCCACACTACATATATTTGCCATTTTTTAGTGTTTGCCACTTCCGTTATTTTGAAATAAATATGTTTGTCCCTGGAAGAAATCCCGTGATTTTCATCAGTTTTGACAGATTTCCCGAAACATTGCAAATCTGTGGGATACAAAGTGTTTGTATTCGACTATCATCCTTTCGCAAGATAATGCCAGAAAATTCATACATTACATATTACACGCATATAATCGAACGTGAGCGCGCACGCGCATGCATCACGAATACTTATGTACGTCTCCATCATTTACGCGAGAAAATACATCACGGAAAGCAAGCACGAGAACAGACAAAACGAAAAAAAAGCGGAGAGCACGACCGAGGCAATAAAACGCCGCATATCGGACAGTCGTCACATTCAATGGCTTAACATCGATCGGCATGCAGCAAGGAAACAGGTCTGCCGAACATATATATCCAGCGGCAAGAAGGCGAGGACACACTGGTGTTGCGAGGAGTTCCCCCCCACCACCACGGCCGTACAAAATACACACGATCGTGCTCTCTCGCTGCTGTCCTCGGAACGCGAGCGCCACTCTCACTGGCCGTAACTGTTAGTCACCCTGGGGTGAGGGAGGGAGGGAGATCGCGCAACTTGAGAGCACAGCGCCGGAAAGAACACTCGTTTTCTTTCGCCGTATTTTCATTTTTTAAAGGCCGCCAGTTTCGCAATGTGGTCGTAGGTCGGGATCCCCTCACCAAGCAGCGACCGGAGAAGGGCAGAGCAGGCAATCTCCCTCCCTCCCTCCATCCTGCCAGCCCTTTCCCTCACTCTCCTCCGAATGTTATTCTCTCCCTCCCCCCGTCCCTTCCCCGCTCCAACCCGGGAGAGCGGCGGGGATTCGCCAGAGCGGGGGGGGAGAAAGGGGGAAGGGGGTAAGAGGTGGAAGGAGGAGGAAGGAAAGGCACCCCTCCCTCCACCGTCATTCAAGCCGCTCGCTGCCGCCCCACAGTGCACCGCTTACGATGGCCATGGCCGCGGACGGGGAAGAGTTCAACGCCTGTGAGAGACATCCCTCCCTCTCCGCGCCCCTTTGTCCAAACCACCCCACCCCAACGCCGGCAACTACGGCTCGCGCGAGCGTCACATCCACACACGGTCACGGGACGTCCGCGGGAACCCATGGTGGGTGGGAGGGGGACGGAGATAAGAAAAATACGAACTCTCTCTCTCTCTCACACACACAAAAATAAATTACGGGGTCGAAATAGCTCGCTTCCCAAGGCGTTCGTTCGGCCCCGCGTCCAACTCTAAATGGCAGGTCCGCATCTGCTATTCAGTAATTTTCGCCCAGACCATTGCACCCGAATGGCTTTGAATGATAATCGGACCGCGGCGAAGGACGGTTGCTGTGAGCACGCGGCGAGGATAAATCGATCGTATGTCAACCGAGGAGACTGCCGACAAAGGCAGTTTCCACTCCTCTGGTGGCTATATAGAAATACGACACATGCCAGCTCTGGACCCATACAGACATTAATTGCGCGTCTGATGAATTGCACCACGAAAGTTCATCGAATGGCGAGTGCAAAGGTAATGTAAGTGCCTATTATTTTGTTGAATACACTTCGACCAAAAATTAATTTTTCAATAGAAATATCAGAGTGAAAATACGCGACATGTGTACTGTACACAAGGATGTGCTCAAGGATTTGGAGAAATACATTCTTTAAAAGGTTATTTACGGTTTAGTGACGTCCCATTCGATTTCAACGTCGATCATTGTCAATCATGTGCCGACGCATACAGCGCACACAGATATGAAACACTGATATACTTAAATCGAGTGTTGGCATGCTCAGAAACGGTGCGCGCCGCGTGCTATAATAAGAGTTTTTAATAAGTTTGAAGGTCATTAGTGATGGAAAAAGTTGACGGCGACGCCTCGAAGAACTTAAGATCACTTGTTTTCTTAATTGAGAGCTGCGCTATAAAACATTGGCGCCTTGGACCACCTAATTATCCTTAATTTATGGCTTTTGGAGCTTATAATTTTTTCCCGTATTTTTCCTTTTCATATTTATTTTTTACAGGCCGTAATAACTGCTAAACACCAAATAACACAAATGCCGGAGATAAGCTTCTTCAGCCAACATTTCGGAGACTGAATAGTGAACAACCTAACAGGTCGTAGTTGGGTGAAGTCGTAAATTAACAATGCCATTTAATTTTATTAATGGTCGCATGTCAAATACAATGAAGTGTTTTTTTTAATATTTGGGATGTCATATTGGCATTCAAAACTATTTTAAAAAAGGAGTTTCGATAGCTTTCCTTGCAAAATTGTCATGCTAAAAAACTAAACACAGTATGCTTAACATAAAACCTGTCTGGGAAACACTAAACACATAAGACCTTAACATGAAAGGTATCAGGAGAATAACAGCGAGTGAATTACTAAAATATAAAATTATAGAGGTGGATTAAACTATCCAGACAAACGAACATAAAGGAATACCGATAACAACAACAAAAAGACCTTACATTTATCAAACGCTGACCTTGTTACCATCGGCCGATTCCTTTCACGAACATTTTATTAATAATTTAAAAACCTCATAGTCAAGGTCTGTGTGCTTTCACCCCTTGTACGTTAATGCAACTGATGCCCAGAGTACATATAAGTAATCAATGCACATACTACAGGAAATAATCCAAGGTTCACTCTCAAGGGAGAGGGCTATAGTAAACGAGTAGGTCTCATCATTTTTTTTTCTATAAGCTTAGGAGGTTTCCAGGATATCGGGGGATAGTGAGGAATATAAAGGATGCGTCAACGTAACTTCCTTTTTTATAAAGCAAAACCCCTTTAAAAAAGGAAGTTATGTTGCCGCACCCTGTAGCTGCACAGCGCATTGCAAGGAATGAGTACGCTAGGTTGGCAAAAATAGCGGTAATTTTTAAGACTAGAATTTCACCATTGCAACCATTACACATCTATGAAATGTTCGTCGAAATGAATTGAACGTAAACAATGCATAGTGGTGAGCGAATGGCACTGGTAAGTCATTTTAATGTAACTTTCTAAATGATTTCAGTCAAAACACACTTACTGCAAGTCAAAAAGAAAACAGCGCATTACAATATTTTCATCTGTTAATATCGATATATGCAATGTAGAAGGTTACCTAAGCGAATAGCAATAGCTCAATGAAAAATATGCGTTTACACTTATAGAATAAAACTAGTAGAATACGTATGCGTCTGCAAAATGCAACCAACCGCCAAGAATAATATCTAAGCATGAAATACTGTGAATCTTCCATAGGAATATCTCTACGTAGATCTTATTGCACGCCACGAGACATCGCTGCGGAAGCGATACTGAACTCAACGAAGCCCACTAAAGAGTTACATTTCAATAATTAATGACAACAAAAACGCAATCTTTTCTCGAGTAAAAAGGCAACTTTTTCTCTCTTAAATGTAAATTCCATTCCTTCTTTTTTGAACCGAAAAACCACAAACACCTATCCAGTCGCCGAAAATTGAACGATAATGTCTGTATCCCAAATAATTTTTATCGGCAAAAACAAAAATTACTGAACACTTTTTTTCGCCACATCGGCGAGCGTAGACGACCATGAAAGAGAAAGATATTTTTTTAGAAAAACCGATAGCGAAAAAAATGAAATGTCAAGATACAAGAGGATGGTCGGGGGGGGATCTTGCAGATAACGAGGGAGAGACCGCTGGATGAAGCGAACTGACAAATGGGAGATTTACGACTAAAAAAATTTAATAAAACAGTCCTCGGAATGCGCAAACAACAGGCGACACTGATTAAATGTGCTTTTCCAGTGAGTTAGCGAGGGAGCGCCACAGAATGTGGAGAAGCCGCGGATTATCAAAAACGGCCCGCGTGATTCCATTCGGGTAATCGATTGGCGCGCGTTAATGTGATCTGCGATTACGGCAACATCTCGAACCTTCGGTACAAGACCTCCGTCGTCAGCAGCACACACAGCTACTCAGTCGGAGGCGCGGTGGCGGTCCGCCGAGAGAGAGTTTTAAATTCACTTTCACCGCTCTCGCCGTCGAACACCGACTCCCGCTCGTCCGCATGCCAAGCCACGATACAACTTATCGGCGGCAAACTGTCGTAAAGCAACCAATAACAAATACAGATTTTAAGCGATGTTCCTATTAAGAAACTCTGCGAGTTTTCCTGGAGAGTATTAATTGACAGACCAAATCCCCGAAAAATGATAGCACTGATTTAAATGGCATTATTATTCATGTAATGATTTTTTAACTTAGTCTTATCCACAGAACTAAAAACACCGAAGGCTGGTTTGATGCGATGAGGGTAGAGTTTATCCAATACTAAACGATACGGCTTTCGAATCTCACATATCAACAGGATAATAATTTCCTTCCTCTGCGCAACCTTTGGTTTTCCACCAAGACTGATGTTGCTCAAAGACTTCACCAGGAATCGATCCACGGCCTTCCGATCAATATCACAGCTCTCCATCCACTGGACCATCCATCACACCTCTTTAATTTTTGAAGGTACGATTATGTTCGCGTTGGAAGTAAGATTCATAATACTTCAAATAATGGAAGAGTCAGCAGGTGTGTGCATATCCGGAAAAGGATTCAGTGCTTCCAACTGAGACAGTGCTGCTGGGTCACGTCTGTGTTAGGGGGTGAACATACGAGAGAAGCAAATGGTCACACGGCCCGATAAAGTTGGCTGGTGTTCTCCGGCTGTTGGCAGGTACTTCGGCCGATCCCTTGCCCTTGCTTCCCCGTATACTCCTTACAAGCATCCGTTCCCATACGCTTTACACCCCCCCCCCTCGAGTTGCCCTAATATTTGAATGTGCCCATAGCATAAGCTTTCAACTGCTACGCGACTTGGGACTTCCAAGCAGTTTCAGGATCTTCACCACTGACTTCGGGAGAAGTCACGTTGCCGTCCCCATCCCTCCCTCACCAATCCGTCACGATAAACTTGCGTTAACGTGAGAACGAGGAACGAGACGTGTAACTTGGTATCCGTGATTGCACCGCGGAACGTCAGGAGCTCACGCGAAAAGACAACTCCGCATAGAAAAGGAGTCGTACGTGAGTGTGCAGGAGGCAATGCGAAATGCATCGCACTGCCTTCACATTACACTTAAGGCTAGATTTTACAATGTTTCGTTAAGCTGAAAGATAACTTTAACCTCACGTTTAGGTCAAAACTCAGTTTTATGGATGCTAGTTAAGTTCAAAACCGACAGTTAAAACAGCTCAAAACTGACAGACGATGTTACTACGGTTACAATGCTCACCTTAACTAATGAGAAATCTGGTTTGTTTAAAAATTTGATTTTCCGGTAATCTCCAAGTTAAGTTGACGTTCCTTTAAAGTAAGAATTGGATTCAATGATGCAATATAAAATCTGGCCTAAACCTATCATGTATTTGCCCGAAATATTATTATATGCTCAGCAGATGCTTAATGGGACCCTCAATTATGTAGAACCAAAAGATAGTTAGTGTATATAATAACACGAAAACTGCATTATTCAAACTTAAAATTCATAATCCCCAGTGGCTTGATCTCGAGTATTCACTAATGGCGATATAGGAGACGTCTTCTGTAATATATCAGACTATAAACTAAATTGAATTGAAAAAGGAATGTATAGAACATTCATTGAATATTACATATTATCTAGAATACAAATTAGCTATTTACAGTACATATCCTATATTATTATTATATAGTTTGGGGCAGTTTTTTCTCTGATTTTGCCGCCCGGTTACCTTACATACCCCGGCTCGATTTTTTCAATCTATTTTTTGACATTTTGTGTTAGGCCCGGTAATAATGCAAATATAAGGACAAAGGACAAGGACATTAAAAACGAATCGAACTAGTACCAGATAATATGTTGGACAATTAATAGAACCCCGAAGAAAAAAGGAAAATAGAAAACTAAACTTAAAATTAATAAAGTAATGATTAAAATTTATTATTTTCTAAATTTTAGCTCTTCGGAAGCGAGGTAAGGAGGGACAATGACAAAGGAGGAAGAAGGATTGAGCTTTCGGAGGTGATTTTATTATAAAAAACGATAAAATTTTAACGAAAGAGAATGCCTTAATAATACAACATCATTGATAAGAATACGCGAAATTGGAGAGTACTGGATGATCCATGTACAACAGTCACATGAATTCCGACTACGCAAACAAATTTAAGAGTTAAAGCTAAAAATGAAACAGTTCACGGCTAGATCAAACAATGAATGGCTGAAAAATCATTTAAGAGGGAGCATGCGGAGAGTCTCATGCATGACGCGAACACGGATTTGAAACGAAACCACAGGTTTAGGTGGCATAAAATAAATGCCCTTCCACGCAGCAATCCACTTCAGTCAACTGTCAACATGGTCGGCAGATTGCCAACATATGACCACCGCTACCGCTGTCCACGTAAGATATCGACCAGGGAAAAAATAAATGACACGGTAATTTACTAGTATTCCGATATACGTGTATACTTATCGTCTGTTACGCTCCATACATTCGATTACGGTTGCCACGGCGATGACATATCTTACTTTTATACGGTAATGGACGATGATGTCTGGAAGGGGACCATCCCATTGGTGCGAGTCGCTCCGCTAAGGACTTCGCTTTCCAGTGTCGCCGGGGACTGAGTCTTCGGTCCGCGCGCGGTGCTTTGTCTGACAGGAAAGGGTGCGGAGGGTGGGAGAGGAGCAGCCTGGAAGGCGTTTCGGGAGGTGGGGAGCGAATCAAGGACGCCGAGAGCGGACAGCAGCACACAACCGGCTGGCTGGTTGGCCGGGCCAGCGGAGGAAGGAGCGGGTAAGGCAGGGAAAGAGCGGGGGGGGGGGAGGAGAGGGGTGAACAGGGCACGTCCAAGAGGCAACCTACTACGGTTCCCAAAGGGGAGGGGAGATTATTATCCGCGTGGGCATGGGAATACTTTCATGATGACGCTGTAGGTTAAAACGACTTTCATTCCTCATTTTTTTTCTAGCTATCCACAGCAGGCCTTCCACATATTAATGATGTCAATAACGCGGTAATTACCATACGCCAATTGCATAACTCAACTCGCTTGCGAAGTTGTCGGGCACCGAAATATTTGCGGTCGAGAGCAATGGAATGTTCTGACAAGTAATCGAGATGGAATTTAAGACGGGTGCTTTCCCCTGCAACTGGAAAGAATTTTTTTTTTAATTAAACTACTAATGAATAATGGAAAACGAAGACTCTTGAAGATAAAACAGCTTCTACTAAAACGAAATCTCAAATGTACTACTAATCAAACATTTAATTTGTGAACTTTTCTAGAAGAACTTGGGTTACTTACTTCCTTAAATTAAAATAGGGTTCTCGAAAAATAAGACGATAAGGTAAGAGGGTAATGTTCTTCGGGGTTTTCCTGGACTTAACTGATAGCCATGAGTTAAACGTGGATCAAATGGTTGTAGCTATATGCATATATAAATTAAGTTGTCAGCGTGATAGAGGAAGGACCGTGGGAATTAGGCCAGGGTGAAGATTAAAATTTTTTTAAATTCATTTTTGACAAATATTTCTACACATTTTCAAAAAAATGTCATTTTAAGACGGTCAAATCAAACATTCAACAAAAAGGAGAGAAACAGAGAGAGGAAATAAAGGATGAAGAAGAGAGAAATTTTAAAATTACATCACTCCCGCGTTAACAATAGACCAGAAATGTGAACCAGAACATATTGCGCACAAGGAGTACAGAATTAGGCCAAAGGATATTATAAGGAACTTTTCCGACTATACGTTTCGAGGAAAAATGTTTTTTTTGTGCAATTTTGAACCTCACCAACGATAATTAAACAGGGCTGACAATAACCTGCGACGGAACGGAAAGTCATGAATCCTGGCACTAAGGGACTCGGCCCACTGGGCCGGATGGGGGTCGTTCATGGCGGGGGAGGCGACGTTTCCACCGTCGTCATCCAACGTTATCTGGGGCAGTTAAGGCATCACTGGAAAAGAGGACTGAGCCGAAACTTCAATGATGTGGTCATTGAATGTTTAGACGATTTTAACGAGAGAGAAGTAAGAAAGCATTTAGAGAGAAATGGAGAAAGGAAGTAGAATTATGTCGGCTTAATGTCAGGTAAGATGGCGAGAAGGTGGGAATCACTGGATTGATAGTTACGGAGTAATTTATAGGCACAGGGGGGGAGAGAAACGTGAAGTGGCCATGGCACTTAGTAGGGCACTGGGGGTTGTAGAAGAGTAGCGACTACAGAGCAGGTGAGCGAGAAAAATGAATTGGTAGAGATAAAAAACCACTCGATCATTCCAGTGGTGATCCAGGTGCACATGTCGATGATTAGTCCCCTGGAGGAAGGAGTAGATAGTTTATAGGATCAATTAGAAGAAATAATTGGGAATGTGTTTGAAAGGAAACGCTCAATATTTATTTCGTATTGTAACGTCTTTAGTGGTAGGCGTTCACACACCATCACAGGCGAAGGTACAAATGAAACATGTCCGGATAAACCAGTGGGTTAGGTTATATCGTGGTCAGAAAGTTTTAGTAACAGCGTCACCAACTCGCACAGCTTCCCTGGTGAGAACACAGATTCGCACTCCAATTTAGGTATTACGGAATGTGATACTTACAATTCGAAGGTATTAGGGTGGGCAAGAGTGTGCGAACGTGAAATGTTGAACTGAAGCCCGAGTATTACGGGAAGGAATACCAATACAAAGGCGATAAAATTTGAGAGAATAAGGGAATAGAAACTATTAAGGAATGGTCGGCCGTATACTAATGGATCACATAAGAACGTAAACGCGGAAATGGGAAAAAACTGTAAAAAGATCTAAAAAATAAACTTATGCGATGAAACAAATAAGGGTCAATGAATCAAGTGGTCAGTGGGAAGAAATGGAAAATTTTCAGTGATGGGGAAAAGTCGGCGCTCTATAACTACGAAGGAGACCTGTAAAATTCCAGCAAGTGAAATAATAAAACGACCTCATAATATAAGAAAGTTATTAGTGGAACCGAATGATATCCCAGGAAAGATAGGTAAAACTTTATGGCAAAGATTTTACAGAAGCAGGAATAGACATAGAAAGGGAATGTGACGTAGGTAATAATGGACCAAGCAATATAAGATAGGGAGATATGGTATAGAAATGGGAAATGGTGAAAACATGGCAATAATAACATATATTTAACAAAATCCCCGATGAATACCGAATATTGTAAGGGAAAGTGAAAGGAGTTTGGCCAGAAGACTTCATTTGATCTCATCTTCAATAGAAAATTAAAGCGGTGGTATGCGAGGACTATTGGACTAAGCATTTAATTTCACAACTTAAGAGGACAGAACTGACAAAGAGAAATCTGAGCAAAAACAATTATTACGGCGACGATCAGTTTTGCATTACAAAAGTAAAGAATTGATGATAGATAATCAACTAAAGAAATGGTAATAAAGATTTCAACATTGCGTCGAGCTAGCACTGTATGGATTTGAAGCATGGCCTTCAAAGGGTAAATTTGAGGAGGCTTTTATTTATTTATTCAGTATTAGTCCGAAAACAGCACAATTTGGCCTTTACATCAAACTGTTAACTACGATCACAATGGTCACATTTACAAACACCCAAGCCCTAGATGGAGGGAATCACCCTGGCGGGATTCGAACCCGCGACCCTTGGAATGGCAGACGAGGACGTTACCCCCGCCGCCACCGGGGTCGGAGGTTTGACATATGGGAGTGGAGAATATGGAGAGAATAAGTTGAACAGAGGAAGAGAAAACAATGAAGTTATAAATATGTTAGCCATGAGAGGACGTTGCTAGAGGAAATCCGAAGGAGGTAGAAAAAGTGGAAAAAAAGGAAATACTGAAAGGTAAGGGGATGTTAACGCCCGTGACAGCAGGCAGAACGTTGGGAAAGCGGGGAAGTGGAAGGAATATACTCTTCAGATGGGAGGAAGGCTACGTGTAGGGTGTACGACGAACTGAAGAAGAAACTAAAAAGGAACACCAGGGGGAAAATCTCCCCAAACCGTAACACAATATTTGTAAAATCCTAGTTTTAACAAGCAGATCACTGGTGATATTGTACTAAATCTTGTACGATTTGCATTTGTGGGAAAAAATGTCTTGAGAGTGGGTACACACACGCAGTGAATGCTTAAAGACGTAATTGAATTTTTCGCCACCCAATGCCATCAATTCCTCCCCTCTGATCACGAATCACTCATTGCCGAACCTCATACCTCCCACGGTGGGAATCGCAAATACGAAGAGATACATTCCTCAACACGAATAACGAAAAGCAGCCTATTAGCTTAAAACGTAATTAATAATCAATTGGCAGTTTAATTGATATTATAACTCCAATCTTGTAATTTCATTAATCTCACAGGCACCTTCAACAGGGTCAAGAGGATACAAAAGGGTCGCGATCCAATAGCTTCTTAAATCTGCGTCCACACTTAAAACGGGATAACTTCAACGATTGTGTTTCCTTCCCGAGGAAAATACGACAATGTGGCAGAAAAGTAATTTGTCCTCCACGTGCGGGCAATCACAATTAGGCATTCGGGGGTGGGAGATTTCGACGTGGCTGCTGAGAGAAACCACTTGATTTTGAAACGGGCTTCCTCCTTGCTCCTTCTCCCGAACACCTTGTCCGAAACAGTATACCACCCGATGAGCAAAAGTGAACGCCTTTTTGAAAGAGCTGTAGAATATCGACAGAAACGGGAAATTCGAGCAGCCTTGTTCGCGCAGGTATAGGCAAGGAAACATAAGGTTTATTTTGAGTGAAGAATGAACTCTCAAACACTTCAGTAATCACTACAGTACCAGCTAAAAGGAACACTTGATACATAAGTTATATAAAGGACGAGCTTCACCGCCCTACGGGTTGACCCGTAAATCTGTGAAAATATTTAGTTTGTTTAACTGTGAAATAATAATTTGTTTTATTTCATTACTGAATATGAATGCTGATAAAAACGGACTAAAACCACTTTTACGATTTTGAATTCATAATAACATAATTTTTTTGTTTCCCAATCCTAAATATTAACTTTTCCGGGCAACCATATAAGATGGGGGTTCCAAAATTGAAACTTAAAACAGTTTCTTGCTATCTAAGAAATATTATTTTTTTATAATACAAAGTAGCCTGAGAGCCACCGCCAGGGTTCGTAGCATGGTGTGATAAAGCACCAAACTGCTTTGGACACAAAATATCCCCCCCCCCTGGAATGCACGGGAATGTATTATACGCTTATCATCAACACAATTTGCATGTTAATTTCTTTCGATGAAGTCTTCGGACATGCGAAAATGAATACGAGTTATATACCTTAATGAGAAAAGGCAATTAATCTCTACGTTACATGAGTAAATTTAATTACGATGGCATTATGACGTCCCTCATTGCAAAGAAAATTATCACCTGTGCGGGGCAATACTTGGCGAAAATAATATTCATTTATCCATTAAACTATAGTCTTGGAACATTTCTTCCCCACTTAAGCTCGACTGAGGTCTTGGTGCATTAGGAATAAATGAGAAAAAGAAGAACAGCAGAGAGGCAGGCGGACTCTTCAATTCCACTAATGCTGTTTTTATTCAATTTTATTATTAAAAAATAGTTGCACTTTTCCTAGTGACATGAAATTTCGCCATGAATTGCAAGCATTTAAGAAACTACATTACAAGACTATTTCGAAAGCAATTGCAAACTACACAGAGCGATGAGACTTGCGATGCAAAGGGAGCGTACCTTCTCCGTGACGTCATGCGGCGAACTTCTACAGCTTCGGCTAATCCCGATCGTTTCCGCCGCGATTTCCCGCCAGTGAATCGTCTCAACATGTGTATAAAATACTTCGCTATGCAACCAAATTTAAGAACACAATATTACATAGTACATGTATCACATATATACATTTAAAAACCATTAAATTTGAGAAGAAACCTCTGAAAGAAACTAGTCTATTACGTACTGCCAATACTAGTAAAACCGCACCAACTTAAAAGTTTCTGATGGAGAATGCATAAAAGCCACACCACTGAAAAACCACACGAATATACCGCAAACACATTAAGGATATGATTGAAATAATCAAAACCGGGGATGATGCCACATAGGTAAACCATACAATTAAATAATTGTATTACGTGTTTCTTGAGCCATCAGTACCCGTATTGATTCTTATTTAAGGCACTCAAATTCTTAAAAAGTCACATCACAAAGTATTGTGCATTAGGTACTCCTCGCAAGTAGGGAACAATCAAGTCTATTGTAATACAAAGCAATACTTGGAACCAAATGGAGAACTGAATTTGCTAAACTTAGCATTATCACCGAGGTCACTTTGCTCACGTGATTAAACCAAAGGCTATGATATCAGAGAATTATGACATTTTTTCACACCATTTACCTCTCTCAGTCCCTATTGTAACTCTAAGGACTTTATTGATTTCTTTATATACTGCATCATTGCCAATTTAAACACTTCGCGGAATAATGAGAATCCATTGTAAAAATAGATACATAAAGGTCTTTATTTGGGCGAAATTGAGACCTTAAGGTCAATTCTTCCATTTAACCCATAAATAAGACGAGTGCATCCTTAATACAATTAAAATATAATTAATAACATAAGTCGCATTGAAGTTTATTCCGTGTGTGGATTAACAAAATTTTATTTTAACGTTTTTCATAACGAGTATATTCGATGACGAAAATGTTCGTGATGATTCCGCGATATTCCAGGTCAAATTTTCTATATCAGTGAACTTTCCCTATATGCTTAAGGTCACTATAATTAACACTATGAAGAAGAAGATAAACAATAATCAAATCAGGAGAAACTTGAGACCACAGATATGTAGATTGGGGAGCCGCCGTGCAGTCAGTTGCCTATACCTTCCAACGGTCAAAAGGCCGTTGAAAAAGGAAAAGTAAATTAAATATTAGCTTCAGGGTTATGTCTTCCAGATTGACCTTCTGAATATCGTAGCCCTCAATGTTGAGCTTTCTGCGGTCTTAGATATCATTTTAACCCACAAAGCTTACAATCTTCGGCATCCTATTCGCACTGTTCTTAGGATAAGTACGAGTATGCCCAGATTCAAGCGATTCCATCATTTCAATGATCGCCAATCACAAGAGCATGGTATTAAATTCAAGATACCTGTAAAACCTCTATGGACTCCATGCATTCATAAAATCACATTCACACCAGAGCTAAGATTAACATTTTAAGTGTACAGGCCGTAAAAATGTTAAAATTTAAGCCCAATTATAAACACATATCCTATAATATCGCTCGACGATGAAAAAGAATGTGCGACTAGCATACCTGTAGATTAACCTCTAAAAGAGGCTAATATCAAAAGAGCTCTATTATGGTGAATATTATTTTTTACTGCATGAGCAAAAATATGTTTCCCTTAATTTTAATATCTGAAAAAGGAATACTTGGATATCGGGTCCTGAGGTATGATCAGGATCAGCCCTCAGATCCCTTGGCTGTTCTAGTTAGAAACAGCAGGACTGGCAATGAATCCAAGGCCCTGAACTTAAAAAGGTTGTTTTGATGTGTAAGAAAATATTCTTTTATCGTGGATTGCAATTCCACTCCTACGAACAAAAACAATCTTGCCAATCCAGATGTTCCAGTATTTGTTATTTCAGTAGCAAGGTCTCCTACAATTCTCGCGAAAAAACTTACACGACCATGATTTTCAAAGATTTCTATTCCCATGCTTTTCAAAGATTTCTACTCCCATGCTTTTTCTACGTGATGGTAATCAAGGCGAGGGGTTGCATATTACATTACTATACAAAGCGAATATATTTAACTGATTGCCTCCATGGTAAAGCAATAATATAAATGGTGAGACAATAAAAAGGTTATGAAGTCGCAACAACTGTGAAGGGAAAATAGCATGCAAAATTTTCGCTGGCGCAGTTAATATGATTATGGGGCGTTAAAATATACGCTCGGAAAACAGGGAGAAAATACTTATTATCTAAGAAATATCTCGTTTTTTCCAGGATAGAAGTTACCCAGTAATGCTATTACATACTCATAAAACGTACTTGATGGGATTGGTCATTTTAACACGCAGGCAACATTCATTACTATAACAGCTTCAGTAAAGTGGATCAACCAAAATTGATGTTTCTTCATGCAGCTGTGATTTCCTCATCTAAAGCAAACTCGTGGGCGTAATGGCAAACGTTGGCAATTATCCATCTAGCCTTCAATCCCACCTAGCGCGGTCAGGTGATAATGAAGGCCACTTAACCGCAGCTGATTTTTCACCAACTCTCGAGTGTAGCTGGGTATTGGAGGCTAACGGATTTACATTTTTGCTATTTGAGTATAAATACCATGGGACTAAATCATTGGAAAGTTACCCAAACCCTATGAGTAAAAAAATAATAGGATTACTTCAAATATTAAAAAAAACTAAGAATTCACTAATTGCACGGCCGAGGCTTTGGCTAACGATAGTCTGATGCCCACATTCCTCGTGTAAAGGAACGAAGAACGATTACGCTGTCCGCGAGTATAAGCAAGCACGCGATTCTCGGTGAATCTGGCAACGCCGCTAGTTTCGCACTTCCACATTCGTAGTCCTATGTCGTGCGCCCCTCGGGGGTGCGATGAGCCAAGTCGCCTGTCTCCTACTGTGGACACACCATGAAAGAAATTAGTTTCCCGGATGCTATCGGACAACATTCGAGCAATACACGGATCTCCGGAAGCTCTCCCGCCACAAGACTTCCCCCTTCATAGAATTCGTTTCCGTGCGGACGCAACGCGCGCCCGTCCACGCACCAATCAACTCTCGGGCGATTCCCCGCACCATTCCACCACCCACCTTGTCAACTCGTCCCCGTAGAAGGAGAGGAAGTCCGAGGCTGCTGCGGCCACGAGGCTCACCATGGCGGACAGCAAACGGGCAAAAAGCCGCCTTCTCTCAAAAGCACGCAACTCCTGACGGGGATGTCTTCCCTCCCTATTCTCTCTCTTCCACGCCCGAAAGCCTTCTTCCCCTCAAACACGAGGGACCGACATCACCTCCGTCGACATAAAATCATCATCAAAGCCGGGACGACGACGGAGAAGATACTTCAGAACCCGTCAGAGATAATATATAATTTGGCATATATATATATATTTTTTTTTATTCAAATAGATCGATATAAAACACTGCACACACTCGATCACACTAGAAAAACACACACAGCACCCAAACAAGCACCGGGAGAACAAAACCCCCGCAGTGATGGCACGCACTGGACATGTAAAGACTGGAGCAATGCACAACCATTCCCATTCCAACGGCACTGCCGCTCGGCGCTGACTCTTGGCCTGTTATGAGCGGATAACCGCGGGACGACGGCCATGGGGTGCAAACCGCGAACGGCGGTGTCTCTCAGGAGCGAGATGGCCCCACCGCCGGCCGGAGGGAAAAACCAAGATGGTGGTCGACTCCCGAGGAGGATGCCCTCCTAACTTCCAAAATGGAGAAGGGGGGAACGTACGAACGAAAGGGGTGGTCGACGGGGGGGTGGTACAGTCGGCTGGCCCAGTGGGAGGGTAAGAGGGGATGGTCTCGTGCGAGGGGAACGCGGATACCGGACAAAAAACCGACACTTGCCGGCCCTGGGAAACTCTCGCTGCCCTCTCTCGCCACCCCACTACGACGAATACGTATAAAAGATAGTCCTTTAAGTAAAAATGAAGGTGATTCTCCCCACAGGCCCCCCTCCCTCTCTCATTCCACTCCTACTCCTAAGTCCGCAGTGCTGCTCCGTTCGGCGGGGACCCGAAACAGCAAACTGACTGCCTATCCCTACCTCTGCCGCTCGGCAGGGGTGGTGGGAAGGAAGAAATGGAGGGAGGGAAAGGAGCAAGGGTGAGGGCGACGGAAGGGCGAAAGGAGAGAGGGGCGAGGAAGGAGCTCTGAGAGGGAAGGAGGAGGAGGCAGCTCGGAATATAATGTCCTCGCAGCGCGGAGAGAAGGCAAGGGGATCGTTACTCCGCGCGCCGAGTCGCCGGCGATGCAGTTCTTCGCAAGCGGATCGATCTCAGGCAAGCAGCCACAGCAGCCGTCTCCCCTCCTGACAACACGAGGCAGTAGCCGTGGAAGAAGACGACGCAGGATAGGGAGAGAGGAAGAGCAAACGCGGCGTGGAGAGAAGAGGACCCCGAAGACCCTCTTGAACTTCGGGTGCCACGCGACCGGTGATCGGCTGCGGGCACGGGCAGTATGTAACACGACACGCACACCGGCGGGAGAGACGACGACGAACGTCGGAAGCGACGGGGGGGAGGCACGCAATCGACTGGGAGGGGTAGAGAGAAATTTGGGGGGGGGGTTAGAGGGGTGAATCAGGGTGAGGCGTTGTTTTGGCTCGCCCTCCGTCGCCTTGGCCTCGGGGACTACTCCTCCGTCTTGGAGGAGAAGAAAGTCCCCTCACACTCACTCTCTCTCCTCCGGCAGAGAGAGACTTTGTTTACGTGCGTCACCGAATGGCGCGCTCGTGAGCCAGACCTCGGCGGCCGGCTCCCGCTTCTACACCCGAAATCACCGGAGCAAAGCCCAACGGACTCATTCACGGTGATCCCCAATGCTGCTGACGGCGCCTCAAGACATTCCGACGCGGTTCGCGACGGGTAGAAGCTTTCTTTCTTTTCCTATTTCAATGAATGAGTTGACTGGCAGTGCGTCAGCAGTCGGGAGGAGGATCGGAATTCTCTACATTCGCGTGCTCAGCAGCACGCAGATCTATGGGGAATAATAGTTTCGGGGGACGTCAGTCACAGCGCGCGGGGAGAGACAGTGGCACCACTAACAGACACTCTCCCCTCGCGGCCAGAGGACTCACTGGCACGAAGGCGTCCCGACTCCCCCGTGTCGACCCTCCCCCATTCTTTCTCATCCTCTCTCCTATTCCACTATACACAATCACCCCTACCCCTCCTCATACGTCCTCCCTTAACCCCCTCCGCTGTCCTAGCCAGCTGTGAGGAGGCAGTAGGGAGGGGGAGGCCGATGCGCCAGCCAATGAGCGCGCGGTCCGGAGATCACCAAGCCCATCAACACACAGGAAATGGAGGGAGGGTTTGGGAGGGTGAACTCTACTCCCCACCCGCCCATGTAATACACGTGCACGGCGGATGTGTGTATGTATGTGTGTGTGTATATATATATATAAAATATATATATATATATATATATTTTATATATATATATATATATATATATATATATATATATATATATATATATATATATATATATATATATATATATATATATATATATATAATATATATATATATATATATATATATATATATATATATATATATAATATATATATATATTATTTTTATATATACAAAAATATCTATTTATATATATGTATGTACATTCCACATATATGCTACAGGCACATATTTATCTCTAAAATATATGAGAGAGGGAAGAATGCCAAGAAGGGATAAGGGGACGGAAGAATCGACACTACACGTTCTTACGCCTGACTACCCCTTCCCACGGGCAAAGAGGGAAGAGAATGAAAGAGACAGTTCGGTGAGGAAGGGAATAAAGGGGCCACGGGGGGAAATGGAGTACGCACAGTAGGGGGGGGGAGTACCCACCGGTCGCCCTTCCGGCCGTGAGAATGATTGCGGGGGCGGCTGAGGATTTTCGCGTAGAATAGAGCCGAAAGCCATGGACAACCGACTGGCATAGTGTAGGAGTAACCATTTCTTTCGACGAAATTTCACCGACGACATGGTCTTTCAAGAAATAGGAGACTCCTCGAAAGAATGATTTTCCTTTCGCAACTAGACAACTGCCGTTGAAGGGGTTCCGCGATTAAAGGTAGCAAGCACGTTCAAAACGACGACAATTGATATATTTACGCTATCAAGAAAACAAATTTCAGCGTAAAATACAGTTAAGATTTCTGGAGCTATTCATAAACTCCTGGCAAGGATAACTAAAAAGTCTACATAAGACTCTCTATTTCACCTTTGCACGTTGAATTTTAATCAACTTACACTTCTTCATTGCTGCACACTGGATAAATGAAAAGATGGGACGGATAGAGTGAGAGCGGCAATTGCTACAGCACTAGAGCTCTTCGATATCTTTCCACGATATGGAGGAATTTACCACACCGAAAATAAAATTATAACCATTTCTCAGGAAAGAATATGCAGAAATACAACAACCAATTACAAGTTGAGCGAAAAACCTTAAGTTGAGAGTCGACTTCCGGCGACAAAGAAAGTATCGTTAAGTCATCGCACTAATCCAAACTCGATGGATTTATGCGGAATATTAAGTCATGGCATTATTCCTGAATGAATTTCTCCCTTCTTCAGCGCCTCACTTCAGGACTCAACAGACCACATTCGTCTTGTCCTTGAACATGAACGCGTAGCTATATTTTGCAACACCGACCGGAACCCAGGTTTTTAAATTACGTAATTTGAAATTCCGGCGGCCTACTGACGCTGAACAGACTACTTCCATTCGCGCAGATGTGCCGAACTCGGGAAGGACCCGTGGAGGGTGGGATCGACCATCAAACCTCCTCTCCCCTCCCGCGGGTCTTTTCGGATCAAGGAATTTGGGTTCTAAAAACCAGCCATTGTGATGCTAACCTGAGGGTTAAAATAACAATATCTGAGGCTGTTTAAACTATAAATGATAACAGTTCCTGAAGAAGACTGCAGAAGAACCGTTGAAAACATAATCCAGGCAGGTGCATAAACAAATAATCTCACCGATCAGTTAGAATCTATATATGTCTCACTCCTGACTGAACTTCAACTTCGAGAAAAAATAATTTTAGTCTATCCTCATTAGATATTGAGAAACCCACGATTACGATCACATATACAAGATGTTTTTCTAAAATACATTTTTCCGTCAACTCCTGCTCAGAGCCCGTTTTCCCTGACCCGATTTCCGCTCGCGACTGCTGCTCTATGTTAGACTGACGGTGTCAGCCACTCATTTATCAATCTTTTCTTTATCAACGGCGAACCATGATCACATGGGGCTTTCGTGAATTGAAGGTGATGGTAATCGTAAAAAACACTTCGTGGACCAGAAAAACTTCAATGTGTGTGCCTCCGGCATAGGAGGCATAGAGATCCCACTTGTAAAACTATTTTCAGGAAGAAGAGAAAAAAACCCCCCAAGGCCATATGTACAAGAGTGAAAAGGTCTGCGGTGGCTTCATCATATTAAATTATCGCCCTTGAAGCCACCCACTCGATTTCCGCTATTACCATCCGCACTAAACCTCTCACTCGTGCGCGATGCGTCATCAAACTCAGACCGAGGGCTCGCCACCGGAGAAGGATTATGTTACTCAGCAAACCACAGCCGGTAACTTTTGTTCTCTTTTAGGGCAGGCTCACACGCCTTCATTGTTGTTATAACTCAAGGCCAGACGCACAAGCCGTTGCTTAAAAAAAAAAGTTAAATCTGTCTCTTCGGGAGAAGAACGTGTCTTCGCTGTGGAAAAATGTACACGGGATACTGACGAGCACATACGGCGTGACCTAGGAGCTTTCAGCAATTACTTTCCGGAAATATACGCAATACCCGAGCGAGAATAAACCTGGGATCCTTGCCCACGAGTCTGTGGCAGGGTTTTAACACCCGAGTCTGAACCGGTTTTGAAACCAGTTGAAACGTCTCCCACACGTAGCATGAATATATTATTAAATTAAAAGAAAATAATTAATTCGGAGGTTTTTGTGAATGAGAAGGGCAAGATGTTCAGGGCTATCTAGAAATTTTAGAGAGCAGAATTCGGGATACCTAGTTAAATATAAACACATGGTTACACCATAATCAAAGCTTCAATCTCAGAAAACCCGACGTCGGTCTCAAAACAAAAATATTGGGTGGGGGAAAAATGATTTTATGCCGAAAATAACAACTGCTTTAATCTTATTATACATTGCTTTGATTAAGTAACGTACGAAGATACTTCGAGAGAACCAGCGGTATGGCCAACTAGTGGCAGAGCTTTCGGTTTCCGATCTGGTGGGTCGCGAGTTCTAGTTACGATGCTTCAGAGCTTTTTATCAATACTCAAGGTGTAAGATTGAGCATCAGAACTTTGATAAAAACGCAGGGAGTGCAGGGAAATCAAATACCCACCTATCGTAAATATCACTTTCCATTCATTTAATATTAGAGCATTAGCATGCAAATGCAAGTTAATATTAGAGCATTAACCTGCAATTATCAAAAATAACCTATGACTAACTACAAATATTAAAAAAACAATTCTTAGTCAATAATAATGAGCCGATAAACATCAATTAACGATATTATTCTTTGTTTGATACTCGGGAGCCAGTACCGGGTCATATTTCGTCCTGGAACAGCAGTGTCCGAGGGAACCAGCGAAAAATATTTAAATTCAATCAAAATTTAATTTCGCGATCAGAGGATGACACAATGCATTGACCATCGTTTCGGAAAAAAATCAAAGAAAAATCTTCGATTATCAATAATCAATCCCTGGAATATAGAGAAGAGGTTCTCCAGTGGGTAGAGCGCTGGGCTACTCACCTGAACGGAGGGAACGGGTTCGATTCCGGGTGACGCATCTGGGCACCCTCAGCTTCAGCCAGACTGCGTGATTTTTCAGGTACCAGACCTTCCAGTGAAACCAAAGGCGGCACACAGAAAGGAACTGGACCCACGCACTACACTCGTGTGTGGATTTCAAACGCCGTTGGGCTAAATACTAGGCAAACTCTATCCTCGTCTATCAAACCGACTTTTGGGTTGATTACTGTGTTCATTTTATTCCTTTCACAGGATATCACACGAAGTACAGTAGTGTAGAAGCCTGTACAATAATATCCTTTGTTTCCTACAAAGTTTTTAACCGAATCGAACCTGTACCAAAAAATAGCCGCGAAGCGCTCGGACCTGGTTAATTTGTATCCTTGAGAGCCGACACCGACGGTCGTCCCAAGGGTGGCTCCATGGTTACTTAAGCGCCCGAAGAAAACAGCCTCCGTCGCCTTCACTTCTCGAGATGTGGGGTTCCTTTGATGGGAAAGGCAGTCACACTGCAAATAGGGCAGGTTGTGGATGGTCCACAACTTATGCTACGTATCATATGAACTTCCTCTTGGTTTCCCAAACATATTTTCCTTCAGTTCTTCAAACTTTCTACGTGTATCCACGCCGTCCCTTCAAACTTCTTCCACTCTAATATCATCTCGCTACCCCATTCCCACCCCCACTTTTTTCTCCATTCTCAATACTTGACTATTAAAATTCTTCTCTTTATCCGTAATATTTAAATCGCCGTTAGAATTCCTCTTCTGTAGAACTTATTTTTCCTCGTTCTCATCCGAAAAAATCTCTAAATCCTCCAATCTACAAGTACATTCATTCCCTTGTCCCTAAGCCCATGAATCGAATCTATATAGCGTCACGCTTCGTATTAAAACCTACAGCCTAAACCGTGTGACTACGGCAGTAAATTCTCTTCACTTTAATGTTCTCCTGAGCAATTCATTACTTTTATTTTCTTGAGGTTAACACTCACCCTAGACTTCTCACAATGCTCACGTTAAGCACACAAAAATAACTAAAATCCCTTGACTGCCTTACGATTTCACGACCATCTGCAAACCAAACAATTACATAACCCCACCGCCCACTTCCATCAGAACTAAAGAACCCTTCCCACAACACGGCCGTTCTCAAACAATATCCTTAGCATCGATTCCTTGTCGATTTCTGTTTCCATTTCCCATCAATGCAAATGTTATGTCGGTCAAGGTTTTATACAGCACTTGCAAGTGCTAGGGGACTAGCGAGAGGTGTGGCTCTGGGGAAGGAATGATCAAAATTCAAGGACCCCGTCAAGAGAGACGGACAACCCCGGACTGCTCCAGTTCCGGAGCAAGTTAGGCAAGTTATTTAAACTTCTCACCTCCCCGAGTTTTCATGGCCACGATTTCCCAACTTTCCACAACCGCAAAGGATTTTCCTAATCGATCTTTGAGATTTTTTTAACGAGATTGGTCGAGCTTCCAATCCGATGGCACGACTCAAATCGATCGGAGAGTAATCGATTTTCGCATTATTCGAGCTCGACGACTCAGGTGATGGGATTCCTATCGATCGTTTCCTTCCTTCTCGGGGACCTTCCTCCTTTCGCAGAGATGATCCCTCAGCGGGTTTTCTCATCGATTCTTCCTCGAAAGGCTGCCACCATTGCCACATCGCGAAACGCTCTATACTTCAGCTACGTTTAATAGTCCTGCCTTAAAAGCAACTTTTCCCTGAGCATACTTCGTATGCAGTTGCCATGGTACTCATTGGTTAAGATCCTTACACGCCAATCCATTTCACTTTTGCATGGCAACGTGCACTAATGAAATTGTAAGTGCCTAGAAAGTATGAAAAAAATAAAGAAAGCCTTCGCTTCACTTCTTGCCGATAGCGTTCGTTTTAAATGCGCTTGGTATTTGCCATCGACTCAAAGACTTCTTCGTCATGTTCATGCGCAACATCGCGGAGCTGATTTTCCACATCTCAATGCCATCATCAACCCTTCGCAATTCGTAGATCCACAGAAGGACTCCATTATATTCCACATAAGATGGATCTTACGCTTGGATACAAGATTCACCTTGGGTTTCAGCGCCACGCGCAAACAAGTGCATAAATTACAACAGCATACGTAACAGGTCGTTTATTTACCCCAGTTTTCAAATCCAGCTTCCAAAGCTCACAACACTATCTCCACACTCACATCGTCCCTTTTAATTTTTATAATTCAAGTTCTCGTCATGAGTCTACGTAAAAGTATATCCCATCCCATAACTGACAATAAAATATTATATAACTAGGAATTAGTTGAATGAAAAATTGTAAATCTATGCCATATCCTGCGAGCTGCAATGAGGAAAGGCGGCAGGGGGTGCCAATACGCCAAATGACAGGGGAGTCAATCAAACTCAAACACACGAGTCAATCTCAGAAACAAAAGTAAATTAAGAACTCCTCAAAAAGCAAATGATAGAATTTTCGACAGTGATAATAAATTCATTCAACTCGACCGGGATTCGAACTAAGTTCACTCCTTGTCCGGCAAAGCTTTTGACCGATTACGCTACCAGTCCTCGAACACTCCAGGAAATGGATTTCGCAGAGGAAGCCTCAGAAGTTTTACACCTTCAAATACTGCGGGCGGAAAAGGAGGGATAGGGGCTCGAATCCCGGTCTAGGGCAACGATTTCTTCCCCATGAACAATTCTCGTATTTGCATTCACGTCAGCGAGTGATTTCGCTAAAATTACTGTCGTGGTATTTCCCGTAGTCCCTATAAAATCCTATGAAGACTATCGCACATGTAATGCACTCGAAAAGTGCTTTGCGTAGGTTTGTCATTCACTACAGGGTTCGTCCGGAAAATAAGTGTACTGACTCCTGGGCTGGGCGCGCCGCTCCAGGCGCGCCCAGCACCGCTCTGACGGGCTGCGATTTGGAGGGGGGTATGTTGACAAGCGACGCTGAAAAAGGCAGTCGGCTCTGAGCTGTGGTGTAGTGAGGAGCTCTGTTAACGCGAACCTCCACGCTCGACCCACGTCACGGAACGCGATGCCGAAGTTTTTGGAGCAGCGTTATTCCATCAAATTTGCGGTAAAGCTTGGGAAATCGTCTACCGAAACTGTCGGTATGATTAACCAGGCTTACGGGGAGTCAGCCATGTCCAGAAACATAATCTTTCGGTGGCACAAGATGTTCGTGGAGGGCAGAGAAGAGGTCGACGACGAGTCTTCGAGAGGTTCCCGATGACGCCTTCGCGGGAGCGTTCCAGGAATGGGAACGCCGCTGGAACAAGTTTATCGACTCACAAGGGTCCTATTTTGAGGAATATTAGCTTAAGATACGTAAAAGTGTAATATTTTTTTTTCCTGAGCTCAGTACACTTATATTCCGGACGAACCCTGTATGTGAGTCTTAGAAATACTATCACCTTCGATTAATTAACACCTAAATTCAAAAATATTCCCACATCATGCCGCAAAAAAAATATTTAATTGCAAATGCTAAATATGGCAAATCGATTTTCTTCATTACATCAGGATAAATTCGGTTCTTTCGACACAGTTTGGAAACGCAATGAAAATCCAGCTGCTGTCACATGGAATTGCATTCCGTTCAAGTATTCACTTATAGTATTATTTAGCATGCAAGATTTTTGAATAAGCTATCTTATACTGTTATCTAAAGAAGTCAATAAATTATTAGAAAGAAGACAAATATATTCAAAATATCTCCAGACAACACTGCAATCAGCAAACAACCTTGCCAAAGCAATTAGTAAATGTAGTATCTCAATAGCGATAACGACGTTCATTTGTTCTGGTGACAGTAAATGTATGTCATCTGGTGGTGTGGCCGTCATTGATTCGGTTTGCTGTTTTGTGTTAAACTTTTTTAAGTTTTAAATTCCTTCAATTGCTTGCTTTAATTTTATTACACTACATAATAGCTCATAATTATTGGTTTTTATATTTTATCCCAATAAAGAAACCATCAGGTTTCTTTATTGGGATGAAGCAGGTTTCTTTGCTGGCATCAAACTCGGTTATCGCAACCACGTTGCGATAACCGGGTTTGAGCAATGTTGCGGGTTCGTACAGCGATTAGAGCACCACTAAGCTGTAACTAACCTGCTATTTACATACCCGGACAATATTGTTTTAATTCATAGACTGCATTAATTACCCGTAGCTTGTTTTACATATTTGCCATTCTAATTCAAGTGGATGTCCTCTGTGAGTATGTAAGATAACGCTTAGTTCAATCAATTAGTTTAACTACTCATCTCAAATATGATATCTCCCTGAAAAACAATGCAAAAAATGAAGACATTAATATATTATTTTCAAAATACCTAAACATCGACAGTAGTTTCATCTCTCTATATATATGAAAAACCGTAAACACAGTAATCAACCCGAAGGTCGGTTTGGAAGGTGATGGAAGAGTTCACCCAGTACTAAGCCCCACGGCGTGTGACATTGACACAGCCAGTTCCTTTCCCTGTGCCGGTTATGGTTTCCCAGGAAGATATGGTACCCGAAAAAATCATATAGCTTGAGTATAGCACATATAGAAATATATGTGTGTGTGTATATATATATATATATATATATATATATATATATATATATATATATATATATAGTACAATACACAGTAACACACAATATAGAAACACAAAAAAAGAAGAACACTCGCACGTTATTTCTTGATATTTCGATAGAAATAGGTATAAGGAAAAGAAATAGGAACGCATATGAACGACGTACACATTAGAGGTGGCTTTCGTGTTTGAATGTATATACCTGTACATACATGTATAACTCGATGATGAGATAGAAAGGGCATTAAGGGAGATGAAACTATATATATATGTGTGTATGCGTGTGTGAGTGTGTGTATGTATATATACATACACACAACAAAGATCGATGTAATAAGCCCTTCGACACATTTATCGTCATTAGGAATCTCTGTAAGAGTAAAGTACAAGGATTTGAATCGGCTTGTCGCTATGATATACGGGCGCAAGGCCTTCGGATCAATATTGGTGGGGTGTTTGACCTTGGGATGTTACGACACCAGATTGTGTGAGAATGAACGAGAGTCTAATTCTTTCATTGCTCTAGTCCGTTTCACTGACTTTTCCCATGAGGATAAATCAGCCCAAAATAGCGCGATGCCTTTGATGTGGGAAGAAGCAAGAGTTGGACATAATTTCGAGTATTTGGAACACAATCGGAAAAACGGTCTTCGGAATTCAATTTCATATTTCATCATACTCTTAAGGCTTGTTTATGAACACGTGTATTAACTACACAAGAATTTGGATACCCAAGGGCATACCGTCAAGAAGGCGAAGACGAAGTATATCATTTACCTCGGGGATCACACCGTGCCTCAATTGCCTTGGAACGTACATATTTATAACCTCATTCTGGCATTGCTTCGTAGCATTATTCTCCGCGAATCACAAAAGCGGGAGTGGCTCCGTGCCTGTCACGACACTTGAGATGATCTCTGCATAGAATCGAAGAGACAAGACGAGAGCCTACTGAGGAGTCACATCAAGCAGTCTACCCTGCCAAAGAACTACACGAGGTGTTAACATTTCTTGTAATTAACACATTACAGTCGACAATATTGCCGTTTAGCTACTGTGGTTAACCGTATTTTTGTAAAATATATTTTTCCCAGTCTAGTCAGTTTCGGAAAGCACATCAATCATATTTGTAAGCAAAAGGATGGATTTTGAAACCTCGTTAATGGGCATTTTTATTGAATATTCATCATTTGACTGGCTATAGTTTCGTAGTTAAATGCAGTAAATCGACGTGAAGAAGTGTGCTACCAAACCGGTGAAATAGAACAACACACATTTCCTCTAAAAGATATACTCCACTTGCCCTGAAAAAAGCACGTTACTGTTAAATAGAAGGAGTAATATATTAATGATAAAATAATATTCTAGTGCGAAGTTAGGATTTTGTATTTTTCGGCAGTACTAGAGCGGGTTAGGATAACTTTTTGATGGAACTTGGCAAAACAAGCTACCCCAACTACTTTCCAAGCCCTAACTAATACTGTGCAAAATATTCAAAACACCCTCACTACCTATTACAAAAATATTTACAAGTTTCCTTCCAAGAAAATTAATTCTTTTTTGATTCTGAATGCTGATTTACATTTATGTAATACCGATATCATATACTACGCAGTAATCAAGTGAACAACTTCGAAGCCTCCGCAAATGATATGGGTTCACAGCCAATCCCTGATCGAGCATATAATAAGAAACGGTGGTTCAAAATCCGTGGTCGTTCCGTGACTATAATGTATGCATTGGCGTACTGAAGCGGTTTCAGTTCGAGGAAAAGCGTGAAATCAACGGAATGGCAAAACTATATGACCAGTTCAATGCGACCATACCCCTTAAATCCTTATGGGAATGCGTAGTTAATTTTTATCGATCGAAAAAAAGAAGTCTTCTGGACGTTTGAATACTACCCTTCAAAATCTGCAAAATCCTCTCCTACACCACGGTTACCCTTAATCACTGGATAAAAAAAACCCTAATGACACTTTCACCCGCCCAAATCTTCTCAAGACACTTACTCACACACCCTCTCCATTTGCGCAACATACACATCGGGAATTCAGTACCTCAGATATTTTCTTATACCTCATCCTCATTTCGGCCAACCAAACAAGCAATGGTAAACATACTACGCGAATTGAAATGAAATAACTGACTTTGTAATTTCACACACTTTAATAACATTTATTAATGATAAATATATTATACATAGACTGGCATGTTCAGCCAGAAAGGCATCCCTTATATCGCCCTCTATACGGAGAACATGAGGGTAGAGGATAAATAAATACAACGTATAAACTAAATATTGCATGAGAACAAAGGAATTAATCGGCGTCATCCGTCGCGGCCACGTTGCAGTCGTACTGCCTTTGCCCAGACACGTGCTCCCAGTAGATTTCCCGCGACCATTTCACAGCCGCGGACACCATCTTCTTCCGCAGCGTAGCGACGCGACCCTGGTGGATTCGCAGCCAGGACAGGATTCGCTCGTTCTCCTTGTCCCAGCTGCCAAGAGAGCCAACGATGAGGGCGCCCAGGTGAGCCTCCTGCTTGAACTGGAGGCGGCAGCGGAGTCTCGCGGCCAGGTCGTCGTATTTGGCCATTTTGGCCACCCTGGCTGCATGCAGCGCCTCCAGCCGGTTCTCAAATGGGACAGTGACGTCGATTATGTGCACCGTCCCGCTGGGCACCTCAGTCACGACGAGGTCCGGACGTAGGAGTGGTCACCTTCCACCTTCTGGTCCAACCTGGCCTTCCACTTAGGAGGCAATGCGTCCCGTAGGAGCGACAAGATATCGTCGTGTCTCCGTGTCCACGTAGCGGAGTGGCTCAGGCAGTGGTTTAGGACATGCGGCAGGGTCTCGACATCGGTTCGGCATCTCCTGCACTTCCTGCTGGCTTTCGGCAAACCTCTACGTGCGCCGTTCAGCGGAAGTACGTTCAGGCGGGCTCGGTGGATGAAGCGCCAGTCGCAGAAACGGGTGAAGCGGCCAGTGGGTACGAAGTGGCTGCTGTCCCAGGAGTTGGTGACGGGCTTCCATCGCCTTCCCCTGGTCCTTCCTCGCCACCAGCATCCGTCGGTAGGCTTCCCCGATCGCTCGACGGATCAAGCCACCTGCTCTATGGCGGGATGTCGAGGGGATGATGAGGGTCTCCGAGTGGGGCGTCGGATGACTCGGCCGCAGAGAGATGTCATGGCGGAACACGCTTCACTCCCATCGCAGGCCGCAAGCCTTTGAAGGTGCCGGATGGCTCTCCTCGCGCGGGACCATAGAGATGCCGTGGCCCCGGCCGTGGACCCTGCCGAGATCTCAGCGTCCCTGGACAGGTATCCGCACAGCACCCGCTTTTCGGGCGGCGCTCCAATTCTCCCCATCCTCTGGTGGACCGCCTCCTGCAGGGAGTACCAGGCGGAGTTGCGGAATAATGGGTCCTTGCACGTAAGCATGCGGAACGGCTGCGTCACCACAAGACAGTCCTGAGTACTAGGAGTGGTGTGTACCCGCCGCCGCCAAATTGTGAGGGGAGGTGGATTATTTCCCTGCTGGCCCTTTGTGGCAGGTATAGACACTCCGCTGCTCTATAGACTGCGGTGTCGGTGCGGGCAAGTGACTTCTTGGTGGTGGCTGTGATTCGCAGCGGGAAGTGAAGCCTTGGCAAAAGGAAAGTATGCAGAGCATCTATCTTCTGCCAAGGCACCAGCTCGCTACTCCTCACCGAGTCAAGATCCTTCCGCAGTTTGGCCAGCAGGTCACCCAGTTGGTCTCCTACCCTGAGGCCAATTGGGGATCCCCAGGATTCCCCTCCCCCAGCCGCCTCATGTCACCTCCCTGGATGGAGAAAGCCGTGTCTCTGACACCCTGGTGTCCACCCCTGAAGTCCAGGTGCAGGGAGGCACATTTCTTGGCGTTGAAGCGGAGGCCACACCAGTCCGCTGACTGCTTGACTATGTGCAGCAGTGCCCTCAGCGATCCCGAGTCTGGTGATGGGCAGCAAATCATCGGCATATGCCAGCAGACATACCGATGTGGGACCGAGGGGATAGGCGACGAGGGCTCGCTGGGCGAGGACCTACCTGATGAGGGGTTCCATCGCCAGGTTAAAAAGCAGAGGAGAAAACGGGTCTCCCTACCGCACCCCGCACCTAATGGGTAAAAACAGGACCCAGGTTTCGACGTTGAACGTCATCATCAGGTGGTCCTCATAGAAGCACGCTGGCTATATATATCTTTTGATCATAGGAGGGGGGTTGGTCAGAGAGGGAGGTTGGAGGGGTAAAAAGGTTACAATATAGCTGGGAAGAAAAGAGAATTACATTTTTGACCTAGAAGAGTGGTAGGTCTAAGAGTGGGGAGTGGGAGGGATACAAAATTTCATTGGCAAGTTCATCTTTCCAACGGACACATTTCAAAATTTCTAACTGCTCCAAAGCATCGAGCGTTTGACCTTTATCTTCAAAATGAATAATTTTTGTCACAAAGTCACTGTTGTGGTCACTTTCGGTGAGGTGCTTTGCAAATAGGGATGTTATGTTCTTATTTTTTACACATGTTTGGTGTTCTTTAATTCTTTCTTTAAATTTCGGTCCTGCTTGCCCAATATACTTTGTGCTACATAGAATGTAAATGCTACAATAAATACAACATAATTACCAATTAATGTCAGCGATTTATTTCATGATCGAAGCAAATACAATGTGCTTCAGGTCCGAACGACTCGGTGAAAATAAACTCACTCAATTGGCGACAAGAAGGGCGGCTACTCCTTCCAAAGCACAGAGCTAGAATGTGAATTTGAAAACGGATTGTGTACGACAAACGCTAAAGAGTTGACCTTTCAAGAGGTCAAACACGAGACAACTTAAGTATTCAACGGACCTCGCCGCACGACAGGATTCCAGTGAAATGAAAAAAAGCGCAAATGCCATCGGATTATTCCGCTAGCAGCGAGCTAACCTTCGTTGCATTCACAGTGAGATACCAAAGTTGACGACAGAGGACACATTTACATTCGCAACATATGCATCACGAATATAAGAACGTCGAGGATGGCACGGGGATACGAGAAAAATCGATAACGTCACGGAGGAGGTGTCTATTGTGTTCCTCGTTACTCTCCCAATATTTGGCAACTTCGAATAATATAAAGATGTCGGAAAAGGGAAATCACGCAACTGAAGACGATAATTATATCGATGTGAAATCAAGTTCACTAACAACTTAATAAAGCTGTTACATTATATAATTTATTTTATTTATTTATTCAGTATAAGTCCGAAAACAGCACATTTTGGCCTTTACATCGAACTATTAACAACGATAACAATGGTCACATTCACAAACACCCAAGCCCTAGGTGGAGGAAAACTCACCCGGGCGGGAATCGAACCCGCGACCCTTGGAATAGCAGACGAGGACGCTACCCCGCGGCCACCGGGGTCGGCAATAAATTTTACAAATTAAGATCGATTAGGCCGGAAAAGGCTGTGCGACGTAGCACAAAGTAATGTGAGGTAAATAGTCTTCTCGAAATTGAATGAGCAAAAGAGTTTCCGCAAGACAGAACCACACTGGGAACAAACACAGAAGCCTATTCAGAAGGTCGCTGGCTGCTTATTGCCAATCGAGGGAAAAAATTGGGGAATTCAATACTCAATGAAATAACCTGTCAAACGGCATACCGACAAGGAACAGACAAAAAACTGAGAGGTCCTATTATTTTTTTGAGGAAACGATACAAGATCGAGAGCATCTCGCACACGAGAGGGGAAGACGAGAATGTACCTCACGGGCGAACGCCGATCGGGGGTAAGAGGAGACGAAAGGGGGGAGAGTGGGAAGGGGGAGCAGCTGGTACCCCGCCCTCTACACCACCCAGAATCCCCGGGCTCGCTCGGCTAGAGGGCTTACGTTACGCACGAGAGGTAACCACCCTTCATCCCTCTGTCCCCCAATCCATTACATCTTAGGCCGGGTTCGATGGCTTTGGAGCCGTCACATATCTCGGGACCAAAATGTCGGGGTGACGCGATTTCAAAGCTAATGTCAATCGAGAAGGGTTCGTAGACTGGTGTGACGACTTTAGCACTTTACACGCACTATTTTGCTGGCTCAAGAAATACATAAACCAACAAAAATACTGTAAAACCGCGAAACTTAAAACGCACTGCTTAGGGTAGCTAAGGCCTGACCAAGGGCGGGTTCATGGGGAGGGTAAGCCCCCATTATGGAGGAATATTTATTATGGCTGTAATATCATTAAAGATTAATATTTATTACATATTAGATACCACTTTTGAATACTAGCTATACAAGATCATTAAATTATCCTCTGCCGAGTATGTTGCGGTCTCTAAATTACAGTGATTTTTATATTTTAACTCATGCTCAACTTTCATACACATACATAGATAGAATCTAATAATAATAATATTGTTTTTTGAGAGAAACAAGAGAATTGTTTGGTAGCTTGTGTTCAATTCAAAACCTACCTTAACTGGTATATTACAGACAATAATTTTCATAAATGTGTGAGTGTACAGGTACCTGTATATATATGGTGTGGGTCGCGGTAGGCCAAGTGTGGACTACTGACCGGAGGACCCGGGTCCGATTCCCGGGCAAGCCTCCCGGGGCACCTGCAGCTCCACCCAAGCTATGTGATTTTTCGGGTACCAGACCTTCCTGGGAAACCATAACCGGCACAGGGAAAGGAACTGCCCCCCCTACCCTGATGTGTGAATTTCACACGCCGTCGGGCTAAGACTGGGTGAACTCTACCATCACCTACCAAACGGAGCGTAGGGTTTATTACTGTGTTTGTGTACAATTATTTACTGTTATATATACATTTTTTCTGCCGAGTCTGCCCGAACGCGCACCCGAAATTGAACGCACACCTTCCGGTCAGTAATCCTGAGCTCTACAAAAATGCCCTATAATCAGAAAAACCAGACAAAAAAATCAATTTTATTCTTCCGCTAAGCATAATCGCATACAACCACCCTGAATTACTAAGAACGTATAACTTCGCTTGATGGTAAAATTGGACAGTAACTAAGCATGAAAATACATTTACATGAAATTAACAATTAGTCATATATATATATATATATATATATATATATATATATATATATATATATATATATATATATATATATATATAATAATTGGCTGACACAACATAACACAAATAGAAAAGAATAGACACATATAAAAGAACACTTACACGGTAAATTGTTCGAGCTTTCGGCCCTCTCAGGGGCCTTCTTCAAGAGAGACTGAGTGTCTATTCTTTTCTATTTGTGTTATGTTGTGTCAGCCAATTATTGTGCCGCTCGTATGAGTTTTTCCGTACAATCGTATATATATATATATATATATATATATATATATATATATATATATATATATATATATATATATATATATATATATATATATATATATATATATATATATATATATATATATGCTTCTACTGACGAGAAACATATTTTCCGGCCTAGCCACAAACGGTTTAGATGGACGAGTGAAAAATGAAAATCGCCAAGCCATAAAAAGAGTTTACGAAACAAGTAACACTTATATTGAGCTGGATCAATGGAAGGAAATATAGGGAATACGCCACATTACCACGGCCGATTTAGCCACGTAGGCGATCATCTACGGGGAGACCCACTCTTTTATCTAATCCTCTACTCCTATCACTGTAACTATCGCCTATACTGCCGACGCCCATATGGGTCTTGTATGAAGCTCGACACCAAAAAGAATCATCCTTCAGAAAAGCGAATCACTTATTCCGATTTCCATAAATTTTGTACAATAATTTACGACGTCCAAATATTTGTTTGTGGAAAAATATAATAAAACTTACTGGAACTAGGGGATCGATGTTAAAAACCCACACCAACCACGAGAAACCGGACAGAGCTGTGCTATTTTGTGACGGGAATATGGTGATGATAGCATGAGGGGAAATTTCAATATTAACAGAAGTCTAATATTAGGTTTTACGAAGACCCTGGCACTATATACATAAAATACTGTACACCTAATCCCTGACTTAAAAGACAAAATTTTCTTGACTATCATACCACATATAGCAATAACTAGTTCTGTTTGCTCTCTCGTAATTCCATCCAAAATGCCTATTATTTTCCTTCCTCTACCTCGTTCTCCCAGCATTCTCCCTCTACCACCTTCTTCAGCATTCCATTACCTCTCAATCTCCTGCATCCACGTGTCCTGACTTCTTGGATTTTTTCGCAACCGCCGTCTCCCTTCTACTATCATACCTAGAACTACATCCACTTGTTTTTTTCTTTCTCGTCCGTTTCATTTTTTACACTCATCCACACCCACATCTCAAAATCCAACAATTTAAGTTTGTCTCACCAACCAAGTTTCGGAGCCACACAAAACTTAGCTTCCTATTTAAGTTTCCACTAGTCTTAAAGAGACGTGTCAGGCGTTATATAGTATGGTGGAATATCATGAAAATTAAAAATTGGCAATTTTCCACAAAATATAATTTAATGCGACCGCTTTCAATGTAACTACATCATCATCAGGTCATCCTCATTTTATTTTGTAGAAAATTGCCAATTTTTAATTAATTCTTAACTTGAGTTGCGTGTCGTAAAATCAGCCATCTCTGTAAATTCTTCTTAACCACAGAAAATTCCTAATTAGGTGTCCTCACCACTCTGCTCACCCTCCTTCAAACACTTCCAAATTAGGTTTAACTATGTTACCTGTTTTAGTTTATGTTCCCCAGATTTTATTTTAGCCCAGGTTTACCTGTTTCTTGAGAACCTCATAACCTTCGCTTTCTTAAAGATGTTTATCTCATACACACCACACTGATCCAGCAACGCGCTAAATGATTTACTCTTTTGACATATGATAGGTACTCTCTTACTTTTCCTGTTGAAGGAAAGATACTCGCAGCAAACATACTGACTCATCGACTATTTCGCGACGTGCTCTAACATAAGCCGAACCCGATACGGGAGGGCCGCCAAATGGCCCCACGGGCGTGTGTGGGGGCCAGTCGCTTCAGCGGCGCCATCTGCACGGCAGCCTCAAAACGAACGACGACACCTTCGGATGGCAGGAGTGATGTGGGGGGGGGGGGGAAGATGGGAGTGAGAGCACGGCCTGGTGTTTGCAACGCACCGAACAGCCGCGGAGTCGTCCGTGGCACTTGGGATGGGGGGTGGGGAGGGAATGCACACGGCAGCAACCGGGCGAAAGCAGTTGGAGAGAGAGAGGAAGGGTGGTGTGGAACATTGCTCCCCTCCCGGGTGAGGAAAGGGTGAAGGAAAGTGAAGGGGAGGGGAAGGAGGAAAGTGAGATCAGAGGAAGGGGTGGGGTGCGAGAAGAAGTAGTAGTAGTAGAAGAAGAAGAAGAGAGGTTGTTGAGGAAGGTTAGTGCTCCCTCAGTCCGGAGGGAAGGCGAGGGGTGTAAGCGGTCGGTCGGGGCCAACCAACCCGAGCGAGCGGCGGCAGAGCCTCCTCTAGAGGAGGAAGAAGGGAGCGTGTGCGCTCACACAAACACCCCGGGACGTCTTCGGCCACTTCGCCACTCTTTTACGACTTTCCCACGCTGCCGTGCGCATGCGCGGACGCGCGTCCGGTGCACAGCACAAACCCCTCTCTCCACGTCGCCTCGCATTTCGTCGCGGGGGCTTGATTAGATGGGAGGGATGGGGAGAGATGCGAAGGTAGGCGAGGGGGTCCGGTTGGAGGGAGGGGGGAATTGTTGCTACCTCTGCAGCCACTCGAACCGGCCTGATAAAACAGATGGGGTAGGGATGAAACTCTTATTCTCACACGCGTGCCGACAGTGAGGGGATTGTCGCGCGCCAAAAAGTGAGGCATATGGTACGGGCAATTGGCTAGAGTAAATGCAACGCAAGCCTTGATTTTTCGGGTAAAAATCGAATATGCAAAAATAGAATTGCCGCTGCCAAATTCTCCACTAGGATCACTCATGCACAAGCATGGAGAAAATAAAAATGGGGGGAAAAGGTAAGGAGAAAAGAAATGGCTGTGAGTAGGTGGGTGGTCATTTTTGACTGACCATATTGTACGCATTATCAAATTTTTGCCATTACCTCTGATGAGGCAACCCAGAAAAGGGATACGAGATGTGGGCGATGGGTATTACGAGGGAATGACCAAGACGTACAGTAAACAAATGATAATTTTGAATCGACGAAATAAAATTCTTCTTGAAATTCACTTATTGAGGACCGAATAACTATGCTTTAAGACTAATGCTTTTGGCTTCTGTTGATAATAAAGATAATAGTCCTAAATCAGTAGATCTGATTATTTTTTTCATTTCGCTATACATAAACGGTGGTAATCCGCCAAGGGAAGCCTAATATTGTGCGTTCTATTGAGTATCACGAAACCCGACGAGGTATTGCAAACATTAGGAGAGAAAGTGAGGGTAAAAAACATAATAGCGATTACGGATTTAAACAAATGACAGTTTCAACAGCTAGGTAAACGACACAGCTTATGGCATTTATCCTAGGATTGCAATGTGATGTACACGTGGTCTTTTTTGAAAAGAACTATAATATCCTCAACATATACATTAAAATATTATACACGCAACTTAATTTTTGTTTGGTTAACTCTTTCCATTGGTTTTTAATCGTGTAGAAATTAATAGGACACCAATATACGCTATATTGCAGTTTGCAGTAAGATCGGAAAGGAAAGGAACATAAAGCTTTAAAACCGCGCTCTACCAGTAACAATTTTGATTGGCACTAAAAGTAATAGCGACGATTGCCCACAACGTTACGATACCAGCGTCTAACCGAAAGACTCGCCATTTAATACTATTTCGGGTGACGATAAAAATTAAATTTACAATTATTTATTAGCTAGGGATATTACAGGGTATGTATTTTGTACATCGGGTCGGGACGATTTTAATGAGGACTGATATTTTCAAGGAAATCCGTTTTTTTCAGGACGCATTACAACCCTAACTCCAACTTATAGCACGCTCGTGCTGCTTAAAAACCCTTTAGGCCCTGCGTAACACATTCTGCATATGCGGAATTCCGTTGCGTTTTGACTGCGCCGAACCCTCGAGACTCGGCCGACTGTCACATATTTGAGTTCGGTATGTAATTCAAATCATGCACGGTCGACCCGAGCCAAGAACCGCTCGGCCCGGTTCCCGTGGCTCAAGCCTCCTCTCCTCTCGCCTAAGCAAGCCCTGATGGTCGTCCCCCCACCCTCCCGCACAACTCTCACTCTCCGCTCCATGCTCGGTCGGGCAGGAAGGACTCCGGTGAATGGTAGAGTGAACAGGAAACGCTCAAGAGGACGCCGGATGAGACGAACTAAACACGAGAAAACGAACACGCCGGAAATGATTGTACTACCGGAGAGGAGAACAAACTGGGGAACTGAGTCAATACCAATCATTGACGACCGATAAGAATTAAAAGCTTCTTCCGTGCTGAAAATCATGCTTGGGCAGGAACTCTCAAACGTCGAAAGAGCAGGGAATCCGTGTTCAAAAGGGAACGCCGAGCAGTTTCCAGAAGGCGGGAGACGACTCCGACGACTCTCTCTCAGGAGCTGAACCAGGTTCAGGCGTTCCTTTTTCTCCGTTTCCGCCGTGAATTCTGGCTTCGCGAGCATTTTTCTGTCCGCACACGGGGCATTAAGAATGACAGAGGGGTGCGAGGCAGAAAAGATAAATGGCACAGAAATGAACATAATGTATGGTTCCCACCGATCATTTAGTTATTTTCCACTTGAGATAAGATTTTTATGTCGTTTACTTCGGCAGCTAAGAAGGATTCCACGGGCTGGCCGTGCTGATAACCCAAGGCCCACGAATGGATTGGAACTACATCATTTGCGCCTCCTTACATATTTAATAAAATAACCACCACGATCATTATATTGTTAACTCCCGGAAAACTTTGACGCCGATGAGTTGCTATAGGAAATCTGGCATTCTCCGTACATATAAGAATTGCGCAAGACAAAGACCGACGCTGCCGAAAATTTATTCTTTCACACTATCACATGACTAGACCAACACAGGTTTTGGAACGAACTATAATTATTCAAATCTAACAAATACATGGGAATACAGGTAAAAGAGTCACGAGTAACTTCATGCAGACGCTAGATGTGCATAAAGAACAAGGGAGCTTCGCAGCCCACCAATAATTTAGACTTTACTGAATGCTCGTAAAACTACTAAGCAATGTTTATTTTATGAGTGTATTCGTTGGGTGACTCAAGAGTTTGGAGATAAAATTTTTGAGAAGGTGGAAAATCAGTAAAAGAACGGGATATGATTTTAAGAGGCCGAAAAGATATGTAACTTAATATAAATGTTTTATATTAACCCTTTCACGAACTCTCCCACAGCAAACCATACAGACATCATCCTCTTGCATTAAAGCACACGCATATTTCTTATCGCCACACCATAACATTACCAGATTGAACAGAAACACACAAGAGGAGCGGCAGTTCTAGCTGAAGGTGACCTCCCCAACTCCTTACTAAATGTCCCCGCTCGCTCTCGACCACCCTAGAGACTCTCAGGATATCTCAATGCACAGTTAATTCGATTCTTGCCAAGAGCACTCGAGAAAACTACTCCTCGTTAACACCTGAGACCAAAACATCGACAAAAGGAAAGCATACACACTACCTAAAGATGTAACTCGCTAATGTCGTTTAGTCTTCTTTTACAGCTTAAGCAGCTTAACGGATTTTTCTTCTCCAAATTTTAGGTTGACTATTAAGTAGAAAGTGTTAATTTATATTTAGAAAACTTTGGACACTTGTGATCTGCAGAAGCCATAGTTAATCTGCTGGTGCTTGATAATTTTCACTTAAAGTTAAGTTTCACATTTTCAAGAAAAACATACACAACGACATTCAAATTACTCAAAATACAAGTATTGTATTCTTGTATCCTTCCTCAAGTAAAATGATCAGTATTGGTGGGTTTTGCCCACCCTGAATGGCATAAACTCGCTAAGAAAAAGTGCGCACAATGACGAATTCGTGGTGCGATCATTCTATGGTACTAACTACAACTACAGGTTTTTATCTTGAAACAGCAACGAGTACAGCTTATGGATAGAGGCGGCCTATCTTATGAATTAAAATTAATTAATCAAAAATAAACGTAACTTGTGTGACATATGACACTCAATTCAAGTATTACACCTTATTCATCACAGAAATATTAAACTGCCTAAAGAGCCGAAAGATTTCCTACGTGAAAATAATTGAATGTTTGCGCCATCATCAATGCATTTAATGTGGAACTGAAAAGAAGATGCTTGGAATTTAGATTAGTGAATCAAATAACATATGTAAATGAGTTACAGCTATTACAGAAAATATCATACGTTGTGGAATACTGGCTATGGAATCGACGCCAAAACAGTTCCTCTTTAACTTATGTAAATAACAAAATCCACTTTAAATTATTTTTCTTTGCTAATAATATGCTTACTCTGGCACTATGACCTGAATATGATACTCTATGATGTTAATTAACGAAACGGGCGAAGGTTAAATTACTGATTAAATCTCTTGGATAAATTGGAAGGACGTCTCTTTAGCAATGGTATTGAAAATGTATTATTACCCCCATCGTACGGGGGTAAAAGAGATCATGTTCAACAAAATTAGAGATATTAAGTGCAGAACAGATTGATTTAAGATGCCATTTTTCCACGAGCGATAAGGGATCAGAATAACATTTTCCGACCGTGGTAGGGTCATATTCGGGTCAAAATTAGTCTGGTGTGTATTCACCCCCTGCCACACACCCTAGCGGTGGCTTAGAGGGTACTTAAATCTAAAAAAATAAATAAAACATAGTGATGGAAGTCACAGATACAACAATAAATGACAAATTCCAAAGAATGCCTGTGACATTGTATGTACGGTATTTCGTCACAACATCTTGTTCCTTTAAAAGCCCCAAAATTTCAGAGTTTAAGAGGACGCCTAGGTAGCTTAAGTGGCTAAAGTACTCGACCGGATATTGAGGGATCTGGGTTCGAATCCCAGTCAAGGCGAATGATTTTTACACTCTGAAATTGTTGCATTGGAACAATAAATGAATTACGATGCGGAATATTTAAAAGTGAAATAGACAACAAAAAAAATAAAACCACTTAAATTTATTTTTGTTTTTCACAAATATAATTACCTTCGAAATACCTTAATATGACACTAAAACTATACAATATAACATTAGTAAACTAAACCTTAGTTTCTTTAACTAATGTTAACGAACATACCATTAGTTGGAAACCTCGAATTGGTTTCCAATTTATAGGTGATAGTTTTTAAATTGAAACAAAGTCATTTCATATCACACATTCTTTATTACTTGAATGGCCCACTACCTTCTTGTGTCTGCGGGCGAAGGGTTTGATGGGAGGGGAGGTTTGGGTATCCTCTCAAATCCCCTGCCGTTATCCAGAATTCGTTAAGTATTTCAGAACCCGAGAAATTTTAAGAAAATTATGGTTTTAAAAGGGATTCAAACACTCCTTTTGTGAATCTGCCTTCCGGCGTTTTTCAACTGGGCTCTCTGCTTAAATCTTAAAATGATTTAGGAAAACACTCACAATTGCACGATGGAGATTCACGTATTTGTGTGTGTACGAGTGTTTGTGTACATAAAGCAATTGTTTTCATACCTATGCTCCTGCGTACTCACGAATGACTGGCACCATAACAACCCCTGCTACGCGCCCTAGGGGTGGCTTGAGAGGTTTCGTAAATGTAACCAGAATGATATCTTCTTCTTCCTTCACCTTGAATAACTTTCTCCCCTCGAATCTTTTCTCCTCAAAATGTCTCACTCTGTCAACCAATTTTACTTTCTCTATTCTTCCCAATAGCCACGTTTCCAAAATTTCCAAACACCTCTATCCTTTGCTCCTTTTCATCCATTTTTTCCGTGTTTCACATCTATGCAGAATAATTAGCAAATCTTTACCACCATTCAATTGCAGCAGTGAACATTCCTTTTGCTTTCTATAGCGCTTTCTATCCTGTTGATATACTATTTTTTATTACTTCCGCACAGACCCCATTCCCTTCCATTAAATTGCCCAAATATTAACTACGCATCGTAAAAAGATATAAAAAAACTCAATTAAGCCTTATGACATGAAACTAGAGGATTCTGGGGTCACGCATAGCCTCGAAGGTCTACAAAGACCACCCACATTCGCCCACACCCCTCGACTTATATACCTGGCTACGTCCTTGGCTCTGCCCCCTTGGTTACGGCAATGCCAACTCTAGCAATGACGCATCGCCACATCCAACGAGGTCTTAGAAGTCCATTCCAACTTTCTATAGGGTCAAAGAAATCTTCAAAGTAGGCGAAGGACCGTTTCCTCTGAACAACCCTTAACGAGGACAGAGGGTGGGAAAATGATATTACTGGGTAGGGTAGAACCAGAAGAGCAGCATTTACGTATTCCTGCTCCATCTCCTAAGCAGCATCATTGGCATTAGTAAACATCGAATAAAACATGCTACACGGCCCATTTATTATATATGTGCTCATTCTCACATTCAATATGAGATAATGAATGCACTCAAGTTAAACTCCAGATGATTCCAATAGACGAATAGCTGGTGCGTCCCAGTCCAGCAAACTTCAATTGTCCCTGCGTCACGGGGTGCTAAGAAACCAGCTGCGTATTACTTGTGTATTATTTGATATTCTACCGTTTAAAGTAGGTTTTGACTGGACACCAACTTAACACCCATGCATTTCTTATCCTCGGCCAACAAGACAACTTTTTTTTTTAAACTGGTCGGAATTTAATCTTTTCATTTGATCAGCATCTCATATTACCTATGCCAATTTAAGACATGGTTTAAATGACGGCCCAGAAAATGTTTCAAGCTAACACTAGTGCCCTGTACCCTTCGAATACTCATGGGCTAACTTGCTCTCTAGATACACGAGTACAATAAAAAATAAATATTAATTAACTCCGATAAACTAAATCCTTCCTCTCCTATCACTTACTGTTAATATGTAACGGATCAGCTTTCAAATTTTATTGACTGAAATAAATCCAAAATTAAGTATCACTCCAATAGATCGCAAACACTTGACGCGTACCGACGACGCGAGAAAAATAATTTCAAAGAGAACTCTTACACAGCTTATCAACATACTCGTATTTACCCAACAAGCCACCGATGAAATTCGGTTCCTCAATGCCTCTGTCAAACGGTGACGCAGTAAAAAACTATAATTAATGCTGAATCATCGATATAATTAGCATTTTTGGGTAATGTTAGGAGGTAATTTTCAGTAATGAATTAAGAATAAAATATAAACACTCATCACTAGACTAATCACACTTCTAAGCAGAACAATCTGATTTTCATAATTTTTCCAGGGCATGAAGGCTTGAGAAAACTTGAATTAACGTAGGCCGTGTCACATATTCTTAGTTTTTATAATCTTTTCCGAAAGAACTTTCAAGACTACTTAAACGTCACTTATCGCAGCTTCCTTTCACTCTAAGACAACTCGGAGAAAGTCGCCAACAGCTTGGAATGGCTTACCTCAATAATTTGTACCTTTTCAGTTGTTGGGACGAGGATATTACTTCCACCATGCAATTAAAACTTCCGCGGAATCATTCTGCCGGCTCAGATTCGCTTAAGAACGCTCACACCACTTCACCTCGGGTATTGTCGCGTGTCATGATCTCGTTACCCGTTCAAAACACAGCGCTCATTTGTTAACCATCATGCCTTCGCGCCACGCTCGTTTCTCTTTGGTAGTCGAGCAAAACTTTAAGGAAAAAACAAATCGTTTGCCCTAACCACTTTTCATGCAATTTCTCACACGATTTCAACATTATTCCACGTGCGAGTCATTCTTCGATATGGATAGTGAGGACACTTGACCCCTTATGACCTGCGCAACAGAGATTTGCGATCTCTTCCTTGGGCCAATTGCCCCGCAGAGACAGAGCGAGCTACCACCCCGGGGCAAGTTCCTCTCCCAAGGTCCGACCCGCGGGGGAGAGGCCGATGATCCGCCCGGCTTACACGGCTCCACGAAGACAGTTTCTCCGCGCGCGCACAAATTGTTTACAATGAAGAGATGCAGATATTTTGATCAATCCCCATTCCTGGTTTCTCCGAAATCCAGGGGGTCCACTGCCAAACTATCAACGTACTCCCCGAGTTTTCCAAAGACCAGGACATCGGGCCAATATTTATCATGTAACATTAAGTATTGCACTGTGATAGGTGTGAAAAAAGGATCAATTTGAATAAAACAAATGTTATGAGGTTTTCAAGAAGAAGTAAGGCTAAGCTAAACGTTAAAACAGGAGGTCAACAATTAGAGCGGGTGGGACAGTTTACATATCTTGGAAGTGCCATGGACCACGATGGTCAAAATAGCAGGGATATAAATAACGAATGAACTTTCACAATAAGGTAGAAGTTGGGATCAAAGACACCAGGAAACGCATAATATTTTAACTGCTAATGGAATGCTGAAGACTGTGATAAAGTGGAGGGCCTTAGGTAAGTGATTAGGGGAGTCCGAGTATATGTGTGCTCCACAGAATGAAGGGCGATAGTATTTGAAATGGAACTTCAAGTTTAATTCAGCGTGGGATGTGAGGTGGCGACTTTTTTGACGGAGCTGAGAAGTGCAGTACTAGTCTGTACCCACCCAAAGCCTACTGAACTTGGGACTACCAAATAATAATAATTATTACCTACTGCCTGATCCAGAAACGACAAGGAGTGGTTGGCAGCTTGTAAATTACATGCAGTACGGTATTACATGAATTACAGTAGTCCAATCGGATTATTTCCTGTTCGTTAACTTGAAAAAATAGCCAGGTGGTAAAAGATTTTCCAACCTTGAAGAAGTGATGTCGGCAGTTAATGGCTATTTTAAGGAGCAAGACAGTTCTTATTATAAAATGGGTATCGAACTTATTGAACATCGCTGGGAAAAATGTATAGAGTTGAAAGGAGATTATTTTGAAAAATAAATACATTTTTTTCCAAAATTTTTGTTTTCTTTGTTGGGTCGGGTACTTCTGGGATTACCCTCGTAGCATCATTGTGATTTCAAGCACGCAACATACAAGGATACGTGAAATCGTACGCATACATAAATAACATCGAGTACACACGTCAACCTCCTCAGTTACTCTCTTGTCATCTCAAGTTATTTACTATGATAATTCCCTCTGCAGAAGAACTGAGATTTCCTGGACAGTGAAACCAGCATTCTGAAAAAAATTGGATGAACTAATGTACTCAGCTGGTATATCTGAGCAATAACGCCCACAGTGGCGAAGTCAGTAACATTTCAGTAACGTTAACAATGTATCATTATCGCAATCGATAAATTGTTTGAATTCGCTATGGACACACCCCGACAGTACACCAAGTAGCAAACGACTAAGAAAAAAGTGGAATGAAAATTTAGAAACAAGTTGTCCACAAACAAGGAAGAAGGAACGGGAAGTACTGTTTTCATAGAAGAAAGAAGATGTTCAAAAAAAAAACACCATTCATATTTCTTCTTACCCAATTGTTTATTTATGGAACAAACCATCATGTAACCTACTTTTACCCGAAAATGTACCTCTCATGGGAGAGCATCCAAACTAGCTTTCGGAGGGCTTCCGCCCGGAGGAAGGCTACAGGTCTCCTCCGATGGGAAGGGAAGCGTGGGAACTCATCTCGTGCGCGCACATTCCATTTGCTTCCACGGGGGATGAGTGGGGGCGCGCCTTGTGGTCCCGGACTGGTGCTTCTTATAACATCCATCCGTGGCTCCACGCAAACATTTATCGATAGAAAACGACAAACTTCGGAGCAGAAAATGATTTATGCCGTCAAGCTCTTAGTAAAGAAAAAAAATGCCCGGGAGGTGAACCTCAAAGCTAGCACGTGGAGCCTGAGAAAACCTCGGAAAACATTTTTCCTTCAAAGGTACAACCAAAAAAACTACATAATTTGTGTTCATGTCTAACAGCAAACGTCGAATTCAATATAAACAACATTTGAGGGTCATTAACTTCTCCGAGTACCGAAACATATCATATTGTCAAAACTAACAAATTAGACAAGCCATAAAATTGTATGTGTACTGTTTTAATGTGTCTGGAGGCTTCAGAGGTTCAAAAACCAAAAGGAGAAATGCCATGGCGTATTACATTCCAACTCAATAACTCCAATCAGCCGTACATCTATAATGTCACACGTTGCCACTGCACCCAGTAAGTTATGGTTTTTCCAGGCTCAATAGATTTCATGAAATATAGTATTTTCTGCGAAGTCAACTCACTATGACAAACCTTCTCGCGAATACTGTCTAACAAGAACAGACACTTATTAAGACGACGATCGAAGTTCGCAACTACGCAGAATTCTTGGGAAGCTTTGCAACCGTTTCAAATACTTCTTATTCCTGAACATTTGTAACAAATGCTCGAGAGATTATTAAGAGAGAATATTATATAGTCGAGAGCTTAAGAGAGAATATTAAAACGATCCACAACAGACAATGACTGATGACAAATAACTTTATTCATTACGCGGGACATAAACCATCATGCCCTATTTTCTCATGTGAATGCAATAACATAGCAGTCTCCCTGCCAATTAGTGGCGCAAGTGAAACTTAGCAGCCTAATAGTGAACTCACATCCTATCTGAAGATCATCGCTCCGAAATTTCAGCCAGGCCAGCAACGGTGAAGGTTATCGTTTACTCCGAAAAACAATGGTGTCCGAAAACATTTTTTCCACGATTTATTTTCAAGATCGCTAAACATGTCACAATGGACAGGTAGCCTCCCCGGTAAGGTGGTCTGGAAAAGTCAACTGCCAACAGGTATTCCATTCCCAGCTCGACTGTTTTTAAGAGCAAGCGATAACCTTCACTTCAGTTTACGAAACAATAAGTTGGCAAATGCACAAGCATTTGACGGACAACACTTGTCCTATAGCTGAGAAATACGCCAGAGACCATCTGAAACCATGAATACCAACGAGTCACCGGCGAGAGAGACAACGTTGGGGGGGGGGGGGGAAATTGCACACACGAAACGGGGATGGAAAAGCGAAACGCACGGGATGCAGGTATGTCCCAATCTCAATCACTACATTCATTAATAAACACAAGTCGAAAGTCACACCCGCGTGCAGCGGATGCCACACCTTCAAATCATTGCCGTCGGTTGGGGTGGGGACGGAGGCAGGGAGGAAATGTGGAAGATGGGGGGAGAAGGCGGGGAGGGCTCGAGGCTGGATGAGGCCTAGGGTTCAACGGCCGCACGCAAGGACGACCGCCCGCCCGACAGCCCCGAAGAGGTAGGGAACCCGACGGGGTCGGACACAACAGCGGACGACGGGGGCGGCCGGGAAGGTGGGCGGGCGGGTGGGTGGGTGGGTGGTTAGTTGGACGACGGGTGTATGTGCGTATGTCGAGTATGCCGCATACACGCATGAACCCTCGGACGCACGCGTGATGCAAGTCGTTCGAGAGAGAGAGAGGGCCAGGCCGGTCGGCGCGAACCCGTCGCGGGGCGAGGCAGACGTCCATTCCCGGAGGACGCCCGCCCTCCGACGCTCTTATCCCCCCCGGCTCCCGAGCGGGAGAAGATGTACGGGGCATTTCAGTCTTCGGAGAATGACGATGGCCCTGCGCGAGAGGAGGATTAGCGGGGACCAGCCCGAAGGAAATATGTTTACGTGTAAGGCAATCGCCATTTTAAGACCGCTCAAACGGTCTCTCCCTCCTTATATCATTCACTTCTCCAGGGACGGTCTTGCGCGGCGAATAAACGCAATATTTCACTCGTTGGGAGGACGATGTAGCGACGCAGACAATGTGTTGCGGCGGGTTTCATTATTATTAAGAGTATGTAGTCTTCCGCACGAGGTGGAACTTGATGGAGAAATTGACCAACCACTGCTATACAACCAAGCCACGCCTAATACAACGATAGCTACTCTAAGCAGCCAGCATTACAATAATTAATTCTTAAATATCACAAACCTCCCCATATACTCCTTCCAACATTCCTTATTTACACCTCTATCTCGCCAACCCAAGAGTCTGTATCAGTGTAGTATACAGCTATCCATTTCCACCCTGTGTGCCCCGCACTCATTTCCTTCAGACTCCTTCGAATTTCTCCCAATAACCTCATCTCCTCCCCTCAAAAACACACGCAATTAGTTTTCTTTCTATTTCACTTTCCGCATCCTCCTCCCACCCAACCCACATCTCAAGAGCAGTGTAAACAAAACTGTTTCAAATAAACTGGACGGGAAACGAACTTTTTCCCCACTTCGGTGCTTGGCCGTAAATAAATCAGAATGGACCGTAATATCTATTTGCACAAGCGCGCAAAATTATCAATACATTCAAAGCCTTAGTAAATTATATAATAGAGTAATATGCCCAATACATATATTCAATATGCCCAGTTTCCACTTTTGCACCAGGGTTAAATTTGGTCCATACAAGCGGCAAAAGAAAATCAGTTTATTGCTAACATTCACATTACCTCAACAACACACCACCCTATAAAAAGAGACATTTCAGGAGTGATAAGGTGGAATATCATGATTAATTATAAAATGGCAATTTTCCACAAAATATGTCCACAAATTTGTGAAAAATTGCCAATTTTTAATTAAATTAAACACGCCATCCTGACTAGGGTCCTCGGAGGAATAAGCAGGACCCTCTCAGTCGACAAACATCAATTAATTCTATTTCCGAGTCAGATTACGTAAGGCGATTAATATTTACTTTAAGCATCACCGGTACCTAAATGCCGATTAACCCACCCTACCTACCACTTAAAAAGGACAAAAGAAATAGCATAAGGAAATCGATCGATTTCCGATCAGTTTCACGATTTGACATTAAACAATGCTCGCTCCTTTAGAACCATACCACCCGGCGCGCGCGGTGCTGATGGAGGAAAGAACGGCAACCTTGGACGTTGACTGTATGCCCAGCTGCGACTGCTCACTCGAGCTGTGTCAATTTCTGGGCATCAGATCTTTCCGGAAAATCGCGAGCAAAACAGCAGGCGGAGGGACGAACCCTCCCCCCACCTTTCCAGGTGTGCGAATCCAACAAACCTCAAGAGCTTCAGATGGCTTAAACTAGTGGTAACTCATTTCAGGTATCCTGAAAAGTTCAACGTAACATCTCAAAGTACGTTTTATCGACTGGGATGATTAAAAAACAAGCCAGGCATTGGCGCCATATTTATCGTGTAAAATGTTGACAGTAAACAGAAGGTTCACAACTTAAAATAAAATAAGGCACAACGCGCTTGTGATATGATATCTGATCACCAGAAAATATAATGTCACATAATATTTATAAAATAAACAGTTCCAGGATTGATGTAGTGGAAGGAATTCATATGAATTCATATTAAAGTGAGGATATTGCACTCTCCCACAAAATAAATCTTCATTGTACGACGCGCGTTTCGACTCACAGAGCCATCCTCAGGTACAGGTTCAAGTCATGCACGTGAGGATGGCTCTGTGAGTTGAAACGACCACCCCGAATAGTTAAGTTTTATCCATACTAAAAAGAAAGACTCGTACTTTTCCACAGATTTTAAAATCTGTGGAAAAGTACGAGTCTTTCTTTTTAGTATGGATATTAAATACTTCCACGAAGTGAAGCCTGATACAATAGAATATATTCGCAAAGTTAAGTTTTATTTTGTGGGAAAGAACTATATGGTTCATTTTAATATTTGCAATTACATAATGGCCATATCACTACCAAAATTGAAGTTACACCCTCATATATCGGATAGCATGACAATCGTAAATTACTATCTACTACATTGTCATTCATCATACGTACAATTTAATACCATTACCACATGCCAAAACGTGATACATAACTCATACATTATTTTTTAAATTTTGTAAGTGAAAGAAAATAGCAGGCACAAATCCACCTATTCCGGGGACACCTCGTTACGAGGTGCACTCTTAAGCTAACCCACCAAAGAACCTTGGGTCGATCACACTACTCTCCTTTTTAAAGTTTCCCACGATCAAACTCAAAATGGATTAGTCGAATTGTTCATATTTAGCCGGTTAAAAAGCCAATCGTTTAACAAAACTCATCGGTAAATTAACTTCCATTTAAGAAATGACTCAATGTGGAACAGCAGATACGAATTCTCAAAGAATTGCCTTTAAGCAAAACTTTGGAGACCGGTTTTCAAACAAAATTTTGTTCGATTTTTTTTTCACCAGACCGTAGAGGCAATCGTTCCTTCGAGCGAATGAATGTATAATGAAAAGAAATTTGTTTTATGAAATCATCATCAGTAGAGGGGAGCGGCGGGTGGATAAACCGGGCGTGCCATCGTAACATAAACCTACACTCCGTGACGCTGTGTGAGGGGTGCGAATAGTATACCGCGGGATGTGAAGCGTTCAGCAGATAGAGGGTTTCCTATTGTGGGTAGTAGTTATGCATACGGGTTTTAATCGAAAATTTAAATTAACCTCTATCTATCGCCCTTTTACATGAATTTCCATAAGTTTTCCATAATGACCTGTACCCCACGAAGAGAGACAGTCTTATTCACACACACACAACACGTGGCCACTCTCGATTGTTCATTTTCCTCACAAATATTGACCGTTTATAGGACTTGTGGAGTATTTTTGACTGTGTGTCGACACATGAAACCATTTACCATCTATCATTTATCAAGTACAAACATTAAGTCACGTTATTTTTAAGTCAACTTCTCGTGTTTTCCAACGAAAAAACATAGAATATTTCCCTCATCACATCTCATTCCCGAATTTGATTCAAGTGCAGTAAATATGACGCTATTTTTTTCGTTGTATTCTTCAATATCTTTTAACATCGCCGAAGTGTTTGTTGCACATCTACACGTTCTAAGTGCTCTTCAAACCGCAACAGAGGCGTTTCACAAGGGGACGGACGCCAAATATTTAGTATCACTGATTAACATTAGCATTGTTACGAGAGAGGAAAGGATATTTTAATCTACCACTGAGCATACCAAAGAAATCCGGGAGGCCCGATAAGCAGATATATTGTGGGATTTTGGGTAATTACTTTTTTCATACCGTAGATAGACGCGGTGTCTTTGTATTATTAGCAAAGCATGTGCTTGTGGCAACTCGCGAACTGCTTTATCCAACAGCTGTATCACACACACCCACAAGATCTATCCCAAAAGTATAAGGACTTATTTTTTCCGGTTAGGCGGACGGGCTACGGTTTCTCTGGCTGAGTTCGAGGGAGGGAAGTCTCAGCAAAGGCTGGAGGTCGGTGGCAGTTGACTCCCAGCATTAGCGGAGGGCGGAACGTTCGTTTGCAAAACCTCTGTAACGTGACCTCCTTACGCTTCGTCATGAACCGATTATTGGTACAGCGCTACACCTTCAAATTTTGCGACAGACTCGGAAAAACCGGGAAAGAGACTCGCGAGAAGGCCAAGGCAGCTTATGGTGATAACGCCATGGGTAAACTGGGTGTTTTTGAGCGGCACAAGTTTTTTCGGGAGGTTAGAGAAGTTGTTGAAGACACCGAACGTTAAGGACGCCATAATACCTTAAAAAGTGACGAAAATCTTGCTGGAGTGCAGGTTTAGTTGGACATGGATCGCAGATTAAGCGTTTGCATAGTTTCTAATGAGCTTAGTATCCCTAATTGTGACGCGCATCGATATGTGACCAAAACATGGGCATGAGAAAGCAGTGTGCCAGGTTTGTACCGCGAGTGCTCTCGGGCTAACAAAAGGAAATTCACCCACGCATCTGCCAAGAGCTTCTCGATCATTTAAGCGAGGATCCAATTTTTTTTCGACAATGTCCCACCAGACTTCTTCCTCTTCCCCCGCCTCAAATTCATGCAGAAAGGACGTCACCACGGCTCGGTGGAAGCGTTACAACAGGCTGCGACGAGAGAGCTTAGTAGCGTTCCGGACGCCGCCTTCCAGAAATCGTACGAGGCGTGGAAGATCCGCTAGCAGCGGTGTGTTGATTCACGAGGGTGCTACTTCGGAGACTTTTGAGTGAATGTATCAATTCTGGAAATAAATTTTTTTCATCGACTCAGTTCTACTACTTTTGGGACAGACCTTGTATTTACGGGTAACGACTTTACTTCAAATCTAGAGAATCATCTCAAAACGTCAAATAGTGATAAAAATAATGTTCATTGCAACACAACTCTCCTTCACTTTACATTTCACATTTTCCAACAACCCGGAAGACTATTAGCGATTCAATTGTCCCAAAAGAAGGTTGGAGGAGTGACAACAGCCCGAATATTTGAATTGTTCCGAGTTACGTAGTCTAACGCTGTCTATGATATCAATTATCATTAATTTCTTTTACTAGGAAACAGGGTCGACAAGCACAATAATAGGGGGTCATGATAATCCTGTTCGTTCATTATAATACCCATTCCTTCAATATCGAGTAGTAATGCAGGAAAATTTAATACTTTACGTCCTAAAATTAACGTTAGGGGTAATACTTCACAGATTAATTTATATCCCTGGCAATTCTTTTCAACTGAACGTGTTAACGATTAAATCGCCAGACGAAACGGAATTCTCGTGAGCATAAGTTAAGGTTGGTGGCAAGGCGAGGCAAATGAAAGGAGAGGCCGATAATACGCAACAACGTCAATAAAACACATTTGAAGAAATGTGATTGCTCGCAATTTTTTGACAAAAAACGACTTTTTATTAATGGACAAGGCAATGATCAATACAATGAAGCAATGATTCATGCAGAGTCTGACGTAAGTTTCTGTGAGAGTGAAGATATTTTAGGTTTATTAACCAGAGGATTGCGAGTTGATTTAGGTTAAGCGAAATTAATTTTATCGCACTTCATCTCACAAGTTTATTCACATTAAAACAAGTTACTTTTAACTCAACTGGGGTAAATTTCACCGCCAGCTTCATCAAGTCTTCATCATATGCACCTGCCCGAAACAATAACTAAATCGCGACAGACCGACCCCTCTCCCACCCCCCCAACATCGACCAGACTTACTATTTCACCGTTCAACACATTGCGTCGTCGGCGATGAATCTTTAAATGCCGCTGGGAACTGGGTTTCTTCGCTGCACTTTGGGGATGGAAAATGGGGGAGGGAAGTGGTTCCCCGATCACACCACACCGCACGAGTCGGTCCGGGGGGGCGCGGGAGGGAATGTGGGGGGGGAGGAGAGACCCGAGAGCTCAGCGCTCCAGCACGGCAGGACGGCGGCCCCCGCCGCTCCCCCTTCACCCCCCCGGGCGACCGTCACCCACGGGGAGCGAGCGAGAGCAGGTGAGGACTGGGGAGGCCCCGGGTAGGGAAGAAGGGTGGACGGCGGAGGGCCTCTTCTTCCCCCGACTCGTGGGCCGCGGCAAGATGTCCCGGGCAGACACACCTGGCGGACTGCACCCCTATGTGTGTGTTTGCGTGCTCCCCCACACGACTGCCGCATTAGGAACGGCGGGAAAGGAAAGGGCAGGCCGTCGCGTGGGGCACGGCCGACGTGTGTTGGTTTTCTTTGCTTTATTATGCCATACGGGACCGATTTTGTACTCATCCTCTCGAAAATAACGTTGCTCTCGAGTCGATTTAAACTGACACACGCCGAAAATTTCACTATTAGCCAGCAGTAGTCCGACTAGGGTTTCGAATAGATTATTGATGGACCCTGGGACCACAAGCAACTGTACCCTACTATATCCTTAACCCCTACACCGCATATTATTAGACTAACTTAAACTATCCAAAACAATCATTAAACTATAATCATTCTTCAGCTCTGACTACTTTCAACCTCCCGGAATACCATCTAAAATGCCTATCATTCTCTTCCCTCTGCCTCACATTCCCAGCACACTCCCCTGTCAGCATGCCTTTCCCTATCAATATCTCCCGCATTTTTGAATTTCTAACAACCAACTCTTAACCAACCGTGCCTAGAACTACTTCCATTTGTTTTCTTTTCCGCCCATTTAATTTTCTCAATCCTAATTCAAACACACACATCACAAAAGCCCGAAATCTACTTCATCGATCGTCTTGCCTCAAGGGCCCAAGTTTCCAAAGCCATTACAGAACTACACTCCACATTAAAGTTTTCACTTGAATTTTCTTTATGCCTCTATTGAAGGCCATCTACTCTCGCCACTTTGTAAAAGCTTTACCCAGTGAAAACTTTCTATGAGTTTTTCCTTAATTAACCGTTAGGTAGGCATTTATATTTGTGGATGCTTGGTCAGCAGAGGTCATTTTGTAACACTTTAAAGCCTATTAAGAACTCAATATATCCTTAGTAGCTGAAGGTAAACCGAAATAAAATATTAAAATATGATGCATTACATTCAAATATCATAGAAAGGTTTAACATTCCACACTCATTTAACAATATTGTTCCATCAACGTCATCAAGACTATCTCCTAGAATATGGGTAAGGTTCTCCTTCAAGTTCGGCATTTCGCGCACAACCCGCCACTTTTCACTCTCCGTCAGGAGGTGTCTTACACCCAAAGGTGACTCGTAGTAGTCGCAACCAAACTGTATGCGAAAGTGAATGCAAAATTATACGAAAAATGTTTGGGCTCTTTATGGATGACGCTGCTATCATTCGCATAAAAACATTGCTTCAAATCCGGAAAAATACCTCAATTTCTTTCAGAAAAAGCTAAAAACAGATGTTTTCACATTTTTTTGCGAAAAAATGCATCCACGTCTTTCCACGTTACTTTGAGAGATGACAGTTTCATGCTCCAACAAGATGGATGAATATTATTTGTGAAGGGTAAAATGACGCCTTGACTCAAATAAGATTGGCAATTGTTATTGCGTATTTTGTTTTTTTTTCATTGTTTGCATATAATTTAATTGATCTAATTATTATTGGTGTCGAAATGATAGTTGTTTTTTTATTAAATTTGTCGAAGTTACAGGTTTTAGGAATTACTTCATCATACAATGATAATTTAAATTTGGCAGAGATTTGTACAAATAATAAATATTCCTTAGCTTTTTTCCTAAGCACTCAAAACTGACTGGTATACTGACTGCAGTTCTCGGCGTATAAACACGGATGGCCTTGATACTTTGAATTCAATTCGATTAACATCGATCAGCTCCTCCAGTCAACTATAGGACTTAGCAAACTGCATTATGCTGCTATAGCGCAGCACCCTCCTTCACATCTCTAAGCGAGGAATATTATTTCAAAATATTAATAATTCAATTTAAAAAATTAACCAAATCGGCAGGATCTGATCAGTAACAGACGAACTTATTTGCTGTCATATTCGTCCATTTAATAAATTGATTCGTTTAATTAATAAAGAGTCGCTTAATCATTACTGGCTCTTTTGATTAGGAATCATTCATTTATGCCTGACCAACTCCCGGCGTACCTCTTGTAGCGATATCTTTGAAACAGTTCCCGACGCGAATTACGCTAATATGCTACTCTATCCGATAAAAATCGATCAATAACCAGTTGACTTCGATAACTATCTGAACATTAATCACTTCTCATTGTTCCCTCAGGGGAGCAACTAATAACTCCTTCCCAAAATCGCAACGAAGAAATTCGTTACCGAGCCGACGTCATCATAACTGTCAACTTTCCGTCGACTCAATGGTCGGAAATAGGGAAAACATTCATCAAAACGAAAAACATCTGACAAACAATTTACCACTCCCGCCCGCAGAACAACAATGACCTTCCGTTTCACAATCAAGAACGAACGAACGAACGCGAACGGGAAATGGCGGCGTTGCAGACATTTTCACTTACTCTTGATTCAACGGAGGCATACACGCGAGAAAGAATGGGCGGGGTGAATATGCACTATCCTCTATATACGGCGACATAATTGCCTGAAGTCCTTCATAAAATGAATACCAATTGACCGGCTCTCCGTTTGGTTTTGGTGCCGATGAGAGCCTCATCTGCTTCATCTCCGCAAGCCGTCGAGGAGGTCGCTGCCCCACTCACGGGATGAACGAAACGATTACTCTCCTGTCCTCGGAACGAAAATTCTCGACACTTGAGCAGAATTCCGCATCTGCCCACGACACTCGGGTTTCCTTCTCGCATTTCACTCGCTAAAGTAGAGTTTACCAGCCACAGTAAAATGTCTGACTAACTAAACCACTGAAGTGCCAACAAGTAATGTATTTGAAGCTGACCCTGGTAACAGGTCACATCCAGGATACTCGGAAAACTCCCAATATCTCTGAATTACGTTTTTACAGACCTATGTGATGAAAAAACGGGCTTCCCGAGCCACTTCCGGTATGATTCTAACTTAAATTTGGCGATTTCAACCTGGGCTCTCACTAAACTACCTCTACCTAGACCCAAAAAAAGACGGGCATTTGAACACGTAATTATAAAATAATTAAAATATTATATGATATTAACTACACCAAAATAATTAATACAGTATCATCATAACATAATAGACATATCCATTCCAGACATTAAGAAATTCTGATAATTGAACGACTTAATCTTTCCCGATCATATTGAATTATATTGCATGTATCAAATGATTTTAAGTTTAGCGGGCATTGCATTTCAAAGAATGGAACTTTTGAAATATTTCGTCGCCATTTGTAAATGACGCTGATTTCCACATACATTGCTTTTACCCCGAATGGAAGTTTAAAATAATTAAAAAAACGTGAACTTGCAATCAAATGGCATTTTATCATTTGGAAATATAATATTTCAGTAAATACTTACAATTATACATTGAATTTTTTAATAGAAAGAAAAAAATGTCTTCCTACAATATAAGTAGAGCAGAAGTCAAGATACCACTCTACGTATATGATATTTGGGGCATTCGTAGAATAAAATGCATGGTGATCAACCACACCGGCAGTGTAACAATAATTTTACTTGCTAAATGGGTATATATTGACTAATATATCAATTTGTTTTTAACATTCAGGAAGTAAACATCAATAGTTTCACACAAATTCACGTAGTATCTTAAACGGAAGAGTACCTATAATAATAACCCTACGCTCATTTTAACCGTTTCGCATTTCATGTAACTGACATCTGAATCACAGATCTCACACGATTGAATGTTATATTGCAACCATTTCTTTTTTTCTTCATGTACATTGTCGATTCATCTTACAACTTAAGGGCATCGTACCTGATCTTTGGGTGGGATTGATTGCCTCAATTGAATAATATCATATCATCCCTCTCACCAAAACCACATTTTTAAAGAAACTAGCAATCAACATCCGAGGCCCCCAAACATTATGCCTTTTGTGCCGACGTCTCTCACTCGCTCAAACCTGCGCAGAAAAATGGAATGGTACTTAACCGAAAGTTGCCGAAATTTCGAATCCCCTTGTTTTGCCATACTGTAAAGCAATCGGATGCAAGTGCTCGCTAAATGGTAGCGCGTTCCAAAGAAAATTGCGCGCATCACAGAATGACTCACTTTAGAGGAAAGTAGTCCTTCCATAATTATTTGTAAATTGCTAATATTGCACGTCAAATGGGGAGGCAGTTAGGTCCGCTGTAGACCTATCATCACTCACGGCTATTCACCGCGTCTTTCGCGGTGAATTGCCGGGAGCGAGACTTCGTAATGGGAAATAATAATCCATCTCTACCGTATAATTAAGATAATATCTAGTATACATACAGGTTCTCCTTAACCTGGAGGAATATTACATTTTTACCTGATGAGCTACAAAATAGAACAATTAACCGACGGTTTTGATCATTCAGCGATTTGAGTATTCGGTATAACGCGATAACAGATTTGGTATAGCCATATATAATCAAGCCAGATCAATCGAATGAAATGAATATGCTATAAGCAATCATTACCTGAAATACTCCTATGTTATCCGAACTACATCACTGAAGTCGAAACTGCCTGAACACCTTCAAATTTACAAGTGTAAAATTACTTCTACGACAAAAGAGAGAATTTCAAATCATAGGCGAAAGGCCTGTGATTTGAAATTTGGTTCAGGAGGGGGATGGAGCTGATGACAGGGACGCTGAGCAAGGGTATTGTTAACAAAATACAAGAGAAAAACTTGACAGGGAGTGTAGTTTTATACGGCGCGGAAATATGGTAATCGAGATAGTAGGTATAGATTGTAGGCTTTTGAAATAGAATTGGGTTGTGGGTGTGAGGAAAGATAGAAAAGGAGGAATTGACGGAGAAGACAACAGACGAAGAGGTAACAGGCATGGTGGAGAATGGGAGAGGATTGTTGGGAGAAATCTCAGGGAGCTAGCAAAGGTGTATGCAGAGCATTTTGATTGGTGACGGAATGTGTAAGACAACTACAACTATGGGCAAGATAGAGGGGAGAACACTAGGCAAGCGAGAAAAAGGCAGGAGGAATAGGATAGACACGTTGAACGGAATGAAGGAAAGAACTACACGGAATTGAAGAAGGGTTTAAGTGTGGAGTGTCAGATTATGTCATGTTAGGTCAGGCTAAGGAATATAGGCGTGCTCAGTGCCCATCCAAAACCTACCTTAAACCGTCAACTACCTAATAACACGGGCATCTCTGGCTGCTGGCAGATAATTGAGAAATCCCACGTGGGATTCCTTAGAGAGGTAAACGTTATCTCCATCAAAATACTTGGTAAATATTCTTGCGAAACAACAAAATTCCAACCAGTTATCCACTGATTGGGACATTAAAATACTTAAATATTAACTAATGAACACGGGAATTTTCATAATTTACGCATGAAAGACTGCAAATTTTAAATCTTCGAAAGATTTACTCCGCTGGCGAATTGCACGCTTCAGAAGTTTACCTAATAGGAAATTGCCTTTGTGTTTCGGTGCGATAGCCACATAAATTCTTCCATTGTTGTCCTCAAAGCTACGTAAGCATAGAGAAGAATTAAAGAGAAAAGATTTACGACGATAAAGAATATATATAAAAATATATATCCTTCTTCTCCTTGAGAAAGGTGGCTTGGACCACCGAAAGTGAGGTTCTTTTATTTTTTTGTGTTTCTATGCTTTTTTTCTTTGTCCACTAGTGCTAACTTCATATACATTTTATACACACACACACACACACACACACACACATATATATATATATATATATATACATACATACATACAATCCCAGGACCCCAACAATTCCTACCCAATGGGTAATTTAGCCGCAAGAGTGGCTCATCATACATATGATGACGATCGCCGGTTATCAGCAATTTCCGGAATACATAGAGATGGCATTGATTAAAACTGTTACTAAGAACAACTCGAGCGAATAACGGTTACTTTCAGCTAGTGTTCTACAACGAGGGGAGAAGGATGAAGCATGCGTAAATGTAGTATCAGTTGTATTCTTAAGCCTCCTTACAAAGCATTCCGCGACTCCCAATCATAAGAAATGATGGCGGAGAAACGCCCGAAAGCACTTTTAAATCGGGAGAGTACCGGGCGAAATTAATATTTAAGAAAATAATACAAACCCCAGCTTGTCGATCAAAACAAATTAACTACGCACACTAATTCCCATGCCTAATCGAGCTAGAAATTAAGAAATTCAAAATAAATTAACGAATTTCAATTAACAGAGTGAAGATAGGGGATAACCTTCAGCTGGCTGGCCAATGGTCGAACGAGCTTCCGAAAGCCGTCGTCACGTGAACACTATCTCGACAGGGAAGCAACTGAGAATGTTTCTTTTTTATCGCCATACTGCAGTGAACACGACAAAACGTCTGTCAATTCTATTCACATTTTCGTACCGACTATTATCAAATTTTCCGGTAATAAGTTTACGAGCAACCTTTTCTCGTGAAGGTGTTCTCCAATTATTGGGAAAAGATAAAAATACCCACACCAATGGCCTTGTAAAATCCCAGGATTCCACGGAGAAAATAAAGAATCCCACTCCACTCCCCAGTTTTCTCGATAATAAGCTACCCGAATCTCTCCTACACCTCATAAAATTTTAAAACAAAACGGGCCTGCTTCCGTCCACTTCCATTTTATTGCTGCACGCTACACCTTTAAGGCTTGAAAGTTGAAACGCGTTCTGCTGTAATAAAACAAACGAGTGGACAAAATGGAATGTTATTAGTTTTGTAATTTTATCATCATTAAGCTGTCCCACCATATCACGCACAACAATATTCGTTTTACACTTATCTCCCACAAAGTTTAACTTCACATATTAGGAGAGGACGACAACCCAAAAAATTGTAGCAACTGTGCATGGCGTTCACCGACACACTGAAGCTAAACGCAATCCAATATGGGTGCGAGGGACGAACTACGGGGCGCCACGGGACGCGACGGGGGACAGTCGCCCAACATCTCAGACGGGATCGTAAACATCTCCCACCGCCGAGACTAAACATACCTCATGTCCCAGGGGTCCACTTCCTCACCCTTTTTTCTTTCAAACCCTCAAACGCCCGTCCACGCACCACACCTATCGAACCCACCCAACGCCCGTCCAGACCGGAGAGAATACCACAGCCGGCCGACCATGAGCGATGACGAGCCAGGATGCTTCCTCAGCCATTTTCTTATTCCCTATACTGAACTTTCATCTTATTTACCAGCAGTCGTCTATCGTATTGAGCCAGGTTTTTGATGGGCACTACACATTCCTCTACCCGTAAGCCCTAATTAACGCGTAACAAAAATCCTTTAACCCAATACTACATATTACAATAACTGCAGGGTAAAATGTAATGTAATAACTCGTTATTTATCTCTGCATACTTTCTATCTACCCTAATTCAATGCAAAATGCCTCTTCTGTTCCTCCCTATAACTGGCTTTCCCTGCATTCTCACCTCCGTATCACACTCTTCTGCATTCCATTGTCTCTCAGGACCTCCTTAATACACTAGTCCTGCTAATTTCGAATTTCTTCCGAGGACAGTCCTTCTTCCCGTACCATTCCCATAACTTCATAACTTTTTCTCTTTTGTGTCCATTTTATTTTATTTTTTACGTTTTCCCCGCACCCACATGCCAAAGGCATCCAACCTATGCGATTCCTCCCACCCCTTCAACGACAAAGTTTCTGAGGTCTCACAAAACCAACTCTATGTATTGAAGACTTCAATATTCTTTCCATTAAATATTACTTAAGCATATCGTGAAAGCCTACCAATGCTTTACAGAATGACAATTGACTAACAAAGCAAGGATACGACGAATGGAAGGAGTGAACAAACCGAATTTAAAATGGAGGAATTTTAAACTACGGACAACTCGCTGAATTCTCTAACACAAGAATTCCTTAATTTATTTCTTGACGCTGGAATCAATTATTTCTTATTAATTTAGTACCATGCGAGCCACCACTATGGTGTGTGGCAGGGTGTGAATACACATTAGACATTTTGATCCGAATATTTATACACCCACCGCGGTCGGACAATGTTATTCTGATCCCTTATTATTATTGGAAAATATGGAATCTTAAATCTATCTGTTCCCCACTATATCTTTTTAATTTTATTGACATGATCACTCCTACCGTAATACGATGGTGCTAATGACAAGTTTTCAAAATCATTGCTTGAGAGATACCCTTCCAATTTATGCAAGAGATTTCATCTGTAATTCAACCTTCGCTCCGGGAATGACTCTTAACCTAGATCCTCAAATAATTCTGATACGGTACTCAGATTACGGTGAAACATAATTATATCTTTCTTTCCTCCGTTGATTGTTTTCCAAAATTTATCTTTCATGCATTCATACTAGTCACGAAATAATTATAAAATCCTAAATTTAACATTACTTTGAAAATGATCACAATTCCTAAACTTACATTTTAACTATTAGTTTCCAATTTCGGCGACCGAAGTCGTCATCCGAATTTCTGAACGAACATCCGAACCTCGTTGTACTACGGTAGGAGAGATCATGCCGATCAAATTCGAGAAATTAAGTGTAAAACAGACAGATTTAAGATGCCATTTTTCCCACGAACGATTAGCGATGTCTGACTGCGATAGGAAGGAAAGCTGTTTTTGGGTCAAGTGAAGTCACGTGTCTAATTACCCTCTGCCACACATCCAAGCGGTGGTTTGCAGGGCCCTATGTAGATAAAAAATAATAAATAAAGACTTCAAGTCACAGCGCTGCGTGCAGTGGAACATACTATGTTCCAATGCATTTAAAGGCAAGTGCAAACTTTTGATCTCGTTGTCCTTAGAACATCGATTTCAAGCTAAAGAAACATTATCTCATCATTGTCATGCCATATGAACTACCACTAAACTACTATATTAGTAATATCCGTTTCCCTCGCAAAATAAAGAAGACATTTTGCCGGATACACATTCTATCAGAGAGGACAGCAGGCAAAGAAACAGTTTACATTTTTTAGTGAATATGCAAGAATTCCAGACTTTTACAGATAATCCTACCGAAAAATTGCTAAATACATGTATATCTGTTTTCCTGCTTCTCATATGGGTGGCAGCCCGTATGAAACATCTAATAACACAGAATTCATATTCGGGGCAGTGAAAATGTTCGTTCAAGCCGTGTTGCAAAACGAAAATAACTGCGCAATCGGCAATATTCTTCCGCGATCGTAGCAAGCATGAAACGGGGAAGTTTCCATTGAAAAAAGCCTGAAGTTCCCCGCCTAATAAAACTCCCATTATTCTTAGAAATCTCAAACCTCCTCGACTCTCTGCAAGCACGGAGGAGGACGCTTACCCCTAACTCAGAGCGTCTATTTTGGGTAAGCCACGGCCCGAGGTCCCCGCCGACCCTCGAGAATAGCCGTCTGAAGCGGTGGACATAATGCACGTAGTGAGCGGCTGGACCACGGGCTTTCTAAATAGCCATCGACCGTGCATCTATCTCCTCTTCCGCCTCACCCTACATGTTATTACAAGTGAAGCCTACAGTCCAGTCCAGCTCTTTCCTCAGAAAATTGGCCACTGGAGGATATGAGTTGTTCTTTAATGAGGTTGCATCGAAATGTCAAGTATTTGTAATGTTGATAACATTTTCTGAATGAGTCGACTTTTAAGTGCGCTCTATTAAACGAAGAAAAGAAAACACATGAATAATTACGGATCAATGATTCAGGAAGATTTAAAAGTCCTCACGAAAAATTGTAATTTGCGCAATTACATTTGAGTTGTGAGGGTGTTAAACGCAACTGCACCTACTCGCCTTTGCTTAAGTGATATTAAGTAATTAGTGGAGAAAAGCAGCCGAAAACGCACGTTGAAGAAAATTGGTGCCACAGGAAAAGTCAAAAATAAGTTTCAGAGAGCACTTCCAAAAAATTAGCCCTTAGGAGTACTTAAAAACTAACTATTAACATCACATAATAAATCTGCAAATTAAATACTCATGAATGGGTGTTACATTAATTTCATCACTCGTCATCAATACATGAATTAAGGTGACACATTGACTTACGCAGTCACGACACAACTTCTATTAGTTTATGGTCGCCCAGGATAACAATGTAACTTTTCTATCATAGAGCAATGGGACTAGTGAAGCAATTGAACATCCGCGTAAAAGAGATCTTTCCATCTACTCAACTTTTGAAACCAAAATTTAACCTCAGCTCCTCTGGAACAGGATTATAATGAATTCATTATGCTCCCAATATTTTATTCATAAGAAGTAGTAGTAGTATTTAGGGGAGGCGACCGACAGCTGAGGTCATTTGCGCCATTAGGGATGGACAGGAAAGGCTGAAGGGTGGAGAGAAACCCGGCGTCGGCATTAGCCTACTCTTTACGAAAGGCGCCAAGGGGTTCGAAGCTTAACGTCCCATCCGACGGACGGCGTACTCACTCAAAGTGCCATCCACAAAGCACCTCAAATAGGGATCGAGATACCACTGGAAAATATTCAACACCGCCGGGATTCGAACCCGGGCCCTCTGATTGGGACGCCAGTACAATAGCCACTGCACCATATCGATCCCCTTATACATTAGAAAAATCGTTAAGTGTGAGGCGACGGCAAATTTACCCGTTTTGTGCTCACAAAGTAGTAATTAGTATTATACGAATCCATGATTCCATTTTTTAATTACCTACTGTTTGCAAAGAAAGATAAAAAACCATAAACACAGTAATCAACCCGAAGGTCGGTTTGGTAGGTGACGGTAGAGTTCGCCCAGTACTAAGCCCCACGGCGTGTGAAAATCACACTTCAGGCTAGGGGGCTAGTTCCTTTCCCTGTGCCGGTTATGGTTCCCCAGGTAGATCTGGTACCCGAAAAATCACACAGCTTGGGTAGAACTTCAGGTGTCCAGAGGCCTTACCCGGGAATCGAACTCGGGCCCCTCCGGTCAGTAGTCCAACGCTCTAGCCCCTGGACTACTGCGACTCACCATAAATAGATACAAAAATGTATTTTGAACCGAACTTTTTGATTCGTAGCGCAACCACGACCAATGGAGCTCGCAATATCTATGATAGCAAATTCTGCGAGAGGAAACTGACGACCGATAAATATAATACCTGTTGCTACCCTTCTCACACTTCAGGCTAGGGGGGCCAGTTCCTTTCCCTGTGCCGGTTATGGTTCCCCAGGTAGATCTGGTACCCGAAAAATCACACAGCTTGGGTAGAACTTCAGGTGTCCAGAGGCCTTACCCGGGAATCGAACTCGGGCCCCTCCGGTCAGTAGTCCAACGCTCTAGCCCCTGGACTACTGCGACTCACCATAAATAGATACAAAAATGTATTTTGAAAAGCATATCTTGATATGCATAAATTATTAGCAAATCTAAAGCATAATGGGGTGTATGCAGAAATAGCGATAATCATCCCTGCATAATTAGTGATCGATTTGGAATTTGAGCGAAGGATAACGAATGTTCATTGCATTGTTCAAATCTTGAAACAATAAACCGAACTTTTTGATTCGTAGCGCAACCACGACCAATGGAGCTCGCAATATCTATGATAGCAAATTCTGCGAGAGGAAACTGACGACCGATAAAGATAATACCTGTTGCTACCCTTCTCACCCTTGTCACCGCGTTAACCCTTGACTATCCAGCCGCGGTACGTTAGCTAGTCTTGTTCCAAAAGACCATCTGGATAGGGCCTTCGCCTCCTCCGAATGCCTAGCGGAAAGGAATGAAAACACTTCGGCAACTCTCGACGTGCCCGCATTGCCTTTCCGGCATTAAAAGCAGCTTACCGACGAGATTCTAAAATGATGATTCGGCGGATAGAACTGTTGTGTCCTCACAGAATATACAAAATTGTTGGCCCTAATTCTGCATCCAATGCTACCGAAATTGAAACTGGGCCTGTGGGAATTCATCAAACGAAATATAATAATTCACTGCCATGTCGGTGTAGCCGGAAGTGGCGTAAACATTGTAATAACTTTCAGGATATGCGTAGGTAATTGCTATTTTTAAAAAATCATTAGCCAGCAGCCAAAGAACTGCACGCCATTTTATAGAGGGCAATGAATCTTCAAAGCTGTTGGAGGATATTTATTTTTAAAAAAACGCAGCTGGATTTGACTGACGAGACATAATTACATCAACTTATAGAGTAATGGGGAAGACATTTTCTGGAATGATGGTGGATATAATGCAGAGGGGTAATCTATTTACTGAAACGTATGTCATTTATCTCAAAATTAGCAGCACCACCTAGAAATATAACCAAGCATTTAAAGCGACGTGGCACTTAGATAATAATGGAATATGCATATGAGCGGGTATGTTGATAAAAATGCGGAAAACTTGAGAAACATGGCAGGATAAACCAAACTTAAGTCTCAGAGAGGAAAATCAGCATGATACGTGGAGTTACACCTGACCACGTATAAAATAAGCCTTTCGTGAAGTGAAATGCATACATATATTCAGGTTTTGGGGAGAAGTAATCCTCATTCCTGAAACGTATGCAGTTTCCCCAGAAAAATCATGTAACTCCGAAAATCACACAACCTTTCAAATCACGCCTGAGCAGCCGAACGCCGAGCCCAGAAATCTCCCACGGCAAGGTAATCAGTTTTCGATTAATCAAAATGTAAGCAACTTAGTCTATCAAGGGATAATGACTTTCATTCTTAAGAAGGATGGCGATAAAGTCACGCTCAGCTGCCTCTTTATTTCATATTTCCAGTTGCCTGCTTCTTTAACCACTACTACTCGGTTTAACGCATGCTTTAGTCTACCAAAGAAAATCTGACTGCTCGTTCGAAGAGCACCAAACTCTCAGAAAAAAATTGCGCCCCCAATTCCGCTCTTCCCTTAACTTTACTGGTTGAACTTGAGCGATTTCTACCCCAATACCATTCATAATCACTAACACATGAGATATGCGATCTCTCGCTCAAAACTCTAAAAGGAAATGCATAATTAGAGACCAATTTACACATCCGTAACAACAGAACGACGCATTAGAGCACGGCTTACCAGATTACATTTACGAGTTTAGAGTAGAATAAATTAAATATATTTTAATTCGCTCTGTGGACGTATGGCGTGGGAACAACTCAGACGCGAAAGAAGCCCACAGCATTTTGCGGTTGAGTCAGAGGCGAAAAACATGGCATAAACGAGTTTGAACCGGATCAAACAACCCCATACACTTGTTAATATGAATTGCTAGAGCGTATTGATAGATATACGTCATTAAAGATCTGCTTAAAAACACACGTATGTCACAAGGAAACTTCAATAATAAATAAATTGAAAATCAACGTGTACTTACGTATTCTTAATTCCATTAGTCAATTTTTGTTTTAAATTTCTTCATAGTGACTCTACTAAAACACACAGTATTTTTTTAATTTTTCTTTTAACCTCCATCGAGATTCGCATCTAATTAGTCCCTGTCCTATCCGCCGCCAATTTGGCTTCTTTTCCATTGCTTCCAGATTCCAGACTCTCACTACTGAATCAAACTATGTTGGCAAGATTCGAACCCTATTCCCAATAAATTTATATGGATTACACGTACATGTAACCTCACGACAATATACCAGTCTATAGCTAACTTTAATGGTTGATGCAACCCATTCCCATCAGAAAGGGGCAGACGTTCTTCAGTGGTGAATTTACCTCTGAGTACGGTGTTATATGCCGTTAACAGGCTTTAATACAACTAATGGAAGAGATATAACATACGCGTACGTGATGAGCTACGATATAAAGGTATATTTACATACCGATAGATTTACGATACAAGGAGATTTAGGATGTCATTTTTACCCCGATCGATAAGGGTTCAGAATATCGTTGCCCGATTTCGCAAATATATTGGTCCCAAAGTAATATGTTGTGTAGCCACCCCTTACCATACAACTCAGCGGTGGCTCGCAGGGTACTATGTAATGATAACAATAATTTTTAAAGAACACCAACACCGTTTCTCTGATGAGTTCCCATTTGGAAGTACGGTTTGCCACGGAGGCGAAGATGATACCACATCTTATTCGCGTATTCCTACAGAAGTTGTTCTCCGCAGGGGCGCCCGATTTGGAAGAAGCGCAGCCGGCCACGATGCACATCCAGCCCAACCACTCCGAAGGCAGAAAAATCACCGACAGCGCATCTAAACGGACGACGATGACCCTCAATCGTCCGCCTCGTGCGGAAACTGCCGAGGTCCTTAGAAAACCCCTCACCCACTGCCCATCATCATCATTATTCGCTCCCTCGCGCAAACACGTAATCTCCACTCATTTGCGCATTTAATTCGCGCGGTGAGCGAGGGAGGACGCAAGACTTCCGCCGGTGGGATAGGTCGCGGCCTCCGCGAGCCTCCGTGACGTCGTGAGCGCCAACTCCTCGCCCCACACCCCTCGCCAACACTCCCCTTCACCGCACCCCCACTCTCTCCCGCCCGCCGGCTTCCACCCGAGAACGCGGGTCGAGGCGCCTTCGGGGGGAGGGTATGTCGGGTAAGGGGGGGGAGAGGACACACGCCAGTGCGCAGGCGCGCGGGCTGGCCTTCTGATTCCTCGTGGTCACCAACAAGACATCCCTTTCCATCACAACTCTCCCCACTGCCCCTCTCCTCATTGACGTCACGGCCGTGCACCCCCGAGCATCGCACCCCCGGAGGAGCGAGGCCACTGCGACGCAAACGGAGTCGGCAGCGGAGTCCGGGCGTCGGAGGCGCCACCCCGGCCGTCGATGCCACCACGGCCTCACCCCTCCGCGATGACTCGATTCGTCCGAAGTCCCTCGCCCGGAAAAACGTGCTCTGGACGTCGGCCATGGCGTCCGAACGTCCCCAGAGAGACATGTGGACAGTGGGACTTTCCAAAGGGATTGGTAGATTAACTCTGCATTTACCCATCGACAGTGGATGACTCGGGAATAGGCAACTAGCTGGACGTTCTTTACGTCTCGGGCAAGTTGGATACAAGCCATGAATAAATAGTTGCATTATTTTCAACGCCGTCATATATATTTATATAAGTTCGAGATATTAACCTAGAGTCACGGGGAACCTCCAACTCAAAGGCTATAAGTCACCTCAATAACAATGCGAAATAGTATATAAAGGTAATCCCTTTTGACAGTAGGTGAAAAATGGAACCACGAGGCTGAAATGCACTACTAATACAGGGATTACATAAATTACATAAAACCCCCATGCCTACTATAAAGGGAGAATATACATTTTTCAACGGCAAACCTAGCCAAAAGTATAGCCAATTACATACACGGGATATTAAAAGCAGAGAATGCTACTATGACAAGGTAAAATATGAAATTAGCTCAGCAATGAGGAGTCATATATAGCGACGCCAGGTCTTCGACTCGAAAAATCACCCAGGGGGGTTGTTCCCTAGCTGACGGCGAACTCCTCTCCGGCGAGAACACGTCCTTAACGCCAACCAACGGCGGAGAACTTACCCGTACATGTACTCCCATCGTCAGTTTTGGGCCTAGCAAGTCGTCGCCACTACCCAGCCTAGAGGCTACCTGTTCTCGCTCGGCAGGGAGCTCAAGGGTTTAGGTGGTAGATGAGACTCCGTGTGTATACACAGGAGTGTATGTGTGTGTATATATATATATATATATATATACATATATTACATATATATATAAGTATATATATATAAGTATATATATATATATATAAGTATATATATATAAGTATATATATATAAGTATATATATAAGTATATATATACATATATTACATATATATATATATATATATATACATTCAAACACGAAATCCCGCCAAACGGCGAATAAATACTCATATATACAGAAACATATATAAGGAAAAGGGATAGGAACACGTATAAAGGACGAACACAATAGAGGTGGGGAAGGCGGAATCGAACGGATCACAAGAGTAAAAATATTTCCTCAACCGGGACTCGAACACCGGATCTTTCCACTTGCCGGGCGGATGCTCTTAACCACTTGAGCTATCGAGGATATGTAATTTACCCTGAGATCCGTGGGTCTTATATGTCGCCAAGCGCCCCGATTCTTTAGCCAAGAGATGGCGTCAGGGGGCTGTTTCACCCACCAAAGGAGAAATAGACAATACACAAGAGGAAAGGTCAGTGGTTAGAATTCATACAACACCATACAGGAAAAGAACAGTGCGTTTCGTGGCACGCATAGCCAGAAGAAAGAGATGAGCCACATTGGCCAAATACACATTCAAACACGAAATCCCGCCAAACGGCGAATAAATACTCATATATACAGAAACATATATAGGGAAAAGGGATAGGAACACGTATAAAGGACGAACACAATAGAGGTGGGGAAGGCGGAATCGAACGGATCACAAGAGTAAAAATATTTCCTCAACCGGGACTCGAACACCGGATCTTTCCACTTGCCGGGCGGATGCTCTTAACCATATATATATATATATATATATATATATATATATATATATATATATATATATATATATATATATGAATGAGGTGCGCGGGATGCCATTGCAGTAATGAGATTATTAATCGAGAGGAATATAGAATACAACCAGGAGGTATTCGCCTGTTTCGTAGATTTCGAAAAAGCGTTTGATAGAGTGAATTGGGGAAAACTAATGAGTATATTGAAGAAAATAGGAATAGATTGGAGAGATAGGAGGCTAATCCGCAACCTGTACATGTCTCAGACTGCTCAGGTGCGAGTGGGGAACGGGGAGTTCGGTTGGGCAGTGTTAGGAAGAGGTGTAAGGCAGGGTTGCCCATTATCACCGTTGCTGTTCAACCTGTATGCAGAGGAAATTATTAAGGAAACATGGGAAGAACTGGAGGTAGGGATGAATAAGGGCGAGGAATTTGTAAAATCAGTTAGGTTTGCTGATGACCAAGCTTTAGTTGGCCATTCAGCCAAGGGGAGGCAAGCATTGCTGAGTGAATTGGAAATTCGGTGCGACAGATTTGGGATGAGAATCAATATTAATAAAACAAAGGTTATGCGATTTCTAGAAAGAAAAAGGCTAAGCTTTACATTAAAACAGGAGGGCAAAAACTACAGCAGGTAGAACAGTTTACGTATCTCGGAAGTGTTTTGGACCAACACGGTCAAAGTAGTAGGGACGTAAGGAGAAGAATTGCGCTGACAAAGAGGCTTTCACAAGGAGGAGGGAGTTGATGGGAGAGAGTTGATGGGAGAGAGTTGATGGGAGGGAGTTGATGAGAGGGACGTTGAGTAAGGATATTAAGAAAAGACTCGTAGAAACTTAGATACGGTACGTAGCTATGTACGGCGCGGAAACGTGGTCATTGAAGCAGAAGGATAGACGTACACTGGAGGCTTTTGGGAAGGGAAGGAACATGATGTTGGACGGGATGAAGGGAGGAAGAAGGTACTCAGAGATGAAGAGGGACCTGATGTAGATGTTTTGCTAGGAGTCACAAAATATTTATTTAGGAGCTATGTCCATCCAAAAACAAACCTTAACCGGTAGATTACCTTATAATACAGGGTTCGTCCGGAAAATAAGTGTACTGACTCCTGGGCTGGGCGCGCCGCTCCAGGCGCGCCCAGCACCGCTCTGACGGGCTGCGATTGGAGGGGGGTATGTTGGCAAGCGACGCTGAAAAAGGCAGTCGGCTCTGAGCTGTGGTGTAGTGAGGGGCTCTGTTAACGCGAACCTCCACGCTCGACCCACGTCACGGAACGCGATGCCGAAGTTTTAGGAGCAGCGTTATTCCATCAAATTTGCGGTAAAGCTTGGGAAATCGTCTACCGAAACTGTCGGTATGATTAACCAGGCTTACGGGGAGTCAGCCATGTCCAGAAACATGATCTTTCGGTGGCACAAGAAGTTCGTGGAGGGCAGAGAAGAGGTCGACGACGAACCACGGCCTGGACGCCCATCAACGACACTCACCGACGAAAATGTGCGAAAAGTTCGCGATGTACTGAACTCTGATCGTCGTCTTAGTGTTCGGATGATAGCAGAGCAGTGTAATGTGCCAAAAATGTAGCAGAGCAGTGTAATGTGCCAAAAATGTAGCAGAGCAGTGTAATGTGCGTCCGGCCAGCGATCAAAAACATCTGGCGGCTGCATCACGACAATGCGCCGTCTCACACCGCGCTTGTCGTGTCGGACTTCTTGGCCAAGCACGGCGTGGCAACGCTGCCGCACCCGCCCTACAGGCCGGACTTGACACCAACGGACTTCTTTCTGTTCCCGAAGATAAAGAGGAGTTTGAAAGGAACGCGATACGGGACTTTGGACGCCGTCAAAGAGGCCGTGACGACGTGTCTTCGAGAGGTTCCCGATGATGCCTTCGCGTGAGCGTTCCAGGAATGGGAACGCCGCTGGAACAAGTGTATCGACTCACAAGGGTCCTATTTTGAGGAATATTAGCTTAAGATATGTAAAAGTGTAATACATTTTTTTTCCTGAGCTCAGTACACTTATTTTCCGGACGAACCCTGTACATATATATATACGTATAATATATATTTATATATATACATACATATATATATATATACATATATATATACATACATATATATATACATACATACATATATATATATATATATATATATACATACATATATATATATATACATATATATATATATATATATATATATATATATATATATATGTGTGTGTGTGTGTGTGTGTGTGTGTGTCTAATCACACCTACGGCTGTTAGAACTGAATTGTTACTGCATAATAAAACCAAAACTAATGCTGGATGAAACGTGTTCTTTCAATATACGGGAGTTAAGCTTCACGTTTGAATTATGGACGACTTCAGTTGGGATTAAAATGAGATAAAACGATAAATAGTTTTTGCGCAATAAATACATGTTCAATCGAAGAGTCCCTGAAGAGTGTCAGCTTATAATGACGCCATCTACGGGGACCGCTAAACATCAACGATGAAAAATACCCCAGCCGAGAGATCGACATTCTACACAACCACCACTACACCCATTACCACCAGAGAATTATCGTCTCTGATTGCGACGCCATCTTCTAGAAGAGCAAGCAGCTGCGTTGGGGATCGGCGAGTGTTGTTTCATCTAGAATTAAAAAAATGTCCCTCGTCGCCATCTTACTATGCTTACTCCGACCGCAGTAGGAGTAAAAATATTCGCGTCAAAATTAGTAAGGTGTTGATTCACCCCCTGCCACACTACCTAGCGGTGGCTTGCAGGGCACTAAAATAGCTAATATCTAAGCCATTACGCACACAAATTGAGCATGGTGAATTATAACCTTTTAAACACGGTGTACGAAGGGTAACAGGATATGTGTAGCCACTAAATAGATATTCCTCCTCAAAGGACATGCTAATCGCGTAAATATATACGGATCATGGAATTTAAGGTTCAAACTATTGCCGATAATATTATTCATAAATTATAAATTTTATTTCCATGGAAAATAAAATTCCATAGCAAATTAATGTCGCAAAATCTTTAGCACTCCGCTAGCTGATTAATCTACAATAGACAGAACCGACTTTTTTCAATTAATCCAACATCCACAATGGGAAAATTAAATCTTAGAAAGAACTTAGGGACTCTACAATCATAAAAAATCATTACGGCCCAGTGAGAAAAAACACTCGATTCCAAAGAGGAAGAGGTTTAAACGATTGCTAGTTATTGCACATAATATTGACGCTTTCGCGATGCGAGTAACTCACTCCCTTCGACATTTGAGAGATCGTGCATGTTACGAAAACTCGATTCGCTAACTGCAACGGAAAGCTTTCAGATTCGACTCAGTCGGTCACGGTCGCGAATCGTTCGAGGCGAGTGATTCGTTCGCGAAGGCCGACCCCCGGTGAGCGGCGAGGCCGACCGACAGAGAGAGGGACTCTTGTCTCCCTCCATCCTCTTCCTTTCCCCCCTCGATCTCTCTCTCTCGCCCAACGTCTTCGCGGGGAGAGAGGTGAACGACGACCACGTAATGGGGGTGGAGAGGGGCCGGCTACCTCTCTCCCTCGCACGATTGGGGAGGGAGGGAGGAGGAGAGGCGTGAGATTGGCGTTGGCCCAGGTCAGTGCTCCAAAGTCACTCTCACCCACCCACCCACCGCGGCCTCATTTCCACGACTCCGCCACACCGAGTCGAGTGCACTGTCGCCGCCTTACGCGCCGATTTCGAAGACGATTACATGCTCGAAGCACGATGGGGTGCCACTTGGATGGATTTCCAGCGTCTTTTACGATGGCGGCGGCGAACACTCATTTCACCCAGAGGACCCCCCCCCTCAAGCAGTAGGGCAAGTCCGGCACTTTCACGGTGCATCGCACTCGGTGCCATACCGGGAGGCGACGCTCATCAAAGAATACTAAATCACCTCCTCCTAGCGATCGTTCCAAATCAACATCATCACATCAACCCAGATGAGTTACATATAATTCGCGAACTCATTTCCGACAGATTTCGTAGCTTCAGGGGCTATTTGATGAAATTGGACAATATTAATGAACAAATAATTGCAGTTAACTCGTGAATGACTGCAAATATTTGAACCATCGTCAAAACGAACGTATGAACCAAAGCACTGAATGGATCGGAGATATGGGAGCATTGGACAAATGGACTAGAAGAATAGAAGACTTTGAAACATGTAGCTGGAGGAGAATGCTGAATATTATTCAATGGACAGACAAATTAAGCAGAAGAGGAAATGCCCAAATGGAGAACATTACGATAAAGTACTACAACTAGTTAGATCGGACACACCGTAAGACACAATGGATAGGTTAGAAACAGAAGTAAAAGGGATAATGCCCTCAGGTTTACAAGAGGCAAGCAAGTACGCAGCAAAAGTTGATAAGCAGGTCAAACAGAGAGACAATATCCGAGGGTGAGGAAAACAACATTGAATAGACAAGAATGGAGGACTGCTGTAAACCAATCCGAGGGCAGAAATACCGATGATGAGTTGGTCCATGGTAACCATCACTAATTTTCACAGCGTAAAATTTTACACCATATCCTTTCGACGAAACGTATGACCAAGTACGGCACTACAGAGTCCAATGCCAATGGACAAAGAAAAAGCAGGCACAAACCAAGAGTTTGATCAAATTTATTGTACGGTACGATGATTTCGATGCAGAACCTTTCCACAGAACTGAACCTAAGACTAGTGGAGAATTTTCCATCTTCAATTAAGTTTCCTGCATTTTAAACCCTAATTACAACGTACCATTTTGCAACAACACCACACTAATCTTTCTAGTATCCATACTTGGATAGGGAAAACCCATTTATTTTTGACTTACACATCTGTATTGGTTCAATTGCGCATGAAATCTTCCGAGGAAGCTTTTTTTCTACATTGAAAAACAACGACTGGGTGGACAGAATAACTAAGACAGACGAAGGATACCGGTAGAAATAAACATGATGAAAAAAATGAACAGGAGATGAATCAAACTTAGATGAAGAAATAGCTTTTGAGATTTTACGTCTCGCTGGATACATTTTTCGACGGGAAGGTGAACGGGATGCACTGAAAATTAAGCATACAACAGATGTGATTAATGACTCAGAAAACGACAGCCGCGAAATCGAAAAAATATGACAACATGAAGAGGTTAGGCAACAGGAGAGCCAAGTGAAACCACAGCCTAGGACTGATGATGATGAGTTGTAGAGATGAGCCAAGCTGCGGGGTATATGTAGGCGGCGACTTTACTGGCTTAAAAACTGGAAACAGAACCGCTCAATCGTGCAGCATGTATTGCATGGAGCTAATGGGCAGGTAGAGGACAAAGAAATCAGAGAGACGCTTATTTTAAGAATTGATTGGAAAAGCAGATGAAAGGCCGCGTGGAACAACATGTTCGATTTGCGAGAAAACACTATGTTTCAGCACGATGTCAACAATAGCTGTGAGCCGTCCCCAGGAGCCAGGCCTGAGTCGGCACAAAATTGAGATTTTAAACACAAAGACACCGTACATGGGAAGACGTTAGACATGTCAGGAAAGGGGTAAGAAAAAGGAAAGGCTTTCGGATGGAATGACGGGAGGAAGGTAGGATGCGCAATTAAAATGTATATTGTAATGTCGGAAGCAAGCTTGCGCTTTTTAGGAGAAGCAAATAATATTACTGTTGCAGAGTGTCCATCTGAAATCTACCTTAAATGGTAGAATTCCATTAATAATACTAATAATACAAATTTACATAGGATAAGAGCGAGGATAAAAATGACATAACTAAAAATTTTACTTTCCCGCAATCCTCATCAATTTACAGCTTCTACATCATCTACATGGAACTTTACGAAGTCATGCTGGGGTGTGTAGTAAGGGGTGATTTCACATTGGGCATTCAATATCAAAATTGAGCATTGATTAAATGTTAATCGCAAATAAAAAAGTTATAATAGCGCACTATACACAAATTTTACGTCATAACACAAGTCGTAAAAACACCAGGAACTTCATATTCATATATTTTCCCAAAAACGATGGAAACGTTCAAGAGAAATTGTTTCTGCAGTGCACGATATAAAGTGGGGCTAGGATTTAGCCATGTTCACAACAAGCGATCAGAAGCACGTCAGCCATCTTCTTTCCGAATCACCTATTAGTCCCGACGTTCGCCTCTGACTCGGCCAAGTAACGCGTAGTCACGGGGGAAGCGTCATTCCCTGCAACACCACTGAGCTAATAGCATGACGACCAGTTCGCCTCCACCCTCCCCTGAGTCGACCTCTTCTCTCAAAGGAAACAAAACGTTGGCTTCAAAAGCTGAAATAAGGGATAGAGCTTCATGGAAAATCCAAGAGGTGGACAGAGGAAGAAACCATAATCTCTACTTGGACAACAACCCTTGATTCCATAGAATTTTCTACTGGTGGAAGGCCTATATAGCTATGAACGGTAGAGTCCGTGTGTGAAAATACGCTGAGGTTCTTCTCATTGTACCCAATAATAAGGAGGCGGTAACACCTTAAACAGACGCCATCGAAATACTGTACGAAGGACAAAAGTTCGTCAATTGAAGAAAAAATATCCGCTGGCAAGTTTTTCTACGATTCTACGATATAAAATGGCCCATTTTCACATAACATCCAATTGAGATCCTAAAAAAATATTAGAATGAATGCTCACAAGACCCGCAATGCTTAAACAAAAATGGGATGAGACAAAAACAAAATTATTACAATTGCACCTAGCTATCTACATCTACATTATACCCCGCAAGCCGTCGCAACGACGTGTGGCAGAGGGTGCTAGGTCAACAGCCACTCTATCTTACATTTATTCTCTCTACTTCCTCACGCACCTGGCACCCCGCGATCCACCAATAACCGCGCGGAGAGGGGGCGACCGAACACCGATCATACAACATGCCTACATATATTTTATTTATTTATACATATCCTGCAAGCCACCGCCAGGGTGCGGCAGGGGGTGACTACACACCAGAATAATTTTACCCGAACATGACCCTACCGCGGTCGAACTATGTCATTATAACCCCCTATCGTTCTTGGAAAAAATGACATCTTAAACTCATAATAAGTAAATAATAAGAGAGTTTATATCACGGAGTAAATACCGCCGTAAAAAGCACTCCAACCTGACCATACATTAACTTTTCGTTATGTCACGGACCAGTGCCTGGGCACGCGCAGCTAGTCTCGGATGATTTGAGAAGTACTTTACACAAAGATACCGAAGTGATTGTAGCTGTTATAAACTTATTTCTATGAATTGAATTACACGTAACAATTGCTGGTAACTGGCAATTAAGCTATTATTAAGCTGGATGTTGCATGTCAGGTGTGGAATCAGCCACTGCCACAAAAACCATGGTGTTGGCTTGTAATATACCATGAAGTGAAATCGTAAAACTCATTCAATTGCACAGCGTTTCGTGGGTCTAGTCAGTGATATCTCCCGTCAATTACTGCACCATCGGCTATAAACCCATTTTTTCCAATGTTATTACAATTATATCAATGGCCGTTTATGCGGAAACCCCACATGAGGAGGTTCAACTACACTCACGGGGGAAAGGCGTCAAAGCTCGTACTTTTGAACAAAGAAACGCTTCCGGCAGCCTTTCCCCCTTTTCTACAATTAAAAAGATAACACGAGAACCTAATCTACACTTTTACCGCAACACGCCTTCGCTTTTTTTATCAATTAATCGCGTGCCACATACGAGGAGATAATTTACATAATTTTTACAATACACCGCTTTTATTTCACCACGATTTTCACAGGGTTTAGCACGCTGACACACTAAAAGCTTTCACAATAGAAATTTTCACACGAGTTTCACTTAAGTGGCGTTAGTCATCTGTCGCATAAATGCGATAATTAAGGGAGCTCACGAAGATACAATAGTGTTCTGAAAATGTGCGAGAAAGGGATTTTAGCGATTTATCCTGTGCTTCCGGGATTTCATTTGCCACTTTAAATGGGTGTTACAAAGAGCTAATTTCAGGTCTTGCGGCAATGTACGGTCGCCACCGAATATTTTACATCTGATATACTTAATGGAATTTGGTAGCCATCAGAAGCAAACCGCTAATATCACCGCCACCCTAGGACGGAGAGCTGAGGCTAAAAACCACCTAGCATCACCCACAGCTGATGGGCAAAGCCATAGGAATGAGGACAACTGCTTTATGCTGACATAGATAGTGAAGCCACTGAAAAGTAGGCGACGTGATGGGGTGAGATACGCTCCCTTTGCTGGATGCGTCACTAAAAGCAATCGGGACGTAATAAGAAACTTCAACGGCCGGCTGAAACAACACTTTCAGTAATCCTACCACCGTTTCCCTACCACTGCCAAACTCAATTTCCGAAATGAATACAGGAAACGACCATTGGGATACTCCCCAAACACATGCGTCTTATTTACAAGTGCTTTTAAAAAACTGTGGCCAAATATCCTTCTACTTTGCGTACCCTAGTAGGCTTTCCAGGTTAGACAGGATTGCCAAAGCTACTACCAGAAATAATGATAAAATAGTAACTGCTAGAAGCTATTTTGCTTTCCAATCAATATTTCATCATCGTGGGTCGCGGTAGTCCAGGGGTAGAGCATTGGACTACTGACCGGAGGGGTCCGGGTTCGATTCCCGGGCAAGTCTCTGGGCACCTGCAGCTCCCCCCAAGCTATGTGATTTTACGGGTACCAGATATTCCTGGGAAACCACAAACGGCACAGAGAAAGGAACTGGCCCCCTTACCCTGATGTGTCAATTTCACACGCCGTCGGGCTTATCACTGGGTGAACTCTACCATCACCTACCAAACCGACCTTCGGGTTGATTACGGTTTACGGGTGTTTATGGTTTTATATCATCATCATCATTATTTCAGTCCTAGGATTGGTTTACTGCAGCCCTCCATTCTACTCTATTTAATGTCAACGCCCTCAATCTTTGATACCCTATCCGTTTTTATGAAATAATAGAAATCGTTACAGATGGCACGTCAGCTTTAGTGAGTATTTTAACATTTCACCTTCTGCCACACACCCTAGCGGTGGCTTGCAATGGTAACATGCAGACGAGACAGAAATTTATACCCCTCAAAACTTCGGATGCGTCATACACCTACATCATGCCTTAATTCCCGCTCGGTAGTTAGCATATGAACGCCATTGAAAGTTTGAAAGTTATCAATTTATAAGAAATAAAATTGATAATTTCCATAAACATATTATCTACGCACGAAGCCAAAATTTACTTCAAAAAACAAATTCGCTTCATCCGCCAACGTCAGTCCGTAAAGTACAAATTTTGCGTCCACACCTAACACTCCCATCAAGATTAAGAACTGCCACTGTTTAAAAATATATTTAAATCGCAAATTATATCATCATCTTTTCTTTGCGTCAACACACGTATTGAAAACCAATTGCGGTACCTTTGGCAGGGTAATCCTCAATTTGCAGGACAATAACACACCTTTCGCAGCTGCGCGGCAAAACATATGCCAATCAACTAGTAACGGCAGGGGCGCGCGGAATTTATTCACAAGCTAGGGAGCTACCTACGAACCCGGCTGAACAAGGTGAGCCAGCTGCCTTTGGCCTTTCTATGGTAGGCAAAGCATTCGTACCCCTTTCAAAGGTCAACTGAGACGACATTGTGTAGCGTCCGCTCTGTATTGGTGGCGCTCGTCAACGCAACCATCATTACAAATGGGTACGTATATACAATATACGGGCTCCTTTAATATAATATCACACAGAGTACACGTTGCTACCGTTCATGCCGAACGGCTTAACTCCCGGAATGTCAAAATTACATTCGGGTTTTTTTTTCCACACTTCAAAAATGAACGCAAAAATTGGAGGAGAAAAATTAGAGAAGGTAGAACAGTTCACATATCTCGGAAGTGTTCTGAACCAAAATGGTCTAGGGTAGTATGAAAAGAATGCATTAGGCAAAGGAACTTTCACAAGAGGGTTGGAATTAATGAGGTGAAGGATGAGTAAGGAAGTTGAGAAAAGATCAGTGAAAACCTTGATACGAAGCTTGAAACTGAAAAATTGTTCACTGCAACAAAATAGGTGTAAATTGGAGATTTTTAAGATACCGGTGGGGAGAAAAATGCAAAAAGTTAAATTGACAGAAAAGCACACAAATGAAGAGGTACTGGGCATGTCGGTGAGGAGATAGAATTGTTGGAAAAAAGTATCCGTCCGCGGGTCTCCCCATCCCTAAACATGCTTCCCATCATAATACCCCCTTCAACCAGTGTTACAATGTTTCCGTCCTAGCGTCCCTTCCCACATCCGATAACCCTATAGAATTAAAAACTCTTGAAATGGCATTCATTTACATCTGTATGGCCTATCAGCATCCGGGCCTCAATGTCGTTCACTGATGGGAGTGGCCTAAAATTGTTACTTTGTGGAAGCCCACCCTCACCCCTCCTTCGCCTCCCGTTCTCCCCTTCTCCTGGCCCCCTTCCCTTTCTCTCGCACCCCTCACCTCAACAACTCCAGCAGTCATTACTTCTATATCTTCAGAGGAAGACGGATTGTTTCCGTCGAAATATCAAGAAATAACGTGTGAGTGTTCTTCCTTTTTTTTGTGTTTCTATATTGTGTGTTACTGTGTATTGTACTATTCGGCACTTCCGTGTTACGCCTACGAAAGCATATATATATAAATAATATATATATATATATATATATATATATATATATATATATATATATATATATATATATATATATAGTGCACATATATACACACACGCAAAACCTATATTCAAGGGGATCGGGATGGTGCGGTGGCTACAGTACGTTCTGGAGACAACAAATATTTTTCGGTGGTACCCCGATCCCTACTAGAGGTTCTTTGCGGAGAGCACTTGAGTGAGTATGACGTCCGCCGGATGGGACGTTTAACTGCGGACCTCTTGGCGCCTTTCGACAAGAGTAGGCTAATGCCGATCCAGGGTCTCTCCACCCTGCTTTTCCCAACCATCCATAATGGCGCAAATGACATAAGCTGTCGGTCGCCTTCCATAACAACTACTACTACCTACACCTCTACCGGTACACAACAGAGGAAATAACAGTCCCCCCTACTTTCTGATTCGAGCATTTTTCAGTTTCCACAGTAACATCATGGGTTGACGACAATCCTTCTCTAAGATCGATCACGCGTACGAGAGAGGTGGACACGGGTAATTTAATGAAGACACTAGGTATGATATTATGGTAGACACTTAAATGTTAACATAGCGAATCAACAACCACATCTTCCGCCGCTGATTGTAATGATAATGAGAGAAAAGCAAGGGTAAGGCGCAAACGATCTTGCGGGACCGTACTTAGCACTGAGGTGGCACGAATACGGAACAAACACACTATGAAGATGTGTAATCAACAGCCAACTCACGAGCATCCAGAAACGAACGCATATCATTCACGCGAATATTTCTTGTGTAAGTCATGTCAAAAGCGGCCACAAGGATTGAGAGTGAAACTACTGCTTTCGGGGGTGAAAGAGCATTTTAGCTACCTCTCAACTTTGTAAAAAATCATGAAGGAGTTGCGGAGCATTCATATTTCTAAAAGAATCGTTTTGTGAAATAACTAGAGTAAGGTCATTTTTTGAGTATTGATTCCGTATTTCGTGTCTGTAAATGAGTAATATTCTGTTTTGAAAAAGGTACATTAAAAGAAACAAATTGCACACTGATTATTCAATTTTATTTCCACAAGTAGTCTTAATGTGTCTCCGAATGATCTCACGTCATTAACCTCAACGAAATTGATTTATTACCACAGCCTTGGGAAATGGCAAAATACATCTATACTATTTATTTTTACATGCGCGCTCAAGTACCCAACATTACCGTACGATATTTTTGCATCAACCATTTTCATTTACCCGCATCATTAGTTAACAGGATAGGCTTTAAAATGGCATTCTTTCGAACTTGAGGAAAAACACCAACGACGAGCTTGCAAATTTACAGTTACGGTTCATCTTCAAGGCGAAAATAGACGTCTGAGGGAGTGGGAGGGGAGGGACCTAGACAGTCTCCGGCGTGCACGCTGCCATAAAGATTCTTTCGAGCAGCGGAGGCAAATGACCTTCGAAGATACACCCAAAACGAGTCTGCGATCGACCGGCGGATCGCGACCGCCGCCGTCCTGGGTACCCCTGCCGCCGCTAGGCATCCTCGGTCGGCCGACGGCTACCCACGCCGCCCCTCCTCCTCTAAACCTAGGGTGGCCAACTCTCCCGGGTTCACGTCAGGAATTTGACGATGATATCTTGAAATTCTCTCCCGACTCAAGGTCTGAGGCGTTCCCCTCCCCCCTTCCTCTCAGAGACGATCCTCCTAAAGAATGCCCGCATTAATTTTTCAAGGCGATGCTCTTGAAAACCACAATACTCTGGGAAGGTTACGAAGAAATTTCTTTTTGAATCTCTCATAAGAAATACATTTCCGATTGCTTTGCAAATTTCCCCAACACAGCCAGAGCTGAAAATGCTTTGAAAAATTATTTCTATTATGAATAATTATTTATCGGGTAAATAGACCTATGGTCGCTACTCTCAGTCGCCTTTGGTCATAATTTCTTGGTTTCGATATGGACACAGTAAATAGACCAGGAAGGAAACCGTTAATGTTCACAAATACTGAGCTTCACGAGGAAATAAGATAAGTATGATCATTTCATGCGTCATCCTCTAAAACAGACACTCCAACACTCTTTCCAGATCAAGCAACCGAACGACAAACTTAGGAAATATTAAATGGAAATATTAAATGTTTAAATGACGAGTTGCCATGCTCTTTACTCGAAAAGATCAGGAGAAGCAGCATTTGTGCAAATCATGGTTAGCACCCACATGCTCCCAACATGGAACGGGCCGCGTGGGGTAGCGAACCGAGGTGAGACCCCTATGGTGTGACGAGGAGAGGTGTGGTCCCCGCCCAAACAAAAGAGATGTGGCGTCCATTCATTATCTGGAAGTTACCTGAACCTGCTTTCTGGGCGTAGCAGCCTTCCTGGATGAGATTCGTTCACGGCACATGGGCCCCGTCTCACCTCCATGTGAAGCCGAGCGATCGAAGGGCCAAGGCCTCGGGAGGATGAGGTGGGCAAACCGGGAATCGGAAGAGGGGAGCTCGGCTTGGAAGTCGCTATCCAGGGGACCGCAATCGCCGGACGGACGAACAAGGGTGTGCAGGGGATCATTTACAGGGCCAACCGCCGTAAAGAGCCAATGATATTGTGCACTATTCACCCCAGCTGACAAGAAGCGACGCGATCACGGGAACCGAAGACATAGCCAAGGCGCGATGAGATTTCAAGTGGAGGAGTTTAACTAGTCATGACCACGACGGGTACACCAGACGAAGACTGATGCAACGTGTGCGTCGAGAATTTTCCCACAGGGATTTCCCGTTTCCTCCAGGAAGACAGCTGATTCAGAAACCAACACTTTCTCAGTCATTATCAAGTGAATACATTTCGAACAAAGGTCGCGAGTTCCGTAGCACGAGGACGTCTATACACTTCCAAGATATCTAAAGACACACAGAGGTGATAGGAAATGATCATTCTGGCGGCGAAGCGACAATTCATACATTCCACTCCGTCGATTCGTATTAAGATCTCCGGTATTGGAAACATAGTGAAAAAATGACGAGTACTTAGCTCGACTATCACGCCACAACCTCGGGAATGAAATCCACAATTCTTCCCCGTTTTATCCGATATCATACAAGGTCACCAAGACCTAACTTCCCCGGTCCCCCATTATTTATAACCTTGGCCAATTAGACACTCGGTTGAAAGAATAGATTTTTCCTTCCGATCGGCATAGTTCATTTCACCCTTTAAAAAACTATAACCTCAAGACATTAGAATTGACGGTGGTTAATGGACCACTTCATTTGGATTGCATACGAAGAGGAAAAAAAGGTTTCCTTTGCAAAAAAAACAGAAAATTGAGTGTTGCAACACACTCCAGGTATCTAAGAAACGTACTCGTACTTCATCCAATTGGGAAGGCGGATACTGAGAAAAGTCTTTCAACGCAGATTTCCAGCCGGGCTTTCCATCAGAATCCCCAACCGGGTTTCTCATCTTTGCTGCGCCTTCCTGAGAGCCGGTGGGAGGGTTGAGTGCCGCTAAGTTCATTTAAGTGGCATGAATTGCCTAAGCTCTTATCAAATGCCGGAGCTTACGCAGTCGCCATTTGCAAATTCTTTAAGTGTTTAAACCTTTCGCTCCGGTATCCTAATTCTCAAATGCGACGTAAATGGAGGGTCTACTGTCTCGGTAACCTCCACTACTCCCTACATAATAAAATATGGAACAAATAAAAATGATCTAAAGTCATTTTTTATTCAATGGAAAATTTGGAACAATTCATTTTGAGAGCACAATTATTACAAACTTTAAAAGCATGATAGCGCACCGCAGAGAGTGTGAAAAGCAGCGTCCACGGGAACAAATTTAGAAACGCAATAAAACTTACCAACTAAAAATACCTCAAAGACTATCCTTTTTATATCCTGTATTTTTATCTTACTGAGCACATTGTTACGACATTTCAGTGTCAGGTGTTAGGTTGTTTTGTTAGGAGAGGAAATTTATCGTTCTTCAGTCTTTCTCTATCCAACACCTACCTTAAACAGTAGAATACAAGCATTAATAATAATTTCTCAAAAATCTATTGCAGCATTGCCACCCCAGAACTTCAACTCACACATAATTAAGTCATAATTTGAAACAACAAAACGAAAAGGCAAAAACATGGGAAATAAATGCAACGGATTTAATAAACAGCGGGCCGAAAATCAACTCATAAACAGAACAGAATCGCAATTTCCTCAAGAGTCACACGGTATCAAATCTTACTGAGGGGTCTCTCTTTGGGGTAGTGATTAGGAAAGTGAGATGTACGATGCACAATTATCTGAAAAAGAGGAGAGGCCCGAATACATTTACCAATTCTTACAGGATACTTCAATCGTCAAGTCTCAATACTGCTGGAAATAAAAAACAGATTTTTCACGCTCTGTTCACGAAAAACGTAAAAAAATACGCCGAATGACTACGCCGAGGAGCTATATTTTTCAAAGTAAATGTATCATGGCACTTAAAAACGGAAATGCACGTTCGAGAGCGACGCAAAGCCTCGAAAGTTACGTCAGGGATAGATTTCACTTCCCACAGCGAACTTTGTCATGGTATTCCAGGGAAGACTCAGAATTCCCTGGGGTCGCTTTGATCTTCCTCTCAAAGGAAATTTCCCCCCCTCCCGTCTATTCTACGAAGTCCCGAAAGAATGGCTTATCCTCCCCCGCCTCTCTTCCGTGCGCTGACTGATGATACTGTCTGGATAGCTCTCTGGCGCTTACGGACGCCATTTCAGATGCACCGAAAGAAATTGAACACCGGCGAGGGGGCCAACGATACCGAGAGTCTTGCCTAGAAAGCTCACCCAAGCCTCGGAGACCCCTACCCTAAGCCATATCTTACTTCGTCCGTTTAAATCGAACCGATTCCCTCCATCCCCAATCCTAAAACCTCGTCCACCGCCTAAATCAAATCCATTCCCATTTATTTTTAAAATGCACGCCTATACTTGACTCGATAATTATAATTAGGGAATGCTGGTGGTGGGTGCTGAAGTCTGGCGGTTTGATAAAAACGACCGCACAACATGGGGAAAAGCATAATCAAATACGGTAAACATCACTACTTATGTAACACTGGGCAATAAAATTACAATGCTGGGAAATGGAGGGTTTTTTCGATGCCGCTTTTTTTACAGATGCAATCAAATACATGGCAACATTAGGAAGATCTCACTAGACTGTATACTCCATTTTTTATAAATCTAATTACGTAATCGTGGTTTCTTGCATTGATGCCCAACTAATGCCTAATTTGGTAATGCGTGCGCTCTCACAGGCACGACATTCGGATTGCCATGGAAATGATCGACATTTCCGTTCTGCGATAACAGTGCTGGTATTTCAAATGAATACCCTTGTACGTATATGGTTTATCAAAACTTTTTCAAAACTCACGGAAATTTCCTGAAGTAATACTACAGAGGGCATACTTTTCAAACAAATTGCATTCGACGCATACGGCTTACAACTTTCGCGGGTTTCCTATTATTTTTGCATACTAAGTAGACAATTATGTAGTATTTATCTTATCCAGCTTTAGTTATCATTGCCCTTGTAACTAACACGATCTCGTAGCCGTGGAGAACTATAGCTCCCTTTGCAACCGTAACGCATGTACCTTCAGTTATCTACAGATATACATAATTTGAATTATGTTACATGTACATATAATTACACACACACACACACAGGCGTTATATGTGTGTGTGCCTGTTGGTCGTCGTAGTCCAGGGTTAGAGCGTTGGACTACAGAACGGAGGGGTCCGGGTTCAATTACCGGGTAAGCTCTCACTGGGCGCCTACAGCTCCACCCAAGCTATGTGATTTTTCGGGTACCAGGTCATCATGGGGAATCATAACCCTACCCTCATGTGTGAATTGCACACGCCGTTTAGCTTAGTACCGAGTGAACTTTACCATCACCTACCAAACCGACCTTTGGGTTAATTACATTGTGTATGGTTATGGGTAAGGGTTCTTGGTCGCTTCTCCCCGCTAGATAGAAGTCTGTGGATAGGAAGCAGTTGCAACTTTGTAGCAGTTGCCGAAATTTTCATTGAGGGTCGCTTCGTGTTTGGGAACTGGTAGAGAGGCATACGGGGAGGATGAGTTCACCCCCTGCCACCCGCCATGCCACACCCTTCGGTGTGTATTCACCCCCAGCCACACAATCTAGGGGTGGCAGGTTGCTACAATATCTAAAAATGTGGGTTAAGGGATACTCTGTGGCTGTTGATCCAAATACTGAGGGGCGTGGTGCATTGGATAATATTGAAAGACGGACAGGAGGTACAGTTTACCTATATCGTACATTGTATACGATATTTCTGGGATTGCAGGAAGACGTGGAGTGTGAAGGGAGATATTTGAGGTGGTGTTGTTGCGGAAGGGAGTTAGTTACAAAGATGGAGCAAATTTGGCACCTAGCACCATGCCATGGACTCGAAGAGGTTTTGGGGAATTGGAGTGGATTCAGAAAGAGGGCTGGTGGATTTGAGAATATTAGAAAGAGAGATTTGCCGGACGTAGCCGGAGAGTAGGTTGGCGGCGGCTTTGTTTTCGGAAAAAGATATGTAAAAATAATTCTAACGGACTGCAAGCCGAGGAATTAAAATGCTCAGATGGATAGACTGTGCTGCTTCTTCTTATGGGATAATTTAGAGTGTTTAAGGATTTTTGTGTGCAAAAGGGAGCCACGTTGGATGAGAGGCATGGAGTCAGGAGAGGAATTTATTCAGTTGTGTGTGTGAATAGTACATGTGCACCAATATTGTGTTTTTAAACGGTTCTGGCATTAGAAGAAACAGAACACAACTGATAATTATTGTTGCTTACACGCATAGTCCCAACGTACCTCCAAATTGTCTCACATTAAGTTAAACGAAAAATTGAATTGGCTTATTACCATATTCCTGGGAAAAAATATGGCGAAACACACACATATAAATACATAGTTTTTTTAGGTAATCTACCGGTTACGGTAGGTTTTTGGGCGGACAAAGCTACCAAATAAATATTTTGTGACTTCTAATAAAACGCAATCCAGCAACCTACTCTACGTCAGGTCCCTCTTCATGTCTGAGTACTTCCTCCCTTCATCCCATCCAACATCCCTACCCTGTTCTTGCCCTTTCCTGGTTTGCCTGACATTCTCCCCTCTATTACAGTCTTCAACATCTCACTACCGATCAATACGCCCTTCTCCACACCCACATTTCAAAAGCCTCTAATATAAGTACACATGTGTTTTTTATACATTTGTGATGTAGTATTCCTTGTGTGGAAGTAACCCCCACCACAAACTCAAGGAGTAGCTTTCAGGTACCACATATCTAAATGGATCTGTTGCGAGTGGCTCCAAACCACCGGTGTATCTGCATGCAGTACAAAATCCTTCAAAGAAACGAATATGTACCAACATTAACATAAAATTCAGTCAGGCCAATAAAAATGTAGATAAATACTATCTTAAATGTTCTCGATTGTTTATTTTAACTATTGACTCTTCTTTACTGTTTATCGAGACACTAAATGGTCAGATACAAGAAGCCACCAATCGTGATTTTTTCTCATCATTTAGAACAAGCATTACTTATTGATGGGCGCAATAATAAACCTCTGTAGACACTGCTGCAGCAAATTAAAAAGGAAAATCGAACAGTTTGAATTTAAATCATCTCAGAGTAGGGAATACGTGGAGAACACGTTAAACGACAAAAGTGACAAACGATAGTTATTCTCAGAGCCACCAGTGTAGACATTTCATATGCGATGGGTTAAAGCAATGAGTTTAACAAACTTACCTTGAGATTTTTTGCGATTGTTACTGTATTATTCATAATTTTGTATGTTTTCTACATTGTAACCAGCAAGCTACCACAAATCAATTTCAGGGTGAGGGTGAATATGCACGTGAAAGGATTGCACTAGAAGGACAATGATTCAACGCCTCACCCTACTAAGGGAGCACAGCAGCGGGTAACAACTGCACCCTTGTGAGGAAGATGATATAAAAGTATTAAACTTCCAATAAGAATTTAACAATATCTTCGCTGACTCCGCCTATGCGTGGTGATTTATATTGGTTTATTAATGCCTAAACATTACTCATTTATTACCACAACGCAAACATTGGGTTGATGCGGCAGTTAATGTACTCGCTTCCCACCTCATGAGAGTTCGAATCCCGGCGCCGGCGGGAGTAAATTTCAATTGTATCCCGAACCCTACTTGGGTTGCGTGATAAGTGGAGATCAGTTCAAGTGGAGTGAGCCGTCTGTCAAATGGCACGTTAAATTTTGTTAACCCGTGGCGCCCTTAGTTGATTCAGTACGCTAGTCGGTGCCGGGTTTCCCTCCACCCTTCCTCAATTTTCTGAATAACCTACCCCTACCGAATTTCCCACCATAAATTTACATCAATAGTCATTAATGACAGGTTTTCATAAAAACTTAACCATTTAACAGTTGGAACATCTTGAGACAAAATCCGAGTAGACAGTGACCAGCTTTCTGACCCAGAAAAGTAAATTCTTCACTCTTTCTTCCGATGACAACTGCAAGCGACCGAAATTTATGGCTACGGGCACACAAGGATCACGGCCTTCCCTACCAAGCTCGGCAGCGGCAGCCCGAGGTATTGGGGGTGAAGAGGGGGCTTTATGGGTTGCCGACGAGTCTAAGCTAAATAAAAGGGTCTTCTAGCCGCACCCAGAAAAGGACCCTAAATGTTACTACGCAGTTTGCCCAGAGGAACGGGTCAAAAAAAAGGCCAACATGGAAGAATAAATTTTTTTGATGCCACATTTTCAGCCTTCACAAGTTGAATTCACTACTGCGGTAATCGGAAGGCACGCGAAATAGAATAACGAAACGCACTCAGTTTCCCAAACTAGTTCTCACGAACCATAAAAAAAACTCCTTCCGCAATCGGTCTCGTATTAGCGGACCCGGCTTAATACTTCCCGAGAATTGGGCCTGGTGGCACGTGCACGACAGAAAGGTACATAAAGCCTGGCGAAATGAAACAAGTGCGCAAACAAACCGCGTTGGCCGCTTAGTACACGTGTTTGGGTAGAAACAAGATGGTGTTCTCTAAAAAGGTGGGCGGCCAGTCGGGGACATACATGGCATTAAACAACGTGCGACCGCTAACGGTTTTCTATCTACCAATTTTCCTACGCACCTGGTGCCCTTCAAGCTATTGCTACGGTATGTGGCAGGGTGTGATTAGACACCAGGAACGTGCCATCAAAATTTAAACACCGTACTTGGAGGTACTAATTTAGTATGATAATTAACGAGAGAGCCAGATGAATTCGCATCAACATTCATGTACAGTCGAATTAAATAACCTAAATAATGACTGGTGGAAACGTAGGACAGACATATTCAAAGATATTTATTAGGGCTGCACTGTTCATTATTATTTTTGGGAGGCTGTATGTTATTTATTAGGTGATAATTAAAGTTTTTTTCTTGGTTATCTATAAATGTACATCTTTTAATTATTCTACATGGATACTATTATACATTAATTGCAACTACAGATCGAAAATTTTAATTTTTAATGTTGCAAACCTGATGTTGAATCATCCCCTGCCACACGCCCTAGCAATGGCTTCCAGGGTAACATGTAGAAAATGGAAATGCAATAAGTTCCAATTTGTTCCAAATTTCATGACGATCTTAATGTAAATTTTGTTTGGGATTTGTCAATTTCCCTCGATTGCAGCCATTACAACTATAACCAATGTACCCACTATTCATTGGTCGCATTATCAGTAAAGATATATTTTACAAAACGGATAAATCATTGAAGTTAAAACTTCAATGATAAGAATTTGACACGTGCTTTGCCTACGAAGCAGTAACATTCTCGACTCAAATGTTAGGGGACTTGAGTAAATCTCTCCACAAATATCGATCGGTGCCACCACATCAGCAAGCATGGAATTATTTGAATATATTTGCGTATTTTTTTATTTATTGTCCACATACAGCAATATTGCCAATTAAAAATGGCACATATGACAAAACAGAGAACAAGGGACGTAAATACATATCAACACCGACAAGAAGAACTGTAACGTAATATTCACAAATAGTGAAATAATAAGTTTTAATTGAATAGCGAAGACAGTGATAAGGAATGTAAGGTAGAGGTTTTTACTCATACAACAACGAATCATTGCAGTCAGGAGTTGAATGCAGGAGTGAAGAGAGGCGGGAGAAGAGCAAGCTTGTTGTGAGTGACAATCAAGGAACTGTTATCACTATCTTGCTTGTGTTGTCAAAACATTCGCGGGGGACTGGAACTCAATATCCGAAGACCCCTCCTCCCACACCGCGCGTTTCTCATCCTTCAATAAACACAGTACTGAACCAAAACATTTGGTTATAGGAGACGGTAGGAGCTCCCCCTCATACGAACTTCACGGCGGGTGGTCCACCCTCGTCAGGGTTATTTCCTTGTAACCCTGTATCGCCTAGGAAGGAAATCTAGAACCCGAAGAATCAAATAGTTCGGGTGAAAAAGCTTCAGCGGTCGAAAGTCACCGGGAATCAAACTCGGGGCATCGGGTCACTAGCAGATGAAGAAGCTAAGAATTCGAAAAATATTGGGTGACATTTTTCACAAGAAAGATAAGGGATCAGAATAACTTGATCCGAACGCGCCAGGTAGCGAAGGGGAAGTATTTTGATTTTTCCACTCCAATGATCTATTATATCATTTACCCTTTGTTCATTGTTCTTATTACTAAGATCGACTGTTCTGTATTGAGAAGTATTCCACACTTCGATAAGGCATAGACCTGCCATTATCATTGTCTATACTATTTGAAATATTTGTCAATAACAATTAAGATAGGCTACGTTTTGGATGCCGCATTCCTGAAATTGAGTCAACTCCAGCCACACAGAACAGTGGTAGCTTACAAGGTACCATGCAAAAGTAGTGAAAAAATCCAAGTGAGACGGCCCATCGAATACATTCCCCTCCATATCCCACGCTCAAATCACAATCACGGCACAAAAAAGTATATGTATTTAAGCACATACCAAATCGGCCTTCGGGTTGATTACTGTGTTTATGTTTTTTTTTATCTTGATCAAATGCTACTACTTCCATTCCATATCCTTTCCCGGTAATTTACGAAGATGTAGATATTGTAATAACTCTTTGCATATTGCTTACCACGAAAGTTAACTTCTTTCCCCGCCTCGATTTACAATTGGACGAAGGGTTAGGGAAATTGAGAGGGCCAATGTCGCCAATACCAATCCAAGAGTCGTACAAATACCGGCATGTCCATCACTTGCCTGCCGGCATACGTGTAAACTGCCGATATTTCTGTCAAGACTGGAAAATCCCTGGCCACGTGGTCTAAACGCCCAAACGTAGTGTATAAGTGTAGTACACACGATTGGGAAATAGAGCAACTGGGAAGGACTACTCGACTTCCGGGTAATCGTCAATAGCTTCGAAATGCGGAAAAATACGCTGTCAGCTGGAGTGACGTAATGTTTGGCGAGTTATCCGTTTTCCTCGCACGCAAAAGCATTTTCGGAAGTACGGGTGATATGCCTACGGAGTGATGTAATCTGGTGGAAGTATCCTGGATGGGCGCGGAGGGATACCAACTGGAAGCGACAGAAATCAGCTGGGTCGTGTATCGGGTCTATTTCTCTAGTGGCCAAAGATTTTTGCCGTGGGAAAAATGATAAAATAGCCATAAGTTTCCAAAAAGTTAACAATAATATATTGCAGGCTATTTATGGGTAACACTAATGCACAACAAGAGATTTATTGAAAACTTAATGGGGTTTCTTCAAGTTATATCTCCTGAAAAACTTCGCTAAATTCACAATCTGTAGCACATCAATTTAATTACCACCAAGACCACGCCCTTGCTGGCTCATATTGCGAAATAAATTAATTTAGCGCAGAGAAAACTGGAGAAAGTTGCGTAACCCTCGATAAAAGCAATAAATTCAGGAATATCAATAAGCAGGTGAGCACCCATCACCGCACTTGTAACCATGACACTGTGAAAGTAAAAATAACATAACTGCTTAAATCAAGTTCACGAAACGATTAACCTTGGAACGATGAATTCTAAAAATGGGCAAAGCTGCATATGAAGTATAGCTGAACAGTATAAAAGTTCCGAATGTTATCGCGCGGTCTCAACTAGATTTCATAATGCCAACTCAAATGGTAATGGTAGAAAATTTCTTTTAGCCAAAATATTAAAAAAAACTAGAAATCCTTAAAACTAGCGACGAAGGGGAATGAAGTTTGAACACGATTGAAAGCGCGTGAAATTACGAAAACGTGAAATTTAATCATTGTTTGGCTCCAGAATCACAACAATAAAATTGTTGTTGAAAATGGTACCAATAAATGTGTCGATCTCAGAACACCGAAAAAGAAAAATTCATTGAAACTAGACGACCGAACACATGCTATCATCAGTCACGTTCTTCAATGGATGCCACTGGAAGCAAATGGATGCGTCAAAAACAAACAGCCGAGCCTAGACTCCAGACAAACAATGCCGATGATAAAACGAAAGTGGTCCCGCAAGACCAAATTGATGAGTATGGCAACTTTTCCGGGTATTTTATGGCACAACAAACTGTACTACTAAGTTCTCCAATACTATTGGGCGATTCATTTAGTCTCATAATAAGGGGTTACGTTCACACCTTGAAAACACAACTTCAAAGTCTAGTTATGTTCTGATAACGCCAGGTCACGACATTTTAGAAAGGGTTTATGCACAAAAAACTAAACATATCTTTAAAGTTCCTGCACGGTCCAAAAAATAAGACGCTAATTTTTTTCCACAGCTGATCATTGACCTTATACCTCACGTGCTTCCGGCTAACTAGCTTTCATAACTGAACTTAATAAGATAGACCATAACTTAGTATGCATGAGAGATCTTTGAGTGGCAAACTTGTCGTAAACTATGAATGCGACAACGAAATCACTGGGGCTCTTATAAGAAAATACCGAAATGCAAGCCGTAAAAGTAAACAAGAATAATGTGTAACTTACCTGTCAGAGCTCTCCGAGCTGTCGTATCGGTCAGTACACCTCTTCTTCCTCACGCTGTCGTCACCGTTGGAACAAAGGGATTTAAAATCTGTTGAAAATTCACTCACATGTTCATCACAATTCTCGGAGGCGTGCACCCTGAGTCCCACGCCATTCACACGAAATTTTGCACCATAATTTTCACTTTCGCCACTCAAATAAAATTTTGACTTCATGCCGCAGAGGCCTTTTGTGTTTACACATTCTTTGCGCATAATGTCGAGCACTTCCATACTATTTTCTGCCATTTTTGAATCCACAACAACCTCCCTGTCCGCCTCGTGAAATACTTCGTCTGCCATCTTGGAACGCACAGCTACTCTGACGTCATAGAGAAGGGGCGTGAACGATATGACGTCAGGAATGCTACCTTCAATTGTTCACACAAATATTCGGCGCGAATATTGACGTAAACAAGATGAATCAATGCCGCATTTTGAAATAAAAAATATGAAGTTTAACGGTTCGGTTATGAATTCCTGTCAAATTTCAATCGTGAACAATTTTATTAAAATTCCACCGTAAAAAAAGAAATAGGCCAGGACAACATTTGTGAAGCAATGTCTTCAATAAGACGGGTTATCAAAAGCAATCGTCTAACAGGACTGTGAGGGAATCGTTAGTAACTATAATGTGATAAATAAGTATGCACTGAGTTTCATGAGAATATTGCAAGCATTTAATTTCGTAGCATCCGCACTACATTTAAACGGAATATTTACATCTACATCTACATAATACCCCGCAAGCCGCCGCAAGGGCGTGTGGCGGGGGGTGTTAGGTCACCAACCGCAAAAAAGAAAAATACCACATGCAAAAAAACAACACGGAAAATTACACCCACAGCAGCGCACACACTCATGCAAAAATCCCTTCATCCAATACTCATGCAAACACATATACCGCAAAACAACTAAAAACCTGCACCCCATGATGCAGCACGAAAGCCATCCTACAACACGGAAGCCAGGACACAACAAGCAAGAAATCGAAACATCACATGAAAATGAACCACGAAACACTCTACCCCCAAAGAGTCTGCAAAAGGCAGGGAATGCGACCCAACGTTGCAGGTAGCAGGAATTTGCCCCCGCGGAGAGGGATGAGGGATTGAAAGGGAAACTTAAAAACAGATGAACAGAACATGAATGAGGTCATTCGGAAAGAATGGGTTATTATAGCAAAACACATAAGGTTAGTGGAAGAGCATGCATTTAAATACAACTAATTATTTTTTAGACGCTGAGGGTGGCAAGTGGAATTTTTGCTATAAACCAAATTTATTAACCAAAATCCAAATTGCAAAAATTTCAGAGTGTAAAAATCATTCGCCTTTTTTTACACTTATTTTTAACTCTGAATTATTTTCACACTCAGAAAATGTTGCATTGGGATGCATATTAGCGGATGACTCCGTTAAAAGTTACTGTTGCGGCATCTCACGTAGTTTCTTGGAATATCCAAAGTGGTAGAATTTCTTGGGTAGATTATGTTTATACATTCAATCTAGTATTTGTTATATTATTTAATAGCCGGAACAATTTAGCTTTTCATTTCTAATTTGTTTTTATTATACTTTTCTCGTCTATCTACCCTTAGCATTTAATGAAGTCAGTGGTTTCTTTTGTTCTTAGCTTTTACGGTATATTTACTTCTTTTTAGGGAATTTCTGAGTGCTTTTTTTGAGTCTTTTTTTTATTTGAGAATTTCTGAGTCTTTCCTACACCCCTAGACTCAGTTGAGTCTACAGTAAATATAATTTAGGTCTCCTGTCCCACAAAACTCAGTTTTTATGAATGTAGAATAATGTCCTGGTATAACTAATTATTGCTCTATGAAAATTCTTGGTATTTTTTATTGTTCCATTGGCCTTCCCAAGTCTGCCTTTTGACAGCTATCCTTGGTTCCACATTTCAGCCTAAATGGTGTCTTGTAGGAGCATTACTTCAATTATAGTCCAAATATCTATAACCATCGATAGTTTCACAAGCGTAAAGGAGTCTAACCAGGACACCTCCATTTGCTTTCCTTGATAATAATTCCACAGCTCTTTAATTAACTATTGTTTTCATTTTCAGGTGAAACATGAATAAGCGTGTCAATTGTAAAGGAATGTTTTCATTGGAATGGTTCTATTTCCTATGGATATCCAGGAGTAAAATTATATAGAAAAAGAGACAAAAAAGACAGAAAATTCTGGTTCGTTTTGACACTAATAATAGAGAATTCTTTCTGTGTTGTTATACAAGGTTGTTTGCATCATATTACAGTCCACAGAACAAAAAATATACTAGATATCCACAATAAACACTACATATCCACTCCATGAGCATCTATGTAATGGATATGCAGGCATACCATCCATGGATATGTAGTGTATAGCATTACACATACAGCACTAGATAATTGTTAAACTGGAATTAACAAATATGTCATTATAAAATTTTAATACTGTAGTAATATCCTAAAATCTGCTTGTCTTTATCAAACAAATATTTATGTTTCGTTCATGACCACATCAACAGAAGAAGAAATGCTCATTATTAGTATATTTGCATACATACACATTGTACATGCCACCTGTTTATCCAATTGATTTCATATATTGACTGGATATTCATACATAATGAAGTGCTGTGGGTAGAATAATACAGGTGTTCATCATTTTGATATAAAAATCTTTGTACTAATGAATGAGGTCATTTTGCATAATATAATGTTATATTTGCTCTATTCATTTTTGAAACCGGTCTTTTTCTTGACCACAATTGTTTCTAAAGCATATCCATGATGCTATGTCCAGGCTTGTTGGACAGCCAGTCCTTATTTGGCAGTTCAAATTTTTTTTTACATTCAGCCTGCATCCAAAACAGATCCTATGTATCAAGATTGCCTCTTTGTATCATGTAATGCAAAATTGTTTAGAAATCCATTTTCTCTTGGGCCTATATGATATTAAATAATTTATTTATAATTACCAGTCTAATATATTCTGTTATGTAGCCATTCATCTCAAACTGAAAGGCTTGACAGTTTAGACTGCTACACCAATACAGACCGTCACAAATTCCATTATCACTTGTAACTTTAAAGATGACACAATATTTAATCACCACTTCAAACATTCATTGTATTGTGTATGTTATTCACACAAAGATTCCTATCATTATATTTGTTTTCACTAATATAGAAGACGACGAGTGGAAATGTAATACTGTTTGGGTCCACACCAAAAGGTATACTACCCTGGACAATATCCTTAACCCTAGCTCTGCTCTCATGAGAGGTGCTTAATACATGAAGGGTCCTTTTGGGCGGCCATAGATCCCAGAGCACTCCCTGAATGCCAAGGCTGAAATTTACAAGTTGACAATATCCAAATTCGATGGAGCTGAAACAATTTTTTACACTTCTTTAAAAAACTGGAATAGATTATTTGAGTTTTTAATGGAATATTGGGAAGTAGAAAGCCCTCAGTTCTTTAGGTAATAGTTTACATTTGGATGTGGCCAAAGAAGAAACTTATTTGCTACTTATTGATGTACTTTTTTTCATTTTAAACTCCTATTGGAGTTGCAACAAACACATTAGAGGGGTTTATACAGTATTGCTGAGTTGAAAACTACATTACTAATAACTGATGCAAATCAGTGGCAAATTAACTGGAGAGCAGTTCAGCATATCAGATTCAAATTTCCATTGTTAAGTAATGCAGAAAAATGTCAATTTTTCGGTGTTTAAAATTAGAGTACAGAACACTTGCAAACAAACCCTCTTCACTTGGTTAAGACTGAAGTTCAAAGCATAATGAGTGAAATCACTCACCTCAATTCCTGAAAGAAAGGCCATACTGAAGAGTCACCAATGTACATTCCTATTCCTAAAGTGGGATATGAATTGTGGAACCTTTGAATAACAAATTATTTTTGCTAAAAAAGAAAAATAGCTTGCTGTGCCCAAGTGACAATGAATCTGGCAATATTTCCTTACACCACACCTCATTGGATGCAGCTGAAATAAAAATCAGCAACTGGTTTTGCTCCCATTCATATATTTCTGCAATGATTCAATAAAATGTGATTTTGTTGGAAGCAGGATTATCATATATACAGCCTCCCTTTGGTAAACACATGTCTTGATCATGGCAGCATAGAAAATGGGAGAACAAATGTATTAACAAGGCTGTGGGACTATTCTATTTTATTCTTAAGTTCTCAGAATCCCAGAAATATCTCATTTTTGAAAATTTACTGATGCCACCAAAAGGGCACCATAGAATCCCTAGAGAATCCACGGCATAATACCTTGCGTATCATCTTAAAATACTAACTTAATTGTTATATGCAGGCCAGAATAAATACTTACAATATTTTAGCTATTCTCAATTCTTTGCAGCTGCACATAAAAAGTTGCTTTGGCTTTAATGTCCTCTAGGTATTGATTCCATGTTGCTGAGATGCCATGCTTTAGGTACATATTAACCTAATTACTGGAATATGTTAACCTAAACAATACTTGGGACAGTTAAAATTTTTTCTTTCATTTACTTATTAGACAACTTTTGAGGTTACCAAGAAGCCACATTAATCTCCCTGAAAAACATTGTCAAATGAGCTGAGCTAAGGATTAAACTTCGCCTCATATGATAGAATAATTTTAGTAAACCATAAACAATGTAATTTATTACAAATTTTTAACACAAAAATATAAACTGCATTAATTTTGCAGAAAATATATAAAAATATTACAAAATATCTCAACAATAGTAAATGTTATACAGATTTAAAAGACACGTGATTTCATTATACTGCCACAAAAAATTCTGAAAGGACATTTAAAAGTGCCCATATTTCCTTATAATGAGCATAACTTTCCATTTCATAGTGAAATGCTACACCTACAAAATATGTAGGTACACTGCGTAAAAAGATCAAATTTCCTTAAGTATAGCATATGAAATTTTTGATACAAAAATACTGCATGTATAGAGTGACAGTGAATAAAAATATTTTTACAGGTTCATATTTTAAGTGGTCCTAAAATTGCACGGAATACCCAGAGAGGGTAGAGATTCTGCGATGAAATGAAAAAATGCATCCGGAAGAGAGCGGTTCGCGGAGGGAAATGCATGGTCAACACTCAAGTCCAAAGATTGGTTGGCATCAAGCCAGTCATGGAGCTTGCAGTTGGTGCCAGGTTTTCACCCTCCAAGAAGGCCAATGGAAGGAATACCAAATGACCCTGGAAATAGAAAAAAATTTTTAATGTAGATGGATGAAGTCTACATACCTCAGAGAGGAACAAATACTGTTCAAAATCATTTAACTATAACATGAATACTTAATAAGGGAAAAACAATTTGAAAGAGAATAGCCTCTAGCCTTAAGAAAAATTTACAAGCAAACTATGATATTATTTATTTTATAAATTAATTAAAGAATATGATCAGACTTTTTGACTCGGAAAATTCGGAAGTTTGATTATCTAATTCTCCTGAAACATAAATGTAAAAAAGATAATTCCTTCCGTGACACTTAGGTGTCCAGCCAGGCATTATAAAAGAGCAGGATTGCACACGCAAAAGCTCAGTGAATTCTATTCTTTTAAGTTTACAGTGGAGCTTGAACGGATATCTAGGTGCATTTATTTATTTACCAGGGAAACTTGTGGTCCAGGGACTGTGACAGAAAGAAGAGAAGAATCAGGGAGATGAGGAAGGGGTAAGAATAGGATAGGCATGTTGGACGGAATGAAGGGAGAAATTAGGAATGAAGAATTTAAGAGGGACTTATTGTAGCGTCAGATGTCCACCTGTTTCCTTAGGAGAGACAAGGGAATTATCGTTGTACCAATGTGTAGGCAGGGTCTATCCAAAACCTACCTTAACTGGTACATTACCAATAACAATAAAAATAATAATTTAAATAGTTCTCTGCCAGCCATTACAGAAAGCATTAGAACACTGGATACTGATAAAAAAATTCATCAAACAAGAACAACTGACTAAAAAAAAGAGCAAGAGTTAATTCCTCAGTAGAAGCACACATAATACATTTTTTAGCTTAGCAAGACCAATCGTCACTTGACTGAGGGACCAACGCACACATTTATGCAAATCCTAATGTGTAAAAATCGGTAATAACAAGCAAAACAATGATTTTTCAAAAAACAAAAATTTAATTCAAATGATCAAGGAATTGTCTATGATTGGAATAATCCAACTTTGTGGGATAAGCTCTTGAATTTTTCCGAAGGATATACAATAGAAAATGAAACTGTCAATGAAGGGAAAATATAAGTCTTCAGTAAATGAATTGGATTTTATAAATTGAATAAAATTCATATTTGCAACACAGAATGTAAAAATAAAGCCTTGAAAATAGTGAAGCCAGCCAAAATGTGAAGTGCAATACATTACAGCTATTTAATTAATTGGAGTTTCACAGCAAATAATTTACAAGGAAATAAAAATATACTTATAGTTACTTTCTTATGCAATCTATGAGGGTGGTCCCAAAAGTACCCGGTCTGATCTAGAGATGGCGGTAGTTGTTTGAAAAATATCACTGTATTAGACAGTATGCAATCTATAAAGCATATGTTTCAAGTTTGTAAATGCCACATTGTTTTGTATTTTTTGAAAGCCATCAATAGTGAAAGTTTTCAGTGAAAATGACAGAGAAAATTGGTCATCATTATGATACACAATACTTTTATTTGAAAGGCCTCAGCAAAACCAATATAAAAGCTGAACTGGATTCTACTCTGGTCGAGTCTGCTCCTTCGTTTGCAACAGTAAAATATCGGGAAACAGAGTTTAAGCGAGGCCGGAAAAGCTGTCAAGACAAGCATCGCAATGGCCGACCAAATGAGGTGACGACTACAGAAACGGTGAAAAAAATCCACAAAGTGATACTGGATGTTCGCCAACTGAAAGTGCGCAAGATAGCAGACATAGTAGGCATTTCAGAAAGTGCAGTACATCGCATATTAACTGAAAATTTGATCATGAGAAAGCTGTGTGCAAGATGGGTGCCATGTTTTCTCACACTCGAGCAAAACCAGTGCCGTGAAGATGTTTCAGTGTTTAGCAAAGTTTCACAGCAACAAAGCAGAATTTTTGCACCATTTCATAACCATGGATAAAACATGGGTCCATAACTTTACACCCGAGACAAAATAACAATCAAAACAATGGATTCAAAAGGGAGAACCGGCTCCTAAAAAGGCGAAGACTGTGTCATCTTCAGGCAAGGTCATGGTATCGGTTCTTTGGGATGCACATGGGATACTTATCATTGAGTAACTTGAAAAAGGAAAAATTATCAACGGTGAGTATTATGCAAACTTATTGCAATGTTTCAGTAAAGAAATCAAGCAAAAGCGGCCACATTTGGTTAAGAAGAAAGTGTTGTTTCATCAAGGCAATGCACCAGCTTACAAATCTGTTATTGCAATGGCCAAAATTCATGAATTAAAGTTTGTACTGCTATCTCATGCAGCAGCTTTTTTGCCAGATTTAGACCCCTCGATTACTTTCTGTTCGCAAACTTGAAAAAATGGCTCAGTGGTCAAAGACTTTCCAACTGTGAAGAAGTGATGTCTGCAGTTAATGGATATTTTGCGGAGCAAGACAATTCTAATTATAAAAAGTGTATCAAACATCGCTGGAATAAGTGTGTAAAGCTGAAAGGAGATTATGTTGAAAATTAAATACATTTTTTTTCCAAAATTTTTGTGTTTTCTTTGTTGGGTTGGGTACTTCTGGGACCACCCTCGTACAGTCTATTTAAGTGTATGAACTGGGTGAAAAAAGGCAGCCATACTTTGACATCTTGTAGCATAACCTTGGCAGCTGCAGCATCTGACACACTTAGAGGAACCTCTTCTTGATACTTCTTCAGCTTGTAAAATGTGGAAACAGCATCAGAGGGAATGCACCTGAAGACCTGAAATTACAATTATGTACCAATGTGAAACAAGGCCTGAAAAATAATTTCAAAATAAATCTACACACATTTAAATCATGAATAAACTATAGTAAGCATCAAAATTATTTTCAGTGACCTATGAAATGTGATAACAAAGGAAATGGAAATTCCCTCCATGGGTGGCTAATGGTCACAATAACAGTTATACAGACTACACAGAATAGCTGAATATTAGATACTTTCACTGATTAAATGTAAGAGTGTTTGATCCCCTAAAATAACTGCCAGAAGCTTCACTCAGGGGGGGCAGGGAAGAGCAACTGACTTTCCTCTCCACAAGCAAAAGATTTTTACACAAAAAATGTATACCTGTCATATTAACAGTGACGAAGTGCATGCCAACTACGATATTTAAGAGGAAAAACTATGCATCAACATATGAAAAATAGCTTCTCCCTGAATTTCAGAGGAATAAGGAGAGGATACACCAAAAATTAGCTGCCAGAGTTTAGGTTTAGGCAGAGTAAGTGCTTTACTAGTCCATGGGCATGTGCAATAGTTTTAATGAACCGTAAAAAACCAACCACTAACTTATACACTACCTGTGATGATCACACAAGTCTCAAACTGGAAATTTAAGCAACCATGTACCATAAACAATCTTACCTCCTCAAATATTTCCGTGTTCTTAGCTGCAGTACTCATCCACACATCATGGTAAAATTGATCTGATATTGGGTCGTCCACAATACTGGAGGAGGGATCCGTAATTCCCAAATGCTCCCTAAACAAGCTTTTGCGCAAGGAAGATGCATACTTCCCGGAGAGGTGCAGTTTTCCATTCATTGACGAGTCCACAAACTCTTTATCCTAAACAAAGTATGACAAAAATTGTTAAGGCATGGATAATATCTTTCGAAGAATGAACATCAAAAGTTGCACATGACATAATGGAGGGAGGAACATTCACTGAAAAAGTATTCAGAAAATACTATATTTAAGGGTCTGAATAACATATTCCAGGAACAAATGAAAAGAAATTTATCTTTGGACTAAACTATAACTCATGAGTGCTAGTTATAAATAGCTAAGAGTTACATAAAAGTTCATAAAACTATAAATATCATATATACATAACGAAATGAAACTCAGCTGAGATTAATTAACACTTACCTCAACAATAACAGCTATTTCAGAATCCCTTTTTCCAAGCATACTCCTGTCATTTATATTAGCAGATCCACAAATAACTATCTTATCATCAACAATCATCAACTTCGAATGCACATAGATTAATTCTGTCACCTGAATGAAAATTAAAATGTAAAAAAAAAAATGATGAATAACAAACACAACATTCACCAAAGTGCTTCCCACCAAAGAGTAATAATTTGTGAGAAGAGGATGAGAAAGTCAACTTACCAGATCATTGTTCAGCACCGAATGAGTGCGTAGGCCATAAAAGGAGATGTAATCCTTAGGATCAATTCCAGCTTCTTTTAATCGATTCAGAAGTGCATCCTTACCCCTGTTTGAGTGAAAGTACAAGAATTTATTCGTAACCATCTGCTGACTGCACACAAAAAGTAACACAATGCATTATTTATTATTATCAAAGGCAATTTACCAGTTAATGTAGGCTTTGAATGGTCCCAACAACCAAATAATGCATTGGCCAAGAAAAATGAAAATCAACGCCTGGTGTTTATGAACACACCAATTAAACCATTGTGCGTGAAATGAAAGAAAAGTTCTCCCATTGCATACTTCTAGTGAAGTCTTCTACACATTCACACCACAGGAGACGCACATTCATTCCCCAAATGATTCAGTCTGAGGGTCATAGATTCCGCTGATTCGCAACTTGAAACTCTTAAATATACTGAATTATATAAAGATATTCCCAAATGGCACAAGATAATCTGCAACATTATTATATTACAAGATATGTCCCAAAAGTTTTATGACTTTCTCCCCAGATAGACAGATGGACGGGTGGCAGTTTTTTTGGTTGGGTTCAAGGGAGGGGAGTCTTAGGAAAGGCTGGATTCCAGTGGAAGTTGGCTCCCAGCCTTTGTGAAGTGTGGATAATTCATTTGAAAAACCTCTATAATTTGACCTTATTACACTCCATCATGAAATATTGCATGAAACTAGGCAAAACCGGGAAAGTAACGCTTCCACCATGGTTTGGTTGAAGCGTAACAACAGGCCATGAAGAGGGAGCTAAGAACGAATAGCATTCCAGGTTCTGCCTTTCAGAAGGCGTACAAGGTATGGAAAACCCCCTGGCAACAGTGTGTGAACACACATGGGTACTACTTTGAAGACTTTATGAGTGTATGTATCAAATCTGGCAATAATTTTTTTAAAATCTACTCAGACCTACTACTTTTGGGACAGATCTTGCATAATATGATGACTTGAGGGAAATTAGTTACAAATATTTGACAACAAGTAACTCAGTCGTGTTATCACTTCATTTTATTTTTTTGGAGAAATAATTTCAATTTCAATATTGTTTGGTAACTTTAACAAAATAGCATTTAGCACAAAAGGAGCTTTTGCTCACACTAACATTTATGAATAAAGATAGTTACTGAAGAGGTGTTGGACAGGATTACTAAGTGACATTAAGATAGACAACAGTAAGTAATGAAAATGACTAAACTTTAATTTTGCCTTTAGTTACTTGGTACATTTTGGTGTACTTCCAAAATATTCCTTTTTTTTTTAATGACTTCTGACATGAGCAGTGTTTACAGAGGCAAATGGGTTTTAACAAGACAATGATATTACTTAACAAAATAGAACTGAAAATTTCTTATATCAAATTTTCAAATCAGACAGTGTGACTTACCACAAGCTATCCATGATGTAAAAATGCCTATCATGAAATATTAGGTATATGACTTATAGCAGTGAACAGTGAAGTTCAGAGAGAGCTTCTGTAATCATGTAGTGAACATAAATAATCTGCACTTGCTGCTCGGTTTTTCTTCGGTTAACCTTCCAATAACTTGACACACCATTCAAAAGGTTTTAACTCCACCTTTCTCATAACCTTCAGTGGAATCAGAAATGGCATTGCTCATAATCAACACCATTTCCTGATGCTGAACCTTTGATGGAACTATTGATGCCATTTAAATAATGGCATCAGATGACTTTATGAGTTACAGAATAACCCTTAGCTATCACATCCATAAAGCACTGAGCTTCATATTGAAGTCTTAGGGAATGAAATAGAGTGTTGAAATGCAAATGCTTTTGTGGAAAGTGTGCAATTTTGAAAAATGATAACAAAATATATTGCATAAATACCAAACTCCCTTTGCCCATTTTTCTTCTGCCTTTCATTCTAAATTTGGCCATTTCATGGCTGTTCAGTTGAAAGATGTTTTAAATTGTTTTGTATTACAGGTTTATCCAGGTATTTAAACATATTCCTGACTTTGCAATTTAACAAAACATTTCCTGATGTCAGGAATGCCTCATAATATATCTTCCTAAACTTAGCCATATTGTCTAAAAACCCTCAAGAAATGTATTAACCTCCCTCCTGCCTCTATTATTTTTCCTAAATTCAAAATGATTTTCCTAATCATTGAATTCAAAATTTCAATCCAACTCTTTCTAGTTTTTACACTTTCTATTTGATCTCATTAAAACAAGATAAATCATTAACATTAATGAGTATGGTTGATGGAATGGCTCCACCAACAATATTTGCACTTTCAAATTTACTGTGAACCAATAGATTGGGTGGTCCTATCTGTAACGAGAATTGGTTGATGACCTTTATGGGCATGGGTTGCAGATAAAATGGTCAAACAAAGGAATCTAAGAACCCACCTGCAAATGGAGGCATAGTTCCAGTGGGTTATGGCATGCAGAGATGTGCCTGTTGGTGTGCCAACCTCACCCTCAAACCCTGGCAGCAATGGCATCACCACATACACCCGAAACGTTGTGCCTTCCCTGAAATTCAGAAAGCAAAAAGAAAAAAAAGGCATGCCACAGTATTCGTAATTGTAAATTTATTCAAAGAGAGAAATCAGGACCACACATGAACTTTGACTCGAGGAGCAGATAAATGGTAGTAGTAGTTTTTAGGGGAGGCGACTGACAACTGCAGTCATTTGCGCCATAGGGGATGGACAGGAAAGGATGAAGGGTGGAGAGAAACCCGGCGTCGGCATTAGCCTACTCTTTACGAAAGGCGCCAAGGGGTCCACAGATTAACGTCCCATTCGATGGATGGCGTACTCACCCAAGGTGCCCTCCACAAAGCACCTCAAGTAGGGATCGAGATACCTCTGAAAAATATTCAACACTGCCAGGATTTGAAGCTGCACCCTCTGGGTGGGAAGCCAGTACGTTAGACCCTGCACCATCTCGATCCCCAGATAAATGGGATAACAATGGCAATTATTAACCTGATACCATTCAATAAAAAATCCTATAATGGATATTCATAGCACGTCAATCACATAATACAAAATCCTACAACACTTTCAAGACAATACATGTTCTACTCTGAAGTTGTTTTTCTTCAATTTAAAATAAAGATAAGCACATGAAACCATAATAAAAAAACCTTTGCTTTTAATAAAACATGGTCTAGAACCCACTTGGAAACAATTTATTCATTTAAAAATCATACTAATATTACTTTTATACTGGGGAAGTTCATTGATTTTATGAGAAGCATAATATCATGATAAATATATTGACATTAAGTGAATATAAAATATGCTCATTATATTCCACAAACACACAACAGCTTGGTTATGCAAGCATTTCATGTTATAATGACAGTGAAGATATTGCCTCCAGTGCGGAATGGTACAACACCTGGATGGGCCGGCATGGGTGGCTCTACCAGGAACAACTATTCATCACCTCCACCAGTACCATTGAAGGGGTCAATAGAACACACAAGCCCTTCTACCATACCAAGGTGACAGTCTAAGAAAGGATATTATGATGTAAATTGAATTTAAGAAATTTTCCTACACTATCATCAATCATAACTAAGTCTTGAGGTAAATGAAATTCCCACATCTAGGTTGGTAGGGGTACATTCCTTCTCTCTTAGTAAATGTTAAGTTTTTAAAAAATTCCAGCATGCAGGAAATCACAACAAATGAATTTTTTAGATCAGGCTGCCCAAAGGTCTCACTGTCATTTTGAACAGTTTGAAAAAAGGACCCACTGTTCAGTAGCTCAATACCCCATCCACCAGTCCATGACACTGCCATTCTTTCTTATTGGAAGAGGCATTCTATAAGGCATCATCAAGGGTGGATCCAAGGAGGGGGTGCCATAGCCTCACTCCCCTTGGGAATAATTTGAGGATTAAAGGAAATTAAAATTACTATTGAATATAATCCCAAACTCACAGTGTGTGCGGAGGTCTCTTGATTAATGGGAATATTTTCAAACTTAAAATTAATTTTAACTATCTTTTAAGAGGAAGAGTTATGAAATTGTTTTTAAGATGAAAATACCCCCTTAGAAGCTTTCTAGATCTGATAATAGGCATTGCAGATCATATTTCATTCACCTGAGAGAATAAAAACATCCTTTTTATCACAAGGAAATTAAAATGCTATTTAATAATTTTGGTTTATCTACTCCTTTCTCACCTAACTGTGTTGTTTCCTGTCAATAGCTTTGGATTCAGGAAACTACTATTTTACTTTTTTCTCATATCAATGACAATTAGACTTTATAATGAATAAAAGTATGTTTACTGATCAAATCCGAATAATTTATTATTAGTAGCCTACCTTCTAAGCTAGGTTTCAGAATGACACAGCGCGATCATTGCTACACTTCTCAGCTTGGTCTAAAAAGACAACTTGACAATCCACAATATAATTAACCCTTTTTCAATTCCAAATGCTTCCTACATCCCTTCATTCTATCTAATATACCAATCCTTTTCCTCTCTCTACCACGCTCACCTTAAGCCTTTCCCTCCATCACATTTTTCAACATTCCAGGACCTTTCAAAATGCTCATCAACCACCTCTCCTGCCTCCATTTGTACTTCTCCCAACAACCCTCTCTTCTCATCCAACACGCTCAACCTTCTTCCTCTTCCTCCACTTAGTCACATAAATGGAAACCTACCTGTGAGCACGCACTATTCTCTTCAGCAGTGTGTCTCCTATCTGATTTTTCACTTGCCCTGTGCCTTGGCCACCTGAGTATGTGATGAAGAACTGATTCTCAATGTATATATAATACTTGGCCTTATTGATGGCATCAATGTATGCCAAGTGAATGCTCTCCTCATTCGTGTCCACTTCAATGAAGCCACCACTCCAGCAACTCACACTACGCAGCACCTACAACAATACATACACAAATCAATAATTCAGAACAGCTCACAATAATGTTTCAATTATGACATCAATTATGATTTCAATTATCACATCAATGTTTCAATAATGTTGCAATAGACAAAAAATGCTTTGATACTGAATGAATGGAATAATTAGCATGGTAATTTGGGCTAATATTACCTAACACAGGTGATCATGCACTAAATGGATCTTGTTACTTATTGGGGAATATGGAAAAGGATGGTTGATGATGAACTAAATATCAATGCATTCCCACATTTGCAATTTAATATTGACAACCATATTTCTTTTACAAATAATCTATAACTATGCACATAAAATATAGAATATGAAATGTAGACATACAAAAATCAACAAGAACAACTAACAAAACATTTACAAAAATGGAAAAAGAAGTTTCTAAATTACTTTTCAGAGACATGAGATAAGGCTTGATGTAGTTAAGGTGTTTTAGGATAAAAAAAGAGGAATCATTGCTGTCTGGATGTGAAGTTAGAAGAGAAAAGATGCAAAGGAAAAGAGAACACTTAGTAAGTGATAATATAAGAATGTGTGTGTAAAATAAGGGGTGGTTACAGGCACAACGACATGAAACTGGAAAATAGTTAAGGGCTGTCAATGATGGAGTTAATAGAGTAATTGATGAATTTTGAGTTTTTTCCAGGCTAGGTTCAACAGATTCAGGCTTGAGGTCGTGGAAGTTCATCATAATGAAATAAGGACAGTTTGCACTTTTCCACAGTTTAAACTGTCCTTATTTCATCATTTTTTTCAGGCCAGTGATTATGAAGATTACAGATGGTAAGTGAAGATTGAATGAAATTAGTGGAAATACTGCAAAAAAAATGGGGGGATTGTGCTTCACTACTTAATCAACAAAATTAGTTACTAAGATGATTACTAGTTAGCTTAGAGTCTTAAGACCAGATAGGGCTGGCATCAATATAATGGGAGAATAATGGTAAAGAATCGGAAGAACAACCATTGAAAGTATTTATTCTACATTCAGCAAGAACCAAGCCAATTTTTGCAATAATGCTTGAAATACAAAAATGGGGATATGCCACAACATATCCTTTTAGTAACTTCTTGGAACTAAGTATATGTAATGGTATTAGAGTCATCATGCAATTATTATTACTAAATGTGTTGCTAAGAATTTTATCTACATTTTGTATTGAATAATATATTTGCTAATTCTTTAAGTTCTCATTGAATAAGACAATTGCTTTTTTAAACATCTCAGTACAATTTAATATAAAGATTAGTACATATATACTTTGTTACCAGGATAGTTACTGCACAGAGAAATACCACAATAACTCGATCACCCTTTTACATTGCATAGATGTAGCAGGTATTTTGAAGCTACCAGCAATGTCTCAGCCAAAAGTATTGAATTATGCATACTTTTTAGCATAAAATATTTGAAATATGATTGCAATGAAATTCAAAACCATAACTTGGTCCACTACCCTGCAAACATATCATTTATTTTAAAATCACAACAAGATATTGTAACAGGTAACCACTTTTTGGCTACTTATTCAGGTAGGAATGTATATTATCTCATACCCTGACAAATATATTTGTGATGTGAAAAAAATATTATGAAGTCACTTAAAAACATTTTATTGATATATAGTATGAAAGTGATACAAAAGTAGCTATGCCATTGAAAATCACTGCTTTTTAATGATTATAGGCCTTATTTGATGTTTCCCATTACAGCACTGCTCATTTTTAAATGTTTTAGTCTTTTTCAGGAGGCAATGGAGTCCAATTAAAAGTCCACCAGCAATTTAGGAAATGAGAAGTTATACACTGATACATTATCATGAAAAACATTCTCTTACTCACCAGAAACACATCAATGAACACTATTACATTTCACACCTTGAACCTGCTGAATATTCCAGATTCAGACTTGAAATTAATTCTCTAATCTAGACCTAAATTACCACATGCCATTGACAGAGGACCAGAAATTGGCCCATTCTGGGCTCCTGCCTGTTTGAAGATGACTAACTATTCCGCATTACAAGTTTAATGATTTGCTGTAGGCAGACATTAATTTCAGCTTAAACTCACAATTCTCAAACATTATTGTTAATTTCTTACAATTTTTTGAAATGGTCGAAAAAGTTGAATTCAGTATATTCAGTACTCAAAAATTCTATGAGGATGACAAATTTGGATCTATCCCCTGCATTGATAGGGGAACTACAATTTCACTTTCAGTGGAATTTCATCTTGCATTACAAAGTTCATTAACAATTTTCAGATGAAGTGCTTATGTTTCATAAATTTATGAATTGGCACCTAAAATCAATTCTAAAAAAGGAGGCTTTGCTGCTTAATTCTTTTAAATTAATGCTAGAACGGTAACACCATTTTTTTCACTCTATTCTGGTAACATAGGGTGAAACTCCTATTTTCAATGTTTCTTCTATTGTTTACTGCTCGAGACAGGCGACTGATGTGGGGAACAGGCCATCGCTACTCCTGGATAATTGAATTGAATTATGGTAAGGTCCAGAGTCACAAACTTAAGCCGTTTTCATTTGGCATGAGATTTCAAACCACTCTGGGATGTTTTTTCACCCGAGTTACCATTTCAGGGTTAATATGCCTCATGGTGTAGTTCGGTTTTGCAGCTTTCAAGAAATTATACCTAGAGGTCAAAAGGAAAAAACTAAGAGCAAACAATGAAAAAATATCCTGGAAACTGTGCAAAACTGTAAAGAAAGTCTAAGGGGCCTCTTTCCCAGAGGGATGGAGGGATACATGTGATTCTAAGATGCAAGGGTTTCAGACAAGACGTGTCTGGAAAGAAATTCAAATGTTAATTGTCTTATCCAATGCCAAAGGTGTGGCTCACAAAATATTTTTACCCCAAGGACAGACAGCCAACGCTGCCTTCTACGTAGATGTGCTTGAGAGAATAAGAATAAGGGTCGCTTGAATGCAAAAGAAGATCGCTGATACCTGGCATTTGCATCATGACAACACTCCCAGCCACACCTCTGTTCACCTGGGAATTTCTGGCCTAGCACATCTTGGAAATGCTCTCTTCCAGCCCCCCTACAGCCCTAACCTGATTCTGGGCAGGCTTTATACAGGTCCTGAGAATCAAGACTGGCCTGAAAGTGGTCCATTTCTGGACCATTGAAGCGATCTAAACCACCATGACAAAGACTAAATGAGGATCCCGTTGATGCCTACCAGGATGCGTACAGTACATGGCCGAGTCATCAGCAAAAATGTGTAGATGCCAAAGGGGACTGCTTCAAAGAATTTTTTTTTTATGGTGCATCGACAGTTATGGTCATATTGCACCACAACCAAAACATTTAAAACCTCAATACAATTTTTAAAAAATACATAAAGAAATAAATACATAAATATTTAAAACAAAAAGCATTAAAAAATATAGAGACCATAATTGAAGTTGCCTCACTAGGCTAGTTTCCCTTAAAATTGTTAAAATTCTAATTGAAGAGTTGGGGTTCATTCCCAAAAATATTACTTAAATCTCCCCTTATTTTAAAACTTAATCTGGCCCTTTGATATGTATTACACTGTGTCAGGAGATGTTTCACTGTCAGGGGCAGCTCACAATCATTGCACCAAGGTTGCACTTTTTCCTCCATAAAGAGGTATGAGGGCAGAATGCCCTATCCTGAAGCGTGTGATCATGACCTCTTCCCTCCAATTTTTCTGGATGGAAGAGGGCTATGCCGAAATGACCGATTTTATGGCCCCAAGTTTATTAGTATGTAAGGTCTACCAAGTTTCCTTCCACTGGTTTAAAACCAAATTCCACAAGGTGGCCCTTAGATCCTCCATAGGTACCAACGTGGAATCGGTCTCGAGTTTGCCCAGGGCTTCCTTTGCTGCTTTGTCAGCTTTTTCATAGCCAGGTATTCCCCCATTACCAGGAGTCCATATAAAAGAAACACTGTTCCCTTTTCTCTGATGGGATAAAAGGATATAATGGATCTCCTGAACTATTGGGGGCATTGGTGAGAAGACTGATATGGATTTTAAGGTGCTGAATGAGTCCAAGCAGATGAGGTAAGAGCCGTTATTTTCTTTCATTTCTTTCAGGGCTATCCTGATAGCTGACAGTTCGGCTGTGAATTTACTGGAAAAAGTTTTCAGTTTTTACCTCAAGACTCCATGGTAGCAGGAGACCACCGCACATGCACATGCAGATTCCTACTTCGACCTATTAGTATAGATAGGGACGAAATCGGAGTGTGATCCGAGGAAAGCACTAAAGAGTCATGTTACTCAACATTTCCCACAATCTGTTTACATTATAAGTAGTCTTCAAGGCAATATTGGATGCCTAAAGTGCATCCTTGCTGCAAGTACCATGCAAAGACCATAGGAATTAAACTAAAATGACTGTTGCCCAAGACAATGCCTCATAAAGGAATACTCAATAAAGCAATGCACAGAATGTAATAAAAAATTTAAAGAATTTCTTTTAAAATTTCAGGCTTGAAAAAATGTAGCCTTCAACAGATCATCTAAGTTTGGAAGCAATGTTTCTAAAATGACAATTTTCCATGTAAAATTTACTTGGTAAGATTATATATAAAAGTACAATTCGACCATTACGTCTCCATAAAATTTGAATGAACTCATCTTGAGAGATCCTCAAGACTCCTGGGGTTAGGAAGGATTATATAACCTCAACATAGAGCTGATAAGGGACATTAGCATAAAAATATTACCATGAAAATATTTGCCACAAAATGGCAAAAATATGGCCGAACAAAAACATTTGGCAGAATGATAGAAAGAACAAGGTCATTTAAGTCCTTAGGAAAAAATAGAAAAAGAAATAATTTTGGCCAGATATTTTTCAACAAAACCCCCTTTTAGCTTAATGCAATTTTCCTAGTGTTCCTGCAACTTTTAAAGTCATCTAAAAAGAAAGATTTCACATGGTCCTCAAAATGAGTATGTGTTGTCCTCATTTGATATGAATGATTTTCCACTGAGCCATTTTTTCAAGTTTTGAAATTAAAAAAGTCATTATAGGCCAACTCTGGTGAATACAATGGATGTTGTAATAATTCGAACTTTAATTGCACAAACGTGAACCCGTGCATTGTCTTTGATAGGAGACAATTTTTTTCTTTACATAAGAGGGCTTTTTTTATTGATTTCTTCGCTCAACTGGTGCAATAATGATGCATAACACTCCCCATTTATTGTTTGTCACAATTTCAAGTGGTTGAGGTAGATGATTCCATGTGCATTCCATACAACCATGACCATCACTTTCTGTGCCAATTTCACCATCGGAGCCAGATTGCCTTTAGAAACCCAGTTTTTGTCTCTTGAGTGTAGTAATTTACCCATTATTTGTTCACAGTTATGCATCGATGCAGAAACTTGTCAGGATTGCAGTGGAAAAAAGCACCAAACCTGACTCAATTGACTACGCTTTCATTCTCCACTGAGAGCAAGCAAACATGGCACCCAGCTTGCCAAGGTATTTTTCACACTCAATTTTTCATACACAATTGAAAACACTGAACCTTGAGATAAGCCTGAGGTGTTAAATATTTTGAGAACTTTGATTCATTGATCACTCAAAACCGTATTTTGTCAATAATTTCAGAGGAAGTCACATCCACTGGATAATATTGATCACTTGTGAATATACGGCCACATTTAAACTCATTTACCACATTGGAAACAATAGCAAACACATAAGCAGGTGTGCCACGAACTTCATCCAACACAGCTTTTTATGATTTTCAATGTTAAACCTTTTAAAAAGAATTCTTTAATCACGGTACAAAACATTTTTTTTCCATTTGTGTGAAGAAACAAAAGTTTGCTGCTTCAGGCGACTATGAAAATGAAAGACAATGATGCATATAGCTGAAACTTTAACAGCAATCTAGTAAGAGACGAGGTTTACTAAAAGCAAGCCTATTCCGATACTAAATGCGTAATTGATAAAGTTTTCTAAGAAATTATAGAATGACCAGTATATTATTGGTATTTTACTGTTTAAGGTAGTTTTTGGATGGACATCAACTAAAAATTGCTACACTTCTTAGCTTCATATCACAATACACAACATGATTCACATTCCCATGCTAAAATAAACTGTTCTCCAACGCCAAATATACATTACAAAAAGATATTTACCTGGCAATCCACAGTACATAAAGGCTCCTTGGGTATGTATGGCACTTTTTCCAGGTTCTCGTATGACTTGGGTAGTAAATAAGGGTACATCATGTTCAATCGAGCTTTCTCCTCCTAAAGGAACCACAAAATTATAATATATCAACAATAGGTGTAATTACAAAAATAAAAAAATATACACAGGATAACTTTTGAAACATTTATCTTGAACTTTTTTCAACAATAAATTTGGTCCATATGAATATTATATATTGATGACATGAGCAACTGATCCTGGAGGCAGTGCATATGGACGGAAAAAAAATATTGGGTTGTGCCATGGATGAAATACACGTAGCTTTTTAAAATCCCCATGATAATTTTATATATAGTGGGATTTATTTTTTATATAATCAGTATGAGTCTAGAAGAATGACCGCAGGAAGTATATTTGTCAAGGTTCTTCCTGGAGAGCATACAGATGTTGTCCCGGTAAAATTTAAATATGTTCCATGGGGGATATTGTATTTAATATTTCACCAAGTCAAATCAGCAAAAAAGGAAGTTCTTCTGTTTATCCTCATCCTTTAGCAAGGCATGAAAATGCAAAGAATAGATATACCAGCCATGAGACAACTGGCTTTAGCAGAAATATATGTACTCAATCAACAATCACAGCAATACAACAAACACCCAATTTTTAGGCCAAGTAGATTCAAAATCTCATTAAAGCAATTTGAATCATGCAAAAATTACTGAACCACACAATGAAATTGTTGCATCCTCCAACCTTCCTCCAAACTAATCCCTCTTAGGTTTTCACTCCATTCTTCATCACATTCAGAGCTAGATTCAAAGACAATTCATGTATCTAATTGATATGAATATATTCCTCTATATTTTGGTGAAAATAAATTGGAACCACACCTAATTATCACCTTCCATGGCAAGTAATTTGCACAATGAGCAAAAATACTTTCCAAAATATGACTCCCTTGACTTTTTGCAAAAGCAACTTTTTGCACGAGTGATGAGAAAGGACAGGATTCCTGGAATTCTGCACCCCTGCTGCTTCACTTTGTGTTTAACACTCATTCCGCTAGCATCTTATGGTTACTAGTGATCACATCTTATTCCAAACTTCTTTTATGATATTTATTTGTGATTTTTTGTGCAACATTCAATAACCCTAGAAAGTGCCCCAGAAGAAAAACCCACATGAAGACAGCCATAAGAGAATAAAAATAATCATGGAAATACAACTAAGACCATTGAAAAAAGAAAAAGGTGGGTGCATGATTGATCCAGCATGCATATAATACCAGGAAAATTGCCTAATTGCAACGTAATTGTGCAAATAAATAATAAAAATGAAATCGGTCCATATCAACAATTTGCACTACCCTCAAGGGTAAGATTAATGAGACAGATGCTTCAAAGGGAGTGACAAGAATATCTACATAAATGTCATATTTTCTCAACAATGTTGAAAGGTAGTTTCTCATTCTGATAAATAAAAAGAAATTGCAAAGTGGCACTATTGACGAGAAAATCATTTGTGAGAAGTGTAAGTGATTTTTGCTGACCTCAGTATGAAGACCTCAGGTTTACCAATAGCTTACTAAGTATTTAAGGGAAGCTATGAGTGATTCAAGAAGTTAAATGAAAATATAAATTGGGGTGAGTTTGAGTAAATATGAGTTATATAACTTAACAATGATTTCACATTTTATGCTGGCAAAGGAAGCCACCTAATCCAGATGATGTAATACTTTTACAGTAGATCTAGCTGTAGAATATTGATGCACGGGATACATTATCAAAGGAATTAGAATATTTTATACTTTTTTATTTCCTTTATTTTTCTCAACATGGATCCATTAAGGTTCAAATGAACTCAGTTCTCAAAGCACATAAAAATTAAATCACTGCTACTACTGGTAGGGAGAACGGTTGATAAGTGAAGATGAGGAAGGATGAGAATAAGCTTTTGGAACAGTATGAAGGCTGGAAGACTTTATTAAGAACTGAAGAAGGCATTAATGTAGAAAAATAAGAGTGTAAGCTGGAAGAAATCCATAAAATAAGTAATATGAAATGTTTGTTAGGATCCATCCAAAGCATATATTCAATATTTAACTAATTTAAACTGATTTAAACTGATAACTGAAAGATAAACTGATAAACTCATAATTTAACTGATTTAAACTAACCCTGAATGGATACTTAAAATCAACACTTTTTGAGCTAAAATTGCAAAGTGGGAAGTAAAATACGAGCCAAATAGATGTGGAATTAGGATGAATAGGAGTGGCCTGTGGAGATGTTTAAGGTCTGACTCAGCTGAGTGTGGCTCAGTTACCCACTGATCAACATTAAAAAACAAGTCTGTATTTGAAACCCCTGATCAATGTTAAGGCCCCAGATTATAAAATCAACTTAGTATTATTTTGATTATTAATGATCTACAGTGAAAATCTGAACTAGACAGAAAATATTATTGCACACTTTCACAAAATTCTTTACTTTAAAGTAAACATTTTTTATGCTTCAGTTTCCAAGTAACCAAACATTTTATAACAGTACCTCGGTAATCTCAGGAAACTGTTTTTGCTGTCTCTTCATGTGAGTATCATTAAGTAGTCCACACCCATGGAATACTATATTACTTGCTCACAGTCTTCCTCTTCCCTAATACTTTCCTTTAGGTTTGATTTCCCTAATGTCTCATTAAGAGCTGAGTTTCTTTAGAATTTCTGACCTATTATCACTTACTGATATTGGGAGAAAGAAACTATGTAGAATTTAAGAGGAGTTTATTGCAGTGTTGGGATGTTGGTTAGTGTTTTGTGCAGACAGGCTAGGATATTGCAGCTCTACAGTTAGGCAGCTTTTGCCCATCCAAAACTTACCTTAACTGGTAGATATACATACTGAGTACAGTAATGTTTCTCATGTAATAGCACAGAGCTAATATTACCATTAACCAAGCTACAAAAAAAATACTGATTCAAAACTGATTAAAAAATGAGGTACAATTATATTTAACTGAGTGGAATATGCTGGCTATACTCCAAAACATGGTGAGGCACCATTCAACAAGCCTATCAAGCAAATAAATGGCACTGGTTCAAATTAGGGACAAAAAAGAAATAATTTAAATACAATGAAAAATCAGAATAAACAATGTTTACCTTTGCTGCATTCCATCTCTGAATGAAATGGCGCGAGATGTCTCTTGCTGGAGCTCCCTGGACCATTACACCAATGTCATGCCATGGCATTCGAGGAGTAACATTTCTATCGATAAAATCTGAACAAAACAATGTGTGAAGAGAATATTATCATCAAAGCCAAGAGGGTGTAGGCCATTCACATTCCAACCCCATATACCAGAGGCAGTCATCGTCAATCACAATTGTATCTCTACCAGGCAATTTAAATCTTTTTGATAACTGATGAGAAGCCATTGCAGTTACAATGAGGGATTAAATAATAGATTAGCATTAAATAATAGATGAATTAAACCATGGAATGGAATTAAATTTTTTAGCCACATAGCAAATTAAGAAAAATATAAGATAATAAATATATTATTATTATCTTATATTTTTCATTCCTACGGAAAGAGCCTTATTTATATTGGACACTTTTAATTTTAAGCATTCATTTGCAGGGAAAATCATTGGATTAACATTGGATGATCAATAAATCACCTGCATTGAGGGTCTGCATTTCCACCAACATCTTTTGTTTTTCATTTCTTGAAGCTACAGATGGGGCAGGAATGAATACGAGCAAGCTCAATTCAATGGTATGACACTCATCCTTGTGAAATTGCATCTTGAGGAATTAGAAAAACTTTGCCGATTCCATTAAATATTGTTGCAGTGCGACCTGTTTCATGAAATATGTGATATCTTCAGGCACAGCTATTAACAGGATGACAATTTACACAAAGTGAAATTGGAACTACTCATACTTTACAAAACACCTGTGGCAAGAGGGCCTATACCAGTGATGCCCCCCAGAATTTCTCCATGAGGGAAGAAAAGGATGGAGAATGGATGCACATGAGCAGTTTGAGATTAAAAAGAGTCCTATAAAAAAGAAGCTTGTCAACAAAAACTTTTTCTTATTTTCCTCCCTCCTCCTTCATGTGACCTTCATGTATAGACAATAGCATCTCCTCACTTTTAACAATTCTCCAACACGCAGCTCCCTCTTCCCCTGTCTTCCGCCTATCAGAGGTAAAAAATTCCTCCAGTTGCATCTGCAAATCCCCACAGATTGCACTACCAATACTTTCGTCTACCTAACTTTGCGTTAAAATTCTTTCATTTCCTTCTCTCTTCTATCTTTCTAATCATTTCGACCATAATCCATGGTTTCCTTGTTGTTTTCCAATTTAATTTTCCTAGATTTTCATTTGCAACTTTTGATATTCCTTTCTTGATATATTTCCATTTTTCTTTTAAGGTACCTAGCTCCCTGCCCTTACCAATCAGTTTCTCTACAGCCATCTGATACTTTGTTCTTAGCATTCTGGTAAATGATTCTAAATTCCATTTCCTCAACTGCCTTCCCTGTTTGATCATTTTGAATCAAATGCTTAACTTCATGAATTACTAAATTGTGACCTGAATCTGAATCTGCTCCTGAGAAATGGTGTGAATTGAACATGCTGTTCCTAAACCTGTGCCTACCATAATATAGTCTAACTGATATCTTTCTGAATTTTCAGGCATTTTCCTTATACATCAGAAGAAAATGTTAATGCTCCCACCAGCACAACTCTTAGGGTCATTAGAATACACAAGCCCTTCCAGCACATCAAGGTTGTAGTTCATGGCGAGGGATATGATTATTCCTTATGCTGTTTCTGATATTGACCGACTACATTTTAGAAAAATCAGAAATTTTATCAGAAATTTTCCAAGCAACAATCCTTCTAAGTTTCTTTTTTTTACCCTCATTAATCCCTCTTCTTTTGTAAATACCTTCAGTGAACACTGAGGGTAAAGTAAAGATAAATGACCTCATCGGTACCCAATGCTTTGATATGAATAACTCCATTTTTACTCTTTAAGAGGCCACTGCCATTCACTCAAAAGAGTGAAATGAATAGTACAACAGGAGTCCTCCAAGCACCAAAAATGTTCCAATTTCACACAGTAAAAATAATTTACTTTGCCTGGGATATCGAACAATCTAGTTTCAGATCTGGATCAAGGCAAATGATTTTTCCCTTGTACAATTCTAGCAGTTTTGTGAACATCAGAGAGTGACTTTTGCGACTCTTATGATGTTTCCCCCAGTTCTTCAAATTTCTCCAAGCACTGACTGCAAGTATACACTTGCAATCTAACACATTATTAAAAATATATATTTTAGATGAAGGTAATGTTATATTTAACCAAGTTTTTCCACCTGTCAACAAGACATTTCATTAAAGAGAAGGTTGTTTACTTACTTAACCAGTTAAAAAACCTATTCAGTATCATGTCCGACACACCCCCAGTTAAGTTTAAAATGCAGGATGCCACTGAATCAAAATATATCCAGTCATTCTACAGAGAATGTAAAACTTACATGGTCCCTTGAAGTTGCGCAATTTTGGCAAGTAAGTTTGCAGTTGTGTCCAGGGTTATTATCCTATTATCATTTACTTCGCAATCATAAACTATGGGCTAATAAATTCATTCCATGAAATTATTTGGCTTTTTGGTAATGCAAAATTTCATCTTTTATTGAACAATTGACGATGGTTAACTGCCTTTAAAATAAAGAGATGAAAAAAAATTCCTATAAGGTCTATTTTTTAAATTTATAAACCTTAAAAACAAAAAAAGTACCCTCAAGATGAGCAATACCTAAGGAACCAAACAAACCATTTTAAGTATTCAAACAGACAAATATCACTCAAGGTCACAAGGGAATAGTTTGGGAGAGTATTGCACATGTACCTCATTTTACATTGAGCTTGGCTATATTTTAAAACTGAAAGGCTTGAAAATTATGCAAATCAGCATCATATGGCTTTGAGATGGCTCTTTAGTATTCAATAAAATAAAAAGCATAAACACCATGTCAACCTACCAACAAAGTATTAAAAGAAAGATTTTTGATGGCAAAATATATGCAAGAAGTTTTTAAAACATTGGATGCAATTCAGTCTTGAAGTGAACAACTTTGTTTGACCAGTTTATGGATTGTGATGCAGGATAAAAGGAAAAGTACACAGGAAAAATTAAAAAAACTTTTTGGGTTCCATTAAGGCATAACAATATTAAATATAATGGATTAATGCTCATCTTGAGAGGCTTCATTACACACTATTTTACACAGACATTCTAGCAAAATATATCTTTAGTAAGTGGAAATAAAATGTAACAAAGCAATATTTAAAATTAAAGCTCACAACCAACAATACCACCTCCTGCATTACACACAATACTCAATCACTGTTTTAACATCCACTTAACTATCTACTAGCATTATAAATGGCATACTTGACCATGCAAGTAAACTAACTTTTTAAAGAAATCTGCTATTATTTCTGGGCCCACGGATTACAGACTAATGACTGGAGATTACCTTAGGCTCTTTACACCCCAAATTTGTCAGCTGGTCAAGTATATACTTAACACCACATTGAATGACCCAAAGATTGTACTGAAATTTCTTCAGAAATTCCCCACAAAATGCATCAGCCATTGTCAAGAGATTTTAAAATGATCTTTATATAAACTAATCTCTTGGAAAAATTAGGCCACAAGGGTTTTCAAAGTCTGTAGCAGAAAGACCTTAACTATGAAGGGAGTTAACAACATGAAAAGCACAAAAGGCTCCAAAACAGGACCACATGCATTGCAGCGAACAAGGCAATCGCGGCACTCAAAACAAAGACTCATGCATGCATGCACCAATACATCCTCGCATGTTTGATTAGGCTGTGTCTTTTAAGACATTTTTTACACAATACAAAGTATGTACCTACAGATTGTGGTTCCCCAGTCAGACTTAAGGCATTAAATCTGAGGAAATGGTGGAAATAAAAGATCTTGAGTCATATGCTTGAGAAAATATCAACTCCCTTACTATTCTCTATAAATTATGTTAGAATCTTTTGGATTCTTGGATGTCAAACAATATTGAGTAAAACTCTATTGAGAACGCAGGCATTTAGGTATATATTTATGAATATTAAAATTATGTAAATATATGTATACGTGTGTGTGTGTGTGTAATTTTCCTCAGTTTATATTTCAACCAACTTCATCATAACTGATGGGATCACAAATATACTCATACTTCTTACTTGTTTTTATCCTTCAATCACTAAATCTCAGCCTTCAGGTTTCATCATAATACATGTAGCATGTGTGACATCATGAAATAATTTATTTTTTGAAGACTTGCCATGCTTTTGCCATACATTTAAAATCAATGAATGCTTGTCAATGAAACATGAAAGCTGAGGAAAAGGGCAACCAACTCATCTCCTACATACCATGGTATGGAAGGTCTAGCCTGGAGAAGTCCTTCACAATGAAATTAGTATAGTCCTTCCCAATCCACAACTTGTTCATGACCATGAAGTCTGGTTCATCGAGATCCTTTAGGGGGCGGTGGAAGAGTATCCTTGGTGAAATGGAATCATTTTCTAAATCAATTCCTTCTTCTCCTTCACTTCCTCCACCGTCATCCTTTTCTTTCTCCTCCTCCTCTCCTTCTTCCTTCTCAGCCTTCCCATCTCCCACCTCATCTTCCTTATTTGTCATGACACCATCCTCGCATACAGCAACGTCATCCTCCTTGCAAATACTAAGGGAGTAACAATATTAATGATGAAGATAATGATAATTACAACCAAATTTACATTAAAAAGAAATCGAACATATAGGTTTGATGCCAAAATAATGATAAAGTTTCAAGACAAAAAAAAGTTAATTTTGAGGAACTGAAGGAATTATGCCACACATATATTGATTCAAAGGGAAAACATATTATCTTTTACAGCTTAAGTTAAAGAGGGTTATTAAAAATTTATTTCCAAGTGCATCAATGCATGGCAGTGAAAAAGTATATGTATGAAAAAGTTTCAAAGAGATTGTCTGAAAAACTTAGCTACCCATATGTACCCCCCTGATAAAAAGTTCTTTACATTTCAACACACATATGTATTGTTAGCAAATGAATGATCATATTAGGAGTTAAAATAATGAATTTAAGAAGAGTATTACAACTTAGATCTACGAGTATTTTTCATGACCCCTTAAAGTTATTAAAATATTAAGGGCCAATGTAGAGTGCAATCATCATAATTTTCCAACCTTATCATTAGATGAATTTCTAGAACCTATTCAAAGTTACCAAAGTACTTCAACCAGACTTGACATATGATTTAACAAACAAAGTCTAGTGAAAGATTACTGTCATGTAATGACTAACAGAAACCCACACTGCTGGAGATATGAAAATCTTTACTCACAGAGATATTGACTATGGACATCTCGAGTAACAGATATGCTAGTTTTAGCCCCATGGCAGCTTTTATTCAGAGTAATTTTCCAAGGGTCTGAGATTCAAGTGTAAATCCTAAACGCTTATTTTTACATACAATCTGCACTCATCATTTACGGATGTTTACCATTCAGATTGTGTTATCTGACATATCCTCCACTATTATTAAATCATGAAAAAGTTTCTGAATCATAAAAGATATGAATTAAATGTATGCATCTATCAATTTGTTCGAAAGTTAAGAAAACCAATGACCACATCTCACCTCATCTGAAAATAAGGTAAAAAGAGTCTGCTTAGGTTGGCCACCTGATGACAAGAATTGTTTTAATTAGTGATACATAATGGTTTATTTTGCCATATTAAATACCTAATTTGACTAGGATTGAGCTCTCTGCATGCTTGACAGAGACATAATTAGTTAAAACACTGATCAAAATACTACTGTTGACTTTTTGGCAGGTAATAAAAAAGATAAAAAAGTTAAAAAATAAATTATTCATAATTGCATTACCATATTAGCACGCTGGGTTCTTGAGAGAAGAAAATTAATGGATTTTAACTGACAGACATATGTTATAGATTGTTTGGACACACTAATCATCCTTTTTAACTATAACAAAGCTCAAACATTCCAAAGGGAGAGGCTCACAACCCTGACTAATTATCTATAGCAGGACAGTTCAGCTAGCATTAAAGGAAAAGTTGAAAAGGCTACGCACAAATACATTATGCTTGCATTTATTAACATATTATATTTTGTTAATATTAGGACATCAATAAATGTGTACCCCAAGCCCTCATCAAAATATGGCTGGATGAATATGTACTTAAAATTAAGCAACAACTGGTCACTACTATTTTGAAAATTTTATTTGAAAGGAGAATACGGGATTAAATGTTCAATTGTCTTTTTCTGCAATAATTTTAAGTGACCCTATTTCAAATAATTGAATAATGTAAGCCTTTTATCTTCTGACTTTAATGATACACAAATGAAATTTTGCACTAACTTACGAATAATTTACCTGCTCGCGAAGAAGGGAAAAATATTCCCAGTTTGTTTGTTTCGATGAAACGATTTTTTTTAATAAAATGAAATTAAAGATAAAAGACATTAAGGTAGGAAGGCCAAAATATATATCTGTGTATGTGTGTATATGTTTCAAAGGTCTAAGTATCCATGGTACAAAATGCATGGGATGCAGATACATAATAACTGTACATGCATATGCACATATGCTATCATTGAATATATGGTCCATGTAAACATCAGTACATATACACACATGACCACAAATACTTGTTTGCAGATACATGTTTAAAATGAATGTATTGCTGAGAACTTTAGTCAACCTCCCTAATCAATACCACCGCTAAGACGCATGCACTATTTAAGGATCTCACATGGGGATTCCTTCTCCATCATCGCCAGAGGCTGCAACTTCAGTTCGACTGAATCTCATTCGCCGCACGTGTCCCTTGTCGTCCTCAGCTGTCTCCTCCACACCCTCTCCTGCCTCCCCCTCCTTCCCTTCTGCCTCTTCTCCCTCTCCACCACCAGCCCCATTCTCCTCTTCACTCCCCGGTGAGTACAGTCTGCTAAGCCAGTCCTTGCCACGGGTCGTCACTCGCCTCACCTAGAAGTGGGCCACCAAGTCAGTCATCTCCTGAATGATTATTTACTTACAGTCATTTAATGCAACAATGCACAATTGATCTGAATTTTTCTAAAAGTTACACAGATCTCTTCCATATTCAGCAAACTACATTCAAGAGATAAAAATGATTTCATGATAAACTGTAAATGCATTCAAAGAAGATTTGCTGCGTTCCTAGTATATAGGTACTTGCTCTGAGGTCTTCCCATGGTTTAAATACAAAATTTCTATAGGTAAATTACTGTGAAAAAGTTGCTTGATATGACATGCTATCTGTCAAAATGCAGGCGAGATCTCAAGAAGAGATAATGCATACATGCAGTTATTATGACTGTGCAGATTTAAATTTTTGAACAAAAGCAAGACTCTCTCTCGATGATGATACGCTTTCTTGATTGTAATCACTTATCCATAAAACAGGAATAAATTTGTTCCAGCACTCTCGGTGCCAGCCGTGCTTCACATCTTATGCTAGGACTTTGGTGACCAATTGAATGAGAGACTAGTCTTACAAGATGAGCGTATAAGAGATAACTTGAGTACTAATAATCAATTTCGACACCACCCAAAATTATTTCACATGTGCAAATGATGCCAAGCCATTTTTGAGGAAAAGATTAAAAATGTTTTTTTTAGTAAAAAGTATTACTTTTCACATTTATTTTAAGTAACTTCAGACATATGAGCAAGAGAGAAAATAAAAAACTCAACCATATTATAAGAATGATTTTGTGTCCATTTCCTCCAACATATTTTGATTACACAACCACCTTTTAACAAAACATTGCCATAATCAGGTGTAAATAGCATTTTTGCATCCATCTATCCAATATAACAGTGTTAAAATTAGATTGAGTAATGAAAACACACTATGGAAATGGACACCATGTCATCTTTACCCTAGGGTAATCAAATAACCATAGAAAAAGATAATTTAAAACAGAATCAAGACTAGTAGAGGGACCAGGGACATTTTACACACAATTAGTGACGCTAATAGTTTAGCTGGTTGGGCTACACATTTTTACAGAAATATTTACTATTCTCTGTTATTTTTTAATCAAATAAATTTTACGGCAATATAAAAAGGCTGCTCCTGGCATCACAACATAGCAAATTTAGTAATTTTTTAATAAAAATGTATCATATTATTTCAGTTATTGAGGTCTTATTAGATTTCCTCCAGCAGCATGCCTGGGACACAAGTCAATGGGTTGAGTTATAGACATGAACTGCCCAAGACATCCAAGGAAATTAATTCTGCTAAATTTAAAAATAGTGCAGAGTTTTTCTAGCCAAGAAAATTTATTACAGCATCTCAAAATTTGTGAATGACAAAGTATGACAGCCCATGTGCCATAAATTCCTAAACCCATTTGAGATATGCATATTAAAAAAACTCATTTGTTTTTGTATAACTGCGAATGATGAGTCCTATAATGGACTTGATACCAATCTCTGAACAAATAAATATCCTTATTCCACCAGGTCTGGTTTACCACAGTTGATGTTTCAAAGGTTAACCCTGCCACCATGCTCAGGGCTTAAGTAAGAGAATAAATATTAAAAGGTACAATATGCTCTTGAACTCAATAATACATTTATAAAAATTAAACTGGGTAAACATGGGAACTACATGGAAAAGCTCTGAATGTAATACAAGACACAAATAATAATACATTTGACACACAGAGTTAAGCACGAATGGATAGCAGAGTTACTAGAGTAACTAACTTTATGGATATAACTCGAAAATAACAATGAGTAAATACAGAGTATGCAGTTGAAGCACACCAATTCTCAGATAAATCATGATTATGAAAACATATGAGCATATGGAATTGTAATTATTTTCAAATTGAACAAAAAAATAAACTTTAATGGCACTATGCCATCTATCTGCAAAGTATGATAGCAAGACTACGCATGCTACACATTATTCAAACACCAATGTATAAGTCTCACTTCATTTTGACACTTGCCACCCAATAGTTAACACTATAATAAAATAAACCTGAAGTGTGTTGTGCCTGATATATAAAGCTGATCTACTTTCATGGAACTATTAAATCAACTCGTAATTTTGAGTCAACATATTAATGAGGGAAGTAGCAAAGATTTACTTACATATAAACTCAAGGTGTCTTGGTTTTAACATATAGGTATCGATTTCCAATACATATCTATTTATTTCTCCTGAGGATGAGTTTTTTCAGATCATTGCACGAGCATTGATTTTTTAAAGTATCCCTCAGAAATGGTGGGACATCATTTACTTATACTTGAATAAATAAAGTAGCACCTTCTGTAAAATATAGTCCTTAGATGAAAGGTCCAATGATATTTTAGGACAAGGGCTGTAAACAAGCTGATATATTAATGGAATATTTCAGTCAGGATTGCTGCCTGATATATGTATATTAATCATAGTTGAGTAATAATTATTGCTCCTGGTAGGGTCACCCATGCCAGATAGGTCGAAGGTTAGGAGCCAGACGAAAGGTAGTCCACGCAGCGTCTGTTCCTCAGTGAGGCGGCTGCAATGGCGTCTGACCCCAGTGGGGCGGCCAGTAAGTGATGGTGTCACGTTAAAAACACTATTGAGGAAGGCAACGGGAAACCACCTCAATTATCATTCCCTAGAAAAATATGATGGACAATAGAGATATTTTGAGTCCTGGCAACCACGGGGCTCGGCCCAATCGGCCGTGTGTCGTGCCCGGCAGCGGGGGAGGCAAGGCTTCCGCGGTCGTCATCCCACGAAACCCTTGCAAGGGAAAACCAGCAGCAGCAGGACAGAAGACGCAGGAGAAGAAGACAAAATTAGTTAGAATAGGAACGTGGAATGTTAGGACAATGATGAGGACAGGGAAATTAGAGAATGTTAAGCGAGAGATGGAAAGGGGAAATATAGATATTTTAGGTCTATGCGAGGTGAGATGGAAATATAGCGGGGATTACTGGAGTGATAAGTATAGAATAATATACAGCGGTGGGGACGAGAGCCAACGAGGGGTTGCCATAGTATTAAATGAAGAGGTAGGAAGAAGCGTAGTCAACATAGAGCAGGTAACGGATAGAATACTACTAGTGGAGATAAAAGCAGAACCGACGAACTTAGTTATTATTCAGGTATACATGCCACCGAGCAACCATAAGGAAGAAGAGGTCGATAAGATATACGATCAGTTAGAGGACATGATCGCGTGTGTTCCAGCAGGGATACATTTGATAGTGATGGGGGACATGAATGCGACGGTAGGCGAAGGAAGAGATGGTGATGAGGTGGGCGACTACGGTTTAGGCACGAGGAATGACCGCGGGGAGAAAGCAGTTGAGTTCTGCAGGAGACAGGGGTTAGTCATCACCAACACTTGGTTTAGACACCACAAAAGACGCAGGTATACATGGAAAATGCCAGGTGACTCAGGAAGATATCAGCTAGATTATATCCTGGTTAGACACAGGTTTAGGAATAGTGTGATAAATTCCCACAGCTTTCCGGGAGCGGATGCGGACTCAGACCACAATTTAGTTGTTATGAAATGTAGCGTACGTTTCAAAAAGATAAGGCAGGGGCGGCGAGTTAGAAAATGGAATGTAGAAGCATTAAATGGGTTGAAAAGGAAGGAATACAAACAGGCGGTAGAGAAAATAATGGAGGATGGTAAAGGGCTTATTACTATCGAAGAAAAATGGGAAATGATCAAAAAAGGGTTGTCTAAAGCCGCAAAAGACACTATTGGAACCGTTAACGCTAAAAGGACTAGGAAACCATGGATCACGGATGAGATGATTACAAAGATGGATGAGCGGCGAAAATGGAAGAATATAAATACAGAATTAGGCAAAATGAAGTACAAAGAATTGAACAATAAATTGAGGCGGGCAACAAATAAGGCAAAAGATGCATGGTGGAAGACGCAGTGCGAGGATATGGAAAGTCTCCAGAGGAAGGGCGAAATCGGTGCGCTGTACAGCAAAGTTAAATCGTTATCGGGAAGTAAGAAAGGAAGAGCTATGCTAATAGTTAGAGATAAAGCGGGTAAGGTAATAGTTGACGCAGGAAAGATCCAAGAGAGATGGAAGGAGTATATAGAAGAACTGTATAGTAAAGAACTCAGACCAACACAGTTAGACATTGAAAAAGAAAATGACGTAGAGGAAGACAGCTTAGGTCCAGGCATACTAGACAATGAGATAGAAAGGGCATTAAGGGAGATGAAACTAAATAAGGCCGTGGGGGTAGATAACATTCCCGTGGAACTTTTAAAATGCTTAGGAAAATGTGGGAGGAAGAGGCTATATGGGCTGATCCGTAGCATTTATGAGGAGGGAATCTGGCCGGAAGACTTTGTGAGAGCAGTTTTAGTTCCGATTGCGAAAAAGGTAAAGGCCACGTCATGTGAGGACTATAGGACAATTAGTTTGATATCCCACGCAGCTAAAGTTGTTCTCAGGATCATAAACAAACGGATAGAGAGTAGGGCAAATGATTACTTAGGGGATGATCAGTTTGGGTTTAGGAAGGGGAGAGGTACGCGTGATGCCATTGCAGTAATGAGATTATTAATCGAGAGGAATATAGAACACAACCAGGAGGTATTTGCCTGTTTCGTAGATTTCGAAAAAGCGTTTGATAGAGTGAATTGGGAAAAACTAATGAGTATATTGCAGAAAATAGGAATAGATTGGAGGGAAAGGAGGCTAATCCGCAACCTGTACATGTCTCAGACTGCTCAGGTGCGGGTGGGAAACGGGGAGTCAGGATGGGCAGTGTTAGGAAGGGGTGTAAGGCAGGGTTGCCCATTATCACCGTTGCTGTTCAACCTGTATGCAGAGGAAATGATCAAAGAGGCATGGGAAGAACTCGAGGTAGGAATGAAAGTGGGCGGGGGATTCGTGAAATCAGTTAGGTTTGCTGATGACCAAGCTTTAGTTTGTCAGTCAGCCAAGGGGCTGCAAGCATTGCTTAGTGAATTGGAAATTCAGTGCGACAGGTATGGGATGAGAATCAATATTAATAAAACAAAGGTTATGCGATTTTCTAGAAAGAAAAAGGCCAAGCTTAACATTAAAGTAAGAGGGCAAAAACTAGAGCAGGTAGAACAGTTTACGTATCTCGGTAGTGTTTTGGACCAACACGGTCAAAGTAGTAGGGACGTAAGGAGAAGAATTGCGCTAGGCAAAGAGGCTTTCACGAGGAGGAGGGAGTTGATGACGGGGACTTTGAGTAAGGATGTTAAGAAAAGACTCGTAAAAACTTTGATATGGAGCGTAGCTATGTACGGCGCGGAAACGTGGTCATTGAAGCAGGAGGATAGACGTAGACTGGAGGCTTTTGAAATGTGGGTGTGGAGAAGAATGGAAAAGGTGAAATGGACAGAGAAGAAAACAAATGAGGAAGTACTTGGTATGGTGGGCGAAGAGAGGGGTTTGTTGGGAGCAATCCTATGGAGGCAGGAAAAGTGGATGAAGGGGGTGTTGACCGGCAGTGGGATGTTGAAGACTGTGATAGAGGGTAGAATGTTGGGCAAAAGAGGAAAGGGAAGGAACAGGATAGGGATGTTGGACGGGATGAAGGGGGAGGAAGAAAGTACTCAGAGATGAAGAGGGACCTGGTGTAGAGTAGAATTTAGGGTTGTGTTTTGTTAGTAGTCACAAAATATTTGTTTGGTAGTTGTGTCCATCAAAAAACCTACCTTAACCGGTAGATTACCTTAAAAAAAAAAAAAAAATTGTACTTGGGTGTGACATATTAATTTATGAAAGGGACAATACCTTTAAGGTTATGTTACGTGAAATTAAGAAAAACTATGACCAACATTTTAACAACATATTTCACCTTTTTCTGCAATATTATTTCAAATATTGTTAAAAAAAGTCATGGCTATGCATCTAATCATTGCTTACCTCTGTCACTATGCTCCGTCTTGGCATCTCAGGAGTGTCACACTTGATGTTCTCTGGGCTGGGCCCAGCTTCCATGCCATCTATTGGGTCCATACTGTCCGAGGAGACCAGCCTGGGTAAAGCAGACAATAAATATTTCTTAGAGAGATCGGTACTAATGCAGAAGTCACTTAGGCATGCATATTGCACTTAGAACCACAGATTCTGCTGACCAGCCATGATCATTGTAGGAAGCATTTTGAAAACTACAGCAACCCCCTCCCTTATTTCTCATTTATATGCATAAAAATGGCAAAAGCCTGGAATATCCAATGGTGTTCTGGGGCAACTATTGAGATTTTAATTTTCAAAAAATAAATAAGTTGTCTGATCTTCTACTACGTCAAGGAAACAAACTCTGAGGTTAAATAACACAGCTGTGGAATCAAAAGTGAAACCATTTGTTTGAAGACATTTTTAAAAGTATAAAATATAATAAGGTAATGAGTACAGATCAGAGATGAGAAAATTGTAAGCATCATAGGACCAACCTTAAATTATTTCCTTCTTTGGATTTTCATATTTCAAATCTGCTTCACTGCTGCTAAAAATAAACTTTCTAATGCAAGAATTTAACAGTACAAACATTACCCACCTAGACTGGGAATTCAATAAAAAATTAACTAGCCATCAACATCTCCTCAATCTATTTCCTCTGCATCACCCAGAAATTTTCCCAGAGACTTCTCCTCTCTCACCTAGCTTTACTGGGCTTTTACTTTATTTAAACTTTAATACATGCTCCCTCCGTCCAAATGAAGTTTCTTCAATTCATTAATATAATTCTGATTTAAGCTCACTTTCCTCCAAAGGTTTTTGACCCTATGTATTCATTTACAAATTTTATGTAATGGGCAACTATTGATTAGTAATTGCTTAGAATATCTGCCATCAGTTTTCTCCTCCAAGTGAATGTTTATTTCTCCTCTTTTCCTAATGACCCTGCTTCTATGCCCATTTTATTGCACAACACTGAATAAATATTCATACTGTTCTACATAATTTCTTATAACTGAGCCTTGTTTATTTCAATCAATATTCAACTTTTACAATTGTAATTCTTGAAAGCTTATTTTGTATTCCATTTTCTTAATCAATTAATGGTTTCTGGCGTAACTTTATGGAACCGATTCATTATAAATAAATGGAAGGACTAACTTTGTAGTTCCACACGAAAACGATTTATTCACACGACCCGGGTTTCGAAGTAAAACTTCATCATCAGGTGAGCTCTCTACATTTGCAGCCCTTCTTATATATACAGCCATGGCGGGGGTGGGGTGGAGATAATCAGGAAGGTTTGGGAGGGGTAAAGTCAGGATTGGTTTGCGTGCCGGAGGGGAGGGCAGTTTGGCGTCCCCTCCGCGATGTTGATGGAATGTGGAGCGGGAGGGAGAAGTCTACATTGTAGAGCTCTCGTAAGTCAGGGGATTAGAGAGGGTTAGATGAAGGGGAGGGGGCGGTGTCATCGGCCACCGTGAGGATTGGGACTTTAAGGAGGGGAGAGTGGGAGGCATACAGAAACAGAAATTTGTTAACAATATTTTCATTTAAACAAACACTATTTAAAATTTCTAAATGTTCTAAGGCGTCTAATCTATAGCCTTTGCTTTCAACATGTAAAATTTCGAAATCAAAATCACTTTTATGGTTATTATCAATCAAATGCTTTGCGAATTGAGAGTTCATCTTTTTATTTCTTGCACATGCTTGATGCTCCTTCACTCGTTCTTGGAATTTCCTCCCTGTCTGTCCGATGTATATTGCCCCGCAATCGCACTTTAGCTTATATACTCCACTCTTTTCCTTATATGGGATTCTGTCCTTTGTGTGGGAGAGCAGGCCCCTGAGGCTTGATTTGTTATAATGGGCTATCTTAATTCTACATTTTGGAAGTTTCTGACATACTTTTTGTGAAAAATCGTCTAAATAAAGGATTCTGCGCCACTTGGCTGCGGGGTCCTGTGGCGGTTCAGTACTGTAAATATCTTTCAATGCCATTTTATTCAGTTTTTTGCGGTATAGTTTCTCTACTAGCTCCTCATCGTAGCCGTTGTTTCTTGCAATCAATTTAATCGTGGTAAGTTCTTTTTTGACGTTGTTTTGCGACATTGGGACGTTCACCAACCGGTGTATCATTGAATGGAAGGCGGAGAGTTTTTGCGAGAAGCAATGTCTAGACTTGAAATGGATAACTTGATCTGTGTATGAGTTTTTCCGAAAGATAGAGAAATCAAGCCGGTTGTTTAATTTTGAAATTTTTAAATCAAGAAAATTCAGTGAATTATTTTCTTCTACTTCACAGGTGAATTTTAGGTTTTCGTTCAAAGAATTTAAATGTGTAAGAAATAGCTGAATTTGCCTTTTGGAGCCTCTCCACACACAAAACACATCGTCCACATATCGATACCAACACAACACATTATTTGTTAGTTCGTTACACGAGGAGAACAAGTTCTTTTCGAAATGGTTCATATAAATGTCGGCCAGAATCGGTGATAGAGGGCAACCCATAGCTAGGCCATTGGGCTGTTTGAAATATTTTCCATTAAATTTAAAATAATTTTGCGAAGCACATGTCTGTAGCAGTTGGATTAGTTCACAGATAACTGGGTAAGGCACAGAATTCGGGATAAGTTTGGTTTCTGCAATGTCTATAGCTTCTTTAGGCGGCACACTGGTGAAAATATTACGGAACATATTACGGAAAATATTTCATAACTGATGTTTTATAATCCACATTACTAGTACTGATTCAATCGGCTCCCTTCATGCCCACCACAATCTCCTTTGGTGCTTCTATTCATCTATTCAGGGTGTGTTTAAAAAAGGCGTTGATAATAGACAATTCTGTCCTGCAACTTGTCTAACACTGATTATCAATTATCCTTTCCTATACCTACAGATGAAATCTGGACTTTTGTAAGGAAATGAAAACAAAATCAGGATTGATAATGTATTTAATGTAAAAAGTTGTCCTGATTAGTCCCTCAAAACTATTAGGTCATAGATGTTGTGTAGACTTCCTTTTGTATTCCCTATAATATTTCCTTCTTTAGTACTTCATACTTATTTCCTGCATTTACACCATCTAAAAAAGGTTTTTCTCTTTCCCACTTTACTAAATTCTCCTTTCAATTACAACTTTCAACACCCAGATAATTCTCAATTTCCTTTACTCATTATCATCTTTTACATATTTCATCCAACAACTTTCTTTTCTCATAATATTAAAACCTTTCGTCTATAATGCAACCCGACTTATTTTCTCCATATCTCAAAGGCCTCCAAACTATACTCATCCTCGAGCTTCAAAGACCAGGATTCAGATCCACACAGTATGGTCCACATTTAAATCTTTAATATTTTATTCTTTATGACTTTACGCAGTGCACCTGTCCTTCTCCTTACAGATTCTTCCATTGCCAATGTGACTCTCTTTCAGTCTTTACCACTACATACATTTTCCACAAAAAAAGTATCACCAAAAAATGTATGCAAAATAGCTTCACCTGTAATAGTTGTCTGATCTTCTAATACACCAAGGAAACAAACTCTGAGGTTAAATAACACAGTTCTGGTATCAAAAGTAAGACCATTCGTGTGAAGAAATTTAAAAAGCTTAGAATATAATAAGGTAATGAGAACCAGTCAGAGATGAGAAAATTGTAAGCATCCAAAAAAACTATGACTTTCAGTCTCAGATAACCGGTATTCAATTTTTACTCATAGTTTTGTTAGTGTTGCAGAAAACAAGATAGCATTGTGGTCTTAGCAAAACAAAGACTTACCATGTTCTCTCCTGAAATAGTATCATTGTGAAGTAATTATCAAATGAGTCTACTAAATAGAAAAAAGGCTTCTGGCTTGAAGAAAAAGAGAACTATTCCAACCTCATAGGTGTGTCAACAATGTGGCCAGCTCTCTCTGCAACTTCTACAGTCTCATCTGCAATTACGTCCCCAGCCCCATCAATTGGCTTGGCGGAATCAGGCAGTAAATCGAGACTGGGCCCAAACACCCCCACTCCAATTGCATTGCTCGCTTCAGCAAGCCTCAGCATTGCATGGGGTTTAGATGATGATGATGACTGACGGCTGGAGGTGACTTTTGGCATCCGTGGGTGGTACACAGTGCCTGACTGCAGCGGCTGAATGCCTCCAATGTCAGTCAGCCTGAAAACAAAGCGCATCTGTTCAGGATACACCTTGGGTTCCTACAGATATGATTCCCAAGGGGGAGCCATATTACTCCCTCCCTTAAGGAATATTTAAGGCATTGATAGCATTCAAAATATTTCTTACAGGCCCAACACTAATTTTTGATACCTATCTCCCAGGCATATAATTATCCACTGCAAAGTAGTGTTGAGGTCTTTAAATTAGTATGATTATTTTCTAATTGAATGTGATATTCAACTAGCACTGCATGCAAAAGGTTATAAAATTATAATGTTCGTATGTCTTGAAAATGGCCCTCCCTTCCAGTGGTGGATGTATAAAACCTCTAATAGGGGTGTTTTTTATATCCAATCCTGGGTACATATGAATTACAATGGCCAAATTTAAACACTTCTTCACGTGTGTTACCCAGAAGAGCTCATAAGCTGCCATACAATAATGATATACAGATCTTGAGGGAATGAAACAATTTTTAAAAATAGAAACAGAACAACAAGTCAACTTTAAATTTTAAATAAATTCAGAGTGAACAGCAAAATCCAATCTGTCATCATGATATGACCAGACAAGACAATCAAAGACTTATTTTACTCTTAAATAACAACTCAATAACTCCAAAATGTAATATCTCAGTAATTTTAACCCCTCCCAAATTAATTTAAATTTATCCACTGTTTAAAGATATATGCACAAAATTTTCCAAAGTTGATAAATGATTCCAGTAACATGACCTACTTGCATAGAGGCTCATTGGTTAATTTTCATTTCAAACTGCTCTTCCCTCATTGACCTTTACCTATGTTTAGGATCATCCCAGCGGCCATAGCAAAGGTCAATGCCTCCAACAAATGCAATGCTCTGGTCAACAACCACGATCTTCTCATGGTGAGCCCACAGGAAGATTCCCACTTTTGCATGGTCTGGATGCCTCAGTACCTTAATGTTCTCAGGATGGAGGCTCACCAACCGCTGCTTACTATAGTAACTGTTGATACCCAAGGCAAGTTCCACCTCTTTATACAGCATCACAAAAATTTTCACTCCTTCTTCCTGAGGGAGGGATATTTGAAAAAAGATAAGTGCATTTACAGGACTGCAATTGATTGAAATTTTAATATTATTTACCATCTCATCTTCTTATGTTAAGCAGAAGTGAAAAACCCACATTTTTTTGTTATCATTTATTCTTAACACAAACATTTTCAGTAAATTATTTATAAAATGAGATGCTTTGCCAATTAAGCTGACTTCTGCAAATTGCCTCACTAAAACGCTCACCAAATTCACATGTTGGAGCCTGTATGTTTGACTCTTTGGCATAGTCTGTAAAAAAATGAATTAGCCTACACCTGCTTGTAAAAAAATTGGTGGTAAGCAAAAATATGACAAAAGCACCACGTGTACGTCAAGTTTTAATTATGTATATTAATCTTTAGGCAGCAAGTGATAAACAATTACAAGAAAAATATGGTCTTTCATTCAATGTTCAGGTCAAACATAGATGCATATATTTTAAATTTTACAATTTGATGTAATGGGCATACGTTTTACGTACCAACCAGCACAAGGAGCAAAGATTGTTGAGTGAACAAGCATTTTTGGACCATACTGACAAGACAAATGACTTGATCTTGCACCTAGTGACTATTTCCTCTTCTTGCACTCCAAACAGTGGCTGGGTAGACAACAGTTTAAAGAGGATACGGAACTCAAGACCATCAATGTGACCTGGTTTGATTCCCAGGCGGCAAATTTCTACGCTCGGGAATTAAAGAGGCTAATCCAGCAATATGAAAAGTGTTTAAAATTGAATGACGATTGTGTAGAAAAGTGAAGTAGGCTTGCAGGAAACTAAAAAAACCATCAATTAAAACTTTCAAAAAAATACATTAATATTTAAGACCAAACATGCAAATTAATAAAATAACCCTCGTAAATAAGTACATACTATGCTTTGTGTTTTTAATATTTTTAATAATATCTACTGTGGTATATAACCATCTAATAATAAATAAAGATTAAGATTTCATCATAATCATTCATGGTTTTTATGAATAATACACAATTCACTGCCAGGAATAAATCTTTTTGGTCAAGTTTGGCTCCACGTCTGCAGTTAAGTAGCTGTGAAACCCTAGGTAAACTTTGAAACATAAAAGGGACTGAGGCAAAGAGATGGAAAGGGGTCAACTCACAGCTTTCCTCTTAAGGATGTTGTGTAGTTGCCAGTGGCGGTCTCTAGTGTGCCTCTTCATGAAGATCTCAGGTGAGAGCCACCAGTCGGCTATGAAGATCTCCTCTCGAGCTGCATCCAAGGCATCAGCCACTGCCTCCATATATGAAGATCCATCCACATACCACGAACCCAAGCAGCCACTTCGAATTGGAGCATATGACTCATAACGATTCTTCTGAACGAATTCCTTCCCAACTGCAATGGAATATATAAAAACATATGGTATGGTGGGCGAAGAGAGGGGTTTGTTGGGAGAAATCCTATGGAGGCAGGAAAAGTGGATGAAGGGGGTTTTGACCGGCAGCGGGATGTTGAAGACTGTAATAGAGGGGAGAATATTAGACAAACAAGGAAAGGGAAGGAACAGGATAGGGATGTTGGATGGGATGAAGGGAGGAAGAAAGTACTCAGAACTGAAGTGGGACCTAATGTACAGTAGGATGCTGTGCTTTGCTAGGGGCCACAAATTATTTAATTAGTAATTATGTCCATCCAAAAACCTACCTTAATCGGTATACTACCTAATAATAATAATATATAAATGATAAATTGTAATTGTTTTTACATAGGTCAGACTGGCATAACGCTTTAATCTCTGACTTCAGAACATTTAAAATGTGTTCAAACGTTGACAGAAACTCTGTTTCAGTAGAAATTAATGAATTTACTCAATCCTTAATTCCCTCAGTCATTAAAATCATCATCTTTGTCATTGAAGTCATTAAAAATGAAAACAAACAGAAGTTAAAACAATTAAACCAAGTTTAATATATAACTACAGTCAAAAGTAAAACAAGGTGTAATAAAAAATACTCTCCAGGAATTCAAATTTTAACCCTTGATACAGTAGGTGGATGCACTAGGACTATACCTGATCGCCCTTACAAACCTAACCATTTGCTGGATGGAACATCAAAAAGCCCAGAGAAAATCAGATACCAAGGATTCAAACTCTTTAACAAACTACCATCTGAAATCCAGAGCCAGGAGGAAAGGAAATTCAAACTGTGTGTAAAAGATATTTCACAAAAAAACTTGTCTTATAATATTCGTGAATACATGGAATATGACATGCAATAACTTTGCTTTTGTTTTCAAATCTATGTTTTGCATTTTAATTTATTTTTCTATTGCACTTAGTATACATGTGAAAAGCGCTATTTTCTATATTGTACCTTCTTTGTGCCTCCCTTTTGATGACTCCAAGCAAATCTAGCCTATAGACAAATAAAGCTACAGCTACGGTACCAAAAATATGAAATTTGTTAGCATATAAGAATATAGCCATCAGTTTGTCTTGATCTGTTAAACCTTTTCACTTACCCATTTATATTGAGAAAAAAAATAATAATATACTTTATTCATCTTATAATCATATTCACATATGGTAGATGTCGTCATTTAGGAACATACAGTTGTTACTAGATAATATAGTATACAGCACAATATACAATCACATAAAATACTTATTTGAAAATATTTGCATTCATACACATAGTATTCTACTCACGCTAGACCTTATAATTTTAGGCTAGTAAAGTCGAGCTCATAATACTCCTGTATTGAGTATAAAGGATTGGAGGTAAGACAATCACGCAGCACCCTGCGGAACACTACATTGCGGGCTGACTTTACAGATTTTGGAAGCATATTAAACAATTTGATAGGTAGACCTTCAACTTTGTAAGTCCTATCTAGCCTACAGTATGGAAAATCCATATTAGACTTTGCTCTGGTGTTATGGCTGTGAACGTCAGTCCTAGTGGAGTACATACTCGTATTTTCTTTTACATGAACTAATGAATAGAATATATATAAATTGTAGACAGTCATAATTTTTAAATTTAAAAAGAGAGGTCTACAGTGTTCAAGTGGACATGAATTAGATAAGGTACGGACTGCCTTTTTCTGCATCACAAAGATTAGCTTAATATCAGATGCATGCCCCTAAAGTCTAATGCCATACGTAATATGTGAGTGAAAGAATGCATAGTAGGCATTAATTAAGTAGTCCTTACTAACATATAATTTCAATTTCCTGAGCAGAAATAAGGCTCGGGCAAGTTTCTTCCTAATGTATAGAATATGAGTACTCCATGTTAAATTGGAGTCTATATAAAATCCCAGCAGTTTCACAGGGACAGTATCTGGTGTAGCACATTTTAGAGTACATATAAGATGCTGAGTTTTATTGGGATTCATATGGAGATTGTTGACAGAAAACCAGTCCACTGCCTTTTTAAGTATAATAGGAACTCTATTCATCGCATCAGAATGATGGACAATGAACAATGAACAATGCTATCCAGTTGAAAAATACTTTTTAAGAACACAGTATGGCAAATACTTTGTGTGATATTAAAAGCAACTGCCTTTGAACATCTCATTTGAGTTGATATGATCTTGAAATTAGTATGTTATAAAAATGTCTAACTTTCTTTAATCCAATGCAGCCAAGTAATTCTCAAGTTCATCACATTTTAAAGGCATTTCATACTGAATGTTCATTAAAATGCAGGTAATAACCAATTTCAAAGTTTATATGAAGGATAATTAGCATGGTTTTCATAACTACAAACTTTACAGGGTTCAATCTTTGGATATTGATATCAATCCTCAGAGGGCGATTAATGTTAATATACTACCTTGATCAAAAGGTTCCCGGAATAACCACCGTGTGGCGCTCCCATCGTTCCGATTTGAGTTCTGTTTTTTTTTTGTTAAATTGGTACATCTGTTGTTGATATTCCCTTTAAATCTTAGTGTCATAACTTGACATTTGCAAAAGTTACGTAGCCAAGAGTACATCTATCTCTGTGTGTGTTGGCGATTTTTTACAATTTCAGAAATGGATTTAAATTTGCAACAACGAACTTGTATTAAATTTTGCGTAAAAAACGGATTTAGTGGCGCACGGACGTTGGAAATGTTGGAAAAGTGTTTCGGCAACGATTCTCTAAAAAAAACGGTCGTTTACCAGTGGCACGAGCGGTTCAGAAGTGGTCGTGAGTCAATCGAAGATGATGAACGCAGTGGCAGACCATCGACATCGAAAGTCGGTGAAAAAATTGATAAAGTAAAAGAAATGTTGGTCAATAACCGCAAATTAACCATCAGAGAAATAGCGGAGGACTTGAACATTGCCTATGGATCCGCCCAAGACATTGTGGTTAATGATTTGGGTTTCCGTCGTGTAGCAGCAAAGTTGGTTCCAAAAGACCTCAATTTCATGCAAAAAAGAGACCGTGTTGACGTCACAAAAGACATGATTTGCGAGGCTGAATCCGATCCCACATTCATCAAAAGGATCATTACTGGAGACGAGACGTGGGTTTATGAGTACGACACGCAATCCAGACATCAGGCAAGTGAATGGCGTTCACCAAATGAGCCGAGACCAAAAAAACCACGTCGTTTTCAGTCAAAAAAGAAGGCAATGCTGACGGTTTTCATGGATTACAACGGTGTAGTGCATCATGAATTTTTGCCAGAAGGCCAGACAGTAAACAAAGAGTATTATTTGGGCGTTATGAGACGTTTGCGTGAAGCAATTCGCCGAAAGAGACCAGAAATGTGGGCAGAAAACTCGTGGATTTTGCACCATGATAACGCACCGTCGCACAGTGCTATCATTATTCGTAATTTTTTGACGAAAAATGCAACAAATACCATCCAACAGCCACCGAATTCACCTGATTTGGCTCCCTGTGACTTCTTTCTGTTCAATCGAGTTAAAAAACCATTACGGGGAACGCGTTTTAGCAGCCGAGAGGAAGTAATGGAAAAATCGCAGGAAGCACTGATGGACATACCGAAAACCGACCGTAACTTTTGCAAATGTCAAGTTATGACACTAAGATTTAAAGGGAATATCAACAACAGATGTACCAATTTAACAAAAAAAACAGAACTCAAATCGGAACGATGGGAGCGCCACACGGTGGTTATTCCGGGAACTTTTTGATCAAGGTAGTATTTTGACACAAAAGTATAGTTTCAGTTATATCATTGGCTGAAGAAATTAGAGAATGAAATAACCTAAAGATTATAACCCGTAGAAATGCCATGAAATAACAAAATTATAAAAAATGTTGCTAGCTATGTAAAATGCCTATTTTGGAAAGTCATTGGGTGTATAACTACAGTAAGCAATAAAATGCACTCACTTGGACTGCAAGCCACTTCCTTCAAGTATGATGCCCACTCCTTAATTTTCCGTTTGGTCCAGTCCCTTATTATCAGGTTTCTGGGAGAAAATGAACAAAAAAATGATAACTGCACGTATTTGTTGAGTGAATATGTGAAAATCACAAATATGACTAGAAGAAGAGACTTAAATGAACAACCATAAATAATTTTACACAAAGATTTTAATTAAAAAGTAACATTAATCTTTAAAGGATTCCAGTAGTGATAAATTTTGAAAATATTTTAAATTCTTGATTTTAAGCAGTATAATTTGTACAGGTTCAGTAAATACACCAAGTAACTGATTTTTACTCAGCCATTGATGATGCAAATGACATTAGAACAAGCCTCTTATTTCCAGGTTTCATTCAAATCCTGTTGCTTGCAATGCTTTGAAATCCCTTAAGTGTTACAGACAATTACTGGACAAGAATATATGCATTCCTTACCTGGAGAGATTCGTAATTTGCAGGGCGGTTGGCATCCCAGCCGCATATATACCCGTCGAGACTTCAAATCCTGAATCAAGGAGCATGACGCACTTGATGGATCCATCCGTGGGTCGAATGTAGCCTACACATGTATCCTTAACGAACATCCAGCGCTGCCGCCAGCCCCCACAAGTATGATTTGTGAAGTGGTGACATCTACAGCATAAACGGAAACATCAATTATCCACAACGATCACCTCACTACTTCTACTAAATACCATTATTTTATCATTATAATCATCTGTAATTGTATTTAAATCCTGCTATACCTGGGAAGAAAGGAACTACCACCCTATTGCCTTTCAACTGTAAACCCTTTGAATGTCCATATTCATACCATTTGGACAATAAACCTATGAAAAGTGTCTCTCTCAAAGAAACTCATTCAAGTTACATATTCTATCAATTTAAGGTAAGTTTTGGATTTTCTTTAACGCTTATTAACTTCTAAGTATCATGAGAACTTCTACTTGTCTATCTTACCTTTGCTTGCTTCCTTTTCTTCTTCATTTCTTTGTAACTTCTGGTCTACATGCTGTCTAAAAAGCTTGGCTTTTTCGACAGCATGTAGACCAGACCTTTTTTCCTTCCTCTGTTCCACTCTTTCAACATTCTCCCTTCTATGAGGGCATTATCAAAATCCCACCTTTCAATAGTTCCACCACTCACACTTTCAGCCTTTTTTTGGATTACCCCTAGTTCCCTCTCCTCCCACATCAGATTTAAAACGTCAGTGTTTTTATTACTCTCTGTCCAATGCATTTTATCCATTCTTCAACACACGCAAGTAATGAAAACCATCCCAAAATTACCTACTTCCTTGAGTCCATGTAATCAACAAAGTAGATTTTTTGGTACTACTGCCTATACAGAGAGTGAAAATTGCATTAAGTTGCTAGCCATAGTATGACAGAGGTGCGAATACACTGGGTCCTCATGATACTGAGGAGTTAGAGATGGAAGGAGAGAGGGGAAGCTTTTTCCTTGAAGGTAACTTACCTGACGCATATGTCCTGGTTCAGGAGTCCACAGAAGTTACACCCGGCCCGGCCAGGCTGTGTGCTCCCTGTTCTTTTCTGCACCATCCCTTCCCTCCCCTTTGTGCCTAACCCATGCACAAATGACAGGTTACTTACTTCCATGAAGTACAACTGGGAGTGAGAGAGAAAGTGACATGGGTATCATACATCCAATATCCAATGCCATCACAAGTTTGGACCAATACACCAAAATGGAAGGGGGAAACAGGCCAGAAGGTCCCATGAGGAAGACTGGGGCATCAAGTGCTGTCCTTGAATTAAGTAAGGGCTGTGAGGGTAGGGAGGAGATGGGATACCACATTCTTCCTTTATGATTGGGGGGATTTTTAGAAGGATTAATAAAGTAGGTTCATTATTTCAGTCGGTATTCATGAACCAAGACTTTAATATTTCCCTCTCTAAAAAAGAACACATCATGTAAATCCTTGCTCACAAAATCCCTGGTTCAAAATTACATAAGAATTGATCACTCAGTTAAAGAGTCTCTCAAAATGTTGCAATTCAATGCATGAAATCTGGATCCACTATAACAAATGCCTTCTAAGGTGCTATACTTTGCTTTTGGGTAAAAACACCTATTTGAAGTGTTCACTAGTGAATCATAGTGAAAAATGCTTCTGCCAAACCTAAATAATGCACTTTAAAAAAAACATGCTTGATATAATAACGACAGAGCTACTAATCATCTAAGATGTACGCTATATCTTAAAGATCTTCATGTAAGGAGAAACAGTAAAATAAGCTAAAAATGGCCTTACATACTTTAAGCAATACAATTTTCTGGTAACCAAAACTTCATGGGAAAATTATGCTAATACAGGGAAAGTGTGACTTTCATATGCCAATGTACACGCTTAGTTATGGTTAAATTCCTTGATTTTGATTACTTGGATGTCATAAGGAAGAAAATCCATTAAGACTCAAAAGAATGAAAATAAATTGGATGGGTAAGATTAGATGATTACAGTTTGGCTAAGTTTGGTCTGTTTAGATTGCAGGAAAATATTCATGAATTCATTAACCCATTGCTGACAATGCTATTTGAGTACCCAAAAAGGGTAAGGCAGAGTGCGAGTCAAGATGAGAGAGCATCAAGTTACTGATTGGAGGGTCCCAGGTTGAAATCCTGGATGATGTCTTTTGAGATCCTCATATAAAATCCAAGCAGTGGGGTTTAGATACCGGTTAGCAGCTGGGGATATTCTTCTGGCTCATCATATAAAATTAATTGGTAACACAGTGAATAGAAATACTCTGCTGAATGTATGTTTTTCATGTGTAACTTAGGGTTCAACCCACGCACCTATCAAAACAAACTCCAGGTGTTGATTACTGCAACGATAGTGAAAGAAAAGCTAGGAAAATTATGACTGCTTCCCCTTAACAAAATCTTGGGGTGGTTAAGCCCATTAAAAATTTCACAAAATGAAATTTTTCTCCATATTTTTTTAGGAAAAATTCCACAGGAAATTTGATTATAACTGACGTAATGACCTCCACCATGTTCAATGAGAATTAACTTATACAGTTTGTTTCCCAGTCAAAATTCTCTTTCAGGATCATTCTCTAAAATTTCTTTGAAATATAATGCTGTTGAATGAATTTAGCATTAGTAAGAGAAGGAATGATGAAGAGAAACCCATTAACGGCATTAGCCTACTACCTAACCAAGGGATCCAAATTTCAACATGGAAGGTATATTTTACTCGAAGTACTCTCTATTTAGTACTCAAGTAGGGATGTGAAAAATCCTGCCATCGCCGGGATATGACCCTAGGGGAGGGAAGTCAGTGCTCTAGCCACTGCACCAACCTGATATTCTCGAATGGAATGAAGCAATCAGAACTCAATTTACATCAGGACACATCCAAAATAAATCATTTATCCATTGCTGCAATATTTATGCAATTATTATCCTGAAATTTTATGTTCAGTACAAACTTTAAATGCCTTCTATTATTATGTGAAATGTTCAATCTCCAAAGTGTTACATTGCTAGCAGCGAACATATAATAGTTGAAACAGATGAAACATAAAAATAATGATGAAAGGTTATGCATGCTTTTGCTTAGAGTAGCCAAAGAGGTCAATACCCCATCAAAGATCCTTTGACCATCAAATTTGTGATTCAAGTTGAGTTGGATCATAGTTAAGATATTTTGTTCAATTTTTCCAGTTACATTATATCCCATGAGAGGGGCTCATCCCATTGGGCGACATCTAACTGCCACCAACGAGTTCAATTTTAGGAATTTTCAGCTTTAAAATGAGGTCAATTAGGAACATTTTTCACAAATCTTAAGAATTATAGCTGAACTTTCAATTTTATAACCAAAAGAGCTTTTTATCCAAAGATTAAAGTCCACATTTAATTCTCAGTAAACAATACATACATAATAATTTTGGAAACAGGGAAGCCACTTCTAGAAAACAAAGAAAAATTATCATAATGAAAACAATAAATTTGCAAAAAGAGGGTAAATATTGAATGTGAAAAAATAAAACAAGAACAAGACCTCCTACTTCGTGAACGATATTTCTAGAGGTTACATTGGAAAAAAAATTTTGTAAAAAGGCTAACAATGAAATTTGAAAAAAATGAGTGCATTTTCAACTGCAATAAATATAATGTATGACATACATCATGAGCATAGAAAAATCTATGAGGATACAGTACAAGAAACTAATCAGTTGATGGAAAGTGACAGCCAGCACAGGAGGGTAATGAGAAGTAGAATACACCCTGGATGCTTGACTGGTCAGGTGGATACAAAAATTCAAGTGAACTCGCCTGTAGTCTGATGTAGGGCATCATACTGATTAGAGGTAAAAGACAATAGTCCATATGTATCTGCATGATATGTATACTAATAGTACGCTGAATCATGACGTGATTGATTTATATGAGTTTGATTGATATGTTTTTGCATGAGTGTTCGATGAAGGGATTTTTGCATGTGTGTGTGCACTGCTGTGGGTGTAATTTTCCATATTATTGTTTTGCATGTGGTACTGTTCCTTTTTACGGTTGGTGACCTAACACCCCCCACCACACGCCCTTGCGGCGGCTTGCAGGGTATTATGTAGATGCAGATGACAAATGCTGGAGAAAACAGAGAGAAACCCGAGAAGGAAGTGTTTAAGTAAGGTATGTAAATGGAGGAGATTATACCATTTCTCTAATCTTACAACAACCTAGGTGACAAATCTCTGATTGGGGACCAAGTGACCACTCGGGGTGATGCTCAAATTTGGACACGGCACGACAATACATCAGTGGACTCACAGTTTCATGATGGTTACGGTAGAAGTTGAACCTCAGCAGGTTGCGTAAGTACTCCTCCAGCTGCTGGATTCGGTGTTCTATCTGCTCATAAGGGAGGAGAGCATCTGGTTTCCTAGGAAACCGCGGTAGGGCTCCACGCCGTCCATCGCTTCCACTTTTCATCTCCATTCGAAAGCTTGTGCGGTGCTCACGGTGATTCTTCGTTGGGAATGGGACATTGAGACCAGCACGAAAGAGTCTCAGCTGGCGATGGAGGCTCTCGAAATGCTTGTAGCGCCGGTTGACAGTCCAAGTGAAACCCCCATGGTGGAACTCGATTGTGTAGCTGAAATGCACAACAGCAAAAATATTTATCATTAGCCTTGTAAGTACTCACTGCCAAGGGGCTTGACTTTCTGAAAGTGAACTCCTAGTCATCAACATCCATAATCATACACTACCATCCTTCTTGGTGAGGAAAATGAGTTGGCAACCTTTGGTGACCTCGGTCTGATACTGTAGAGTGCTACAGCATTAATGTCTTTCCTGTTTCAAGCCCTCCATAGGATTCTCTTGATCAATTGCCACATTTATTGAGAGAGATGTCAGAGAAAATGTTTCTTGTCTCATCATAAATGCACTACCTGGTTTCCCCCTTCTATTGACCTGTTTGCTGAATTAGAGCTAATGATTAAAGTTGTATTCAGCTCATTAATACTTCTTAATCAGTAGTCTAGCTCAATATTGAAATAAGGTTTCTGACCTCTCTGTTAAACAACACCTACATTAGTAGAGACTAATAATTTCACCAATTTAAAAATTGTTAATTGACATTTGAGGATTTTTCAATTCTCAACAAATGAATATTTTACTACATGAGAAATAGATGATATTCTACAACATCCCTTGGGATTCCACATTGAAATATTTGAGATTTGCAGACTAAGGTTCTAACAACTTAGCTTAAGACTTTAAAAATTGTTCAGAAAATTTAAAAAAAATATCATATTGACTTAGTCAATAAACTATTCTATGGGGATTCATGGCAAAAATAACTTCGATATTAACTAAATGTTTACATATGCCACAAAAATGTAAACATATTTCTCAGTTTGCGGTGGAATATTAGATATGACTGACCTACTCCAGAAGCTACTCGTAATTTCTTATTCACAGGCATTAGAGTCACGTTTCACATTCAAGTCTTTCGAGCACAATGGATCAATTTCTATTAAATGGCAACTGTCCCTGCCAAGAGTAGGATTTAATCCACATAAAAATGGAGAACTTACAATTAGTACTCTGTCCCAATCACAAAATGGGTCAATTAGTATGTGTGCACTCACAGATTGGGATTGAGAATGTGGATGGTGACATTCCTTTCAAAGTTGATGATTTTCACTTCTATTTCCTGGTTCGGTATGAACACCTTCCTTTGTGGAGATTTGAACTTGACAGGTTGCTTGTGAATGGTCTGAAAAGGGATGATCACTGAATCTGTAACAAAGCAAAACCCCAATGAGGAAAGGCAATCATGTCCATTGACAAATATTTCACAGCCAGTGAATGCAACAAGACCTTTCCGAATTGAATAAACCATATAATGTGGTGGATATTTGGTGGGACAACATGATAAAATTCAAATAAACCATAGTTAACGAATGATTTACCTGGTACAAGGGCATTATTTAAATAATTTTTGGATGATGAAACCTTCGAAACTTCACTGATTCAATGAAATGGAGGGTGCTGCTAGTTACCATGTATTAAGTGATGTGTAGATAATCATGAAAATTATATAAACTAGATAATGGAAGAGTATTTCACAGGGCAATATATTCAAACAACATCTAATGATGGAAGTTTTGCACATTTCCCTTCCATCATGTTTGTTTTTGCAAAATTTGGTCAATCCTATGCCAACACAACTGATTACCCAATCTGAAAGACTTTGAGGGAAGATATACAAATAAATGGAATTTGAAGAAGGCAGTCAGGTGACAGACACCGTTAGAGAATCTGGCAAAATCATCTCATTTGGAAAAGAGGTTTAGAAAGAAACATTATGCAACTAAAATGGGGATAACATTAAGGTATAATTCAGAGGAGCTAAAGTAATCTCCATAGATTTATGCACAAATAAACATCTGAAGGTAAACTTAAAAACATTATGGTGAAGAACTTTAAGAGGTCAATGGAAAGAGGAATCAGAGTTTAAGGTCGACATTTGTGATAATTTTATTTTATAAAAACTTTGTACAGAAGTATGTATGGCAAAGGATTAGCGACCTTGGGGCCTATATTTGGTTCCCCATCAACCTCTGGGCACCTGCAAATTCATTCAAATAAAAAACTTTTTGGGTAACACCTCTGTTCCGGAACCTATACATGGCACAAGGAAAGCAACAGCCCCCTTTATAACTCTGATACATGGATTTTACGTACCATTGGGTGTAGTTGATGTCTATTCCCTTAGGGCTGATTACCAATGTTTTATTTACAAATTCAATCCACCAAAATTTTTGGAATCTAGGGAAATTTGCTGCCATAAACATAAAAGAGTTGCAAAAAAATATTTTATTATCAGGTCAATTCAAAATATATCGTCTAAAGAAAGAAGAGAATATGTGAAGTCCAAAATGGAAGAATCAGATCTCTTACAACTGGTAGTTAGGAGGATGTTACTCGAGGATTTTAAAGCAATAAGGGGTTTTGAAAGTGATATTTTAAACGGTGGTCAATGACTCCCAAGCTTATATCACCTACTTTCTAGCACACCTTCATTTTCACAATCGCTTAAGTCATTTGGCCAGATGCAGAATTAGACAAAGATTTCATATTCATTTCATCCATTGAATTTTATATTTGAGAAATCTACACCCTTTGGCCGTCCACTTCTGTCGCGGTGTAAGAAGGAATTAATTCATTTATTCTATTTTAATACATGCCGAATCTTGCGCTTATTTTATCACTCGAAATTTATCGTCATTTTATTTGAAAACTGGCAGGAAAAAATTTCCTTACTCGAAAAGTTTATTCTAATGACAATAGGCATTACCAAAAATTAATTTAACTATAGGAAATAAGTCTAAATTTCATCGGCGAGTCTTTTTGGCAACCAGGAACCTTATTTTTTTCAACTGAGATTTTTCTTATATTAATCCCATAATATGAGTACTCGGGATAAGTTCCACAAAAAGTGTATGCCCCATTGCTTTAGGGTATCTTCAAACATTTTCAATTTGGATTCCAATAGAGCACATACATTTCTTTGAAGGCACCAAAGTAAACCATAGATAACTAATTTCCATAATCTCCTGGATTGTATTTGTATCAGAAAATTACAGTAATTCACATTTGCAATTAGATTCCCAAGTAATTTGTCATTCATGATCTTTCGCTGACTTGTAAGAGTCAACAGGTGTAAACGTCCGGAAAAGCCTCTAACGAAGTTTGAGACAGCGACACTCCAAAAACAGATAGCATTTCAGGGAGCCTGAGAAAATAATGATTCTAATACCCTCCTTTGTTTTCAATCCCGACCCCTGCTTTGTGTGCAGACGGGGAACGAATTATTACAAATTACCTGGTTCTTTTGAGTCCAATTTATCGTCCAAGTTTACTGGCTCATCACTTACACCATCAAAATATGGAAACGCCAAATACTCGTCGTAATCCGAATCAGCTTCCTTAGCTTCGGAAACCCCTCCATTACCAATCGAAGTATCTGTCATTTTGACACGGGTCAAACGGTCACCTTTCTAGTCGGGAATTGCCTATTATCGATAAAGACAAAAAGTGACTATAACTTTGTTTTAACAATTGAAATTAGTTTAAAGTCTAAGTAGCTGCACTAGAAACATACCGCTAAGCATATAGCTATGATGAGTGCAACGGAGGATAAGACACCTAGAGAGCTTCAAGTTAAATCATCATAAAAAGAGCCATGACATTAGCTGGCGAATTTTTTGGATCATTACGTCAATCTCGCCGTAAAGCAAGGAGATGGCGTACACCGCAATGCAAGCAACTAACGGCAACCTCGAACCACGCCATAGGACCACTGGCGAGAACAATCGTTTACCCTGTTGGGGGCGGGGCACAGTAAGCTTGTAAAAGTTTGGCTGCAGTAGAGCCACCGCAGGAGAACTACGTCGAACACAAGAAGACCGAAATCCCCATAAATTTGAAATTCGTGACTGGAGCGGACAGATTCATTTTAAAGACGCATCTTGATTCGGACAAAAATACATACAGAATGAGGGTTGTATTAAAACTTACGTGAATATAGTTATGAATACAGGAGTAAAATGGGTTGAAAAAATGATGCGTCTCCTCTAATAAAGTAGATTTCCGGAACAAATGTGAAACACGGAATTCATTGTCTCTTCTGTCTTTAATCTTAGCATCGCATTATGAGCCATCTAAAAATCTAGTTACTACATAAACTAAAAATCCACGGAAAAGGGACTCCTCGTCTGCACTCTTTAAGAATTTAAGAGCAAATTTCCATGCTTTGAATTGTTATTATGACGTAATTACAAAGCGACTCTAGAGACATCAGTAAAAAATACAAAAAAATGATAACATCTAATGCAAATGCTTTGTAGACTTAGGAGCAGTGCAAAACTAAGCCTCGACATATCACCATTCATTTTTTAACCGCTGTTTCCTTATTTACTTGCCAGCCATTCACAAATATAACACAAATTACGCTCACATTATTCAATCCTCGGACGATTTTAAATTCTAATTGATTGAGCTTCCATCTGCCAACAGAACTTATAACTCATTGGAGGAAAAATTTTAAAATCCTACGAAGACTGAACGATGAAAACTGTGGAGGTGGTTTATTTCATAACTCATGGTGTATTAGCGTTTGAGGAAGGTAATTGCAGAAAATAATCGGAAGCCTTCCCTGGTGTCACTCGACCATAGGATAAATAGGAAAAAGGCCATTTTTCCGTTTCAACTATAAATTAATGCCTTCAATAATTAATACCGGATTGGGGAACATTATAATAAGTGTAAACATATTGAATCATTATTCGGAACTGTGGAAATAGCTTCTGAATGATAATACGAAGCTTTTATTCATCCATTCCGGAAACATAAATTTTCGTTTCCATGAAGTAAATAGGAGCAAAGCCCTATTGTCTGCCATAAACGCCTATCCCGCACCCATTAAAAAAATAGGCGTGAAATTCTTTTATGTATCGAGAATATCGATTAATAATGCTCTCTTATGCCAGGTGAAAACTGGCATGTAATTTGATTATATTGATCTACTCAATGTTTTCCTGCCATGTGTACTCGATTAGCTGCAAATTAAGAGAAACAGAAACTTGCATGAGAAAGGAAACGACTCAAAATTTATTTCATCATGCAGAAATTTAAAATAATCTGGAAAACATTACTCATTCCATTCCCGCAAGGTGCCATGCTGCCAAGGGAGTGGTACTGCCATTCCTTTGACGGTAACAGGAAATAGTATCAGACCATTGCACGCGGAGTTCATCTGACCTTGAGGTTGGGGAGCAGGTTGGGAACTTACACGAAGCCGAACGCGTGGAACGGGGCGTCACGATCGCCGACTGATATTTCGATCGATTTACCAAAAACAAATTGCCATTTATCACGTTCAACTTTATTCTTAGGGCCACAATTGCGCGTGACTAAAGGAGCGGTCAATAACAGTGGTGCGAGGGATACGCCTGACCCGTTTGGGGCGTGCACCCACCACATCTTTAAGATTTACGTAAAATTCGTATCGAGAGCATGGAATCCATAAAAAAAGGTGTGATTATCGACGCGGAAAAAAGGAAGGAAACAAGCATGGTGGAACATGGTTGCGAAGGAGACGAAGACGTGATTATCTCAGCGTGAGCCCTGGAGTGGGCTATCATTTATAAATAACAAAGAAAACAAATAACGACATCGATATTTTTGGGTCCTTGAAAAAATGCACTACGGAACTGATTTCTTTGTCCCAAGGCATTGAGGATACCGGATTATCGTCCAAATTTCAGGCAGAACGACGCACTCCCATAAGATTAAGAATTACTTTCATGAGAATTAGCCAACTTCAAGACGAAGGCCAAGCACCATGATCAACACTCCAAAAAGAAACTCACGTCCTCGACCCGAGAAAAGGCCAAACCCACGATTAAGTTAGTAATCTCGCTTCTTGTTCATAAAGTACGTCACTGGGTCACTATACTGATTAGCCTAGGTCAATGCAAGGGCACTTAGCCGAAGTTTGGCTTGATAAATGAAGACAGCTCAACTTCTTCTCCCCCCTAATAAAGAAATATTCTTCTTCGCTATTAGTTCGGAGGCGTTTTAAATTCGCACATCATGGTGTAGGTGCCAGACAGCCCTTTTCCGTGGGTCTTTCACGGTTCAGCAGGAAGATTTGTGGTCCGGAAAGTTCAACTGTTTTCATTTAGATTGGGTTGTGTCCTCGGGACCACCCGTAATATGTGATTGGGACCACACCCTGTCAGTAGACGTCGAATTACGAAGTATAAGTGTAGCGAACAGAGACTTTAAGGTTGATTTGGAAAAACTCAAGGCGGACAACAAATAATGGGATATGTTTTGCGTCATCTGAAATGTGCCTTTTTCACGAGAGATTTGAGAAAAAATATAAAAAGTTAACGAAGTGAACAATGAGGAGGACTGGGGCGAGAATAGTACGGATTGGAGAGCGGAAGAGCCAATCCTCGAATTGACAACTGATGATGAGCAATTATCACTGATTTAATCTTGTTGGAGCATCACACTTTGGTACCTCTTGAGCGATTTTTTTTCTTTTTTCATCTGCCTCCATTCCTTGAGAATGGAGAGAATAAGTTGGGCAGAGTAGAAAAAACGCTGAAGTTTTAAGCGTGGTGGGCGAAGAAAGGAAGTCGTAAAATCCGAATAAGCCAGAAAAAGTTGGGTGGAAAACCCAGCCAGGAAAGTTGGGTTCGAGATAGTGCGGCGTCTAATGCACCGACTTCCGACCCCGGGGGTCCGAATATCAGAAATGAGCTCCGGGTCCGAATCTTGGCGGTGGTAAACTTAATCAATGGTATCCCGATGCCTACTTGGGGTGCAACGAGGAGAGATAATTTCAAGAGGAGTACGCCGTCCGTCAGATTGGCCGTCAGATTAAGTGACCCCTTGGCGCCTACCTTTTAGAGTAAGCTATTGACGACGTCGGGTCTCTCTTTTCACTCATCCTTCCCCATTCCCTGATCATCTCACCTTCTCCAAAATTACACACCTATCACTAATGACGCAAATGAACTAAGCAAGCGGTCGCCTCCCCTAACACCTACAAAACTACTGCCTACTGTAAAAGAGGGGAAGATATATTGAAAGGTAGAGGGCGTATCACGGCCTTAAATAGGTGCTTATGCCCCATATTTAAGGGCCGAGATAGAAGGGAGGACGTTGGATAAGCGGGGCAGAGGAAGGATGAGAGAGGGATTTTTATACAGCATGAAGGCAGGCAGAAGTTACGAAGAAATGAAAAAGGAAATGATGTAGGGTCAACGAGAGTAAGTTCTATCAACACAGTACGATATATTTCTAGGAACAGTCCAAAAAGTACCCTTAAATAGGTGGAGTACACTGGACGGACATACAATGCCAAAGTATCCCTTGATTTAGGCAGTCTAACTTGAGCACCCTAATTGTAAGGGACTACTGGATGTGACCACCTCTCGGATTCAGGTAATCCTGGAGAAATTTGCGATGCACTTACGTATGTGAGAGGCGATTGCAGACTAGGGCCGCGAAAAGGTTTGTTTCAACTTGTTTAAAGTTTGCTAGAAAGAAAACATGAATTATGTATTTTATATATCTCAAGTTCGAATAAACCTCCATGATTACTTCTATGGATTACATATTGTAATTTTGAGTGAATTTCTTCCACTTTAAATATCAAAAAGTGTTAAAATAATGTCGAAGTGTAGCAATCAGAAAGCAAAATAATATTTTGTATACGTAATATATACAAGTGGTATATTTCGGATGCTGATTGGCATTTTATAATACTAATGTGGCCATCTGCGCAGAACTAACAGCTGAGAGAAAAAATAATGACGTCATTTATTGGGTGATATTGAACCTAAAAGAGTCCCATCTTCAACCTGAACCCTAATAAACACACGTTATATTCCCCGATTATAAATACATTGAATCGAAAGTAGCATGTAATGCATATTGACCCGGTGAACATAAATGGATGTTTATATCATGTGTTATATGACCATGAATTCATTTTTGTGGCTGTTTTTTTCCTATATCTCACGTGTTGTTAGCGCGTTCAATTCTCCAAAAAGTATAAAATACACACAAGCCCATTAAAATATTTGGTAGTCGGGAGAAGATTATGTGAGCAGATTGGAAGCTTTTGATATGTTAGGAGGATAGAAAAAGTAAAATGGACGGAAAGGCTTGAAAAAGAAGTACTAGACATTGTATGGGAGTAAGGAAGATTATTGAGAGTGTTCCAAAGGAGGCAGGAGAGTTGGGCGCAGAGCATATTAATAGGGGATGGAATGTTAAAGACAAAAATGTTGACTAATTATTTCTTTTAAAGAACCACTGCCAAAAAAGGGGTCTATCTCATGCATCCATCCGTCTATGTCATCAGCCGTGGGAAAAGAGAATTTCTCATCCTTTGTGGTAAGATTCGTCAAGCATCCAAGAATGCAGCAAGATCAATTTAATTCCTAATAACGCTATAAATCTTATGGTAAAATTCGGTATGAAATACAAGTACGTTGGACTTTTGATGAAGTTTATGCTCAAAATAAGTCGAAAACCGAAAAATCTCTGAAAAACTAGAAGAATTTTTTCTCTTTGCAGTTTCAAAATTGGGAAATTTTGTTACATAGCTGTGACACAAGCGATCATAGTGTGAATCATATCTACTGGTAAGATCGAATTTCGATGAAATAACTATCACGTTCTGGGCGCAGAGCTTAAATTATTTCAAATACAAACAATTAAAATTTTTTTTTATTTTTACCTTTTGAAATTCACGTTAAAAATTCTACTTCATGAAGAGGGGAAGAACATTCAACACAAATTCATTAGATAATTTAGGAAAATTTAATAATGCATATTTACGTGTTGAAGGGCTTGTACATTTTGATTACCTCCAGAGCCGTACTGGCGGGAACAATAATAATAGCTTCCAGTGGGGCTACCCATGCCAGATAGGTCGAGAGTTCGGAGCCAGACGAAAGGGGGTCCGCGCAGCGTCCGTTCCTCTGCGAGGCGGCTGCAAAGGCATCTGATCCCAGCGGGGCGGCCATTGAGTGATGGTGTCACATTACGAATACTATTGAGGAAGGTAAGGGGGAACCACCTCAATTATTTATCCAAATAAATATGATGGACACAATTTAGTACCATCCAAAATCTACCTTGAATGGTAGACAACCAATAATAATAATCATGCATACTCTATATATTGCTGAGAAGTTAAAACTTCGTTCATTTCTAAGATACATTCAATTCCTAGTCACATTGATAGGAAAATTTTCTATCATATATTAATGTTTCTGTGGAGTATAAATTGAGAGATTGCCTTAAATTGTAAATGTTTCATTAGTATAGAGTAGATGCAGTAGTTAAAGTCTACTTTCTAATACTAAACGTCTATTGTCATTCAGGGGTGTTGACTTGGGGTTCCAAGAGGCTAAGTGCTTTGGAGCGTTCAACGGTTTTGGCTGTGTTATTTACATATCGCATCATATTATTTGAACAATGTTTCTTTACGATTATAATGACTTTTTATTTCCCGTCTTCATCTTCCCTAATAGAGTAGAGCATTATTTGGAACAGTAGATTTTGGAGAGAGAATGGAGAATGAACGTCCAGATGGGAGCCGACCATTTTATTGGACGTGATTTAAGCCTTGGATGTGAGAAAATTACTGCGTGGCCTGTTTGCCGAGGGCGCAGTGGAATCTGTGCGTGGGAGGTGGCGGAATGAAAGAGATTTCGTCGAATAACCCCCCCGCCCCCAAGGAACGGACACAGCGCTGTACCATAACAAATAGATAACTTAGATTTTCACTTTTCTGCTATACTTATGATGGTTCATATTATTTGATTATTATTCGACTCGATTGATTATGATAGTGAAAACCTAAGTTGTTTATTTTAAGTGAATTCCCACAGATTAGAAGTCTTGATTCATTCGAGTAATAACAAGATCGGAGACACGTTTTCGTGCTATGAGGAGGGGGTCACTCTCAAACACTGTGGACTTACGTGTTTAGCTATGGGCTCATACAAGCTTGATTGCTCATGAGCTTATGCATACGTAATTCGACTATTCGCATTTAGTTCATCGAGGACTCGGCTGGAATTTAAAATTTTGTTTGTGCGTTTTTTTCCAAATGGGGATTATTTTAGTCGACCGTTTAAGGCAAGTTATGGATGGGCACACCGGCTAATTATTGTCATATTTCTATATTTCGTTTCCCAAGACAGCCTGAAACCTCAAATTGCAATCAACCGTTACTCAAACCACATATATTTATTCCCTTCAACATGCCTGTTCTCTTTCCCTCACCCTATCTCGCCTGCCTAAAGTTCTTTCCTCCATCTTACTCTCCAATATTCCATCGCCAATCAAAATACTCTGGATCCAACTTTCTTTCATTCTTTGGATTTCTCCCCTCACCCCTCTATTGCGCCTAAAGCTACTTCTTTTATTTTTCTTACCACCCATTTAATTTTCTCTCTCCTCCCCTACACCCACATCTCACAAACCTCCAATATAAGTCTACTATATTGTGCCAACGACCAAGTTTCTCTGCCAAGCGAAAAAAAGTTGCCGAAGGAGGTGAAAAAAATTGGTAGGAAAGAATCTGTCGCTTTTAGGTAAAACGGATACTGGGGGTTGATGATATTTGCACAAAAAGAGTAATGGGAACCGACTCTTCTCCTACTCAAGTAAAGCAACCTTAACAAATCCATATTCAGATTTAACTAATCCCATTCCTTCGTAATTCTAAACAAACCTAAGGACATATTCTTATTGTACCTTAAATGTACGTCTCGATAGCTTCACTTCACTGGCTAGAGCACTCGACCGGACATTGAGGGATCAGGGTCCGAATCCCAGTCAAGGCAAATGATTTTTATACTCTGAATTTGATGCTTTGAAATGATACTAATTTGCTAGCGAGGAAGTCCGACGTTTCAAGGTTTTCAGGATAAGAATGAAAGAAGACATTTTGCTTTACCACATATAATTTTTTTATTACGACCTAGGTTTCGTTCAGGTCTTCAGGTCCTATCGAGAAAATGCAAAGTGTATTCTTTCATCATGAAGGATTTCCACCATGTTACGTCTGATACTGCGTCATTTTTCGTTTTCAACATTCTTAGGTATTAATAAGAAATATTTCGCGTAGTTCCATCTTCTGGATAAAATCAGAGCTCTCAAGTTTCATCTTGGTGACTACTTAATAATTTATTCGACAATTGGGATTTAATAAGTAAAGGCCGCCATTCCAAATCCTTAACATTTTTCACAAAAGTTTACCACCTTTATCTGCCCTTGGGAAATCTTATATTAACATTAAATAAATGCCCAATGGACTAGATTACGAATATCCTTCCCAACCTGAAAGTATGCATCCATTAAAATATATAAGTTTATTTCCACAGTTTAAATGCCGGATCCATAACTCTATTGCCACTAATTAACTACAGATAATCGTTTAATATTCACTTGTTAACCACGAATAATTATTTCTGCTTCAAGTTAGACACCAAAATGATAATATATTTTATACTTTTTGCATGAATTAATTTTAGGCAAACAAATTTAGTACCAGTTTCTAGAGTTAAGGCGATCGAAAGGGATATGGGCTACACTTTCATAACCAATTACATCAACCACTGAAGTTTCGAAAGTACTAGTTGTCAAGATTTGCTATCATTTCTATGGTAATATCTATTTAAACGAATGAAATATATTATATTTTTAAACTAGCCTTCCCAAATGTGAGATAAGGATTTTGTGAGACTATCCCCATGGGAACAAAATACACCCGTGGTACAGTTGATTATTAAAAATTGGTTATTCAATGCATTATTTACATCGGTGCAATGTACATGTGATGTAAGACTTCTTATAATAAAATGCTGAAATTGAAAACTACTTTTTATGATTTTGATCATTCTTCTAGGCATCTTTGGAAAAAACTATATGTGGATGTGCAATGTGATTCGTTGTTAATCAGTACACATACAGTAAGTTATAAAAAAACAGGTTTCTATGCCACAATTTCAGTCTGTAAAAATCATTCGCTCTGCCCAATCCCGGACAGAGGGATTCATTTTTACACTTTGAAATTATTGCATTGTAATGCACATTTAATGAATGATTCTATTAAAAAGTTACTATCGCGGTATCTCCCGCAGTTTCTTGGCACTTCTTGAAAAACACGTTCCGTTTTATTTAAATGGGTGAATCCATCTACATTTGGGTGCTGAAAATTAATTACATAAATCTTTAACCGATTATTAATGACTGATTATACAGCTGACACGGACGACTCGCACACTCCGTGGTTTCAGGCTTCCCTTCGTGGAAGTTGCATATTTCTTAAAAATCGGCGGAAAGAGGAATTTCTTTGGAAAAGTAAAATTTTACTGTTATGGAAAATACCGTTTCCTTCCCTTCGTTACGCGATGAGTCCATGAATATGATAAAAGTAAGTTTAAAAATTCTAATTATATTGCGCAGGCTAATGGCTGTGGTTATTTTTAAGAGAATATGACGTTTATGATGGACGTGAGTCTTTCTAAAATAATATCCGAGTTCATTTTGGGATTTATTCGAACTCATGTTATTCCTATACTTATACGATACATCCTGATGCACAGGCGTAATTTGTCACTTGTATTTCTGACTTATCATTCACGAAGAGAGCAAGTAAAATAAACGAGATAGAAAAGAAATTTTATCGTTCCCAGCCAAGCCAAATATAGGTCTCCGTGAATCGTATTTGGTACCGATTTTCAGCGAAGCTAATAAACGTTTGTAGGATTTTGATATTTCAGAGGACAGGGTTACAGTATCAGTCGTTACCCTTAGAGTTTATATATCTAACCGTTCATTGACATCGGTCGACCTACGTTATCAGCTTGCATGATCCGTGCGACATCGAAAGTTATCGGATGCATTTAACAGAACACAGCTTAGCACTCGAGACTCAACGAGCTGAGGCGACGGAGTAAGGGAGGCAGGTTTTCTAAACGCGAGCCGTCCACTTAGTCAGGAACCCATTGCGACCCACGCAAACCAGACTTAATTTTCGTAACAACATTTACAGTATCTTTAATACAATTAATTCAGAGTAACAGTTCAATCTGACATGCCATCGCTGGAATTTATTTTCTTAAAAACGATAATTATTTTTAAAGCCTTGCTTGATAAAAAGTAAAATTCACCGCGAAGAAACACCGGAATGAACCTGGGCGCCCTCGCAGCAGTTGTTTAGTTCGGCCATACTTGCCATCGCAGAGTTTAAAATAGGAACTTAAAAAAATTATTCCCCAGGTTTAAACGCTCCTGACATTACAATAACAAGGAAATAAGTTTCAAATGCACACGAATATTTTGAAATTTGGGGTTTTGACCGGTTGAAACGATTATTTCGTACCACTCCCGCGTCGTGCCCTTTCGAGAGCTTGAGAATCTTCTCAAGTCAAGCGATCGGGGAGCATAAATACAGGGCTTTCCGATTGTATGGATTTACGACCGCCGTCTGGATATACATGACACACTCACATTGCTCATAATCGGCCGCTTCCTCCACTCCACCCGGCTCGAAGGAGGCGGAGTTTTTAAATTGGCAGTCAGTTCAGCCGAAAGAAATAGCGGCTTAAGCGAGTCGGGACGGCGGTCGGGGGTTGCTGGGTGGAGGGAGGGGGAGGGAGGGTGTGGGCTGGGGGTGTGGAGGGAGTCCCTCGAAAACACCGGACTTGCTCCCAACTCATTTGAGGGCACGGTGGTGCCTCTGCATATCTGCGGGGGAGGGCGAAGAGGGGAGTCGGAGCTGGTTCACACTTGACTTCACGTAGACAACACTTGCCCGTGTGTGTGTTGGTGTGCGTGCTCCGGTCGGACATGCCACAAGGTCACCCTCGGAATGCGAGAGCCGACGTGAAATTGGAAGAGAATGAAAAGAAAAAACACATACACACAATCGCCCGACCTTGCCCGAGAAGCAACTGACGCGCTTCGATTCCCATTTCCGCCGGTATAACTGGAACGGCCTGCACCGATTTTCCGGCGGGAGAACGCCGTGATTCAGAACCTCTTTTGCGCTCTTTCGGACTGAGATTGGTTCCCCCGGCGAAAAATCCCGAAGTTGCTTTTGCACGCGTGGTGTTATAGTAGGTGATGGATAAGTCGAATGTACCAACCAGTGAGTTCTTTCCGCCGATTTCGTTCGGGGTTACCTCCACTGTTCTCTAAACTGTTTTAATTCTTCCGTACATCAATTCTCAGGCTTACTGAGGCTCCGGTAAACGTCGGAATTGCAGTAATGACCGGTTGGATTGTATATCCATCATTAATTAATTACCTCAAAGGGGTAAATTTATTATGTATCAAGAGCAACTACTGCAATCTTTCGTGGTTATCATAGACATTTAGCAATCCTTGAGCAGCGTAAATCATTTCACTGGATATCTACGTTAAGTTATTTCAATGAATCATTATTAATACAAACAAATAAGACCGTGGTGGTAGACAAAATTCCTGCGGAACTACAGAAAGGTTAAGGGAAATGTGGGAGGAAGAGTCTATATGGACTGATTTGTAGTTTCTATGAGGAAGGAATCTGGCTGGAAGACTGTGAGATCAGTGTTAGTTCCTATTCTGAAAAAGGTAAAGACTACATCATGTGAGGACTACAAAACAATAAGTTTTATATCCCACGCAGCTAAAGTTGTTCTCAGGATCATCAACAAAAGGATACAGAGTAAGGCAAATGATTACATAGGTGATGATCAGTGTGGGTTTAGAAAGGGAAGAGGGACGAAAAGTGAAGAGTCAGGCGTGATGTTGTGGAATCGAGACATAATAAAAACTTCGTTGCAATTTTCCACAGTTAAAACTTTATTGCCGACCATGGTTTCGATACACTGTATCATCGTCAGCTGATGATGATACAGTCATCACCTGATGATGATACAGTGTATCGAAACCATGGTCGGCAATAAAGTTTTAACTGTGGAAAATTGCAACGAAGTTTTTATTATTAGGGAAGAGGGAATTGGGATTGGTGCGGTGGCTATCGTACTGGCTTCCCACCCAGGTCCGGGTTCAAATCCCGGCAGTGTTGAATATTTTTCAGAGGTATCTCGATCCCTACTTGAGGTGCTTTGTTGAGGGCACTTTGAGCGAGTACGCCGTCCGTCGGATGGGACAAGCTGCGGACCCCTTGGTGCTTTTCGTAAAAAGTAGGCTAATGACGACGCCCGGTTTCTCTCCACCCTTCATCCTTTCCTATCCATCCCCTATGGCGCAAATTACCTCAGCAGTCGGTCGCCTCCCCTAAATACTACTACTATTACTAGGAAGGGAAAAGTTACGCGTGATGCCATTGCAGTTATGAGATCACTAATCGAGAGGAATGTAGAATACAATCAGGACGTATTTGCCTGTTTCGTAGATTTCGAAAAAGCATTTGATAGAGTTAATTGGGAAAAACTAATGAGTACATGGAAGCAGATTGGAGGGACAGGAGGCTAATTCGCCACCTGTACATGTCTCAGACTGCTCAATTGCGGGTGGGGAACGGGGAGCCTGGATGGGCAGTTTTAGGAAGAGGTGTAAGGTATGGCTGTCCATTGTCACCGGTTCTGTTCAACGCATATGTGGAGGAAATAATTAAGAAAGCATAGGATGAACTGGAGGTAGAGATGAAAGTTATAGGGGAATTCGTAAAATTAATTAGGTTTGATGATGACCAAGCTCTAGTCAAGTCAGCCAAGGGGTTGCAAGCATTGACGAGTGAATTGGACGTTCAGCGCGTCAGGTACGGGATGAAAATTAATATTAATAAAATAAAGGTTATGCGATTTTCCGGAAACAAAAAGGCTAAGCTAAACATTAAAATAGGAGGGCAAAAACTAGAGCAGGTAGAACAGTTTACCTATCTCGGTAGTGTTTTGGACCAACACGGTCGAAGTTGTAGGGACGTAAGGAGAAGAAGTGCGCTAGGCAAAGAGGCTTTCACAAGTAGGAGGGAGTTGATGACAGGGACGTTGAGTAAGGATATTAAGAAAAGACTCGTAAAAACTTTGATATGGAGCGTAGCTATGTACGGTGCGGAAACGTGGTCATTGAAGCAGGAGGATAGACGTAGACTGGAGGCTTTTGAAATGTGGGTGTGGAGAAGAATGGAGAAGGTGAAATGGACAGAGAAGAAAACAAATGAGGAAGTACTTGGTATGGTGGGCGAAGAGAGGGGTTTGTTGGGAGAAATTCTATGGAGGTAGGAAAAATGGATGAAGGGCGTATTGATCGGTAGTGGGATGTTGAAGACTATAATAGAGGGGAGAATGTTAGGCAAACGAGGAAAGGGCAGGAACAGGATAGGGATGTTGGACGGGATGAATGGAGGGAGGAAGTACTCAGAGATGAAGAGGGACCTGATGTAAAGTAAGTTTCTTGATTGTGTTTTGTATTGCTAGGATCCACAAAATATTTATTTGGTAGTTGTATCCATTCATAAACCTACCTTAACAGGAAGATTGCCTAATAATAATATTAATAATTATATATAATAGACTTACGTAAGAGGTCTTACTTGAAGAAGGCCTCTGAGAAGGCCGAAAGCTCGAACAATTTACCGTGTGAGTGTCCTTTTAAATGTTGCTATTCCATTTGTGTCCTATTGTGCCGTCCCATTATTGTACTTGTGTAAGTGTTTCCGTATAACCGCTATATATATATATATATATATATATATATATATATATATATTATATATATATATAATGTATATATATATATATATATATATATATATATATATATATATATATATTATATATATATAATGTATATATATATATATATATATATATATATATATATATATATATATATATATATATATATATATATATATATATATATGTATATATAATGCACACTAGCATTTAATTATAGTAAAAAATTAACAGATTAACAAACACTGGGTCACTAGAGTGATTCATTTCGATATTTCGGTGGTCGGAGCCACCTTCATCAGGGTACAAGGAGTCACTATATATAAAAATGAATGGAATTTTTCCGACGATATTTTTGGCCAAAGTCAATAGGAGAATACTTGCGTTACCAAGAGAAGCATTTACAAGAAGAGAATTGAATACATGTACATTGAGTACAGAGGTGAAGAAAAGATCAGTTATAACTTTAAGTATGGTGTTTGGATCTGAAGCCTGGTGTTTGATGAAAGAGGATTAGCTTAAAAATGGGTTAGACTGGTTTGGAGATGTGAGTTTGGCGAGGAGAGGAGAAATTAAGTTGGGCAGAGAGGAGTACAAACGCTGAGGTTTTGAATTTGGTGGGCGAAGAGAGGAAGTTACTGGGGGAAATCCAAAAACGATAGAGAAAGTAATGGATTGAGGAAATATCGAAAAGCAATGGTATGTTGAAGGTCGTGATAGAAAGAAGAACGTTGGGCAATCTGGGTAGGGGAAGAAAGAGTAAGTTTTCCAGACAACAGAAAGACAGGCAGAAGTTTCTAAAATATGAATAAGGGAATAATAAACGACATACAAAAGGAATTCTCGTGATTAGAATAAGATAATAGTCCTTGGGGACCGTCCAGAAAACTACCTTTAGTATGTCAAATACCTTTATTGATTGATATGTATATATTGGTCACACCCTGAGATGGAATTGATTTTCTTGCGACACACTAAAAAATTAAAATAGAATGGAAGCCCCAGGGACAACTGAGTGAACCAAATAAAAAGTGATTTGGGTTAGATGAGACAGTTTGACGTCAGGGAACTATATTTGGAATGAGCAGAGTGGAGAATGTAGTGATTACAAAGGTGAAATCTGTGTTTAACGAGACATCAACCTAAAGGTTGGTTTGATAAGTGAGGGTAGAGTTCGTCTCGAACTAAGTTCAACGCCTGGTGGATTTTGCACATCTCCCCCGATATCTCTCCTCCAGGCATATTGACCGCAAGGGCTAAACGCCACCCTCCTGACGCCCCCAACGAAACCTTCCCCTTTCCTGAATTTATTTTTGGTTGTGAGATCTTTGGATCTGAATTTTACCTTGATAATGACACCATTGCTGGAAAATTAGGTGTGAAAATTGATTTGTTTTATCATTTAGCTTCTATAAATCGAAGAGAGCTCTTGACACGGACTTAGGTTAAGGATGCAAATAAAATATTATTTAAAAAACTATGCGTAGTTTTGTTCAGCTCGGCAACTTGTTCCCTGAGGAAAGAGGATAAGGGCAGGTTGGAGGGCATTGAGATGTGGGAGCAAAGAAGAATAAATCAGGGTATTTAACCAGGAAGTCGGTGTGAAAAGTTAGCATTGAGCTTGCCCAAGACGTGTACGAAGCGCAACGGTATGCGAAAATTACACACCAGGGTAGAGGGACCTCTTTCATTCTCTTTGCAACCAATGGTTTTTCAGGAAGTTCAGGTACCCGAGAAATCGTGCGGCATGGGTGAAACTGAGGGTGCCCAGAGGCGTCACCCAGGGTGGAACCCGAGCCCTCTAGTTAGCAGCGATCTTACCAGTTGACTACCACGTCGCCTTCGGAGAAGAGTAGAAAAGGTAAAATGGACGGTAGGCAAAACAAAAGCAGTAGTTTTAATTCATTTTTGTGGAGGAGAGAGGGTTGTTGGAAGAAATTCGAAGGAAGCAGTGCTGGTGGGTGTAGGATGTTTGGCGTGGGGATGGAGTGCCGAAGACTGTGTAAGAAAAGGCAGGGGAGGAAGAGAGAGGAAGTGAATAGGCATATTGGAGAAGAAGGAATGCGGATTTGAATAAGGGTTAATTTAAGTGTGGGGTGTCGCGTCGTGTCGTGCTAGGTGAGGCCTACTAGAAATGTAACGGTAATTAGTATGTGTGTTCATCCAAAACTCACCTCAAGTAGTAGACTATCCTTGATAATTTTCATTTTATTACAATTGGACATAGAAAAGTTACTTAAACCAGTATCGGCTCAGTAATCCGAGTGCCCGAGGTCGGTCACCCTACTCCATCCCTCTCGTCACAATTAATCACCAATTGGTAGAAAAAAACTGATTATTATATCTGAAGGGTATTACACCAAGCAAGATTATGAGTACTCCACCAGGTAGAACGTTAAACAGAGCAGTTTAGTTTAAATCTTTCATTAATAATTGGCTAAGAAAGGATTTTCTTCTCCATCCTTATATCCTATCCTATTCCTGTCCTTTCTCGTTTGCCTGACATTCTTCCCTCTATCTCTGTCTTCAACATCCCACTGACAATTAATATGCTTTGCATCTACTTTTTCTGTCTCCTTGTTATTATCTCAACAATCCCCTCTCCTCCCCCACCATACTAGCACTACCTCATACCTTGTTTTCCTTTCTGTCTAATTCACCTTCTCTATGCATCGCCACATCCACTTTTCAAAAGCCTCCTATCTACGCCTATCAGCCAGCTTCAATGACCATGTTTCCGTGCCATACATAACTGCGCTGCATATCAAAGTTTTAATGAGCCTTTTTCTCAATATCCTTACTCAACCTCAATCCCTCACCTCATCATCGTCTCTTCCTTCGCCTACCGTCGTATTCCAACTCCCCATCACCATCAAATGTTTCCCTGCAGGTGGATAACCTATTATTACGTATATATAAATACAGTGATCAACCCGAAGGTCGGTTTGGTAGGTGCTGATGGAGTTCACCCAATACTAAGCCCAATGGCATGTAAAATTTACTCATCAGAGTACGGTGCCAAATCATTTCCCTATGCCGCCTATGGTTTCCCAGGAAGAACTGGTACCCAAAAAATCAACCATCTCGGGTGAAGCTGAGGGTGCCCGGAGAGGCTTGCTCGAAAATCGAATCCGAGCCCTCCGTTCAGTAGTCCAACGTTCTATGCCTCGACTACTGTGACGGAACCACGCGAATGACTGGGGAGAACTGCAGAGCTGCCACAAATCAATTCTCAGCCATGAAAACCAATGATGAATAAATTGTTCATAAATTTAAAAAAAAATGTTATCGGTATGAAACGGTGATTTTAATAATGTTCAAAAACATTTCTGTTGTAAAGTACTTTCACGGTGCACACTTTTGGAATTGCTTCCGTGCCCACCCAACGCCTCTTGTGTAACCTTTCTTCCAGATCTGAGAAACTTACGTGCATTAGTATCGAACCGATTTGATTTATATCGCCTAATCCAGAAAGACAAAAAAGACTAACTAGAGCTTCGGAGAAAGGGATAGTATGCGGGATGGTCAATGAAGGGTGAAGGTCCTCACCGCTCATATGCCCAATTCGTCTAGTCATCGCCGAGTTGCGCAGTGGTCCTGCTAAAGAGCCGTGGAGGAACTCCCTTTTCGAAGTTTTAAACATAAGGCTTAGCAGAGGAATACGGATATAATTTTGCAGGGTCGGCTCCACCAACACTTTTATGACATTCGGGTACTTAATCGGCAATCATTCCTCGCCATTAATTAATTATATAATGAAAAATTATAGTTTTTTTAATTCGACAATATTTTATTTAGACACGACCCGGGTGAAGAAGTTCAACGTTACCATAAGGTAGAAATTAAGTTATAGTTTTTCATTTTAATATAAATTTATTCCATGCGTTATGCCTCAAACAATCAATTAATTAATTAGTACCTGGGAGGACGAACTTTTCTCGTTAGGTACCGTTTTATGTACTCGCTATTTTTAATACTGCTTAAAAGGTCCTATTAATTCAAGATCCGCTAGATTAAAGACGTTTCGGACATAAATTGATAATCAAGGTCTAAAAAAAAAAAAATAATCACTTTTCCTTTCCTTACTTCAGAGTCAGAGCATCGGAACCAAATTTAATCATAATTATTTTATCATCAAAATTCTTAGGGACCAAAAGTAATGATCGGAATCATTCCGCTTTAGTCGTTTTTATTTTCACTTTCGTCATACTTCTTAGCGCAGTATTGCGATAATGCCTTTCCTCCATTCATTTATTAAAAATACGTAAAGATTCTCGCAGTGATTTTATAAAATCCATAGAATTAGAAAAACTCCATGCTAATATCATTCTTTGATTATTGTTCTCCAAAAGTAGAAATCTAGCTTTAATCGTTCTTTCGTGCCAGCAAACGGTGAACTTATTCTTCATAGTGAATTTATTCTTCATCAAACTATTAGCAATTTTTTAGAAAGTTCTACGGAAACGATTCTAAAATTTAATATCACAGTAACTCATAAATTGTTCACTGCAATTTTTTAAAACGAAAAGACAACAAAACTCGAAAAGGGAGATTTCTCGAGAAGCATGCGCATAACGCGTAGGATCCGATTTCGTATGCATGTTTGAAATTTTCAGCTATTTTGGTGAATGATTACGATGGAATTTATAATAGATGAAACCTGACACGATGAATTTTTCACCCCCCCAAAAACGATCAAATTTCACGCAAACAAGTAGAGCGGTTTTTGAGAAAAGATTTATATTAGCATATATGTAAAATTATTGTCTGTGTCATATACATGAGAATATAACCAATATTAGTTATCAAGGGCATCTACATAAATCTATTGAGTTTATGCAAATCAGGTCAGGTCGAAAAAGTGGAATTTCGCTGGAAAAGATTCGATGTTTTCACTCCAACCAATGAACATGTTGCTTTCCGTAAACATGACGATTTGATCACGGATTTTCGCTGAATATAATGGTGTAACTCAGGCTACGGTTAATATTTAAGATCAATGATCGTTTATGTTGGTGATACTGACCCCAGTACCATCAGATAACTAAAGATCGTGATTCGCACATACGTTGCGGAATTTGCAGAATGAAGCAGAATTCACTTGAGTAGTAAGTGTTATCGGACCTCTTTTATTTTTCCTTTATGTTAACGACAGTAAATTCGTGGTTCATCGTAGAATACGTTACGACGAATTATTTTCCAGTAACACAAAGACAAATCAACTTAAATTTGTCAGTTTCATCTTAATTTCTATGCATAAATACATCGGTGAACACATTTTTAAGCGATCAAAGTCACAAACTATCTGACCAATGTAAAAATTTCTCAACCAAGAAAATTTGCACAATCTACCCATCAGTAATCAACACGAAAGTTTGTTCATGGCAGGCGAAAGTAGAGCTCACTGCAAGCGAAGAACAAAACGCGGGTGGAATCCACACATTTCCATTGTTCCAAGAGGGACGGTTCAGTAGCCGAATGCTCTTCCCACTACGCTACCACATCGATCATTGCAATGCAAGAATTAATTCGACACATCAACCGCTTCTCAATTCCGCGGCGTTCTCTTCATGCTAACGGAAGGGACTCGATGCAAGAGGGAGGAAATTGAGAGGGGGAGTGAGGCGATGGTGGGAGGGAGAGCAGAGGAGACCACTTGTTAAACGCTTGTAAGGGGGGGGGGTGAGTCAGTTGGGGGATGGAATGCAGTCCATCGTTCGCCGCGTGTGATATGAAACGTAATTCGATCCCTCATCGCTCAATGGACCGTACAGTGAACATCCGTGTGAAATGTCAATCGACAATTCGTGTCGAATGTCTCCCAAGGGGCGGGGATGACTTGAGCGTGAATGACCTCGGTGGAGGTCCGTCGAGTCCCCTGACCCCGGAGAATTGAGGACGCGCGGCTTGAGAAAGTGCCGACTCGAGTGAACTAACAACACCTTAATGGTTGCCGCAGCCCACTTCACGATTGAACCATAGTCTCATTTCTCTCATGAGCCCTCATGAATATAGATACACCTAATGCATTAAATAAGATGCACTTCGCCAGTATGTTTTATACGAGCTCTGGACAAAACCGATTAGCCTTTAATCGAAGGAATCATGCAATGTAAACACTGAACTAAAACGAAGTGATTCTAACCCCTCCCTAGAATGTCAGAATTTGCTATTAGGTTACGTCCGTGGGGTATGTTTTGTTTATTGACAGGGTTATTAAATAATCCACAAAGATCAAAATATTGGTTGAAAATTAAGAGTCATTGGCATCGTTGTACGCATGAATTCAAATACATACTTCATTATTATAATTCTTACAGACTTTGCCACTTTGTTTCGAAACACCCACTGGGAAAAAATATCGGTGCACCAATTGATCTTAAGTAATGAAACAAAATGAAATATCAATATATTACGGAAAGACTCGGACCTTTCCATAATATGACACAATGGGATATCAAAGTAAGACATTTGCTTATTGACTGAGTCATTAAATATTTCATCAAAATGAAAATATGTTTGAAATTTGAGAGTCAATGGTATGTGTGTTTTCCTAAATTCATTCTGTCATAATATAAATGTATTTTTACACTTCTAGGTAATGTAACCGGTGGTATTTTAAAACCGTACATAACCTCTTTTTATATTTGCTTAAAATTTCAGTTTAAAATATGTACGCATATTTTCAGGGACATTTATGTCTGACAAAAACAAATATTTATATCAGTTTATACTTTATATTATTATTAAAAATAGCGTGACGGCCTAGGTGTTTGATGAACTTGGGGACTCAGAACTGCCAAATTCTAAAATTTGTCTGATACGACACGAAATACCATGACACCACATATTAAAATGAACTATTTTTTTTAACTCTGGATAGTTTTTACTGCCCTTCATTCCGGCCAGCATGCCTAATCTTTTCCGGCCTCTAACCTGCTTACTCAACACTCTCTCCTCTATTGCAGTCTATAACATTCCATTCCTAATCAATATGTCCTGGATCCACTTTTCTTGCCTTCGAATTTCTCCCAACAACCATCTCACTTCCCATACGATGACTGAAACTCCTTCGTTTGTTTTTATTTCGGTCCAGTCTAGGTGGGCAACTCTGAACGTAATTTTGCAATATGCCTCAATATGGAACTTACATTTGCTTAGAAATGCCCAGTGTTGAGCTTGTATAATCAATAATAGCAAGTCTTATTAATGTTAATTATAGGATATTTCCCATGCTAGAAAATATTAGTGAGGCATTTGATATGCAGTGTGGTTTTGTACGGCTTGGAAACATGGTCATTGAAGCAAGATGATAGGCGTAGATTTAGAGGCTTTTGAAATGCGGGTGTGGAAAGATGGTAGTCGTAGTAATATTTTTATTTTTGGGGTTAGTCGACGGCAATGTAATTTTGCGCCACTGTCAAAAGGCTTATGACCTCAATACCCTATTAAAAAATTGATTCATAAATAAGTACAAAAATATTTAAAACCAAAAGCTTAAAAAAGGATATCGCCACTATAGTTTTCCTATTAGGCCAGTTTACCTTAAAAAGATTAAAACTCTATTTAAGGACAGGGTCATTTCCTAAAATATTACTTATATCACCCCTTATTTTAAAAGTGCCTCTTTTCCTCTGGTGTTTGTCACGTTGTGTCAGGATATGGTTCATCGTAAGGGGCAGGTCACGCTCTTCGCTGCGAGGTTGTTGTTTTTCCTCCATGAAGAGGCACGAGTGTGGGAGGGCGCAATGGCCTATCCTCAGGCGTGCGATCGCTACCATTTCCCTCCGGTTTTCCCTAACGGAAGAGGACCACGCCGATGTCATTAACTTTATCCCCCGGACCGAGTTGCGAAGTGCCGCCTTGAGATCGTCCAGTGGCACCGACACAGAATCAGTCTCGTAGCATCCCTAAGGCTCCTTTCGCCGCTGCGTCGGCTTTTTCATTTCCTGCGTGAGTTCCAAGATCCAAGAGATCCAGGCGTTTCGTGCGTGGCCAGGAATCCATAGAAAGGAAACTTTGTTACCCCTCTCATGAAAGGATACGAGTCTAGAGTTTATCTCCTGGACTATAGGGTGGGTAGGGGTTTAGCAGTATGTGGATTTTAGTGTACTCGAAGAGTCGGAGCAGATTATGAATGAGTAGTCATTGTCTTTTATTTCTCGCTGGGCTATATTGATGGCAAAGAGATCCGCTGTGTAAACACCGCAGAGGCTATTGAAATTAAGAATACAAAGTAACTTTCCACTTTGTATTCTTAATTTCATTAACATGAATTTCCACAAGGTTGAGCCAGAAACAATTGAATACCGCAGAGGCTATTTGTCTTTTTCCTCAGGACTCCGTGGTGAGGTTTGAAAACTGCAAAATCACACGCCACGCTGAGTCTGACTTCGATCCATCCGTGAACACAGGGGGGAAGGATGGAAAATCTTCACTGTGCTGGTTTGATGAAGTAAAAACCACGCATTTATTGGGATAGTTTTTCCTTCGTGGCACGAAACTTGTTCAGCGCCCTCGGCTTTAGTAATGGACCTTGGCGCTAGTTATCACGGACTTGTAGGGGGGGATCTTTCGGTTTCCGCCTTGATACTCCAATGTTAGTCGCAGGCGCCTGTACTCGAGGCACGTATATTTACAACGTAGATATTTCTATCATGAAATGGCTGAATCGATAAAATAATAAAAAAGTAGAGAACGTGATACAGATGCGGTATAATAAGTGTTCCATTTACATGTGTCAACAGTAAGAAAATTTTAATAAAATCTTGCAAAAAACGACTATTAAACTAGAACCAGTTACCCAGTTTAACTGACCTTCCGGATCGAAGATGTAAAATTGAAGAAACTAATGTCACGACGAACGGATTTATACAATTTTTTCGCCGATACATGTCATATCACCTACTTAGAGTTCCAATGCTCTTAACCATGACCTAATCCCTTTCCCATTCCTCAAAGTCAACTGGTCAGTTGCTATATCCCATTGTGCACAGCTCAGTGATTTGTGGGACAAAAAATGTCAATGAAAATGCTTCTAAAAGTGCATACTCCGCATCAAGTTTTCTCGCACTGGTATTTACTTCCTCAAAACACTTGTTTTTATTTAAAAAACCTATTTTTGCCGTTAATTTGTCAATTTATGTCCTCCGCTCATTGGAAGGGAACATGTAAGCAAGGCGGAATGAGTGGGCATTGCAATATGTCTACCTCACATCCTTCCAACCACCAAGGTGGGCGCGTAGCGGGGGTTGTCAAGAGACCATCCTTCAGTATGTAAATTAACGTGAATTATGTAATGGCCGTGATAAGGATTACTGATTACAATCAGGTTTTTTGAGCAGTGCGTTTGGAGTTAATATCTCACAATACCTCTACATGTACTGCCATACTACTACATACCTCTCCATCCATCACCAACTAAATACTAAGGTGAATGCAAGTACCTTTGCCCTATTTTAAATAACTGAAGAATGTCCGAGTTAATTCAGGGAATTTCATATTCCTGAAAAATGGCGCTGTGACGTGGAGACCATTGGTGGGAAATATTAAATTAGAATGGGCAACTTCCAAAGTTTTTTCAATTAGATAAAAAGTAACGCATTTCACAGAGCAACCACCGAAGTTATAGAATGAAGAGTATTTGAACCTGGTAAGGCCGTTCCGATAGTGGTGTCTCGATGTCAACTTCGGGTACCATATGTGGAGTATGTTGTCCGTCGGATGGGACGTTAAATTGTTTGACCCCTTGGCGTCATTGGTTAAGATTAGGCCAATGCCGACGCCTGGGTTTCTCTCTACCCTTCCTCCATTCCCTGAAAATTCTAACCCAACCGAATAATCCACCCACTCCTTATGGAGCAAATGAACTCAGCTTTCGGTCGCCTATACTTACCACCACTGCTTTACCGGCGTTTATTACGCATGCTCCGATCGAGTGACCTCGCGATGATCTGTAGGGACCTGATAATTCCATCGGGGTAAAAAGTAAACTCAACAGTTCGGCAACTTTCTAAAAGATCCTTGGTCTTGCCTGCCTCTTCTTCCTCTTTGATGGACTCCCATCACTGATTTTCAAGTAGCCCTGCCAAACATACAGGTACTCCTACGAGTACTATTACTGTATACTATTTTTTTGGTACAGATGGTTGTTGAATCCATCTGATTTTCTTCGGAATTACTCTATACCCTTTTCTATATCCTTGACCAAAATATTCTTTGACTGAACTCTAATACACGCCGAATATTACAAATTTCACCTTGCCAATACAAAATGAAACCTCACAAGTATTTTCTCTAAACGATTTTCCCACAAACCGTCCAATGAAACTAAGTTGCTTTAAAGCGGATCCAAGTTCTCTTCCAATGTGTACGTGAATATGATAATCTGGATCCAGAGCACAATTCGTATTCTAAACTGTATACATATATCTATCGAAAATAATTTCCAGCAGCTAAAAATATACAAGTATCTAGATTGCTTCTGATTTTAAGATCCAATAGCCAATATTCCTTGGAGTAGCTCCCCCTGTCAAAATATGCAGAATGGTCTTCGGTGAGCAATTACAGAGCAATTTTAAATGACTTTTCAGCCAAAGCAGCGAATGAAAAAGACGATGAAGGTTATGGTGTTGAATTTGGTGGTGTTTTAACCGAGTATTACTTAGCATTAGAAGGTTTTGTTTTTTCCAAACTCCTGCGTTTTCTCTCTATGGTCATTTCTTGTTCCCTCAGCATCTCGCTCTCACCTCTCATCCAATGCCCACGCGAGGGTCTCAATTAGCGCTGTGTGACAACGGCTTTTTGATGTCACGACGAGACATCTAGGAGCAGTCAAAAATGCACTGCTTTCGATGTCGACAACATCAGAGATCATATCAATGTCAGCGCGGCAAATGTTGAGGTCGAGATCAATGCCGATATCCATATCGCGTCGACATCCAATGTCGACTCGACAAAGTTAGACATCTCTGTCTGTCGCTACGTCTGTAAATTCTGCCTTTTGAATCCAGCACAGAAAAAAATTTTACCTTCGAAAGATTTCGCATAGCGCATGTGCCGGGACTCATCCCGAATGAACTCCTAGAGGGACGGTTAAGAGTATCCTTAAAAATCTATTTCGTATATTTTTGTAAGACTTCCTTTATCATAGTTGGAAAATATAAGGATTCATTACTGACGAACGAGGAACCCCTCGATCCTTAAACACCATGCATAATTATGTGGGTAATATGCATCCAAAACATTCGGAACGGTTTGTTTCTTTTTAGCATTTATGAATTGCTTCGTAACATAAGTCTGTGTTCACGTGAATGACCATATCAATTTATACTTCAACATCAACGTCGCCCTCGACATTAATATCGAAGTCGACCTCACTGTCGAAGCCGACATCAATATCGTCGTCGACATCAATATCGCCCCCTATATTTCGACAGCACCTTAAGTTGGTTTCGAAAGGTCGACATCAAAGTTAATATCGACACACACTTGATATAACTGATTGTCGGAAGCCAAAGACACAATCCCCGTCTTCGCTATTGGCTATTTTCTTCCAAGTGGCTTCCCAATTAATCCATTAGGTTAATCACGAGTCCATTTCTTTTTTTCGGTCGGACCCCTGGATTACAGCGGAATTTGCTGGGTTGGAGCCGGGGCATGCCTTACAGCGGGTTTCCCCGATTCCCTTGAAAATCCCCTCTGAAGAGAAGGGGGAGGGGTTAGGACTTTGAGGACCGGTTGGCTTATCCGTGAAATCTCTCTAAGAAAAAGAATGATCCAGTTCTGTGATGGCTCGGAAAGAAACCAGTCGTTCTTCATTCATCAACCCTTCTCTCGCGACCAGCCCTACACTTATAATAACATTCTATCACCCACCTGCTCCATATTTATTCTCGTTCCTAACTTCTTATTCAAACCTGTCGTTCCGCAACAATGAGTCTCCATTCTTCCGCTACCAATGACTCAGTGAATACTAATTCAATCGTCCGCAACCCTTTCCATTTCACTGGACAGGGATCTATAATTCCTTCCACTAATAGCTTACGTTTGATGATTTATGGCTTCTCTGTCCTCATGAGCATCCAGAAATTCAATGTCTCCATTCGAACGTTTTGTTATCGACTTGTGTTTCTTCTTTCCTCTGGCTGCTGAGGAGGCTGTGCAAGGATTTCGTTTTTAAGACGTTCGTTGAGGGGCTGCACTTTCAGGGTGGTCAGGTCGCTGATGCGAGCTTGCACCTCAATTGTTTTGAGGCGAGTTCCGAGTCGTACATCAAGACCTTTGAAGCGGTTCACAGATCAGTTCGTTCCGAATCGCGTCAACGCTTAGACATGCTTGATCCGTGCGCACGAATCAGAACGACTTGATACGATACTGACGCCATATTTTTCATATTCGAGAGACCGTTTTATTTATTTGATTAATGTCCACTTGGGTCGCGGCAGTCCAGGGGTATATCGTTGGACTACTGACCGGAGGGTCCCGGGTTCGATTCCCGAGCAATCCTCTCAGGGGACCTACAGCTCCACCCAGACTTAAGTGATTTTTGGGTACCAGGTCTTCCTGGGAAACCATAACCGCCACAGGGAAGGAACTGGCCCCCTTATCTTGATGCGTGAATTTCACACGCCGCCGGGCTAAGTACTGGGTCGACTCTAACATCACCCACCAAACCGACCTTCGTGTTGATTACTGTGTTAATGGTTAATGTCCAATTGAGTCATCGTCTCTCGAAATAGGTAACGGAATTATGACTGTTGGATCAAAGGTGGAAAGCAATTAACTCTCTGCCTCCAAAATAAGGAAGTAATAAAAAGTAACATAAACTGCAAAAATTCAATATCGTACAATCGCCGATATTTCACCAAACATAATTCTTTTAGTTAAAAAATAGATGAAACACGAAATTCTAGATAAAATTTTCATCATTTATTTGGGCTGGGGAATACTCTAGAGAGAGGAAAGTCCGCTTTTAACTCATTCGCGGTTGCCTAGGATAAGTATCCTCATATTTATGTCAGTACGAATTGAATCTTCAATTTTGTGCATGCAACCCAGCCATCACCTTCTCATTTCATATTTCATGTTATTCCTATATTTCTTCTAATATTTATTTCGTAGTGTTTTAAGTTGTTTTTAGAAGAACAGAATTTTTTGGCATTTGAAACTTTTTTATGTGAGGCGAAGAATTTCGCGCAAATATTTCAACCTTGAACATTTTTATTGCTCTGGTGCACATGTCCCATCACATAAAATGTGACGAGGAGTGTGTTTTCCATAGTGATATATCTGCTGGCGCAATGTAATTGTTTATTGAAGATGTACAGCTGATTAAATGCACTTAGATGCCAATTTGGGCTATAAATTATGGAAGAAGTTCGACTTAAATCAAGCGAAGAATACCTCAAAGCCTAGAAGAAGTAAATACTGTAATAAAAGAACCTAAGGCTGATAAAAATGAAGAAATTCGTCGAAACGTTCTTATGCAGTAGGATACTCTACTGATTAGAGACATGGGTCAATGGGACATGGGATATGGCACCAGCGAAGAATAGAAGCCTTTAAAACATGGTGCTGGAAGAGAATGTTGAAGATAAGACGGACAGATAAAATGAGGAACGAGAAGGTATTGATTGTCTTCTCTCTCTGTAAACATTAAAAGCTATCTTCTGGTTGTAATACAGGGTAGAAAATTTCCTTTAAGTTTGCTGTAGCATTGCATATACCTCGGCTGACTATTTTATCAGGCGGAAGAAAAATTTCAGTGCAGCGGATTGCTCGTCTCATTTTATCTCCATCGTTACCATTGGCGAACTGAACATGTTTCAAATTTCATCGACTGCCATTGACGCAAAATTGGGGTTAATAAATGAAACTTGAACCCCATATATATTATACATTAAACCAAAAGTACAGGATAAAATTAAATGTTTGCGCCATATTTATAGGAATAAAACAAAAATGATCAACTCTTAGTGAATATAGCTCGTAAAAATTCTAAAATTAAAATTCGAAATAAGACTACATGACTTGAAAGAAATACTTATGGCACAGCTGTAAATCACTCAGAGTGGCTGATCGAATTACTGATATCTCGAGAAATGTAGAACAGGGAACAGCAACCAAGCAGTCTAATTTGAATTAGTAAAAAAAAGATAGTGAAGAGTACAATGAGGTGATTAATGAAGCCATAAAGCTGTTTTAGACGATATTTACTTCAATGAAATCAGAGTTATAATCAGGATACTTATTATCGCATTGCTTAAAATGGGAAATGGCATCCGATGATTGAATTGATTTAGATTTCCCTTTACTGAAAACAGAATTAAATACGATACTTAATTTCCATTCGATTCTCACATACAAACTATTAATCACTATTTAGCAGGACCGTTCCTATAGACTGCCGATTATTACGATGGAATCGACTTTATTCGAGCAGAATTCCATTTTTTATTTATTTCAGCATAAAAGCCCATTTCTTTGAGCAAATTCCTGCTCTTCGTATCTTCGGAATTGAATTCATTTGGCAATTAACATTGCTCCTGATACGATAGCTGTTTCCTTGTTCGAACTATGGATGGAATCTGACATGACAACTAAAAGCTTGTCACAATTCAAACGTGAAAACCGCCGTTGACGAAATCAAAAGAATGCGTTCACGCATGCGCAAAAATCGGAATTCAAAAGAGCTGATGCGTGTGAAAGGATTCATTCGATACTTAGCACCGAGTTTGCATTCAATATTGAACATCCTGATTTCAGTCATCGTGCAAAACGGCCTTCCATTAATTATTTACTATGGTATTCGAATCAATAATCATTATAAATGTCCTGTGTGTCTAGTTAACATGGTTAGCACCTTGTATACGAGGGTAGTGTAAAATCGTCGTTTGAATGAGGCATGAGAAATCGATTTTTTTTAAGTCTGCCGGAAGAACATTCCACAGTTGCTAGGGCGTCACGGCAAATGGTTTCCGAAAGCTTGACATGCTATGCGCAGGATATTAGAGATTATCCGCGGGGGTCCTTGTATCCATTGTCAAATGGGTAACCATTGACGGAAGACATTCTAACAGGCATGAGAGCACTTTTGATGCAAAATGGAGTGAAAAAAACGTGCTAAGAATATATTGTCACCTCTTATAGTTCATCCGATATAATTCACGATACCACAATAAATGCTATGGGTCTTTAATTTATGCTAGTTAAATGCAATGGCCCAATGAACAAGGAAATAAATAGCATAACATAATAAAACATGGAATTATATTAATCAAAACGTGGGAAAATACAGTCCGTTTCGCATAGTTTCAAAAATTGGTGCCTCGGAACTAGTCTAATAGGAGCAAAAACCTCTCAGAGTGGTTGAAAACTGCATACATGTATTCACATCATATCTAAAAATTGAGTAGCTTCAAGCGTGTTGTGGTGGAAGTCGAAGATAATGAACAACTAATCGTAGCACTTTTCCACTTCATAAAATTTATTTTTACGACCGAGTTTCGATGTATCACCTGATGATGATGTAATACATTGAAATCCGGTTGTGAAAATAAATGTTATCGAGCTACGATCAGTTATTCATCACATCATATCTGTTTATGAAATACGCGGGAATGGGTGTTATATTGATTTAATAACTCTTCATTAATACATGAACTATGGTGACATTGACTCGCGCAGTCATGATCAAATCTCATTAAGATGGCATCAATCAGTATCGTCTCTCTTATCTGATTCTTCTCACCAAATCCTCGTTCCTTACCCTGTCCGACCACGTGGTCTTTAATATCTTTCTCCAAGTTCACATTTCGATAGTACCTAATCTTTTCCCATATTCCACAATATCTATTCCTCCAATTGGTATAGCATTACGCTCTACATATAACATACACCCCAACCTCTCCCTAAATTCCTAATCCTCCCTGTTACTTAATGATATGCTTTTCTTCACGCATGCCATTTTGGACACCACTACCCATAATTTTATTTCCATTTTACTTTTTCAGTCTTCTGTTACTTCTTTTCGTAAGCATATCATATTGTATCACATTTATCAGTCCGCTTCTTTAATATACAGCATTCAAGTTTTTCGGCTCCCCCAATTCCATCATCTTGATTCTCATTTCATTTGGTCACATACCGAAATTCCAGATGCTTCAAGCATTTCATCCTACTTTATTTCGCTTTCCAGCATCAGAATCAAGTCATCTATAAAACCTCGAGCATGCTATTCTCCAGTCTCCTATGTTTATACCCTTCGCCTTTTGCAAGCGTTCCATCAGCATATAACGTATTCTTCGCAAATATTGGACTGTTTTTGGGACAGACAAGAAAGCAACCCTGCATCACACTCTACCTACTTAGACTAAACCAGTTATTTCTATAACTATCCACTCATTCTCGATGATGCCGCATGCTGCATATACGTACATGACTTTCATTAGGAGTCTGTCCTTCTGTCATCATGAAACCCACACGAATATTCAGTCGAAGTTCAGCCACCTCATCTAGGCAAGGATTTTCCATAAAATTATTAATAGGCGGGACCGATATGGCAGAATCGTAGTGGCATTTTTAGAAGGGGCTGTTCTGGAGAGGCGAGAGGGAGAGAATTTGGATGAGAGGCTATAAGCAGACCAACGAAGTAATGTGAAAGGCGTCCGAATAAATGTTAGATACTACCAGTGTACACTTATTTCCATGATATCTTCGAACTTCTTCAAACATGGTGCACTATTTTCATGATATCGTTTAACTCCTTCAAATATGGGTGTTACGAGCATCCGGGGGAGACTTTTATTCCATGAAACGAAAGGAAGCGATATTGGCTCGGGTGGTAGGTAGAAGGAAAGTATTTAAACATTATTTGATCATGTGAAAGTGGCTCTTTACGATGAGCTGGATGGAAATCCTCGAGGAAGAAAAACACTATGCACACACAATTTAATTGATAGTTCCTGATATCGGCGTTTATTTCTAAGCAATGGAATGAATTTTCCAGCGTAAAACCTCCAAGAGGTAAAATGTTTATCAATCAAAATTTACTTGCCCTACATTTTATTAAGATTTGAAATTTGGCATGTGAAATTAGGCCTAGTCTGCCTTCTGTATCTATTAAAAGCTTTTGAGTAAGCTGGCGACGGTTGAAGCCTAGGCTGTAGGTGGGGAAGAAAATTTCCATTAAGGGAAATTTATTACTCACAGAGCGAAGGTTCAATTACTCTTTAAATGTTTAGCATTCATGGGAAGCATGTCTCTGTAGCAATGATCTTGAAAATGTATTAATAGCCCCATCGTGCTACGGAAGGCGAGATCGTGCCAATAAAATGAAAGAGATTAAATGTAGAACAGGTAATGCCATTTTTTCCACGGACGATACGATATCGGGATAACGTTGTCCGAACGCGCTAGGAGGGAAAAGTATTTTGGGTCAAAAGTAGTCTGGTGTGTAACCATCCCCAGCCACACACTCTAGCGGTGCCTTGCAGGGAAATGTAAATAAAAATAAATGAATAGATTCATTTATGAATATTTCCGTCATTGCAAATCCATGCATATCAGAATTTCTTTCCTGATGCTAATAAAATTAGAGAGATTAAGTGTGGAACAGATAGATTTAAGATGTCATTTCTTCTATCAGAATAACATTGTCCGATCGCGGTACGGTCATATTCGTGTTAAAATTAGTCTTATCTGTATTCATCCCCTGCCACACACCCCAGCGGTGGCTTGCAGGGCACTAAAAAAATATTTTACCGTAAATGCGATGATTATAATTTCTAAGACAAACTCAACTGTTTTCAGCCGGTTTCACCCACAACCATCGATTCTAAATTGTCCATCATTTTCTGAGCTGATTATTTGGCATTCACAAACGCGTATTGAGAATAGTAGTAGGGAAATCGTTATTTAACGATTATAAACATCCAGCAAGTCAAAAATTAATGGTTATTGATTGATATTGCTGATTTTAATGAATAATTATAAAATAAAATGGCGTAACAAAGGGTTGCTACTCAAATGATTGAGAATCAACACAAGGTAGGTGAATCTGGGTCTACTGACTAAAGGGCGTCCCTCAGGTTGACGATGACAATCGCTGCATTCCAAAACCTACCATCAGCCATTGTGAATTCCCCCACCCAACTCATAGGCTCTTGGTATTGCTTACGTAAACAGTCGGGACACGGTGCCGATCAAGTAGCAACGGAAGTTTTTCAAGGGCATTTTTTTTTGTTGGCGACGACAAATTTTGTGTCGAATCATGCTTACTTCCTTTGGGGTTTCTTGAAGTTGGCGTCCACGAAGAGGGTTTCTACAGAAAGAGTCGTTGTCCGTTTGGGTCACAGAATGATTTCGGTGCTATTGTGCAACTCGTGTGAACATAAGCCGCAAGGGAACACGAACAAAATGGCGAAGGAGATTAATGCTCTTATTCCCACCCATTTCAAGGGATTTACCAATTCACACTCTGGAAACTTCAGCGAAAAATGTAAGAAGAATGGCACGGAATTATTGTCATAACCCAGAACGGGAATTTTTTACAAGGGCACCAGAGAAATTCAGACTGGGAAGAGAATTTATTCAATCCCACATATCAGAGAGAGATATTTGCAAATAAGAAAAATTCAAATTTTAATTCAAGGGGTTTTTTTAAAAATGAAAACCAAACACTGACTCAAATTAACTAGATCTGATCAACTAAATCTAATTTAATCTGCATCCACCCAAGACACGGTGGCACTGATATCAGTGAAATTAAAAACCCTTAAACATTCATGTCCTCACGAATTAAATAAAACACCAAAAAGGAAAGAATCTCCAATTAGTTGATCAAACAAAACAATTTAATCGTTGTTGTTTTTGGAAGAGAAAAAGGAAAGTCACTCTTCGTAATAAAATCTTGGTTAATAAAAATGTTTATTGATTCAAGTTAAAATAACTATTTGGGAAAGTAACTTTTAACGGAGTCACACGCTAATATTTATTAAAATGCAGAATTTTCAAAGGGTTAAAAAGCATTCATCTTGACCGGGATTCGAATCTGGATCACTAAATGCCCGGCCGAGTGCTTTCGTCATAACTTCGGTACGCTATTTCGTTGTAACATCTTGTTCCTCTTTAAAGCCCCCAACATTTAAAAATTTGACAGGTCGCCTTGGTAGCTTAACTAGCCAAAGTACTTTACCTGACATTGGGGGATAAGGGTTCGAATCCCGGTCAAGGCGAATGATTTTTTTTACGCTTTGAAAATTGTGCATGGAAAATAATTCGTAAATGAAACAAAACACGGCAAGTAAAGTTCTTCTCTTGAAAAATTTCTATGAAAGGAAAAAACGCGTCACAAGACTGTGAAGACGATTCGAAGTATTTTGGTTTTAAGACCATTCCTGCGTGGTCGATGGTAAATTACATTGGAAGATTGTACATGAAGCAGCTATGGCGAGTGAATTGAAGAGTCAACTGATACAGTTAATCTTTTTTCCCAATTCTGAATTCGCATTCAAAGACACAACTTATGTATCTAAATTAGTCCCAATTAATCTGTTACAATTAGCCGTAAATATTGCATGCCATGGAATCGAAGGCAGGTCTTAGATGCGTCCGAAAGTCCTCATTACAATACGAATGATTTATTAATACCGTTCATATTTAATAAATGCTAACTCCTGCAATACATTTGATCTTATTCAGTTAGTTACGAGAAAATATATTCTTTTAGATTTTTCAATTGAAATGAATTCTTTGGGTTATAATATTTCTGTCACGACGTGCCCAAAACGTTAAAATTAAAACCGCGCCTTCTGATCGATTTTTACGCGTATTTATTTAATCTGGTTTACTACAAGGAAGTGTGATTTGACCTGTATCTGTGGAACTGCACCCCATGATTTAGCAATAATGCATAAATCAGCTACCAGGACTTACATTGAAACCGTTACAAAAAAACTCAGAAAAAATACTAGGATTCTATAAAAATCTCACGTTTTAATATAAAGAGTTCAATTTTTTCTGAGATTATGTTTGTGTGCATCATACGTAGCTACCAAATTCCATAAGAAATTCTATCCCCTACTATGACAAATTAAAGCGTTTATCTATAACAGTTTAAGGGATCGGAATAGCGTTCTGAAATATGGCTTTCCCATTCGTGATATTTAATTGTTGAAAAGGACGCGCTGTAGCGAAAATATTCTTTTGATCCGTTAGTAAATAAATATGAAAGGATTGCGATTCGTACGACAGTGCAAGGAGAGATAGAGAGAGTTTTACAAGCTGTTAAAAGGTGGTTGTGTTGTTTGAAAGTTTTTAGGCCCGTCATGATGCACGCCAGACCTAACGCCGCAGAGACGCCACCGAGAAGCTCTTTGGCCCAATTGCATTCGAGTTTTTGCGCCACGCCACTCATAATCATGCGATTTAAACCAATTGAAGGAGTGATTAGTGAACTGGGAACAAAGAATGCCCGCCCGACTCAATCCCGCTTGTTTCCCAGAGCAGCAGTCGTTTCATGGGGGAACAGAAAGGAGCCGCGGCTCACAATGAGAGGAGGGGCTGGACCCTTGGCCATGAAGGGCCAGATGCAACTGCCATTCGGAGGAAGCGTCTGGTGGAACGTGCGAGGTCTCCGGTACCTTTCGTTTCATTTTAAAGAAACCCAGAGCGTTTTTGGCCCAACGTCGACTACTTTAATTCGTGAATTAAACAAGAAAAAGGTAAGGAGGTCAAGCTATATTCATAAAAATATATCGAGAAATAAAGATGTGAATGAATCAATATGCCGCAAGGAAAGACATTCAATTGCCAAAAAAATCGTGATTATAATAAATTAATCCATTTCTGAGTAAAACCAAACATGGAAAGCTGCTCTATTCGTAAAATATTCGTAAAAAAACTAACTGATTTGTGAATTGGGCCTTTATAGCTCTTTAACATCGGATTTGCAACATTTCAGCAAAAACACATCTAAACACTACGTGGAGAAAACAACCATGAGGGCAGGATTTGAACCCACGACATCACACATCATACCCACACATACAGGTGCAGAAGAGAATGTTACCACCCCGTCATCAAAGTTAAAATTTTACTAATTTAATCGTAAATTTCTATCATTGATTGGTACTACTTTACCTTCTGCCATCTGCTGGACTTGGAGGAATATGTGTGCATGTTGGTCATGTGTAAAATTTGAAAATGTTTGAAGAAAGGAGAAATATTTTTGGTAATTTACCATTTAAAGTAATATTTGGATGAAAGGCATCCTAGCAACGACACATTTATTTGCCTCTCCTCACAAAACACAACCTGACACTAAAATAAACCCGTCTTCAATTCCGTTTCCTTCATTCCATCCAACTTGGCTATTCTCTTTCTTTCACCTCCTCGCTTTCTTAACGTTATCCCAACATTATCACAGTTTTCACTATTCCATCGCCGGTCAATATACTCTCAATCCATCTTTCCTATATCTCCCAACAATTACCTCTCCTACCCCACCATACTCTAGGACTTACTCATTTGTTTTCCATTCTCTCCACTTCACCTTTCCATCCTTCTCCTCACCAAAATTTCAAAAGCCTTCCGTCTACGACTATCATCCTGCTATTGTTGACCATACTTCCGAACCGTAAAATACCTCGCTCCATACCAGTTTTCACGATCCTCTTCTTAGCATCTCTACTCAACGTCCCCGTCATCAATTCCTTCCTGCTCGTTAAAGGTTTTTAGCCTAACCCAATCCTAGTTCTTACCTCCATACTACATAGACCATTTTGGTCCAAGAAATTTTCGAGATAGATAAACTATTCCACCTGCTCAAGCTTATGAACTTATATTTTAATATTTAAATTAGATTCTCTCTTTCTCGAAAACCTTATAAATATTGTTTTGTTTACAGATGCTCATCCTTTATCGCATTGATATTTTATGCGCCCAGCAATGACTTTAACGCCAATGTTGGCAGGTTGACTAAACCTTGATGATCCGCAAACCTGCTGATTTTTTTAATTCCTCGCTGACTTTCATTCCTCTCTCTTTTAACCCTTCTCATGTCTCTTTCAGTTTTTCCCATGCTGAAATTATAGGGTTTTCAATTTAAAAATATTTAGGAAGATTTACATTGCATATAGATGAAACATACCCTTCAGATTTAGAAGTAGTTGTATTCACGTCATCAACAACAATTTTAACAGTATTTCATATAAAAAAGGTGTGTGAAAGAACGGCATTTTCTCTGATGACCAAAAAAGAAAATTATTTTTATTCTATCCAATTTTTTTCTCAACAATGCAATGTTTTCTTTTATTTGGATGGTTTTGCAGCTTATTCTCAAATGATAAATCTTTATTGATCTAAATCGATTACAGTTTCTCCCGGTTGTGTCCACGGCAACAGCAGAAACTGTTATATTATTCAGGATAAACGATATGGCGTGTTTCAGGATAGTCATTTTCAATACGGATGCACGAAGTGTCATGGTATCAGTGAAGGTTTCGAGTACAGCCATCCCTGATTTGCAATAATATCAAGTGCGAATGCTCCCGGCGTAGGCGGTGTTTACATTTCTTCATAGGTTTCACAGCAAACGGAAAGCTTTTCCGCCCTAGAACTTGTAGAGTGTGCCCTGACTGTCCCATTATAAACATCTCTGTCGTCGCTAAGTGTAGAGGTACTCGTATTTATGAGGGAAGGCGACCAATTGCGGAGATAATTGGCGCCATTAGGGATAGGTGGGTAATTTAGTAGCGGTAGGATGCTTAGGAAATGGGGGAAGGATATAGAGGAACCCAGCGTCGGCATTAGCCCACTCTTCTACATCTACATAATACCCCGAAAGCAACTGTAAGGGCGTGTAGCGGGGGTTGTTAGATGACCACTCGTAAAAAAAAGGATAACCGATGCAAAACCAACAAATTCATGAAAACCCACACCCACAGAGGCGTACATAATCATGCGAAAACCTTCTAAACCCACACGCATTCGCATTATGTATACCAACATACACAAGCACGTACAAATTTAGGGTGGTGCGGTGGCTATCGTACTGGCTTCCCACCCAGAGGGTCCGGGCTCAAATCCCGGCGGTGTTGAATATTTTTCAGTGGTATCTCGATCCCTACTTGAGGTGCTTTGTGGAGGGCACTTTGAGTGAGTACGCCGTCCGTCGGATGGGACGTTAAGCTGCGGACCCCTTGGCGCCTTTCGTTAAGAGTAGGCTAATGCCGACGCCGGGTTTCTCTCCACCCTTCATCCTTTCCTGTCCATCCCCTAAGGCGCAAATGACCTCAGCTGTCGGTCGCCTCCCCTAAATACCACTACTACGAACAAAGTTAGTAAAACTCTATCCCATAACGTGTAAATTAGAATTGAAAAGCAAGAAGGGGAAAGTTTACTATCACATAGACATACAACTTATAGCCTCCGCCCCCAAAGACACGAGTAGGGGGTGTGACCAAGGCAAGCAGCGGAGGATTGCTCCCCACAGAGAGAGACGAAACTCTAAACGAAAGGCGTCGAATGGGTCCATAGTTGGACGTCCCCTCCGTCGCGACGGAGGATTCAAAGTGATTAAGCTCCTCCTTCAAACTGTGCTCGAGCATTTCGAGTACTCCGTCCGACGCTTCGGACGGAGTACTCAAAGTGTTCTCCACACTTATCCCACAAGTGGGGATTGGGATACTACTAAAAAACCCTGCCCCCTCCGGTATTCAAACTCGGGACATGGGAGCGGGAAGCCAGTACATTAGCCAACCCACCATTCAGATCCCATCCAATGCTCAATGTCTCTAATTCGTGGAGTGCCATGCTCCGTATGAACGTTTTGACGGAACAGTTTCATTGCTTGCAACTGTGGGTCCTTTGAACATAGTAGTTGTCATCTTCATAAACGCCTTCTAAGATTGAGATATTTTCTCTTGATTTCGGTGAACTTCTTCAATCCCAGGTTATATTTCTGCCCAGGTAAATGAAGGATTCCACTTGACCCAGTTTTACTCCTCGAATCGCGATATCTGCCTTCAGATTCTCTCTTCCACGCACATGGATTTTTAGTTCCCTTCTTGTTGATGCTCATATTATATCCATGAAGTAATTGGTCCATAGAATTAAGAGATGTTTGCAGGTCCTCTCGCGTTTCTTCTTCTACTTTTATTCTTTGATTGACTCTTCTAGGCATACTTTTAATAATTCTGGCGAGAGATTGTACCCTTCTCTAACCTCTTAGATTATTTTTTTGCCTAATTTTAGATTGCTTTTCATTTGCATGGTTGTTACCTGATTCTCGTCGAAGTTATGAATTATTTTCCTGCCGTTGTGTTCCATTTCAAGCGCTTCTAATGATACGGATAAATTATTTATTAACACTAATTAAATTGAGATATATCCTTATTAAAAACATAAAAACAGTAATGAACCCGAAGGTCGGTTTGGTAGGTGATTGTAGAGTTCACCCAGTACTAATCCCAACGGGTAGGGGGGCCTGTTCCTTTCCCTGTGCCGGTAATGGTTTCCCAGGGAGATCTGGTACCAGAAAAATCATAGCTTGGGTGTAGCTGAGGATATTCAGAGAGGCTTGTCCAGGAATCGAACCCACGTCCTCCGTCCGGCTAGCAGTCCAACGCTCTGCCCCTGGACTACCGTGTACATCTTATATTACCTTGTATACAATTAAAAATATAATTAAAAGTCAAATATAAAATATTTTAAATAGATATTTACTACCTTGAAACTAAAATTAAGGAACTCAACCCATTGAAGTTTGTTACCGTCCACGTTTGAATGAGTTAGGAAGTTCGATGGCAAGGAATGCTTCAACCATGATGCATTTGAGTGCTCCGTTGATTTGGAGGAAGCGTTGAACGGCTAACTTGATGCAAGTACTGGGGAATATTGAAATAGGCTTAAGTGTAGAAAGACTTATCTTCATTTGAGCCGGAGGGGCGTGATAGAGCAGTGGGTAACTGGGTAGTTGGGCTACTGATCGGAGGGCCTGAGTTCGATTCCCGGTGACGCCCCTGGGTGGCCTTAGCTTCACCCAAAGTGTGTGATTTTTCGGGTACCGGATCTTCCTGGGAACTCACAGGTGGAACAGGGAAAGGAACTGCCCCCCCCCTTCTATTCTGAAGTGCGAATTTCACACGCCGTTGAGATTAGAACTAAGTGAACTCTACCGTTACCTATCGTATCAACCTTCGCGCTGATCACTGTGGTTTTATGTGAGTCAGACGACGCCATTAAGGGTAGCGGAGTGATAATCGGGATGGCCAAGGGAGTGAGACGGGCTTGTCCGTTATTACCACTGATGCAATGAGGGGTTGTGGCATGGGAAAGGCTTTAGCTCGGAATGAAAGTCGTTAAGCGATCAATTCGGTTATTATTTTACAGGTGATGAAGTCACATGCAAAACAACCAAGGGGTACAGATACTACTGCTGAGTGCTCTCTAGTTTCAATGCGAGAAATATTGAATAAATATTTAATTAATTAAGCCAAGCAACCAAAAAATGAGATTCTCAAGAAGTTGAAGGGGCCAATTTAACATTGCACAAACAATAAGGGAACAACCTAGAAGGAATGAACTGGTGAAGTCATTAGGATATAAAACTCTATTAAGTGACTATATAGCCTCATCAAATCAAAACTGGTCAATCAATAATAAAAGTTAAGGTAGTGCCTAAGCTTAAAACTCTACTGCTTAGCCGTACCACTAATAATGTTGAGAGATTATTTATATATGAGCAAATTGATGGTGTATTGTGAAAATAGACTTACCATTACTAAGGAAGTTTTTCAACTCACGGAAATGACATTACTTGCTTTTAAAAATAAATTTACAAAAAAATATGCTATTAATATATGTCCAAAGTTGGTCACAATACCTGTAACTTTTCCTTTTTTTAATAAAAAATGTACAGTAGCTTGTCACCTTATAATCACTTTTTTATTAACTAAGAAACTAACCAACAACTGGCAAACGCAGTTAAGTCGAGGGATCACTTTCTCATTCAAGAGGATCCGAAAGAATTAGAATTTTCAGCTAATATCTCCGTAATTACCTTCCTGTCGTGGACGCATGTAGATTTTTCCACAAAACAAAAATATTACATTAACTCTGTAACTATCCATTTCTCTGACTGGCTTATTCCATCAAATTTAATGCTTTTTATGTTGAAGATACATGTCAGCATCATCTAAAAGAGTCCATATAAAGGATTTTTTTCAAGGAAGATTTATGGGAAAACTAATGCGGAAAGGGTGGTTATTTTAGTGTTACATTAAAGGCCTCATTTGAGAAAATTTCCCCTTTTACTTTGAGGAAATTCTAAAGAGTATCTGGAGTTATTCGATTTTAGAGAATGTTCACATTTAGACCTTTATATACGTTAAATGTGCTAGGCATACTCTTGTTTACGATTAGCACATGGCGAAAGAACACCTTCCGACCTGCTTATTCGAGCAACAGCGTCATTAATCTTCATCACACAGACTAAGCGAAACGATAAATGTAAGATTTATTCGTGTTGTATTTTTTTAAGTACCCTTACTCCGAATCTCAATAATTTCCTTGGTTTCGAAAGAAGAGACACCTCCGTAAGAGTATTTTGGTAAATCAACATAGTACTGAAATATAACGAAATTTTAAACTTAATCAACACAAGACATATATGACAGCATTAATATCGAATTTTTTTAAGAGTCATAAATGCAGAAATGGCAGAGAAATTTAAAATAATCTAAAAAAAACATTTAAAAATTGACCTAATTATTCTCGGTTAAGTTATTTTTCACTCCACATACCCAGGAAAATGTAGATGTACTAACTCAAAACTCAATATTTTAGGGTATAGTAGTATAGAGCTTACCTTTCCTTTCAAATGTTAAATTTCATCAAATTAAAGTCACAAATCGGATTCTCAATTCAAATTTAGAGAAAATAGATATCTTCGATTAATTGCTCCATCGAATTTGGATTTTAATTCGATAAAAATGAAAATAAATCTGTTCTTCATTACTCTTCTCAGGCCAATAAACGAGCATATTTTGATTGGACAGTCTTTTAAAATGGAATTCAATCGCGTTTTTTCCGTTCCCAATTTCTAATACTTCAACTCATTATTTTCAATGCTTTACTACCTTACCCATTTCATTATTACTTATGATTTGTATTGAACACTCAAGGATGAGAAAACTCCAGCATTAACCGCAAAAATGATCATTTTCGATCGATAGTGTCACCAAAACAGCATGACCATTTCACTTTCAACGAAAACTGTCAAGTGCGGGGCAATTGGCTTGGTTATAACCGTATCTCTGGAGTAGTCGCGCAATTAAATTCTATACAGTCGAACTCCGATTGTTCTCCGGGATTCTTAGCGATGCGAATCAGCATGGCAGTCACTAAGGGAGGCCGATGGACTATCTACACCAGTCAGACATATAGTTGCCATCACCATGAGAAGGTCTGGAAATCTTCAGAGTTATTAATCCCCAAGATACTACAATTATATACATTTAAATTGCAAATGAACTATGAAAATGCAAGCAAAAGGTGCTGTAAAAGGGGAAATAAATGGACTAATTTATCATGATCAGAATTTCTTAAACGCTGACAAAACTCAAAATATTATTGGTACCATAAATGTATTGTACGATTTACCCCTTGATATGAATGGGCATGAAAAATCGTTAGGCTTTGGACTATACGTCTTAAGCAATATAAATAATAATGAGGAGGATTAAGTCGCTGATAACAAATACATATTGGGTCGTAGTAGTCCAGAGATAGATCTTTGGACTACTAACCGGAATGCCCGAGTTCGATTCCTGGGCATACCTATCTGGTCACCCCCAGGTTCAGTAGAGGTATTTTTTCGAGTGCCAACTACTTTATTTATCTTCTTCTTAATCCTAAGGGGTACAGGGGGAGGATCTGGCTCCCTTACCATGGCGTGTGAATTTCACACGCCGTTGGGCTGTGTACAGAGTGAACTCTAGCCTCGCTTCAAACTGACCTTTGGGTTAATAACCATGTTCATGTTTGTACCAAACATTTTTCATGTTGCTTCCATTTTCATGTTCATACCTGTTGTGGGGTCTTGAATTATGGAAAAATTCAAATAATATTAAAAGAATGTTTGTGCTATAAAAATAAAACAAATGCTGCATCCAGAATTGTAAATCACATTTTGTTATAAGTGGCATCATGATAATATTCAGCAAATACCGGTCTCGTGCTGATCCATGAGAAAAAGAAAAATGCTTTACTAATTGGACCAAATGTGCCACGCTATGGTTCTTGCAATAGAGTAAAAAATGATATAAGCTTTCATATATTCTCAAAGTATTTCTCGTACTAGGAATAAAAGCTCTAAAAATGTTATTTGGGACGGCTAGAAATTTGGTCATGCTAATATTTAAAAATATTATGCGTAATCAGCCTACTGATCAAGTAGTTTATTACACACAGAAATACTTTGATTCAAAAGAAGAAAATATTTTTATCCTAACACAACAACTGTTTAATGCGTCTTTTTCTTCTTTTCCCTTTAATTAATATTTCTGCTCAACCTTAATATTTATTGCGGATGACTTCATATTATTATTTCACCGCTCGGAATTGCAAAACATTTTGATATCTGCAGAATCACCGCGTAATTTTAACCGTAGCAATTCGAGGCATTTGTTGATAAAGATATGGGAATTCGTAATTATGCTCAATTATTTTTTCTTTCGAGCAGCTCATGATAAGGAGCAAAAAATAGCATTCTCCACCCGATGGTATTGAACAATAATGGAAATCAAGCAACCCAAAGACCTGTGAACGCTTCTTGCTAATTGATTTTAGCCTTCTTTGAGATGTGATTAACCTAGACAGAATAAATTGTAAAATGAGGATTTAATGAAGTTACTAAAAGTGACAGTAATGCCATATAAATGTGATAAAAACGATAAAATCACGTTAGGATACAAAGTGTGCACCAGGAACATAATATGATGGGGAAAGACAGGGAATGTAATCCCTTTCCCAGGATTCTAATAAGGCCTTTTCGATGTATTATGTTTTGCGGAGTGGCATCCATTTTGTCATAGTGAACGGATTATGGTTCCAGATGTTGATAATTGTTCAGGCACCATTGCAACACGATTTCACTGGACAGCTATAGAATAAAATGGGCTATAACAAACGTCTCCATAGTATTCCTTCAGGGAAATCCTTGAGGGTTGGCAACCCTAGTCGCAGAATGGATCGGGCTTTCGGTTTTTGATGGTAGGAATCCGTCAGCACCGGGCGGGACACGGCTGGTTGGTCTCGAAGGACTTTGCGCGACCGCCCCCGGACGACGCCGACTGAGTGTCCAGGGGGAAAGAGTTGAGCAACGACTTCCGTCGTCGGGGAGGAATTCCCCTTGGCGGGACAGCCACCGGGGGACACGCGGGAGAGGCAGGAGAGCTCGCGGGGTCAAAGTCGCCCGTGCCAAACACCGCCAGCGGCGAGGGGGAAGGGTGTCGATGCGGTTTCGACACACTCGATTGAACGACGGACACCCTTTATCCCTTCCAACCCTCCCTCCAAACCCCGCCAACCTTCCTCTTACCTCTGGCTCCACCCTCCAGGCCTTCACACACAACCTCCCCCACCTCCCCAATCCGACCGCGAACGTCTTTTGTCACCTCGGAGGGAGGGCTGCGGTTTTTCCAGCATTATTCAGAACATCAGAAAGAACACCATCCCACTCCTCCCTCCCCTTACCAACCAAGGAGCAAAAGTTTTCGTCTTGCCGTAATGATATAAAAGGAGCCCTCGCCAACCGTTTCAATCACACTCTTCCAACTATCGGCGATTGATAGAAAGACGCGAAAGAAACATGGCCACTACAATGGCGACGACGCTTGTCGCACTCCTCGTGGCGACCACGTGCTCGGCCCTGCCTTCTCCCGCCGTCCCCCAGAGGGAGGCCCGCTCGACCGAGGAGGATGTAGCCGATCAGAGTCCTGCGGCCAGCGGGATATATTACGGAGGCGCTGGCGCCCCTGTGGCCGCCGTGGAGTACGTCGGCGAGCCTGGCTTCGTCGATGGTGAAGGCTACATCCTTCCCGGCAAGATCGCATACAGCCCAGTGGGGGCCGCGTATCCTGGAAAGGTGTTCTACGGCGCGCCCCTGGTGGGTGGCGGGGGTGCCTACGAGGTGGTCCACGGGGGACACGATGGCTATCTTGGTGACGGAGGTGGACACAAGAACTACTACGGCGGCGCCAAGGAAGGCGGATTCTACGGTGGCGACGAGATCTACTCGGCCAAGGGTGCGACCGGCAAGGCAGGGTACTACGGCGGCGGGGGCGGTGGAAAAGGCCAGTCGGGATACCAGCACTACGGGGGATATGGGGACGGACAACAAGCACAGCACAAGGACAAGGCGGACGTCGGGTACTACGGGGGAAACAGCGGGCTGAAAAAGGGGTAAGAGCGCTCTACCCTCTCCCATGGGTCCTTTCCTCATCATGCGGGAGGCTACCTTCAGCCTGTCCATTTGTTTTCCGAGTGACTCATTATGATATAATTTATTTACAATAAATTCGTGAAACAATTGATTATTGGTGTAATCGAGCCTACAACCAATGTCAATTCTTGATCACCAGTCTAATCTTAATTGAACAGTTCCTTATTTGACCATTGCTTTCCAGTGTTTATTTAATTGGATAAATAGTAATCAGAAATGAACATTGTCGGTAAACGGCTGTAAAAATATCCATAAAGCCAACAATCAATAAAAATATTTTGAAACAATATCTAATTAGTGAAGTAAGCAATGGCGAGGAACGAGTGCCGAATGGGGAGGGTTGGTGAAACCAGACCTAATATTTTATTCATTATATTTATCATAATATATTATGAATAATACTGCATAATGAAAGTTCCTTCAGACTGCTAAGCTATTTGATAATTCTTTTGTAACTGGGGATTTTTAAATTCTAAAACTAATAAGAATAAATACTATTTCCTATGAAGACTATTCTGTCATCTTGGGTCTAACACAACTTGACGATCTGTGCTCTTAGAGGGAAAAGGCGGCCATTATCGTTGAATTTCTTAAGTAGTGACATTCAGTTTTTTATATATACCCTGCAAGCCACCGTTAGGGTGTGTGGCAGGGGGTGAATACACACCATAATTATTTTACCCGAACATGACCCTACCGCAATTTAAAAGAAATTTGATCCCTTTCAAGAAGAACTTTCGTAATACACACCTAGGTTATCATCATAAGGAAGACCTAAGAAGACCTCTATTCATACGTAGTGTGCTCTCCTCTCTTTCCGAGGTATATTATTAGTTGAACGCAAATGTCGCCTGAACCGTATTTGACGAAATTCTAGACTGATGAAATTAATAATTCCTTACGCTCAGTGCAATTGAATATTTTCGATCGTAATAATCTCACAATGCAATGAATTATGTCCTCCCGTTCGTTTTCAGCAAATTGTAAAATTTCATTTTTCGGTCTACTGGTCTTGGCTTTTATCTTTTGGTGAGACAGAAACCCTGATGAGGCCGGTTTAACGTGACACGACATATTTTTAAATGTGTATACATTCGATCAAATTTAGCAAAAATATTCCCAAAGGTTGTCCATTCGTCTACCTTCATGGGAAAAAAATAAAAGTATATGGCCGTATAATTTTTTAAAGCAACTCTAGACTTACTTACTGCACCAATGTTTTACTCACACCGCATTTTTTCTATTTCTAAAAAAAATTCATGGCTCTTTTTAACTCCTGTGGTTCCACGCGTGAGTTCATCCCTCCCCATTCCAATTCCACACTCATGCCCTTCGCTCGCCTCCCGCAGTCTTCAATGTCGTCATCGCTGAAAGACTAGAACGATTTGGATGATGTGACCTTTTTCTCAATTTCAGCATTCCTTCGCTGTCAAACATTTCAGCACCCTACATCCGCGATCTCGCTCCACTACGTGAGTCGGTTACCCGTGAATATAGTACTATCATATTCGATTCATAACGATGCAGTTTTATATAAATGTTCCTTCGTTCCACTGCGAGTAACAGATATTTAACTGCATTTCCTTCCATCGATTTCGATATTAACTTTCAAAACCGCTCAGGAAGTGTCGATACACTATTAAGTTCATTCGGGTCAAGTAGTTACTATTATTAACAAAAAACCACTGATTTCAAAGACTACTTCTAACTTTGAAATTCAAACGCCAGTTATATAAAATGGATTATTCCAAAAACTGATTATGAAGAATGAATTTTAATTATCCTTGGGGACAAAAAAAGACATTCTGCAAATGCTCATTAATTATATTTGTTTCAGAATTATTTGAGCACATACCAACCCATTAAAACAGTTCCGAAATGATTTGTTTCCCTTCACCGCAGGTAACAATTTGCCTTTGTCAAGGAAGTTGACCCTTCCTGTGCAAACATCTGCTGATCAGTAATTGAAGCGAAAAACGCTTTTGCCCAACCTAAATGGGCTTTTTTCTCTTTTTGGAGAATATGTTTCTGCTTGATATTCTAATGATATTGATGATTTTCTTAAGGGGGGGGGGGGTTAATATTTCACGAATCATTAAAGAAGGTGAAGAAGGACCAAAAAAGACGAAAATTACCTTCCGTATTTAAAGATAACCTCCTTACCAAACCCATGACCACAGGTTATGTGAAATCACTGCTCTGGTAAAACCTCCGATATTCATCATCCAACCACGAACATCGATACAAAAAACTTAAAGTGGCGATAATCAATAGCTATATCTGGCAATAACGTTTGCATCGAATATTATTAACCACTTGCAGGGTCGATACTATGTGGGAGATTATGCTCGTATATGGAAAAATATCGATCAAGACTGTTTAAATATTTGTGAATGTCTTTATTCAATCTTTATGACACTTCACAAAACTGAGCCCGAAATAGCAGAATACATCAGCGACGATCTTAGACCATCTATGACTCGATTCCTTAAATGATTCAATGGCGACCTTGTCCATATTTATGTATAGATCGTCATTAACCGTTCAATCGAGGTGTCCTGGACTCAGTCGCCGGCTGGGCGTTATGAAGCGTCATTTCGAGGAAAATCGGGACGCTGCGACGTTCCTTCTCGTGTGGACGTCCCAGGGCGACAGGAATCTTTGAACCGGGAGGAGGGCGCGTGTGCGGGGACCCCGGGTCTTCCCCTCGGGAGTGAGGGCGGGCTATTTCCGGGGTATACTCGGGAGGGCTTAATTTCCATATCGACGCTCCGCAGGCCGCGTTACCAACAGACCGTAGGATGCTCAAATTTAGACTCTGGGCGGCGGCTCCTCCCGCCTTTTGCCAGCGCTCCTCCTCCCCCCACCTCCTAACCTTTTGTCTCCGGGAGGGTCCTCTCCATCCCCCTTACGGTTCGGTGGGGAGTGTGAGAGAGATGCTCGCGAAGGAACTCCCCCTTTCCATCGCGAGGGTAGCTCCAGAGGGAAAGGAGAAGTTTGGGGGAAAATGCTTTCAAGCTTCTCCCCCTTCGACGTGAATGTTTGCTTAAAGCCGATCTGATCCACTTCGCCTGAAAAAAGGACGACGAAAGATTCGTTGTTTATCTCCCGAATGCTAGTCCTACAAACTTTACACGTGTGCACCCACGCATGTGTTTTTATTTGAAAAAGTCTGTAGGCAATGTACGGCTAGAATTTGGGAAATTTGAAAAGGTTTGTTCTATTGAAATCCATTTACCGACAGGGACTACCATCTCTCGGAGCGATGCTTAGTAATCGTTTACCAGACTTTGAATGCCAAAGTAACAAAGCCTTTCAACTTTCCCCATCTCTCGGCGCGCCGGTGACTCTGCAGACTTGTGATAATGACAATTAATACCCTTCACTCCGTTCCGTTTCGAAATAGGATCAAAAAAAGACAGATATGTACTCGTATGTTATGAGAGGTCTAGATTTGTAAGTTATGGCTTTAGTTTTCATTTACTCATAAATACCCTTTACGTTGTTCCCTTTCGGGGTATGTACTGTGAAGGTAAATCTGGATTTGGCGAGAGCCACTTGTTTTACTTGATAGAAATCCTTCATGGTAAAGTTAAAAAAAACATACTGAAATTCTGCAAAATGCGTTTCAATATCGTGTGTTTTTGGGGTGTGACAATAAATTATTTTGTGGAATTGCAGTGTTTTTTCCCCCCCTTGACTTAGTTAGTTAAAAAAGGATAGCTACTCCTCCTAACTAATGTCATCCTCATTTACCCATTTTTCGGTAATTATGTTTGTCCCTTCTGTTCCTGAAAATTTCACTCCTTTAATTTTCCGTCTTGAGAGTCGAAGAGATGATTTTCTCGGTCGGCGACTTCTGCGATGTCATCTGCAAACCGATGCATGTAAATTTCTTCACCTCTCATCTTTACTCCTTTGATACCCTATTCTTGCACTTATTTTTCCCCTCTTTTAGAAAGACGTTGAATATTGCTGACGAGTAGTTGGATCCTTGTCTAACTGAAAGTAGAGCCATAAGGGTTACACACAACAATCAACCTCACAATCATGCTTTCCAAAATTTTAGAGAACGGATCAGACCTTTTATCTGATATACTCGGCTCTTTGCTGGATTCTCAAACCTCCAAATAGCTTTCAAGTCTTCATATTATTTTTTTTCAACGTCACAACGTAAACGGTTTCCTTTCGATGATCTAATCTCATGTTCGCTGGGTTGCTCATTTCCGCTTCTGTAGAAAGCATAGCAGTGGCTTGCGCTATTTCAAGTTCCTATGAAATTGATTAAGAAAATCTTATATGGAATTGATAATCTAGTCAATCTGCCTTGGATAATGTACTCAAGCTATTTGATACCTTAAACTAAAAAATTCGCGGTTAAAGTATAAAGAAGCCTACTAAATAAACTAGAGAGATATAAAAATGTTTGCTACTTACAGTATAAGAATTTACAGTTTCTAATTAAAGATGTCACCTCCGAAGATTTAGATGGTCTCTAAGGTTATTTCCGAGTAGAGAATGCCTTACTTTTTGATAAATCCACACCTTATAAATAAAAAATCCATCTGGCATGTCATGCCAATTAGAAAAAAAGTATTTTCAAAAATCAATACACATGACAATCAGGAATTTTAAATAATCATGCACGGGTTGAGCCTAGCAATCAATGGCATGAAGCATGCGCTAATATACAATAATTTTCACCGCCAATTCAAGTTTGGAGTTTTTGCTATTTCGTGAAACAATTTCTTTTTGGTAATTTTTCACTAATTTTGGAAAAGACACCCCATTTAACCTTCAACCTTAGCCAGTATAGACTAAGTACTGCAAGGACTAAAGCAATGTCTCATGTTGTTTTTAAAACCAATAGATTTTTTTAGTTCTTCACTGTTATTATATTGAGTAACAACCTACAAAACACTAAAAAATGATACTCGGCCAAAATATCTCAGGGTAAGAGAAAATGATATTACAGCACACACAAAAATGGGAAGAAAATATTTTTACAAATTTAAGTGAAGTTGTACATTTTTCTACAAACATTCAATTTTCAACGGGTGGAAAACTAATGTACCAAGCGACAATAGATTAACAAGTTACTTTTATTCCAAAGAGAAAACAGCTTCGCCCACTCAAATCTAGATTAAATATTTGCCATAATAAACCGAAATCAGTCGATTGACAAGTAAAATAAAACTCAGTCATAAAACATCATTATCCCCACATGAACTTATGGTTCATTTGAACCCGTTTTGCTACTCGCTATTACATCTATTACCTGACCTCTTTACGTCTCCTGACGTTGATAACTATTTCTCTCAAGTACCCAGTCAAGGATTTTCCTCTATAATTTTCCCTTTCACTTTTTCCTGGGCTATAATCCCAATCAGGTTATCGTCTCACTATGTGTCTATCCCTTACTCTTTTCATAGCTATCGTTAGCTTATTCTACATCCAATACTGGCATTAATTACAGCTAACTCAACTCTTACCGTCTCCGGGGAGAGCTTCAATGGATGCCGACGGCTGAAAATTAATCTCCCCATCTTGTCAGACGCAATCGGGGCATTTATCTTCCACAAGAAACGATCTGATCTCTTTAGGTATTTGATAGTAGGGAGCGTCGATGGTTCACAGTGAAATGAGGCGTACGCCTCCCGAAGTAAAGTTTAATTGAGCAGTTTAGATTGATACATTAGTAATTTCAAGCTTCAGAAAAGATTTTAATTTACATGCGCTCTGATTTCGGGACGTTCTCCGGTCTCGAGGAACACTGCATTTCATTCACATCTCTGCATGCTAAGCTTCGCATGGATAGTTCCGGAATGGACCGTACTAGAACGCTACATCTAGAGGAATCGGCAGTCCTGAATGGTGGGGATTAACGTTAAAGAAGCTGACTTCATCGCAGCGGCGATCGCATGCCGTTGTTTCATGCGCTCTTCAGCGAGTGGACAAGTTAGTTTTTTGATTTTTTTTTAAATTACTTGTCAGCCTCCACCGTATACTTTAAATGGCCCGTCAAGTTGAATTTCCAATGCAAAGACATTTCAAACGAAGGCCCATCTAAATTGATGGCGATCCACATTGCTCGAAACCTCACACAAACAGCGGGGTTAGTCTGTTTCGACAACGTGCAGAGGAACTACGTAGGAGCATATCAATAAGCAAGCTATCATATTCTTCAATGCTGGCGCTGCTTTACGTTGCAATGTACGAGTAAATAACCTAAATATGGGTTCGTTGTTGTGGAAATTAAATCACCAAGGAAGAGTATTGTTGAAAGAGTAGCCACCTTTCTTGGTGGAAATAAACAGTATTAGATTATTTGCACCCGATATTACCAGTGTTTTCCATTCTCGACCAATCAGTGCGCCAATAAAGTAACTTAATTTGGGCATGTTGATGTTTCCGTGCGCAAAAATTGATTTCAATAAATTTTTTCTCGTGTACTTGTCGTCGGCAATAGATACGACAACGAGGGCTCTTTCCACGGTGGTCAGCAGTTCGGCACGAACGGAGTGGCCTTGCAATCGGCCGGCAGCAAGGGTGGCCACAAGAAGGGCCATCACGTGTCCGGCTTCCACAACACATACCACAAGGACGAGTCGGGCAAGAACTCACGCTATTACGATGACTCCGACGACCAGGGACAGCACGTGGACTACAACGCCGAGGATAAAGGCTTCGGATACAACGGCGGCGAACAGTATAAGGTACGTATGGGTGGATGACACAGGGAAGACATCCACACGTGTCGCCGATTGATATCACATTCGCTGGGATGGTGTTACTATGACCTTAATTAAAATTTTCAAAGCTAGAACGGAGATCTCGGTATCTATCGGAGGAAATATCTTTTAAAACCAACTAATATGGAGTCAGTTATTATACCTTGGTGACGCAAATTGGTCTTTACTGCGGTATAATTATCAATACACCTATTCGTGATAATAGTGTGGTGTTTTTCGGCTCGACATTTTTTCAGGGCATAGAATTATCCTTGCCCGATTCATAGATAGGAAGCACTTTTGTTTGGGGTGCGGCAACAGCTGGGGTCATTTTATGTTTCAGCTTAAGTTTACTTAATATATTTGATAAATGGAATGTAATTTTTATTAAATTGCCTCTGTATTGTTGATCGTAGGATTGGTTTTTTGTAGAGAACATCTTTGTGGTTATACAGAATCGGTTTCACTTTGACGTACATGAACTAAGCAAGGTCACCTAATAGTCTTTAAGCATTATTACGAACTTTGACAAGGGCTTAAAGCGGAGGCCACTGATAATAACGTGAACATTACACGACATGTGAATCGTTACAATATCTATCGTGTAATACGAGTCTCGTATGTTTATACATCCATTATCTTAGTATTGAGGTAGACTTATTCAATTGTTGGAATCCATGTCACCCAAGGGTCATCAGGTCATATTGTTTTTAGTGCCTACACACTCATCATATAATTTGCGCCCATCTTAAAGGATTATATATTTTATATGGTTTTAAAGCAAACCATTATACACAATAACACTCCAATGATACCAACATTAAGTTAGTCAAATTATTAAGCTATCTTACCTGCGGGTATAAATAAATATCTGAACTTCCCCCCCGAGTTTTGGCGTGTCCGTAGGATGGCGCCATAAATTTCATATGGTTAAAAGCTGTCGAAAGCAGATTAAAAATTATTTTTTGTTCGAATACCAATTTTTATTATTACTATGTATTCGGGTTGTTCTTTTTTGCTATCTTAATGATTGTAAGTGCTATAGGAAAATCACTAAATGAAGAATAGCTCAAGATTTTGTTTGAGCCTAGCTACTGCACGGCTCTAAAAATCGTTCAGGGTTATGATTTGCCAATCCAACCAAGAGTCGACTGAATATAGAGAAGATCCGTGCAAAAATTTCAAGGTGCGTCTGTAGCTTTTCTCACTTTGCATTCTCATATGCGATACCAATATTGAGCAATCGCTAGTAGATTTAAACGTCTGAAATTACATAATTATCATAATACAATGATGTCCTCAGTAGTAATAGTACAACGGTATTAATTTGGATGCACCGGCCATATAGCACGTCTCACAAATCAGTACTTTGGTAAGAGTGATTCGAAAGTAGAAGCGAGACTTTTTTTTTCAATGAGGATAGTACCAGAGGTCTGCACGAATCGACCAAAAGAGGAATCGGAAAGCGTGAAACACGGTAAGAGCCTGATGGTTAGACCGATAGATACGCGCGAATGAAAATAGAATCCACGACTTACTATATAAAACCAGAAATCCGTGGAAAAGCGAAATAAGCAAATTGGAACTTTCCTGTTTTTATGACAACCGACCACAACGAGATTCTGTCATTAAACTGAAGAGAACAAGAAACATTTCTCATAAACGAGAGAGAAACTTCAGGGGAAAGATTTACCTCAACTAATATTTATTGCTCTAAACGCTTATTTATCCACAACAAGCGCTTCTATCCAAATACACTTAATTTGCGATGCTGATTCGATTGCAAGCATTCGTATCAGCGTGGGGCATTCCCGATGATCCGCATGAATCTGGACATCTAAGGGGTCTCCTACGAGTCATTATTACCCTGCGTAACGTCTAAGCGGCTGGGAGTTCTTGATTACCCAATGTCGGCAATCACATGTTAGATTGTGATATGGTGGACTCCTTAGGGGTATTCATACTTTATACCAGACCGTGGTCACTAATCGAACACAGAGACTACTGAGCTCTTGGCATTTGAGACCCCGATTCCCAGCACGTACTCCCATTTCAGGGTGGCCACGTGAATTCGGCTTACGACGAAGGCGGCCGAGGGACGGCGGGCCGCACTGGTGGAGGCTTCGCCGTGGAGGAGAAGGGAGGCCACGGGGGCGGCTACGGTGGTCAGACGTTCCACGGACAAAAGGCGGGTTTCGGACAGAGCAGGGGCGGACGGGAGTACTACGATGTTGGCGACAAGTTCTCGAAGGGAGGCGAGCAGTTCTACAAGGGCGGCGGAGGAGGATACGGTGGAACCGCCGGGTTCTACGGAGGCGGCCACCGCACAGGCGTCGATAGCGGCGCTGGATACTACTACTAGTGAACGTTGGGAGAGGAGAAACTTGGTGTACCACTAAATTAATGTGACTGACTGACAATACTCCAGCGTGAGAGCACGTATCGTGCCGCTGCAATAAATAAACATTATTTGCGCAACTAATGAGTTTTTCTGTCTATTCATCTTAATCCCTGGGGCAATTCCGCCTTACACTCTTAAGCGAAATTTCAATGACGATCCCGGTAGATTATTCTTAACGATGGTACTATGCTTAAACCCAGTTTTGGATGAACTCACAACCGCTACCTTCCTAAGCCACGGAGTAGAAATTTAGTTTTTTAGGTGCCACACCAAATGACGTCATCTGCAAACGTACTCGCATGTAATAAGTAAAATCATATGTTTGCATTTTGATGAAAATCAGCAGATAACTCTCTTAGAGAAACTATCGCTGCATCTCCCGCAGCTCTTCGAATTTGTCCAAGGTTATTACATTTGTAATTAAACATTGGGTCAAACCAAGTGGACTGTGCCGAAACGTAAACAACTGCATGGTATTTTGTCAAATCATCTTGTTCCTTCAAAGCCCCTAGATTTTCCGAATGTAGCTTAATTGGCTATTTCACTCGACCGGATATCGAGGGATCCATCCGGTCATCGGTGATGATTGCTGAGCAACCAAAATAACCACTCTTAGACCACACAGTGAATCTAGTCTCCAGTTTTTGGATTTATTATCAGGATTTTCTCCCAGTCCCATAAGTCGCCTGTAACGACAATCATAGATGCTGTGGTGGTATTATATATCCCTCTACCAGCAGGGGTTATTTGCTAAACTAATGCTTGTTTTTTAAAATAAAATATACACACAGATTTTACAAGAAAAAGATGTAAACTTACATTAATAGTTAAAAGGCTATCCAGTTGTTTCATAGGATAGTTAAAAAAAACTAAGCAAAAAAGCCGAGAAGATAAAATGCTGCACAACTGTGGAGTTCAAAGAATAATGCAAATTATAATTTATTAATGAGATCATAATATTCTGATTAATACGTGCCTATGTTTTCCACAAATGGAGTGTGAACATTTTCTCGTCAACAAACTCTAACTACCTTATTTTTAACATCCCTGTTCCACTCCACATCTAACCTAATTTTGACAAAGATCTGAATCTTCTTCCTGTACACACACTATGCATGCTAGTGATAAGCAGAATGCTGGGAGGAAAGTAGAGGTGGAAAAGTGGATTAAGCCTGAATGGAATATGGGTGGGTAAGTGGAAAGCAGTGCAGCAAATAAATGAAAAAGCAGCTTAGAGAAATGGTGTTGACAGAGGTGGCAGCCAGGTTTCAAAATACTGGTAAACCCATGTTCATGGAATCCACATGCATACCTTAGAACTCATACTTCCAGGTTTTAACGGAAGTCGTGCTAATGTAATTGCAGGTATTTTACTGATTACGTAAGGTTTTGAATGGACAAAACCTAAAGGCAAACAAATTTTTAATCCTATCATAATTAAACACTACACTAACATACACATTACATTTCTGCATACTTTCTGACTCCCTTTATTCTGTCTAATATTCAAAACATTTTCTTTCCCTACCTTGCTTCTCTAACATTCTGCCGTCAATAATGGTCTCCAATATTCCACAGCCACTCAAAATGCAATCTATCTACTTTCTTACCCCTTCGGATTTCTCTCGGCAACCCCTCTCCGCCAGCAATAAACCTGGAACTTCTTTGTTTGTTTTCTTATCCATCCATTTTACTTGTTCAATTCCTTTTCTCACTCATATCTCCACAAGTCTCCAAAATGGCTGGTGAAACTAAAGCTTGATTATCCACAAATTTAAGGTAACTTGTGAATTCCCCACCAACTTTCATTCCTCCCTGCAAGTCCTTACATACTTCCTCTATCATTTCCTCCACATGTAAGTTCAAAAAAATGGCTAGATTTTTATACATGGCTAGGGAATACGAGAATACAAAGAGGGAACACATTAATGAAATTTCCAACAATTTAAAAAAATTGAGATAACCAATATAGACAAGCCAGTTTCTTTTAGAAAATAATACCACCATATAAAAATAACTGCATTCACAATTATTAACATTTTTAATTTTGCAAGGCATTTTAATTACACAAAATGGTAACTCCTTGGCATTCCTCCTTGCTCAGGCTATTTGAAGTTTGACACAATGTGGTTTCCACGTGGATTACAATTTAACTGAAAACTTCTCAAGTCAAATCTTTCAGATTAATTCGAGATGTTTACAGTCAAGGAGGAAGACAACAGACAACTTATTTTGCCAATGGTGGTAACATAATTGGGTTTAGAAAATTTCCTCATGATTCCATAATTTTTAAAATTAATTAGCATACAATTAAAGGCAACCAGATAGCTGAGAATCAGGACCTTTGAAAATTTGTGGGGAAATTGAACGATCAATGAAAAATTTTGCAAACTGAAACAAAGGCACTTAAATCTCAAGCCTATCATTGGAACAAACGTCATCAAAAAAAATTCAACAATGCTCAAATTAAGATTGCTACTGAAGAAACTTGCCAAAAAAATTTTGGAATCACACTTAAATATCAATATTTGCACTTCCGTTCCAAAGTAAAATTCATACCAATTTTTATAGGAATGAAAAACCCATGAATATGATAGCATCTCTTAAGAAAATCACACAGCAATAAATTAACCATTTGAAATTGCCTTCCAAACTATCGGTCCATTACATATGGTAACAACTTAAGTATTTTCCAGTATTCCACATTTCAACACACTATCCAGAGGAGGTGGGCTTAAATAAAATCAAAGCCTGTTAAATCAATTAATTTTTCATCAATAACCTCCACTTCCCTGTGTATTTTTAACACCTACCCTCATGATTGAATACCACGTGCTATCGTGCCCATCAATATTTTTGTGCAAATTTAATTCCGGTGCAAAAAGATCCATTAAAAAGTTAAATTTGACACCATACAACCGGTTTGGTTTAAAATAATCACCCTGAAAGTATTGCACTAAAAGAAATGTAGTCTTTTCACTGGGGCTTCTGAGTTCAGCATAAAATTACATGGTCATCAAATCATAGATGTTACCTGCTTATCCTCATGTACAGATCAAAGGACAAAGTTAATACTCATACATTTTCATTCTTTCATCATAGGTCACACATTCTTCACACTCACTGTAGCACGCCATTTATTTTCACAGCTGTCTGCTATTTTTAGCAAACTCCCCAATATATGCAATATTTACAAGTTATATAAATTAAAAGCGAGTGCAATCACCAATTATTCAAAGCACTCATTGAAATCACCATTCCACGCTTAAGCCGTGGACAATTGCTAGATCAAGAGAGCATATGAATCATCTAATTTCTCCTCTCCTTGAGGTCTAAAAAAAGCATTGAAGGATGTTGTCCAAGAGTCCCATGTGAGGATGTCTTATGAGCATTGCGGTAACCTTTTGCGAATTTCAGTTGCTACACTATCTCGCGGTATGTCCTCTTCCTTGCGTGATGTCACTTCCCGCACTTTGACAATACCCTTCTCCACCTCAGATTCGCCGATCACAAGTGCAAGAGGAATGCCACGCTCCTCACAGTACTGCAGCTGTGCCAGCAGTTTTGGGTTTTGCTTGTACGACATCTCGACCTTGAAGAGGCAGAAGAAATAATATATGAATCAACAAGGAATGAAAAAAGGTTAGGGATTACATGTGGTCCATTCGATAATTCCCTATAAAATCCAAGAGATGGCATTCGTAGGATTGAGAAAGGATTGCTTTAGGTAAACATTATGTCTCACTAGACTGCGGTTGTGGTTGACTTCATCTATATCCATCATGTGGTTTCATTTTCACAGTTGATTGAAGAAAAAACTTTAGCTTAAATGGAAAAATAACACTATGAAAACAGTTTTCTGAGCAAGAAATTCATTGAAATGACCAGTTTTGTGGAACAGCAACATCATTATGTAACTTTCATTATTTAGAAAAATGAAAAAAAAAGTTTTGTAAAGTGATTAAACAATTTAATAAGTTTAAGATCAAAAGAAATCAAAGCCGAAATGGATGAAGTTCATGGAACATCTGCTCCTGTGTTTGAGACCATTTTCAAATGGGAAATGAATTTAAAGTCGCCATACACCTACAAATGATGAACATCATTCTGGATGTCCAATGGAAGTGACTTCCTCTGAAATGATTGATAAAATCCTTGATATGTTTTTAAATGATCAACAATCAAAGTCCACAAAATAGTTGAGGCCACAGGAATATCATAAGGTACAGTCCTTCTAATCTTGCACCAAAAATTGGGCGTGAAAAAGATCTTGGCAAGATGAATGCCACGTTTGCTCTCAGTAGAGAATATATGCAATTGTGTGGTCAATTAGGAGGTGGATTTCGTGCCCTTCCGTCATAATCCTGATGAGTTTCTGCATCGATGCATTATTATGGATGACATATGGATACACTAATACACTCCAGAGACAAAGGACCAGTGGAATCATTGGGTTTCTTAAGTTGATGAAGCTCTTGAAGAAGACAAAGATGGTAAAATGGCGGACAAGGTGACATCCATAGATTTTTGGGATGCACACTGAATCATCTACATTAATTATTTTCAAAAAGGACAAATAATAAAAGCAGAGTATCATGCATCATTATTGTGCAAGTCGATGAAAGAAATCAAAAATAAACATCCTCAGTTGACAAGGAATTAAAATTCTTTCCTCAAGACAATGCACTTGATCACACTTATGTAGTTCACTGTATGAACTATTGAATTAAAGAACAAATTATGACAACATCCACTGTATTCACAAGATTTGGCCCCATATGACTCTTTTATTTCCTAACTTGATAAAAAAAATGGCTCAGTGGAAAACATTTCCTGTTGTATGCTGAGGCCATCACCAACACAGATGTCTGTTTTGAAGACCTTCTGAAATGCTGCCTCTTGGATGCCTTAAAAAAATTTGGAGAAATGCTTAGAAGAGTGTATTGAGCTAATTGGTAATTAGCTAATTAAAAGGATTTTGAACGAATGACATGCACTTGCCAGGGTAGGGCCGAACTGCTGCCTAAGATCACCCTTCATGGAGCCAAGGAATGTAAGAGATTTACGCATAAGGGACATTGGAGTCTTTAGAAAAGCCATACAACTCTGGGAGCAAAGACACTAAGGGAATAGCACAATGGACTGATAGGTTCAGTATCGTAGGGCTGCCTTGCAGGGGTCCTCTACGAACTTTATACCAATCTATCTAATGATTGCAGCACTTTTAATTTCTTGTATTACCATCATTCTGAATTGTTGGAGAGACTTAAGGCTGGTGTTAACATAATATTAATGGCCAAAAAATGATTGACATTTATTAAGATAAAAAATGACCAAGTGAAATTTTCATCAAAAAATAAAACAAATATTTGGGGATAATTCAAAGTGTACATGGATGGATACGAATAATGTGAATTCCTTCAGCACAATTAGGAATAAAATGCACAGGAAACTATTATGAACAATCCTGTGAAAGAACTTTCTATTTAAGGTCTGTAAAATTCTTCCTACACTCAACTGAAATTGGCCTATCACCACTGACCTACCAAAAGTATTTGAGCACTGCTACACGAGAGGGAGATACTCAAGTGAAATAAAATGCCAGAGAATGGTGTCTTCTTGAAGAGTTTACCATCTATTTGTGCCACTTGTTTTGGATCAGGGTATGCCGACTGCTGTTGATAGCAAGATATTCAAATTTCTTAATTTGTAACTCTCTACTTTGGCTTCCATTTTGCATACATTTGCTTCCACATAACAGCCCTGCTAATCTGGATTATAAAGAACCAGGGGGTGCCTGGATTTTCCTGGGTTTTTGCACATGTAAGCTTGTGGAACATTTCCCCTTCTCTAATCTTGCACATCATTGATTGCTGGCGACTTCTAACAACTAAATACAACACATAAGAGCCCCAGAGGGTAAGTATATCCTATTTAAATATGCACATTCCACCAGTGGATGACCTCATGCTATCTTTCAACATCTGATAAAATAATTTCCTGAACCTGCCTCTTGATCAAGAAACTCTTACTATCAATGCATTATATTAAGGAGACAGGTGGTTATCTTACCTTGATTCCAGCATCCCATAAGTCCCGACAGAGTTCCATCCGATGCGTGAGCATATTCTTTTGAGCTGATGCCACAAATGCCTCCACCTCAGTGGTGCGCAGTACCTCGCCTGAGGCGGCTTTCTGTCGAGCCACGTTCGCTTCTAGGATTGAGAAGATGCGCTCCACCCCTATGCTGATCCCTACGCAAGGCACTGCCCGTCCTTTGCTATCAAACATACCAACGAGATTGTCATAGCGACCACCACCGGCCACACTTCCCACGCCCACTTCCCGAGCAGAATTCTCCTTGCTTTTGTTGGCGACAGAATCCTCTGCTGTCTCTCCTGAAAGCACAAAGTGACCATTGGCAACAAAGTTTACACAAGTTCCCCAATAAAATTTTCCCTCACCTGTTGCACAGGAGAAAACTCATAAATCTTAGCCCTACTCATTTCAGGAGAAAATAAAATTGTCTTTACACTGGCTGACAAATTGATAACACAGGGTTTACTAATGAGCATTCTTAGGAAATCAGGTAGGTACTTATTAATGATTTTGAATTGAAATACGTTAAACTCAGCATTTATTATTGGCCTCCCTGGTTTCTCTCAAGTTAAATGAGTTAAGAATCACACCTTGAATTAGAGGCCTTTTGGGATTTTCCTTGCCTGGAATTCCGGCCTATGAAAATGATTTTTACTCTCTGAAATTTTTGCATTGTTATGCATATTAGCAGATGAATCAGTCAAAAGTTACCGCTGCAGCATCCCCTAGAGTTTCTTGGAATCAGCCTTTTGGGATTTTGGGGTTGTTATAACATTTCTATTGCATTATGCAATTAATAATTAGCCATAATTAGGCAAATTTATGCATGGATATCTTGAGCCAGATAAGCAAATTGAAGAATGAAATATTTAATCTGAGTGGGGAGTTCTGCGAATATATTTTCATGCATTTAATCCAATGGAATACATTATAAATATAAAAGCCTACATTAAAGATGGGTAATGATGGTAATTTAGACACAATTATAAAGCTGACATGCAAAAAGAGACAAGAAGCTGTTGTAGAAAGTAAATACCACAAGTTTCATAATACTATCAGACAAACAGTATTTAAATGAACATTGTATAAAAAATAATACTGCAACCAAAGGATATACTTGCTAGAGGTCATGCTGGCATCAAAGATAGAGGAGAGAGAGTGAGAGAAAAAAGACTTGCCATTAAACTGACCTAGCAAGACAGCCTCAAAGATTATTCCAGTGTAATAATCGAGTCCACGGGCCAAGCTCAGATCAAATGAGATTTCGCTAGATAATCCAAAGAGCTTACAGTACTTGAGGAATAACTTGATTCCCTGGAGACCTTCCTTAGCAGCAGCTGTCCCTCCAATCTACAAATTAGATTTAAGAGGAAGATGAATACAAAATGAAATTATACCAAGTAAAACATTAAACCAATGATATTCTTAAATATTGTATAGCCATGCACAACCATAAAAGACATGCAACCCATACTTCAGGACAAAAATACAGGTTTCCCTGGTCAACCATGGGTTTGTCTGTTGTGAACCCTGCCTACAGCAAACTGCAAGTATGTGGGAATTTTATACTTCAATTGCTAAAAAATATTACTTACGAAGCATCATTTAATTAATTAATGAAACTAATCTGTTTTTAACATTCATTGTGCTGGAACGAAGTAGGATGTTGTAAAATAAATAAAACTTTTGGGATGGTTTAATAAGAATATAGTAACGACATATTAAGAATAAAATTAGAATGATAAAATAAGAATCAATGTCTCTTATCGGTTGTTGTAGTACTGAAATGATGTTAGAAGCCTAAGCGAAGAAGAGGGTGGCTACTCATTTTATGGATTACCAATCCCAACAATTTATCGATTTTCTCAATGGACATATCATCCTTTTTCCTGTTTTATCTCAGGAGGGATTGGAATCTAATTAGGTATTTTTATGGAACATTCCAACCCCTAGCGAGCCACTGGCAAAATTCAAATCAGTGTGAATATTGTTTTTACTTTTGCCAATTTCCACATGGCCTGTGAAAAACATAATATGATCTAACAAATAAAAGGAATGCCATACACATCATTAAATCCCTATTCCCAATCATATTTCCAATGCAAACAACACATTCAAGACTTAATCAGCAAATTTTGCCCACTTATTTATTTTCCAAAAAGAAACCCAAAGAGCAATTTCAAAATTTTTCCTCATCTTCCCATTTTTGTAACTTAAGTGACTAGCCTGTGTAACATAATTTCCAACAATAATTAAAGAATCAGCTAAAGTATTACTCTCTAACATAAGGCTGAAACTGAATAAGTTATTCTGAAATAAGATAGTCATGAATTTAGTGCATTTCACATCTTTCAATCTCCTGCCTCATAAACCTACCTTGGGATCAGCCAGAAGGGTATCCGCCAGTTCCTCACCCCCATTCATCCTGACGTACTCCCCTAAACGGTCCACTGCATCAGGATCCAACTTTTTCTCGCCTACCATCTCAGCTCGAACCTCTTCCCATGGTGTCTTGTCCAGTTTGTCCACTGATGAGCATGCTGCACGAAAGGAGCTTGCTGGAATGCCGCAAGCCTCGAACAGGCCATCTAGAAGACGCCGATGGTTCACCTGGAAATGCAGCTTGTGCATGAGTCATGGAGGTTACCACAGCTTCAAGATTTTTCATTTACTTATATACCAGTATGACTTTCACTTTCTTGCAGACAAACAATTAAGCTTTAACAATAAACCACATATTTCCATGCTTTCAAATTACAAGGGTAGTTCATTAAAGAGGGAACTTGAAATTTAATTTTATGCCACATTGTTACCTTAGGGTTTAATGCATTTGAGGTGCAGGTTTCACTGATTCGATTTCAGTATTGCGTCATTACGAGCCACTGAAAACAGAGTTGCCTATGGCAGCAATGGAGGTAATACCTGATGCTGCATTGTAAATATTTATAGATGAGCGATAATCAAATTGTCATGATGCTCTTACAGAAACAAACATTGAACACCCCGGCTACTTTTTTAAGAAGAGGTGACATATCTTTAACAATGCCATTAGAAGTATTGGAAATCTTATTGGCTGCCACCCACATATTGATAATAGAAAAATTCCACATTGCTACGTGGAACCCAAGTGAAATCACAATTATATCTCATGAAAATCAATGCTAAGTGTGCTCCTCATACTCTATAACCCAGACCTTGCCCGATGTGATGTTTTTCTGTTACTCTAAGTAAAGGAAAATCTTCATGGAAAGTTTATTTCATCATCAGAAGAAGGCAGAATGGAGATTTTTCAACTTGAAACAGCTTCCACTGATGACAGAAGAAATTCAAACAGTTGAAAATAACAAATATTTTGCTAAATAATGATGCTAATCATTAGAGTGTGTCAATGGTTTCTAATAACAAATTGGAATGAAATGACACTGCCATCCTCATGCTTCCTGAAGTTTAAAATATCTTCTTTCCGGGGATTGAGATGGTGTGGGGGTTAACGTACTGGATTCCCACCCAGAGGACCCAGGTTCAAATCCCGGCAGTGTTGAATATTTTTCAGAGGTATCTCAATCCCTACTTGAGGTGCTTTGTGGAGGGCACTTTGAGTGAGTACGCTGTCTGTCACAGGTGAAGTTAAGCTGCGGACCCCTTGGTGCCTTTCGTAAAGAGTAGGCTAATGCCAACGCTGGGTTTCTCTCCACCCTTTATCCTTTCCTATCCATCCCCTATGGCGCAAATGACCTCAGCTGTCGGTCACCTCCCCTAAATACTACTACTACTCTTCTTTCAGTATTCGGACCTTGATAAATTATATTATCTATCTGTAGGGTCCACCAATGACCATATGTTAAACACAACTCAACCACTTGTTGCTCCTTAGCGAGGTTTTAGGGAACTCCAGGGAGGAACAACTAGTAACATATCCTGTGGCTGTACATGGGAAACTATTCCTCACTAGAATAAACCCAGGGTTTAAACGCACAAACATGAAATCTTTTTTGTGTCTTCAGGGGAGCCCATAAAGAAGCACACCATTCACAAGGAATTGAAAACGTTTGTTGAGGACTCAACAAACTGCATTAGGAATAAATTCATGTTCACACACACATGCACACACAATCATCCACGAAGTGTAACTTAGGAGGAAAACCCACTAATAATTGGAAATATATACTGATAAACTTAGGCGCAGTTACCAATGGTAATTTTTTCACACCACATACCTTAATTATGAAGTCACCAAGTTCCAGTGATGAGAGAATTTCTGTCGCCACCTTAACACACTCAGCATCTGGGATCATGGGATCATACTGCCCAGCTATATCAAAGTCCTGTGGATTTCAGAGAATTATTTTATTTATTTAGTCCAAAAAGAGCAGCATGCCAATTAAATTGGATAAACAACAAAGACAAATGAATGATATCAATACAAACTTAACAGATAGCAATTAATGGCCCTATATTAATAAAGAAGTTCAGTTGACTTAAATGAGTAAAGAGTAATATAGGAGAGATGGTCCGAAGAAAATTAAGGGGGAGAGAGAGCATAGTAGGAATGGCGAGTATGATCAGTTTTGTACAGGTCAGCAAGGTGTATCATCACTGCATTAGAAGTTGATGAAAGTTGAAAAATTAATGAGAGTTTTGTGATTGAGAGATAAGGGATGACACAATTAAAGAGGTTATTCAATCATAGTATGTAAATGTACCCAAAGAGAAAAGGAAAATTTAACTTCTAGTGATTTAGTTTAAGTTCAATTAGAAGGAAAATAATGTAAGATTAATACATCAAATGGAACTATAGTTGGAAATGACAATATGAACAAATTCGCAAGATCTGACAGTATATTTTACAAGAATAGCGACTAGAACGCATGCAGAATGATTCACGGAAATTATACAACAATGTGGATGGGTGCCACCAAAATTTAAGAAAAAGAACACCATTTTCAGTTACAAGCACATTATCTTAACTCTCAAAGTCTTAGCACATGTGCGTTTGGCAGAAAGATCGACATGTAATGAGACATACACATTGATAGAATTCCCGGTAGCGTCCTCTTGTCATAGCCGGGTTGTCTCGTCGGTATACTTTGGCAATCTGATATCTTTTAATGTTGCTGATTTTGTTCATGGCTAGAAACCTGGCGAAAGGCACAGTAAGATCATATCGCAGCGACAAAATTTCACCTCCTTGATCAGCTAGATCATAAATTAATTTTGAATCCTCTCCATACTTTCCTGTGAGCACCTCCTGTTAAGAAAATAACTGCAAAATTAAAAAGAACAGCTTTGAAACTATGCAAACATCGGTAAATAAAATGCAAACGGACCTTAAGTTCGAATATGGGTGTATCAATTGTTTCAGCACCGTGCCTCTTGAATACAGTGATAATTTTATCTAACACACGATTACGAATAACCATTTGCTGAGGAGAGTAGTCTCTAGTTCCTTTCGGGGTTTTCAATGTAAACTTCTGCGGTGGGCCATCGTCACCTAGTTGAGCTTTTAAATCCAAAAGCTTACTAACTTCTTCTGATATCTGCAAAAAAACAAAGTAAATTGCAGCTTTTAAACTGCTAGTGTAACAGAAAAAAATGCAAATTTTGTTAAGGATCAGACCTGAGAAACGACTGTAACGTTGCGCCGAAAGTTACTTGAATGCACAACTTTTCCTCGGCGAATGAGAAACAAAGTTCTTGTAAACAATAAAGGCATAACGAATATTCAAATGGAATGAATAATAGAGGAGACACGTGAGAAAGTGCTACCTCCGGTCATACAAGTACGTGAAAAACAAACAAATATCAGAAAGCAACCCAACACAGTGGACTACACGTGAACTTTGATTTACCATTCTCAACCACGATCATCCTCAACAGAGAATAAACTTTAAAAAAGAAAAAAAATTTAAGCGGCAATCCGAATTATGTTGCATTTACCTTATCTGCATCGGCCTTTTCAGCCTTTAATCTCCGAACGGTCTCTCCTTGAAGTTTGATTTTCTCCTGAATCTGAGCTTTATGGTCTGCCATATTTTCACCACATATAACTGATAAAACGGATCACGGATTTTTCTGTCACTGCTGGACCGCAACTACCGTATGGTATTTGTCTTAGAACTGCTCAATATTGCAAGGTTGGCAAGATCCAATAGAAGTACGGAACGGTACAGATATGAAATATCCGTCTAAATACAAATTGTTATTAGGAATGCCGAACAGTTAAACGTAAAAATTCTGGTCTGCCAACTGTACAATCTGTGACTCAATAGCACCCGAAAGACGTCAAACCTTCAAACCCTTTCACCCATGACATTGCAAGTGAAAGCTCAACATTTACCGCTGGTACCTATGGTTTGCAGTAGATGGCGTGCAATTCGTTGTCGTGGTTTCCCTAAAATTTTTGCTCTTGATTCCTTCTTCTCTTCTTCAAACTTCCACAAATTTTGGAATGGACGGAATAGGTTCCTTCACCGGAGGGAATTGAAACTGGTACTAACAACACGGACCGCTGGAATCACTGGAACGGTAGCCAAAGGAATTCAATGGAATCGACGAAAGTTGAAAGCGAAAGGAATTGTGTATTGCTCGTTAACTTGTATGGCTGAACACCTGTCGGCAGCCTGGTGTTTGCATATCTGAAGGTCTAGTGTATGGCTTTTGGCGAAATGTCGATCTCATTGAATAGACCTACTATGCTTGAACAGTTACTGGAAGAAATTAATTTCCAGAGAACTAAGGAAATGAGACAGTTAATGAAAGATGGTGTGTTTATTGTTTAAAACATACCTAAGCTTTATACTTATAGAATATTATTTCTTGTGAATTTGATACGCTTTCAGTTATATATGTGCATTTAATGTCATCTTATCCCGATATTTTCTCATCCTCTATCGAGAGCAATGAATAATCATAGAAACAATTTTTATATTTGGAAGTGTAGGAATTTCACACCGGTTGTATGCTAGTTTCGAAATTTCATTATTAATCCCCATTTTTATCTGTGAAGAGTAAAATGCCTAATACTATCTTTCATATTCTCCACAATCTAAACTTATTTTCCAAGTAATTCTCAATATATTTTTTCTGTGTATTTAGCGCTACTTTTATACCTGTTGCAGATTCAGGTTTTGTGGTGTTGCAGGGAACCACATACTGGACAGATTTGTTTGTGAGGCATTTCCTGTTCCAAGCTGAAAATTGCATCGACTGTGATGACCTTCTATTCTTCGTTAGAAAGAGGCATATCAAAGGGAGTTCGCGTTACCTGCCTAAGTATGAGGTATTCGAACGTGTTCTTTTTATCCACCAATAGTGGATTACAAGTATTGCTTGTCTGCGTAGTCAGCGGTATGGTCGCCAACTCTACAAGATCAAGGAAAAAATGTTTTAATGAACGGATTGCCCAAATGACTGCGGTGTTGTTATATACTTAGGGTTTTTCTTACACAACTTACGGTTTGGCGGCTTAAATTATTTTTTCAATATTGCAAGTATATCCCCACTTCTGGTCACCAATTCTTTGTTGCTTGATGTTAATTCCTACTTCAAATCTTACAATGTATGTTATATCTCCTGTTAGCCCATTTTTTATGGACTTTGAATCGAAAGTAGTAGTCATCTTGCAATTGATAGTAGTTGTGAAATTTATGAAATATACTTGCTTCTCGTGCATATACCACTCACCCATGGAGATTAAGATTTCTGGTCAAAATTATGAATTAAGGAGAGTATTGGATCCAGAACAGAATCATTGAGGAACGAGTAATTATTCTGCCGAGTTCACATATAGTTGTTAATTTGTACATTTTAGTATCTCTGTTAAATATATTAAAACCTAAGTGAAATGCATCTTTCAAATTTTTCCATCTGTACCAGTAGAGCATGAATGTTGATCTGCTTTTCTCAAATCTAACTCTGGCTCGCTGGTTTCATACTCAGGTGAAGTGAAGTCAAAATTTGAAATAGCATATATTAAAGCATTTTTAGCATTTGAATTTTATCCAAAACCATGCTGCCTCATTAAAGGTGAAGTAGCGTTTTATTAAATTGCAAGGATATTAGTTTTTCTAATATTTTGCAAATGGACGTCATGGAAATAGATCTTTACTTGATTAGATCTTTGCTATCTACTTCTAAACTCAGCAATCATTTTTGCCACTTTGCCCCAGGTAAGAATATTTCCACGAGTTACAAGTTCATAATGTCAGCATTGGTTAGTCTGATGGTACTCTCATTTTTTTTGGATGATTATTAGAAAGCACTGTTAAAAGAGAATGTTAAAGAATTAAAAGAAAATGTTAGTTACACTCTGCTTATAATTCAGTGGTTACACACATTTACATGTTCCTGAACGAGCAAATTTTGTTTGAAGCTTAATTGATCAGTAGGGCCCTTTCATGTTTGTTTTATAAATATAAGGAACATTTGGGATTGTAGATTTTCATGGCATTCAGATGAAAGACTCTCCATTCTCGGGATGTCACCGCGTAGGTTGTTTTTCTGGCAACAGTTTCGTCCGTGTTTCAACGAGCGTCTTCGACCTGAAGACGCTTGTTGAAACACGGGCGAAACTTGTCAGAAAAACAACCTACGCAGTGACATCCTGAGAATGGAGAGTGTTTCATAAGGAACATTTGTTAAAATTATTATTGCTCTCCACAAATCAAGATAATTTCTGGTTTTGCCTAATTGAGTTGATTAATTTGGTTGCTATTAATTATAGTCCATGTGAATTTTTGTTGAATTATAATGTTATATTCAGTTAGAATCAAAGAAGCTATTGTATTAGACCAATAGCAGTGATGAGTGTGTTCACCTTTACCTTACTACTTTGAGTGCACATTAGTCACTTAATACATACAAATGAAAATGAAGAAGACAAAATATAATTTCACATGGAGAAAGATACCTCATTCTTAATTTTTATGAATTTGAGTAAGAATTGGGGATTGGTATGGTGTAGTAGCTAATATACTAACTACCCACCCAGAGTAGTGGTAGTAGTAGTATTTAGGGGAGGCGACCGACAGCTGAGGTAATTTGTGCCATAGGGGATGGACAGGAAAGGATGAAGGGTGGAAAGAAACCCGGCGTCAGCATTAGCCTACTCTTTACGAAAGGCACCAAGGGGTCTGCAGCTTAACATCCCATCTTACGGATGGTGTACTCACTCAGTGCCCTCCACAAAGCACCTCAAGTAGGGATCAAGATACCTCTGAAAAATTTTCAACACCACCGGGATTTGAACCCGGGCCCTCAGGGTGGGAAGCCAGTACGTTAGCCCCCAAACCATCTCGATCCCCCTCCCACCCAGAAGGCCCAGGTTTGAATCCCAGAGTTGGCAGATATTTTCATTGGTATCCCAATCCCTACTTGAGGTGCTTTGTGGAGAGCACTTTGAGTATGCAGTCCGTCAGATGGGCCGTTAAGCTGCAGACCCCTTGGCACCTTTCATTGAGAGTAGGCTGATGCCTATGCCAGGTTTATCTCCACCCTTTCCTGTCTGACCCTAATGGCGCAAATGACCTCGGCTTTAAGTTGTCTCCCACAAAAACTACTACTACTTGAGTAAGAATTATTGAATTGTTGTTCCATTTTTAATTGTAATCCTAAACTTCTTAAACTGGTGGGACAGAATCGAAGTGAAATACCTACAGAGTGAGATTGATGCAGTTTTTATGAAAAGTGTCCTGATGATGTAATCAATTCCAATTGAGGTCACTAATAGAGAGGATTACCTGTATGATACAATCAGGATAATTTTGTTTGAATATTTAGAAAGTGTTTCGTAGAATTGAATTGGTTAAAATTAATGACTGTATTGCAGAAAATAGTAGATTGGAGGGCTAGGAGATTTAGCTACAACCTGCTCATGTCTCCGACTGCTCAGGTGCAAGTGGTGGATGGATAATTCACATGGGCAGTGTTAGGGAGATGAGTATTATCGGTGTCAGTTATCATCTGTGCTGTTCAACATATTTATGGAGGAAATTATAAAAGAGGCATGTGAGGATGAAAGTTGGCGGGGAATTTATAATAAACTTTAGCAGGTGGAACAGTGTACTCGTCTTGGAAATAATTTCGTCCAAAATGGTCAGTGTAAGAGGGATATAAGAAGAATAATTGCATTATTCAAAGAAGCTTTCACAAGGAAGAGGGAATTGATGGTAGGGATATTAAGGATTATAGAAAATGGATTGTCTAAACTTTAATATTGGGCGTGGTTTTCAATGGTGGGGGAAAATGCTCATTGAAGAAAGATGATAAGCATAATAAGAAAGACAAAGATTACTACAATTTTCCACAAAATATTTCTTGGAAAATTGTAGTAGTCTTTGTCTCTGTTATTATGGAACAGTTCCACCAAATCGCATCTGAATCTGTAATTTATATTATGATAGGCATAGATTGGAGGCTTTGAAATGTGGGTGTGCAGGAAAATGAACCGAAATGAAAGCAAACCAAGTACTAGTCTTGGTTTGGGAGAATAGATGTTGGTTGAGAGAAATCCAGAAGAGGCTGGAAAGTTAGATGCAGAGAATATAGATTGCCGGTGGAATGTTGAAGACTTTGATAAAGGGTAGTATGTTAGGCAAGGCAGGAAAAAGGGTTAACATACTGGATGGAATGAATGAATGTAGAAAATAATGCTGAATTGAAGAATAGTTTAATGTAGATTGTGGTGTCAGGTTTTGTCTTGTTAGATGAAGTAAAGTAATGTAGAGATGTTAGGTCTGTGCCATCCAAAAACTGCCTAAAATGGTTGGTCACCAATTAATAACTAATACCTTCTATATTTTGTCTGCAAAGTAGTGTAATTTTATCTGGAAGCTGATGTTTTCTTCATAGTGTGATTAAAAATTCTGTCCCAATCTTATGTTATTCATGCTTCTTTAAATTTGAAATAAATTTGGATTAAAATGAGGAATTTCTGTTTGGAATAAAAATTGGCATTAACTTGAAATTGCCAATTTTGAAAGATATATTTTAAATTGCTGAATTAAATGGCATATTTTAAGTGAATAAAAAATTAATATATTTTACTCAATTTGTACCCCATAAATGAATGTTGTAAGTTTTTCTCTCATTTTTAAATTGCTTATTCAACTGACATTCTGGTCCCACCAGAGTCTACTGTAGTGATTAATGTGCCAATTTAAGAGAATTTGAGTGATAAGTTTTTGCTTGGATAAGTTGCCTTCTCTTTAGAGAAACAGGGATGTTAGCTGAAAAAGGTCATGGGTTCAAATGGTCAGAATAAAGGGAGAAGGACTAATGAAAAATATTTCTTTTACAGACAGAGGTTGAAGTATTTCGCAAAGACAGTCGAAAATTACCCATAGGTGATCCAGACATTGACTGGGAAGAAACCGTGTACCTGAACCTCATTGTCCACCAATTTGATTACACTCTCACTTTGGCCATTTGCACTCGCACAAGTCCAAAAGAGCTGCAAGTCCTGAAGAGACATTCACAGGTAACTTGACTATCATTTGTAGATTTGAGCACTGTTGAAATCAGCATTAAAAACTCCGAAGGATCCAAGAAAGTTGATCCTCACCAAGGTAGGAGGTGCCATATATATGTTAGAACTCAGATCTGAGTAGTTAATTGTTTTGCATATAGTCTTCATGGCAAAAATGTCTAATGGGATGCAAGTCCTAAGAGAGAAACTTTTTTGTTTGCCTAAAATCACTATTAGGACCGCAGTGTTCAGTTTGCCAATTTTGCTCCAGGTCTCTTTTAAGAATGAAATTGCTAAACTTGTGCTTTATATACGTTTTGGGGTAAAATGTTCCAAGAAAACTTAATAGATGCATTGGACATGATTTGCTTTAAATGACTGATCCCCAGGAAACATTATCACTAGTTCCTTTTCCTAATTGTTAACCATAGTTTTCTCTCTTATGGGTGGTTTACAGCTGGAAGAAGTTAATGACCGCAAGTAGGCTGAGGGATGAGAGGTGTGCCATATGGAGATATGACAACTTTTTAAGCCTCATGTGGAGTGTTTAATTAATGGGAATAGTATTATTCCCATCCATTCCTTGTTGAAACTTTTGTGCATGTTTTTTAATTTAACTCATGTGCGAAGGCATGTTTTTTGGTACCTTTGACATTAATAGGAGGGTGTTCTTTTGAAGCTAAAATGAGTGGTAAATTATTAGGTGTATCATTATTCAAGCTTGACTATGCATTTCACATCCATCTTTTATTAAATTTAATCTTATAGAGTAACTTAAAGAGCATTCTCATTGCAAATAAAGTCAGTTGAAGTCATTTTTGGTGTATCTACCAGATTTCCTGGTAGCATAATATTTGTGTGTCTTCAAATTTAACTTCTCCCTTGTATGTTATAACCTGTCATGTCCGAAGTGGGGTCCTAACTATTCAGCGTACCAAACCAGCAATTGCCTTCCTAAATCTATTAAATGCGTTGTCTTTCTTACTAGATTAAAAATTAAATTTTGTAGAAGGTCACTTAGCATAATTTATTATAGTTAAATGAGTTCTTTATTGAAAAATTGTAATCTTTTGCTATCTTCTTTGTGTTTCTTGTGTATTCTGTGCTTTTTTTAACGTATCTCTTTTTTTGTATCAATGCATATGAGTAGTCCTACATTGATGCGTTCTGTTTAGCAATGCAATCCATCATTATTCGCAACCTATTTTACTACCACATTTCCTCTTGCAGAAAGTGTATGCTTCACCCAGTCGTCGGAGGATGGATACCAAAGGAGAGGTAGAGGAGATGACATACCCTCACATCTGCTTCATGGTGGACAACTTTGATGAGGTTAGGAGATGACTGTGTGTGAGACTGAGCAGAATTTCTGTTTTCTTGTCACTAGTCATTCACCAGGATTATTTTAGAAATATATATATCTTGGTCCTCCTTTCCTTCCTTGTGTACTGGATCACCACCGTTGCTGTTCTTGACTTATTTGTTATCTTACAATGGAAAAATTTGATCAATTTGATCTGTAGGTCTTCTGCTGTGCTTTTATGCAAAAATTCACTGCTGGAATTTGGGCTTTGATGAAGCTATTGTTTGCAGTAGTCAATTGATTTAAAGCCCTACTACTGTACTTCTATGTCATAACTAACATGGAACAAGAAATGACAGTAATATTTTATTGTTCACTGATCATACATAACATGAAGATACAGGAGTCGTTAAATACAAAGAAAAGTACAAAATACAGGTACATTTGGATACTATGAATCTATTCAAAAAAGAGCATATGCATTAAAGTATGTAATTAAGACCCAATGCATTATAACTGCTTGTCATTTAAATATACATTCAATGAATAATAAAACTTCATCGAAGGATTTTACGGAGTTTCAGTTTGAAATTGCATAATTTATCATTCATTTTCAATGAGATTTGTCATAAATTCTAGCCTCCATTGCCATTGGGCTTTTAAGTGAAATTGCTGATTTATGTTAACTTGTGTGGATGTTGTGATGATTTCTAATTGAATTGAGAGTGAATATTGCTATTTGCGTTGGAGAGATGGATATAATTTTTAATGAAGACAGACATGGCAAATATATTCTTAGATAAAATATTAAGAACATTTAATTTTTTGAATATATATTTTGAATCCTTAAATCCCATGCGACATACTGTGAGAACTCATTCTTTAGTTTTACACACTTCATACCTCCCTTTATTCCATTCAAAATGCATATCATATCCTTCCCTCTATTAAAGTTTTCAGCATTCTATTGCATATTTCTCTCCTGTGTTCACTTCTTTAAATTCCTCTGAACAACCATCTTTCTTCCCCTATTGTGCCTAGAAAGTTATTATTAGTTTTTTCCATCCATTTTTTTCCATTCAACTCTGTAACATCATGTTGAAAGCCTAAATTCAATTCACCTACATCCTATTGCCTCTTTAATTTTCCAAAATTTACAATACTGCACTTTATAAAAGGACGCTTGTATTAAAGGTTTCCATAGTATTTTATTTAACTGTTTACTAAAATTGAATTCCCTTAACTTCCGCTGCTTCGTAAAAGCCTCCTTATCTAAAGCCATTCTTCTTCAAATGTCCCTAATACTCTACCCACCCTAATGCTGAACACTTCCTGAATGACTGAATTGGAATAACTCTTTTGGTCGATGTCCCTCAACTTTAATGTTTTTATTAGTATTCCTACTTCTTTAGAATATGATTACTTTCATCATTTTCTTATGGCTAATTTTTATCCTATGCATATCACACTAATTATTCAATGTGCAAAGTAATAATTATTGACTCATGAAATGAGACCTTCAATACAGGGTTCGTCCGGAAAATAAGTGTACTGAGCTCAGGAAAAAAAATGTATTACACTTTTACATATCTTAAGCTAATATTCCTCAAAATAGGACCCTTGTGAGTCGATACACTTGTTCCAGCGGCGTTCCCATTCCTGGAACGCTCCCGCGAAGGCATCATCGGGAACCTCTCGAAGACTCGTCGTCGACCTCTTCTCTGCCCTCCACGAACACCTTGTGCCACCGAAAGATCATGTTTCTGGACATGGCTGACTCCCCGTAAGCCTGGTTAATCATACCGACAGTTTCGGTAGACGATTTCCCAAGCTTTACCGCAAATTTGATGGAATAACGCTGCTCCAAAAACTTCGGCATCGCGTTCCGTGACGTGGGTCGAGCGTGGAGGTTTGCGTTAACAGAGCTCCTCACTACACCACAGCTCAGAGCCGACTGCCTTTTTCAGCGTCGCTTGCCAACATACCCCCCTCCAATCGCAGCCCGTCAGAGCGGTGCTGGGCGCACCTGGAGCGGCGTGCCCAGCCCAGGAGTCAGTACACTTATTTTCCGGATGAACCCCTTTTTGTTTTCTCGAGAGACATGCCTCACATTATTTTGAAATCCAGACCTATCTTTGCCTTATTAAATTTAATTTAGTGGTTTTGTAGTTCTAACTAACAACCCACTTAAAAAGTAATTACAGTTCATTTTTCCATGTGTTACTCCTCAAGGTTGTTTGAAAAGTTTCTTAGATTAATTCCTACTTCAATGTAGGTGTTAGTTTTCTTATAGAAAAAGTTTTGTAAAATAAATTTATCATTTACATGGTGTTTGAGTGATAAATTTATGCCGGGTGGCTATCCTGATCCTAATTACAAGATTTTTTAAATTTGCCTAGAAAAATGTGTTATGAAACCTTAATCAAGCAAGTGGCAGTGTTTAGCCAGTTTTATAAAAAGGTGTACACTAGGCAAGATAAATCACCTTGGAAGTTTAAGCTAGCTGTCTTATTTCAGTATTTATTGATCAAGTAAGACTCAAAAGCTAAATATTAGTGAAAATTTTAAGAATTTGATAAGAGTGATTCAAATAGAGAGCTGTATGGATCATGAAAAAATAATGTCATATAAAGATTCTGTGCAGTTAGGATATTTACCATATTTTCCATGCGATAATACCCTTTTTTACTCTAAATCAATCTGCATCTAATGGGCCTGTAGTACACGGGTATAAATTTGGCCTCTATGCACAAGCCTATTCACCAGAAAAATAATTACTGTTATGTATTTTTTCCCATATCAGGCATAGAATACAGTTGCTGTAATTCCAAATGTCAATAATATCACTGTTTTGAGTCAGTAGTAAGCTATAGTTTTTAATTTAAAGTACTTCTTAAAAAAATTCCCTGATAAATCGTCAATGTATGTTCTTAAGCACGTTTAGCTATATCTCACATTTGATTCTGTTGTGAAACTTGTGTGCGTTGGGCTAATTCTGACGTTACCTCTGCTGGTGCATGCATGCATTGTATCTCTCCCCATAAAGTTGAAGTCTACTGGCAGTCAACCTTAAGTTGTAAAAAATGTTGTAAGGGCATAGAAAATGGTTGTTAATACAAATTTTGATAATATAAAAATAATGAAAGAAGTCAATTGTTGAATAAAAGTTAAAATGATTATAATGTCATGGCGTCTTAAGAAAGAAGGTTGTTGTACAGATTTACCTTTAGACTCTGATTTGTGAATTACGCTTCAGAACATGGAAACAAGGCAGCTGCTTTCTCATAATTATGAACTTCCACTGCATCTTGCCTGAATCTGTTGAATGTATAGCCGAAAGGAGTTTTGGTCCAGTGGTGATAAATTTCTGGGATTCTACAGTGAATAAATGTTGATATATGTGTAGCTGCTATTTTTCAGTGTAACAATTCAATTTTCCTCGTAATAAGTGTTAACATAAAAATACTTTCATCTTTTCTCTCTGATCCCAGTATTTTTCATAAATTATATCCTGAAAAATCAGGGTGTCCCTCATGGCCTGGGAAATACAGTAACTACTCCAAGGTTTGATTCTATCTGTGTAATATTTTGTCGCCACCCTCTGTGAAAACTATTTTGATTCTTTTCAGTTAAGTAGGTTTGCTTAAGAAGTTATATTTTGGCATTCAAGGATCTGGATGTGCAACGTAGACATTTTTTATCTTTACAGATATTCTGTGATATTTTGGTGCGGGATGGGGAGATGGTTTGTGTGGAGCTGGTTGCTTCAGACAGAGAGGGAGCAGTGCAGGGTGTGATCTTTCTGGGATCCATACGATATGATGCTCTCAAGAAAGTGTACGACGCGAGGGTGAGTCGTGTAGGTTTCCATTTCACTACATATTCCTCTTTTTTACTCTCATTTTTATTATTCCACTATCATGCATGAATGTGGACATAAATGACTATTTATAATTCATGTCCATATAGAAGAGGAATTTTGTAGTTGTAAGATAAAAAATGTGGGTAGTCTGCCTCAGTCCCATCATTCTCTTGTAAAAAAATCGAGAGCACACTAATATATGAATTCCTAGATATTACGAGGGGGAGTCAAATGGAAATCATTAAAACATAATAAGCATTCGACTTCTCATGCCATTGGTGTGTAAGTCAAAAGTACTGTTACCAATGCTTTAAAGAATGCCCAGCAGGTGATAGCATACTGCAGGCAAGCAAAGCGCTGCTACAATACCAGTTTACAATGGCTACTCCGCTTGCGACATGGGCCAACGAAGAACAACTTTCTGTCATGTTTCCTGAGCAATGAAGATACGAAAGTTATTGAAATCCATTGGTGAATGAAAGTCCAGTGTGGTGAGGCATGTTGATCACTACAGCAAGAGTACAAGTGGAGTTGGAAGTTCAGAAATAGTGTGACTTCCATGGTAGATGCTCCCCTCCTAGGTCAGGCATACAGCATTGTGAGCATCAGTCTATTGTAGCAAATGAAGCCATTGTGATGGATAATGGCTGTATGACTGTGGATGAAATAACTTCAAATGTGATCATTAGTCTTGGCTCAGCACATAACTTCATTCATGACATGCTCAAGTTTTACGAAGTGTCTGTAAGGTTGGTGATGTAGAAGGTAATGGCTACCCTACGAGAATCATTACAGGAGATAAAACCTGGTTCCTCTACCACCAGCCTGAAACCAAGAGAGAAAGCAAGTCATGGTGCCATTTCTCATAATCAAAACCTAAAAAGTCTAGGTGTAGCTAGGGAAGGTTATGCTGACTCTCTTTTGGGATAAATGAGACATTATCTTGGAGCACTATACACCTAGGGGAACCACCATCACCAGTGTGTCATATTCTGATATGTCGAAAAATCATTTTTGGCCTGCAATCAGATCAAAGCAACATGGATGTCTAACTGCAAGTGTCATTTTGCAACATGACAATGTTCGACCTCATACTTGGAGTGGAACAGTTGCAACTATCACTGATATTCACTTTGATACTTTGATGGCAGTGTAAGAGTGGCTGCACTTATGATCTCAAGAATTTTTGTCCAAAGGAATCCGTGAACTTCACATTTCGCTGGAGAAAGTGTGTTGAGTATCAAGGGAGACTGTTGAAAAATGACACCCTCGTGTTCCACTTTTGTTTAAATATCGCATGTAAAAAAATGTTTATTTTTTTCATTTGACTTGCCTACGTAATAATGTTTGTGGAAAAAAATAAAGACGTGTACAGTCAATATCTTTGTTCAGAAACTCCTGAAGATTTCATTTCAGGCCGCAAAAGGCAATATCTTAATTTAAAATGTGTAATGCATGTTGCTGTAATGCTCTGATTATTACTCAGTTGAAGTTGTTTCAAGAATACCAGTGTAACTAAACATTCTAAACTCCCTTTTGAAGTATATCCTTTTAATTGTGTTCTGTCATGCATCAGATCCATTCCCAGCATTTTTCTGCCAATGAACTGGAAAATAAAAGTTCTCTAATTTTATTTTTAAAAAGATTAAGTTTATCCTATTTAACTTTGTGGAAAAATTTTGATGTTTGAAAGAAAAAGCATAGCTTAGTTTTCCATGTAAAATTTATAAAGCACATGGCTTCTGGTTAAAGAATGTGCCCAGTGTTGTATAGTGTCAGAGGAAGTGGGGGAGGGAAGAGTCAAGGGTGGGTAGGGAACCCTTGCTTGGTGCTGGTAGGAACCTATTTGTTTTCAAATGTCAAGGGCTTTTTTAATGTGCAAGGTTTTTAAAAATACATATTTTTCTAAACATCAAGCTTGGTCCCCTTATTTTCTCTGTTTGTGTATATTTTAACCCAACCTTCACCAGCAATGAATTGGAAGGATATGCTTTAAAAGAACAAGTTCATTTAGTTTGAATGGCTGAATGTTAGAACTGCATGTGTTTTATTATTATAAATTCAATATAATTACTATTAGTTTCTCTGTCTATGTTATGCTTCTCTTATAAGATTACAAAGTTAACGTTGATTTTTGTTTTGATCACTTTCAGTTATTTCCATATCTCATTCTGATGCACTATTAATTCTAATGCATCTGAATATTTCCAGGGACATGTTTCAAAGCATTCAAATCTTCTATTTTGCTGCCAAAGAGAATGAAGAGTGTGTAAATTTGGAATAATTTGAATCAAATTGGATTTTTTTTTACTTTAAGCTGGCTTATATGGCTGCGTAGGTTTTCGCGGCGGTGGTTTGAAGAATTCTGCATTCTCGGGTTTCACTGGGTCGTCGTTTGATGCTGACAACAGTTTTGCCGAGTTTGCATTTGGCGTCTTCAGGTCGAAGATGAGGGACTCAGAATTTTGCCACCCTTATATAGGTGGTCCTGTCTAGTGGCTGCTCGCTGATTGGTCTGTTTCCAGAGAACTCTCTTCCACACGTTGTGGAGATGGCAGCCTTCATCTCTGTTAATGTTCTCCTGGTTTTTTGCGATCTCAATTGCTTCTCTAATTAATCGTGGGTAATATCTACTCTACTCCTGAAAGCATTACAGCAAAACGGCTAACGGAACGATATGGTCCTTAAAAGGACCGCCAGGGAAGAAAGGCGAAGACAGGATTGGGACAAGTCCATCAAGCAGATGGAACCGGACCCAAGCGCATACGCTACTATCCCCTATGTATCCGGAACATCCGAGAAGATAGCCAGAGTCCTGAAAAAACATGATGTGGTGACAAGATTTAACTGCACCAAGAAAATAGCAGACACACTCCCTGGACCGAAGGACAAAATTCCGAAAGACCTATACGAAGGGGTCTACCAAGTACCCTGTTCATGTGGGAAAGCCTACATCAGGGAAACATGCTGCTCAATGAAAGTTCGGATGAAGGAATACCTCCGGGCAACAACAAATAAGCAGTTTCACCCGTCGACCATTTCAGAACACACATGGAGTGAACCCGGTCACGAGATCATATTCCAAAAAGCAAACGTAATAGCAAAGGAGAGTAGATATTACCCACGATTAATTAGAGAAGCAATTGAGATCACAAAAAAACCCGGAGAACATTCACAGAGTTGAAGGCTACCATCTCCGCAATGCGTGGAAGAGAGTTCTCCAGAAACAGACCAGTCAGTGAGCAGCCACTAGACGGGACCACCTATATAAGGGTGGCAAAATTCCGAGTCCCTCTTCTTCGACCTGAAGATGCCAAATGCAACTTTGGCGAAACTGTTGTCAGCATCAAACAACGATGTGGTGGAACCCGAGAATGCAGAATTCTTTAAGCTGGCTTTTTTAATTAACTTCTAAAAGCTGTTTGACAATATTCAAGTATTGTAGTGAAATGAATAAATATTAAAACTTTTTTAAAATGAAGCAATCATCATTCAGGTTCTATGCCTGCGCAAGTTGCTAGATGTAACAATAGTAGAAAATATTGGATGATATTCTGTATTGATCTGCATATTTATGGACTAATTTCATCTTGGACTGTCAAGTTGAAAATAATATTGTGGATATGAAGTTTAATCATGAAAATGTTAATATATACATTCTAAAAAAAAAGTTTTGAATTCCTGCTTGAACATATGTTTTACACTTTGAACTGACTACCTCTAGGCCAGCCTATCCCTAGAAGAAATATCTATGTTTATGAGAAATATCTATCTAATGAAATGTGTCTTAGATGCCAGTAATATTAATGACCACCAGATTTTGAACCCAAAAGACTGAACTGCATTTGATGGGAATGGTTAGATTTTCTGTTGATTGACAACACCTTTTGCTGATTACAACTTCTTAGTCAATCTTGGTGGTGTAATCGGTTTTTTATTCCTTGATCCTTTTAATTATCACTGGGATTGAGAATTGAGACAATCGGAATTGGCTGATCCTGAAAATGATTTTGTGAGAATAGAATTTACTTTTCATGCCTCATTCTTTTTGCAGTCTAGCCTAGGTGGTAAGGTGGCCCAAAGGATGACTTTTGGTCTCTTCTCTGGCATTTCATCCAACAGGAGGGTGGAATTTGTGAAAATGAAAGGCCCAAGAGGCAAAGGCCATGCTGAAATGGCTGTCACCAAACCACAAGGTAGAGACCAGAGTGAATTTATTGCATGCCTAAATTTGTGGAATCAGTAATTAAACTTTTTTCATGAACAGTGTAAGAGTTTTCACGTATATGTATTGCCTTGGTTTAGGAAGAAATAATTCATGCCAAAATGACTTGAAGTGGTAGTGGTATGAATTACATATGGAAATGATGATGTGTGAAGAGTACATGTTTTAAAATCATTTGATAATAGTGTTTTTATAAAGTCTCTTTTAGTATAAACCTTAGCTCTTGAGACTATTTGCAGCATTATCTCATAGTTAGATGCAAAATGGTGTGTTAAATAGAGGCCTGAAGGGTTTGTCATCATTTTTTAAGGAAAGGAGAAACGGTAATAAATATGGAATGCATTGCCTAACCACAAGGCAATGAAAGGCCAATTCATGCTGTTATTTTGCACAAATACAAGTGGTAATTTGAAAAACAAACCCCTACTTGTTTACCGTTCAGAAACTCCTTGAACTTTCAAGCAGTATTAAATCCAAAACAGCAGGCTAAATGAGATGTGGAGGTCATGGGAAACTTTTGAATTGTACAATGCATCTCCTTTGCCCTAATGAGACGGTGGAGATACATGCCTTCAATTTATTTAATGATCATTCTGAGACACGTTTTCACCAAATTTTGAAGCATCAGCTAACAGGAATATCTCTAGACTGCTTCCTAGTAAAACGTAATGAGGTATGCATCATAAATAATTAACAATTTATTTCGAATCTTATTTGCTTTGAAAAATCGAGTTTGCATTCCCGGTTGCTTCATTCAGAAGAAAATGTGAACATGATCCATGATCATAAACAATGCATTCGTAATTTTCTTTGAATAAACCTTTTAAATAATTTTTGTTGGAAAGAAATGCATTTTCATATTTTACATTGATTTATTTGCCAAAAGTTGTTTCTCTAAGCAAGTGTTTTGCTTTGCCAGAAAGATTGTGGAGCAGAGTACGCTCGTATTATGAGGTTCCACTGTATACCAGTCCTATTCAGTGGAGTTGTATTTTCCTATTACTATAACTATAAAGTTTGTCTAATGCACATGATAACATCATGTTAAGTGAGACATAAAAATTAAGCTGTGGTTAATTATTTTTTTCCTTCCAAAACCTACCTTGACCCTTTTGCATCCATTAGCATACGGGTAGGTTTTGCTTAGGCTAACCATAAGCACTCCAAGTGTCCTGGCCGCCAGATTACAATCTATCACTGGCCAGTTGATTCTGTCATCTTCTATTATTGTTTTCCTTAATTATTTAGTCATAATGTGCTCTTGTTCAGAACATACCTTGTTTTCTACATTAGGAATGAAATATTTAAAAAGTAAGCTGTGTTTAGGGTTAATTGAAATGACCAGATGAAGGATGAAAATGGGGAAAATGGTAGACTGCCTTTACTGTCATAATTTTCAAAGTTTTCTAAAATATTTGCATTTGCATTTCTGAAGGTTGTGGAGCTGAGACACCAACATCAGAACCAGGTTTATGTGCAATTGATGCGTGGGACTCGGATTGGGAGGAAGACCCAGAAGATTTCTATCTTTATCGGCACCAGGTAACTTTCCTCCCTTTTATTTTGCATGTGGAAGTTTTTTTTTTCTAAGTGATTGCACATCATAAAATATGTTATTGTTTAAGCATCTCACTTATTCAAGTAATGGTACCATGCTTCATGTTTCTCTTCATAGGAGTCATACTAGTTTCACTACTCATCCATAATATTTCCACTGTTTTACCATACATTAATTTTAGGAAATAGGATTTACATAAATGTAGGATGTAAATAAAATCATATATCAATCAGTTTGTTAAAAAATTAGAGGTAAATGACTAAAGGTGTATTTGAAATACTAGTCCCTGAATACCTATTGCTTTTATTATGGCATGAAAACATCTCTGCTTTTTATGACCGATTGAGAGATATGAGGTCTCCAAATTTCCATTTTGGTAGCAAACTACCCATTCATCAAAGTATGATAGAACTTATCTCAAAATTTTGCTATCATTATCTCTACTATTAGGCCCTGGTGACTTATAGCATGACCTTTTTAGCCGCCATATTTTTTCTCAATTAACCTGAATATTCTCTGACTGTAAACGATAAAGTTATTGAAAGGAATTTACCACAGTGATCAGTGTTTTCACTAAATTATTTTTGAAAGATATTCTTCCATATGTTTGGTATATTGACATAACTTGGCATGATTTCTTTTTATTGGGAAATGTTGTCTGTAGACAACAGAAGAGTTCATTAAATTTTCACCCTTATGCATAGATTGTGGGGTGTGGTAGTCCAGTGAGTGGGGCGCTGGACTCCTAATTAAAGGACCTAGGATCAAGAAAATAATTGTATTAAATTCAAAAGCGTTGAACATTTAATTTTTATGATAATTGCCATAATTATTTTCATCTTTGACAGCACTATCTACGTAAATAATCTCATTCTGTGGTAAATACTCTCTTTCATAAACTTTAAATTCCCTCTCACGAATTATTTCCCATTTTCAATCATAGTGATCTTAGTGTTGATACACCTAACATAGTGAAATAATACTTGCTAACTATATAAATTTCTGAAACTGACTGTAACTGGCATTGATTGGATCAGAGCATTCATTACACTTTCTTTCCATTAAGTTAAAGACTTGACAAAAATTAGCCTCTGTAAGAGTTGTATCACTCAATCGCTTCGATTTAATCCCTAAAACAAATTTCCATGATATATATGCCTAGTGCTGTAGGTGAACTTGAGTTTTTTCACAGAAGTAACTGTGGTCAATAGTTACTATTATTAATAATTACTATTTTTTTCTTGTCCAAAATGATGGTTTGAACCTGTGGCTTGACTTTGTGAAATTAAATCTATGGGTGTTGCCCCTGTTTGAAGCACTCTTCATTTTTTAGTTTATCCTCAAGATTTATGCGTATGAGTTCCCAGAGACTTGAAAGTTTTGCAAACTCTGTTTGTCTTCCTTTTTTCACTCATTTTACTCCTTTTTTCCAATAATTTTTACTCAACCTTTCTGACCCCTGTTCTTCTGGGTCTTGGACCAAGAATGAAAATTGTAGTTGGAAATGCATTCTAGTTTATGGCCATCAAGCTCTTACTCTCCCTCTATAGAACCTCATTCTCTTAGTATGGTGCTGCTTTGCTTTTGTTCTTGACCCATTGTCTTTTTAGAAAATGTTTTTCTCACCGACCCTGTAGTTAATGTCAGACAAGGATATGATTATCATATTTTCACAATGTTTAATTGTTTATGCCCACCACCAGTACTGGTTGCAGAAATAGCAAGTGCTGAGGGTGCAATACTTTGTGCCAATTGCTAATTCAACCAAAGAGAGTGATAATGCATGTGACTAATGTTAAATATGAGTGAAGGATAGCTTCATTTTTTATTCATGGTGCATTTTGCTCCATTAAACTTAATTTGTTTGATTTCTGAATTGCACAAGAATTCTACCAGACTAATTTATAAATGGACAGGAATGTGACTATGATCTGTATTAGTCATTAATTTTTAATGCTACAATACTATTGATAATTTATGGCATCACTGAAAATTTCATGTAAGCTGTTTATGCCAAAATTGTGTAATTTCATAAAAGCTTGTTTTCTGTCAGTACTGAAGTATTTTTGAGTTTTTCTTTATTTTGATGCTCAAAAATAGTGTTTGTTTTTTATATAGGGTGTGTGGTATATGATTGTATAAAATATAAATATTGTATACAATGTGGTGTCAGTTATTTACCAATGGTAAAAAAATACTGAAGTCAGAGCAATGAATGTTTAATTGTAAATTGGACTGAAATGTGTAAAAGCCACAAATCATGGAGGATAATAAATTTAAAATGGGTCTACACAGTTGAAATATGAGTTTTCAATCCATAAGTTAAGGTTTTTTCCAAATTCATCATAAAGTCAACCCATTCTAAAGCAAGGATCTAATGCATTGGGCCAAGTTGAGGAAATTAAAAATAAGTTTTCTTAATCTTTGTAGGTATGTTTATGGATATAAATTAAATTCCAGGTGGTACACTTAGAACCATTTAAACCTCAGAAGTTGTGGTGTATATCATATTTCAGTACAGATTATGTACACTGAATGCATACTTTGATCTCATCACAAGTCCTGTTATTTTTGCGGATTGAAACTGAGGGGAAGTTACATAATGGACTATCAATTTGAGGATTGGTTTATACCAGCTTTCCAAACTATTCATTGTCGGCTATTCTTTTCATATCTTTATTTTCCAATGCACTTGCATCTTAAATTACCTGTTTCCTGCTTTCATCTCTATGCTCCCTCTGTAATTGTTGGTGTTTCCCTCAGTTGTGTTTTTTTTTGGAAATTGTACAAGTTGTGCTTCAGAATATTTTCATTTAGTGTTAAACTTCTTTTGGCATTCTCTTTCAGTTTCTTTCTTCTAAGTACTTCTTCATTTGTTGCTTCAATTTCATTTCATAACTCATCTTTAGTCCATGTTTCCAGTGCATTAAACATCTTTTCAAGTGTTTAATCCATTTCTAATAGCCATGGTAAAAAAAACTTTATTCCCTGACTGGTACTCTATGACATTATTTCTTTCAATCGAAAACCTTTGTGCTAGTTCTCTTCTTCAAATTGTTTCCCTCTTTCCTGTTTGGTTGTTGATGATCTTGTGGCCAAAGTGGCTCAACTCTTTCACTAAGTGGAGTAAACCTTTTCTTGATATTAATTAAAGATGTCATTTTCACTTAGACTGGTGACCTTGAGTTTTTATCATTTTTTTCATATGTGCTGTTTCATGTCACACCAGTAGAGACTGGTGCCCTTGCAGCTATACCATCTGCAATTGTCAGTATTAATATCCTTTCTCCATACATATATACACTATTATATTTTCCTTGATTTGATTTTGTTGATTACTTTCTCAACACACTCTGAATGGGATTAATCGCACCCAATCAAACAGGAGCTAAGGTGATTCATAATTTTATGAAATATTTGAAGCAATTAATACATTGATTTATACATTTTAAGAAAGTTAAGCTCTACTGCACTAGGCTCTATATCAGTGGTGAATCCAAGGGGGGGGAGCTCCCTTTGTGTGAGTTCTCCTCCCATATGGTGAATTTTTCTGACTTGATTCCAATTCTAATTTAGTTTTACTTATATGCCTGAGACTACTTTTGAAGAGCTGTTGTATTGCAGGCATAAAAGTATCTTCTACCGCTGCATGTGTTTTTGTCTGAAATGGTGCGATTATTTTCACATTTAATGTGAATTTAAATTTTTTTGTTGGAAAAAATTTATTAATGCTAACTGATATATTAAGATGCCCCATCCCCCGCACTTGGGGGTTTATAGATCAACTACTGTATGACGTATTATTTTCAGAAACAAAAACCGTAGATATCTTTCCAAAGGTTGGTTTGAATTTGAGGTTGAAGCTCAGCCCCTATGGCATGCCCTGGATACTAGTTACTTTTATGCAATACCACCTGAAGTTTATCAAAAATATTTGGTTTCCTTTTAAATATTAATCTCTCTCTGGGGAATCTCTTGGGTAAATTCCTTCTGCCAATCACTTAGCAGGATATGTGCAATTCACATGCGGTGGGATTTGTCCAGATGGGTACTACACTCACCAATGACATTGACCTTTGGTTAAACAAAAATAAAATAATGCCTAGCTCCAGGATATTTTATTATGATGAAATTAGTTGCAGAATATTGAATAAAGCTGTTGATGGGTGTGACACTACTTACTTTTATTGATGAACTCCATGTGTGATATTATTCCAGCATTATGAAATATTTGTTTGGGCATATATTTGGTGTATGATGCATTTAATTTTTAATGTATTCTATCCTTAAATTTTTTACATTTGGTTCTTGAGTGAAATTATTTTTGCTGCTCACAGTTTCATTAAAAGGGCTTTTTCCTTTCCTATTAATGTGTTATTAATATGCTAGTGGCTATTGATAAATCTTTTTCATCCTTGACATGAATTCCCTCAGAGACGTCTCAGTGATCCAAGCTCTAATCTGAACAACTTTGTGAGAGGAGGGTGGCGAACCAAGTCATATGCAGATTCCGGCCAGAAATCTCGCTCAGAAAATGAAGGGCTCGACTGTTTAGCTGGTGGATTGGCTGAGATCGAGGCTGGTGATGTCCGAGATGGTCAGTTGTTTTACTGGAGGGAGGGTAATCTCTTACCTCACATATCCTATCTAATATGTTTACTCTTTTTGATTGCTTCTTTACTCAGGAATATGAAGCACACTGAGTAGAATTCTGGCACTGGGGTGCCTTTTGAAAGAATAAATGAAATGCGACAGGTTTTGTTCTTGACTGTATTTTTGTGCTTTCAGAAAATCAATTGCACCAGCATATTAGAGGAGAAGTGAAGAAGATGAGAAATGTTTTTGTGGGGGACATTTCGAATTGACCGAAACTGAATTACATTTGATTTGATGGCTAGTCAGGAATAGTTACTTGAAGACCTTTAGTGGTTAATATTTTGGGTATACACTGCTCACTTTCAGATATAGTTGTAAATTCTTATACTGTTGAGTCGCATACATTGACCTAATGTGACATGACTGTAAAGAACAATAACCTGCTAATTTCTCCAGGTCTTGATCCCAGCTCCAGAAAAAATCATGGTTTTAAAATACTTTATCTCTTTTGTGTATTCAGGAAAAGTAAAAACTTAATTGTCTATGTGTTAATAAATAATTCATTGGCAAATTCTAAGATAGACTTATATGAAAAGATACTTTCTAGCGCAACAAGTTTTAAAGTCACTTCACGTATTATTTGATTAAATGAGAGAGTTGTAAAAAATTAAATTAGTATGTAGTTGCATATAATAAACATGAACATATGTCCTATTTTAGTTTTTTTTGTCTCTCCTCAACATGCATTTATAATAATGCTTGGAACATTTGATGGGTGTGTCATCAAAATAGCATGAGAGGAAGTATTTAATGATTAAATGAAACTCAAGGGCGGAAGTGTCAGTTGTGGAGAAAAATTGTTAAAAGTGAATTTTTACTGAAGAAGAGCATAAACTTGTCCAAGATATGGATGAAAATCCTTAGAATGATATTTTAAAAGTTTGTTAGATGTTATTTTTGAGGGCTGACTGAAAAGTCCTCAGCCTCACCTATAGATGGCATCACTACCTGCATAATATTTTTCTCTCATATTGGCACAACTGTGAGTAGATGCCGTGTGAAATTTCTAGCCATTCCATCATGCAGTTCACTGTAGGCAGTCTTTTGAATCAGTTGTGCGTGTTGTAAGAAATGGTAAAAAAATTGAGTATTGTGTAATGTTTAAATTCTTCGTGAAAGGGTTAATGTCAACCAAAATTCATTCAAGGATTGTGAATGTGTGTGGGGGCTATTCTTCTTCTCTTTCCACGATGAAGAAATCGGCGGCAGAGTGGCTGTGAATGCCTCCAAGGTGATTCATGTGTAGGATGTCTGAGAAATATAACCACCCTGGAAATCATTGAAAAAGTGCGCGATATGATTTTGGAAGATCGGTGCAACAAGATGCATGAAATTGCTAATTTTGTGGAATTCATCAATTACATTTTGCATGAGGAATTGCTTACGGCAAGCTTCACTCAAGATGAGTGCCACACATGCCCTCTGCGGTTCAAAAACCCATTTGGTTGACACTTTCCCAAACAGTGCTTGGTACACTTCACAAAAAACAAGAGTAATTTCCTGTGTTGATGAGTCACAATGGATGAAACATAGATTTGATATTGCATACATAAATGGAAACAACAATCCATGCGGTGGATAGAGGCCAGTTCTTCAGCTCCAAAGAAGGCAAACATGGTACCATCGGTGGGAAAGGTCATGGTGTCGTTTTAGGATGCGAAAGGAGTTCTGTTGATCCACTTTCCTTAAAAAATAAAACAATAACTGGGGAGTACTATTCCAACCTTCATATAAAATTGGATTCAAGAATTCGTGAAAGCATACCCTGCCACCTTGCTGAAGAAAAAACCATTTTCCATTAGGATAGTGCACCTGTCCACAAACATGTCTTGGCGATGGAAAAATTGAGGGATTTGCCCTATGAAGTGCTGGAAAATCCACCCTATTCACCAAATTGGCTCCCTTGAACTTTCATTGCTTCCAAAAACTCAAAAGTTTCCTTGCCGCTCAACGTTTTTCGATCATTCAAGAAACAATTGTGGCTATAGACAAGCACTTCTTAGCATTTCAGGTAGAACACTACAGAGCCAGGATTGACACTGGAACACCCCTGGATGAAATGTGTTGGAGGGGAAGTTCAGTTACTGCAAAGATGTTCCAGTCCAGGCCAAAAATGCACTGTAATTTACACTTCAGTGTATTTAATTGCATTCAGTGACGTTTTTTGTGCATCAATCAATGCTGCAATTGGTCCTTTATTATTATGAACAATAAGTAATGAAGAAGTATCTTTCTATTCAATAATTATTGTATGCTGCCGAGAAGTTTCATTTTCACATAGGTAGATAGTTTCACGTAAATATTCTTAGAATTTTTACAGGATTTCAAAGTAATGAGTTGGTAGTATGACATGCATATTGTAGACTCGTTTAGGGTTAATTGCTAGAGTAGTTAAATGTGTGAATTGAACCACTGTGTGAGAGATTAATTATAATGCAAAACTTAATAGAAAATGGCATTCATGTTAATATGGAACATACTGCAACATTATTATTATAAATGATGGAATGAAAAGTTATGCCATATATTAAGACAAGTAGCTACAGAAGGGAATGAAGAATGAAGCAGAAGGTGTCTGCTCAAATCTCTTCAAGATCTCCTATGACTGGAAGTGGCTGTTAAGAACTAATTGAGCAGCATTCTTTTGAATAGGGTGGGGCAGATATTTTCTCTTGTTTGATGAAACATAAGGAGGGATATATAATCCATGATGCTGCAACATTAAATGGCTGCCGTGAGAGCTCTTTGGAAGTAAGCATAAATAATGAGTCCTCTTGAATCCACAAAATGTGGGATACTACCAGGATTTTTAAGTGTCCCAACTGAGAAACTTTTATGGCTGTTATCAGAAAACATGTGCAGTGAAGACTGCCCATGTTTTCTGATATGTGGATGCGAAAATTTGTGCAGTTATGCCTAGGAGAGGAAATATTTCTAGCCATTTTCATATATTTAACTTATTTAATCTGAGAAATGAATAGAAAACAATTCTTAAGTACAGGGAAACTTTCCATCACAGCTTAAGGAACAGAGGAAGGTACTTAGTTGCATGCATGACAGCCAATTGGTAAATGCTGTTAATAAAATTAATGTGCTGTTTAATTTATTATTAAAAGATACTTTTCCACAATCACGTTTTTAACATAAAACAGGACTGGTTTTCACAGTTTTCTTCATCATACGCGCATCAACATTTTAGAATGAGAATGGAATGCCAAGTGTGTTGATAGTTGGATCGATCCAGGTAGTGAAAAGTGTATAGATTATTTACTTTAATGATTAAAATTATATTGCATATGGAAAATGTGATTCATTGTTGTAAAGTGAGCGGTTACTACAGTGATTAGTTGTATCAATCTCACCATTTCCCTCCCTAATCCCCCACGTTATGTTTTTTTATTAATTTTACTGTCTCGTATGTTTTCATGCTCTTTCTGTCTTATACTCAGTTTGGTTATTTACAGTCTAGATGTGCACATTTAATTGTACTTCCATTTGTTAATGCATGTGTTTCTCAGTGTGTGTAGTAGCCCATGGGATGTTATGGATTGCTCATTGTAGTGTGTAGTACCGATGCAGTTGGCAGTGAAGTGGTATTTCTTCTTCTCCCATGACAAAGCAGCATTTAGGAGGATAAAAGGATAACAATGGGGTGTTTGCACAATTTTCACTTCCAGGGGTTATTTACATTTTCAAAGGGTTCAGAAAAACAATAAAGAAATGTGTTGTTCATTTATAGCATTAAAAACATGTTTTAAAGTAATAATTTCATTTATCGAAAACTTGGCTTGCTTTGTTATGTGGAAATTGCTGTGATAAATAAATTATCTGGATGGTTAAGCCTGACATTGTGTCTAGCTAGATCTTTGATTAAATGTGTTTTTTTTTCATTTAAAAAATTTGAATGGGCCAGTTGACCAATACATGATGCTCGAACCAATGCATATTTATAATAATTATTCGTATGAAGAATATTATTTTGCGCAGTAATCTTTAATTCTAAGATTTGAATGTGTTTATTTCAGACTCTTTAGTTCATATAGTTGTTGATGCAGATTTTTTTAGCAACGTGATCTGTGTCTTTGTTTATCATATTATGTTCTTTTCATTTTCAATAATCAAGTCACAAGTTTTATTTTCTTGAGATATCTGTAAGGAGTCAATCTTTGGTTGACCAGTTAACCTAAGGGTTGCAATCATTGCTGAGTGCATAAGAATATCGTTGTGGGATGAGAATCTATGTAAACAAAACAAAAAATATGAAGTTTACAAGAATGACGAAGGCTTCAGTTAAATTAGAAAACTGGAGGGAATAAATGGGAGTAGGTGGAATAGTTAACGTACCTTGGCAATGGTTTAGACCGAGATGGCCAGAGAAGGTGTGGAAGCTTGGTCATTGAATCAAGGTAATATTTAGGTATTTATTTGAAGGCTTTTAAGATGTGGGTATGAGAAAGGATGGAAAAAATAAAATGGAGAGAAAGGAAAACGAAGGAAGTACTGGGCTAGGTAGAGAAGGAGAGGGAATTTTTGGGAGAAATCCAAATGAGGCAGGAAAGGTGGATGTAGAGCATTATGATTGGCAATGGGATGTTGAAGTCAGGTGGAGGGGAGAACGTTAGGCAAGTGAGGAAAGGATAGGAATAGATGGAGCATATTGGCTTGAATGGAGGCAGGGAGGAAGTGATTAGGCATTGAAGAGGTGCTTCTTATTGTGGTGGTGTTGGAAATCAGGTTGTGCCTTGCTTGGCGAGGCTGGAAAATGTAGCAGTGTTCAGTTTGCCCATCCAAAATCCACCTTAAATGGTAGACTATCAAATTAATAATTAATCCTTCAGGAATATTGAGTGAAATATGTTGTTGCATAGCAGTACAATTTGTAAAGCTCTTGTGCCATAAATTAGTGAAGGCTATAAAGGAGATTCCCCTCTCCTCACTTACAACTCCTCTCATGAGAGGAGTTAAGCGGGAGACATTGATGATGTGATAGTATCCTTGTTACTTACTGGGATCTGAACTTGTACATATTGATTTTCAAACATCTTGTTGTTAGAAATGGTGGTTATAGTGTACTTATCTCCCAGCATTATAGCCTACTGCACTCCCTGTAGTTATGAACCATTAAATTGTTTATTGTAAATATTTCACCTTGGAGTCTCCCGCTACCATTGGTTTGAGACCCAGGCGTTAGCACTGACCACAAACCGTGACACTGACCACCAACTGTGACACTGACCACGTCCACCATCACCAAATAACTAGTTATCCTGTCCTATGATCATGAACTTAGATGAGAAGCGGAGGTATCTTAGAGAGTATGAGCTGCTTGCCTGCAATGCGATAATTCAGTTTTACCCTGCAGGCTGCTATACTCTTGATGTTTTTTGTATGAGCAGGCTTTTATTTCCACTATGATGAATATGATCCTAATCATATGCATTTATTGTGAATATGATAAGCTTTGTAGGGGATCCCTGTCACTTTATCCACTCCCCCCCATCTAATAAAAAAATATAATTATTATTATTTTGATTTTGCTTTCATCAGATTTTTCTTTCTGGTTTATTTATTTTTGTTTTTATTTACCCCTTGTCCCAGCAGCCCAACCTTCTCGTCTCCAAACCATTGCACGTCACCACTCTGAACCCTGCCTTGCCCCCTGCTCCCAACACCCATCCTCCAGATGTCGGCACAAGGCCACCAAGGCCCATGTGCACATACGTGACACCACCTTCCCGCTCAAGACAATGAGTGATGGGTCACGTATTGTCTATGTTTGTGATGCGAAGGTGGTCAGGGGCATCCCAGATGTAGCCAAAGGAGTGGAGGCTGGGACTGACGGGGAGGACAGCAAGGGCACCAGTGGCAAAGGTGATGGTATGTCTTTGTCCATCAGTGTGTATGTCAATATGGCCTTTTTATTCTCTCCTAACAAGAAGGCAATTTGCCAAGAATGGAGTGCCCTTAGGAAGGATGAATCATGGAAGGGTTATATTTTTTAAAGCAATTTTTTTGCATCTACTAAATGGAAGGTAAACCATTCTGAAAGTGTTGAAATGATGATGTAAGGTGTTAACTGTTGAAAAAATCAGGATTGGATTATTTTTTCTTTGTATTGAACATCTAATGGCAATCACCTTTCCCGCATTCCCTTCCAAAACATTTGGTGACCTTGTGGTGACTAGTATGCTGGCTTCCTATCCCAAGGGCTTGGATTCAAGTCCTGATGCTAGTGGTATTATTTCTTCTGGTATTATCTATGCTGAAGTAGGGTAGTGCTTATTTTTGAAATTTGAAGGGCTTTGGAATTTGCATGCTATAAATGATCAATTGGGTGAGAAAACATGTTTCAGTCTGTTACAAAAAGTAAGGGCCATTTGGTATTAAAAAAATATATTCACAAGAAAAAGTTTTTATCGGCAGTTTAAGTTTCATGCAAACCTACTTCTCTTTTCCACATAATTGCCTTTCACTTCTAAGAGCTTTTCCTATGGCTGCAGCAACTTCTTTCATCCCTCAGCATAGAAGTTTACTGTCTTGGAATTGAACCAGTTGACAATGATAGTCTTGACTTCCTGGTCATCTTCAAACTGTTGTCCACCATTCCACCATTTCAAGTGCAAATAGAGGAAATAGTCACTAGATGCAAGATTGGGCTGGGATTAGTGGTCAAAAAACCCTAGTTCACTCAGCATTCTCTGCTCTTTGTGTTGGTTAATTAGCATTTTTGGTATCCACCTTGTGGAGTTTGTGTAGTCGGAGCTTTTCTGTAAAAGTCATGTAAACAGTCATGCTTCCAAGAAGAGGAAATTTATAAGCTAAAGCACTAGGCATTAATTGTCAGTCAGGTTGCAGTTCTTGGTGCACTAGTTAAATGACTTCATTTGTCTGGATACTGAGCCTGTCATTCTGCTCTTCATCCTTTGTTTATCCGTTTTTGAAGACTCAGCACCATTGTGTAACCTTTCATTCTATTGATTCTGTAGGTACATAAACTAGGCATAACACCCAATTAATCTTGGTAGCTGATGAGTATTTTGCACACAAAAATCCACAGCATGTCCTTTGCAACAGGTAGGAGCAATGTTTTGTGGACATTGTTATCTGCCTTTACGGGCTGGCAAACAGCTTCTGAATCAAAACAATAACTTCAGAGGCATTGGAAGCAATCAGTAGATGGTGCTGCTGGTCTATAACGTTGTCCTGACCCATCAATATAAGAAAGCAGCTCTTACTTTTTGAATAATGCTTCATAATTGGAAGATAAAAAGTCTTGGCCAGGAGAGAGGCACCTTTTTTGCCAAACATGGACTCATGGCTCCTATACTGTTGATAATGTTAATGTGAATATGAAGAGGAAGTTATTAAAAAACTGTGAAAGGGAGAAAGAAAAGTGTGATAAGGATAATGAAAGAAATGTTGAAAAAGGATATACTGGGTGGAATAGAAGAGCAGAAGTTTAGTTCTTGCTGTGTTTTTGGATATATTTTCTTGCTTCATTTTGCTTTGCCTCTCCTGACGACATGAGAGGGAAAGAGCTGGCTGTATTTAAATGACTAATATGCAAAGCTGATGGAAAATAGGAAGTTAACTCAACAGGAGGAATTGCTCCCAAGTCTCATAGTGACTATACATGGTGAAAGAAAATCTTTGCTAGATAACGAAATGGCACATTAGTTTCAAAGTATGGCATACAAAACCTTGAATTCATAGGAGTATGTTTGATATTAAGCTAGGCAGGCTATTCAGTTTTTAATTAATGGATCCTATAATAATCTAAATAAAGTAATTTCTCCAGAGATAGAGTAAAAAGCTGTACGTTTTCACTGTGTAATTCAAACTGGACCGACCTTGGTTGAAACAGATTGTGTTATTCTCAAGTAATTTGGTTGGACTTGTGAAAGTACTCTCTGCTTGCACTCCTCAATGAAATTACCCAGAGAATATCACAATTTGGCATTCTTAGTTGGTGTGAAACTTGATATTATGCATGGAGATTGTTACAGTCAATGGCTGTTCTTTCTTTGTGAGTAGGAAGTGAAATTTGTAATACCACCTGAGGATTTATTCACTTTCCCACTAAGTTTGCAGACTTCCTTCAATCCTGTGATTTTTTCAAAATACTTCCAAACTGGAGGTGTGGAACCTATACTGCAAGTGAAGTTATCATCCCCAAAGGAACCTCACATACATTAATGCAGAGCACAATATTAACACATCACTCAACAGTGAAATTGGAGTCTGGCAGAACATTTATACACAAGGTATCAGTTATCAAACTATATTGTACAAAATAGGGTAACATGAATAAATAGTGTAGACATTTTACTTAATTCTGCAATTGTGTGACAAATATTGTCACTGCATGAAAATTCTTTTCGCCCTAGTTCTAGGGTGAAATTTATTGACCCTTTCCTGTGGCTCCATACAGCAGTGTGGTGTTGAGAAAGTGAGAGAAAGTTGGTGGAAATCCATGAGTCAAATACCTTGCTAGAAATTGAAATAAACTCTTAGTTTTGCTAATACTCAATGATAAAATTATGTTTGACTTGAAAGAAATTAATTAAAAGATTTAGTTAATGAAGTGTTCTACTGATAATACTGGAGAATATATCTTCATATATGGTATATTGGAGGAGTTGAAAAGACCGATAGTTTTTCATGTATTGTAGAAAAAATTACCCATACATTTGTTTATTTTGGCTATCCATTATACATTACGATTTTCATGTATTTAAGGGCTTAGTGCCTAAGGTTGGTACTCTTTATCTGTTATAGTGGTTGTCAGGTTGAGCACTGTTTGTATAAACCCATGGGGACTGCAAAAAAATAATGCATATTAGCTGATAGGTTCCCACTGCAAAATAATAGACAGGCATAAATTTTAGTATATTGTAACTCCCAGCTTCATGACAATATTACTTCTTTATCATATTAATTTTATTGTAACCAGTCTATATGCTTCTCCATTGAGTAATAACATTTATTATAATATGGTGTGTATTTGTCTAGCAGACACAGTGTATTGATAATACATGACAGGTGTGTAGGACTTGTCAATGGGGTATAAATCACATGATATCCAAATGGAAATAAAATACAGTTATGACATGAAACTAATATACTAGTATAAGTTTTACATAGATGTTCATTTACTCCACAACAACACTCCTCTCCCAGATATGTGAATAGATTCTTCTTGAATAGTGAAATTAGTCTCATTTCTTAAATGGTTATGTTTATTGTTAAACAATTTTGTGCACATCAATGGTGGACTTGTAGCTGCCATAAACAGGTTTGATATTAATCATTATGTTATTTTTCTTCAGTTTCAATGTGACTTTATTTAGTGCAAAGCTATATTAAGCTCTTTTATATAATTTGGTACCCTTCTCAAATATGGTATTTGATGAATTGTAGATTTTCTTCTAAGAAACTCCCTTATCTAATGTAGTCTTATTTATTTTTACTTTTTCTTTGATTGCTCAGTTTTTTTCGGCCTTTAAGTTACATCAACCTATTCAAGGTATCTGCATGTATTTCATTAAAAAAGTAGTATTCCAATTTGTGGAATTATGGTAATGTAAACAATTTCTTGTGCTTCGTAGTATTTTTAGCCCTTTTAAAGTTCTTGGTTTTGTGTATTATTGTATTCACCCTCACAAATAGGATTAATGCACGTAGTGTTAAATTCATTTTTTCTCACTGTACATGGTATTATATAATTGTGTATACATTTTAGAATTTGAAGTTTGTGGAAAATAATATTATAGCTAGTATGACCATTCATTTCAGGATATGAAAGCAAGCCGCTGTTTCACTCACAATATAAATACCCAGGTTAAGTTTTAGTTACGCTGGATTAGTAGACTTGCTTAACCACAACTAAGGGTATGCATCAGACTAAATCAGCAGCAAAGGCATCAGGTTAATAAATAATTTTGATGCCAAATTTGAAGGCTACTGTGTTAGTGTATAGAGGCTTCATTATAAAAATGAAAAAGCAAGGAAATAACCGTGAGAAATTTATTAGTGAAAAGAAGTTTGATTTAACCTGGATTTGAGCAAATTAATATCCTTAATTTATGGCTCCTCTTCTTCCGAGAATTTATAATGGCTAACCCAATGGTCTGTAATCACATTAGTCAACAGAGCCAAATATCCAGAGTACAGTGATAGAAATTTCTTTTGAGAGCCAAATTTTTTAAGCTTAAAATATAGAGGTAGGTACATTGTAATCAACTTCATTAGGGCACTCCTTAAGATGGTCTTTGCTAATAAGTCCTCAATCTGATCAAGGTGGAAGTCGCCGAGGTCAACCCCTTCCAAATCTCTCATCCTTATTCGTCTTTTATACTATAGTCATGTATATCCTTTCGTTCATCCTCTCTATATGTCCGAACCATTCCAAGCCCTGTTGGTGGTGGGGTAACGCCCTCTCCTGCCAACCCAGAGGTTGTTGGTTTGATTCCTGCATAGGTGGATATTCTTCCACCTAGCCTTGGGTGTATAAATCTATCTTCAATGTAATGCCTAAGGGTTAATTGGAAAAAGAGACTTGGTCTCAATCTTGCCCAAATAAGTCAATGAATAAATGAAATAAATAAAAAAACCATCTCAACATACCTTTCTCAATTCTTGACACTATATTTTCTTTCACCCTGCAACGCTCCCTAATTAACCTAATAAACTTTACGAAAAGTTTTTTCTTAGTTAAACTTAGCCAAGCCCATTGAATAAGACTTGATATCATACTTAATTATAATATTATTTATTGATAAAATTAAATTTCAAGGTATCCATAAAATTAAATCATGATAATGACTGAAAAAAACTAATGTGAACAATGACCTTGCATCTCCTTGGAAAGTTTTGTTGTATCAAGTTTGTAAGTTGTTTTTTTTTATTTTAGGCACGATTCCAGTTTTTCATCAATAAGACGACTTCCCAATTTACTCTTGATTAGGCTCATGCTTGAAAATGTTTTTTTGCATGAATATATAGACCTGAATAAGGAAAGAACAGCAAGCACTTCTTGTTCAGCTGACTTTATGAGTCGGGAATAATATTCCAGGCGTTAAAAATTGGCATATCTTCCTTTTCCAGGTCTTTCAAAGCAGACCATTTGTGCTGTGAACTAAGTTCTGACAAGAGTCACCCTCAAGGGGCTAAAGAGCTGCATATGGCTGGCAAACCACAGTTTGCCTGTCACTGGCTCACCGATCTCTGTTTAAATGAAAAAGAGCCCTAATATTACTCTTTGCCTTTTGAAAGTTGAGGAAACAATCCCATCTAGACCTTGGCATTACTTCAAATTCATTCCTTCTCTACAAAAATTCTGCTTTCGATTTCCTTGTTAAACTCTAGTCAGTTCCACTTAATAAATCACAAATAATAGCTTTTGAGAACCTGTGTATTTAATCTTACTATCTTTAACCTTATGGACTGAGGAACTGAATATACAACTAATTACCTTGTGTCTTATGCATGACAATTTATCAAAACTTCAATGTGAATTTATAAGGATTGATTTATAAAGGAACAAAATCTTATTCCTTCAAGTCCTTAGAAATTCTCGGTAGAATCCGCTGGCAACGGTAATTAATGGCAATTCGGTAGCTTAACTAAGTAAAATGCTGATCCCAAATGAGGGGTCCAAGTTTGAATACTCACTTTGGTGACTTATTGATCCACTGTGAAATTCCTTGCTTCTGGGTCCTCATCAGTGGGTGACTGCTAATGTGACTGCTATGGATATTCCTGAAATATCTTGAATGTGTGGAAATAAATGGAATGAAGAGGATGATAAATTAATAATGGTTAAAAATGTTAGGGAAGAGAGGATGATCATGCTATTACTCAAAAGTATTCATTTCAGTTCTCTGACTATAAGCAAAACGGTAGCATTCGTTCAAATCACTGGGGTGTGGCTAAGGCTTGTTTTTTATGCATCCCATCAAGGTTGGTCTTGAATGTGTGATCATCTTTCTGCATAGCACTCTCCACACGTATCTCTTCCCTTTTTTCAGAGCTGGATGATGGTGCTTACAATCCATTGTGGACAATGAGGGGCTTCACCCAGACCTTCCACTTTTGGAAGGAGACGAAGCGAGCTCAGTCAGTCCCCCTCAACGCACTCCTCACATACGTCACGCTGCCGTGGTGGAGCATTGCAAGGGGTGAGTTTCCTTATTTGTTTTTTCCAGTGTTGTCTTGTTGATTGGGGATCTTTCCCATTCTATGCGTGGCAAGGCGATTGTGGTCAAGCAACAGGTTGGCCAGTGACAAAACCAAGAAATCTGGTCATAGTTAAGGAAATACTATAAAATTCAACAGAAAGTCGGGGAGTTAGCCCCAGCTAGCTAAGAAAGTCTGGGGATGACCCTCATGAATATAAGAAAACAAAGTGTACATTTCAACTAAACCCTTTAAATATTACAATGCGATTCTGTTGAAGTCTTACATTCGGTTATAATTTTTATGCAGTTAAATTTACAACAAGTCCTTCACCCACAATTATTATTGGTAGTATACTATTGAAGGTAGGTTTTGGATGGGCATGGACTGATTATGTTTACACTCCTGAGCTCCGTCCATAAAGATGTAGTGTGACATCCCGCACTTCATTTAACTGTTCTTTGAATCCAAATACCTTCTCTCTTCCTTCACTTTGTCCAACTTGCCTATCCTTTTCCTCCCCTACCTTGCTTGCCTCCCTAATTTCCTTGCCTTCCAACTTTCACAGTCTTTGGTATTCCTTTGCCAATCAAAGTACTCTGCATCAACCTAATTCTCCACCTTTGAGCCTCCCCCAGTAAGCCTTTCATTTTTACCAAGAGACTAATTGATTTCTTCATTAAGGTATGGCATGTGTATTTTTATCAGCTTCTAGCTTTCTGAGTGCATTCAAAAAATTCTTATTCATCTTAATATATCTATTCTAAACCATCAGTTGTCATAATTAGTTCCATCAAAATTTGCCCTTGTCCATCCATGATTTTTGCTTTCATAAAAATAATAACAATAATATTTATTCATCCCATGTCAACATTTACATTAATACTATAAGTATAAAAACCTGAATTAGATACATTTTCAATTCACAAACTACACAGCAGTCACTGCATTATAGTATCATTAAGATCCTCACTAATGTAGTAATACCATTTTTTCAGTGATCAATTTCTCCAGTTATATTTCAGAAATATGCTACTGCCAACATCTTTTGCATGCTTAGGGTGTTTATTAAAAATTTTTATTTCTCTCCATTTCTGCCCAATGGCAGTTTTTTTTAGATTAGAGAGAGGTGCAAGTCATTTTTACTTTGTGCTGAGTGATTATGGATAGTATTCCTATTTAAACACTATTTCTTATTTATTTTAATATATTCCTTATTACTCCCATGTGTCAAATGGGTCCATTAACTTTTTGTTATTCTGGGATTAGCTTGTTATTAATTTTGTGATGTATCAAAATGAAAGGTGTTAAATTAGTACATTAGGCTGTTTTTAATGGTCATTGTAACAAAATGGCATTGATTGAATTTTAATTCTCTAAGGTATGCCAGTAGTTTTGACAGTTTGGATTTGGTGGGAGGTGACTTAGTATATGTAAATAATATCACAGGTGTGTAGCCAAATGGATTATAACTTTGAGCCAAAAATTATTCATTAAATATTTGGCAAGATAGACATTTTCCAGTCAACTGTATGATCCAGTAATTATGTAAGTTTTTGCTAGAATAAGGACTTATTGGCTGGATGGTTAGTTATTTTTTTAAGGAACATAGAAACATATTTTCCTATAAATGCTACTGATTTAAGAAAATCAGTTTCTTTTAACATAGTATAGATGTGGTGGTGCGTATTTGATATTTTTTGGCTTGCGGTTAGTTTGCAATCGTTGTTTTAAATGGAAACTTTTTCTCCCTGAACTAGGTTTATGTGAAATTTGTTGTGAATTGAAATAACTTCATATATTATTTTATTTTATTTCAGATATACTCAACCATAGGGAAGGCCCAATATTAACCTTTTAAAGGTTTTATATGGGACTGGATTCCATTCCGCTGAACTTGAAAAAAATAGTCGATATATATTTATCTTTGGGGAAGTTGATGCTGATACAGTTGCTCTACGACCCCAATGTGCCTTCAAGGCCTGTGTGCCCCAAAATGCAGCTGCGTTGAGTGATGGCAACAGGCTTGCTTGGCAGGCCATGTTGATGGCGGCCCGTTTGGCTTCCTAGTCTTGCTGCAAGGGGGCGATAGACCCTTATTATTAAGCAGCAGAAGTGTGTGGTGGGAACTTTGGTTGGGGTGGATTATTTGATATTGGTGGTTGCAGATATCCCAGCATGTGCCTGTCTTGATCTGCTTCTGGTTGAAGCACGTCTTGCATATTCATTCATTCCATTTTCAAGTGATTCATTCATCTTCTCAGCGTTCACGCTTCTTGAGAAAGTAAGTTACTCTATTTGAATTGAAGGTGATAGTTTTATACATTTGATTTTCTGTTGCCTGTCAGATTCTTGATTTTTATCCTGCCTCCTGGGTGCGATGGTCACATGTACAAACTTCTAGAATCTGATCAATGACAAGGAAATGTATGATTTTTGTGTGTGCATGAATTGAAGTTGTGGCTTTTTTGATGAAAATCTGAATTTCATCCATCCAAATGGTGAATTTGACATATTTTGAGAGTGGTTATATTCTACATTTTCTATCCGTGAAATGGATTGTATTTTAGGAAATAAGCCCAAGATTTGCGATATGGCCATGAGTTTCAAGTTCAGAAGGGTTTAGTGCTGAATGAATAACAGTTTTTGAAACTGAGGACTTCATGCCTTTTTTTTAAGTCTGGAATTTTTTGTGTGAAAGATGCTGATATCTTCTATTACAGTTGAAATGTTTCTAGGATTTGCAGAATTGGTTTGAACAAAAATGGTCTGCCTGCCAATGAGAATATTCTATGAGAGACAGTTCATTCTGTAGCCATTGATTTTTTTGGGCTAGTCTGTATAGCATGCATATGAACACTATTTTGCTTACTTTTTGAAATGTCCGGAATTCTCAATTTCAATTCATGGTATTTGTTAGCACTAAACTATGGGTGATTGAAGAAATTCTGCCAATTAGGGTGATTGAAGTATGCTAAGAAATGTGGAGTGCACCGCCTTTCTTACCATATACATGTTTTAATCACCATGTCAAATCTTAACTGGTCATAGAAAAGCCCCTCATTTAATACTCACTGCTTACACTCCCATCTAAACCTAAGGTGTTTAATTTTTTGGCCATTACAACTGGGGAATATACATAATAGAATGGCACTGAATTTTGTCTCCTGAATGTGTGAAATACATTGTCTTGTGTTCTAAATATTGTATTACAGTGCTGTTTGATTGATTGAGTAGTGTAATTCAGTAAATGTTGGCGTATGCACTGACAAGAAATGGAAATTCAGTAGGCTTTCTCGCAAATTTTTCTATCAACCAAAGAGTACATTTATGTAATGTCCGAACACCAAAGAACTGCATCTCTGAGTAAACAGTGTTGCTCCTTTTTATAGTTTTATATTGCTCTTGAAAGTAATTCTAGTGAGTGTGTTTGTGTGCTCCCAGGCGAGGGATAGATTCTAAGGAATGATATGTAAAGACTGGAAGTAGGGAAGAATTATTGATGATCCAGAACCAAGGGTATATTTTTATTAATTATCCAAGAGCTCAAAATATCCTTGGAATATGGCAAACTAACTTTTCACATTTGGATATTTACCAAAGCTTTGATTTTATATAATTTTTTTTACCAGGTTTCATTAGGGGTTTCAGATAAGGAGTGTACCAGAAATCACAAAGGTCAGGTTTAAAGAGCAGAATGTATATTGACCTCTTTTTGGGTTGAATTACAATTCTGGTAATGATAAAGGCAAGACACCATTGTCCTTATGGAAGCAATCAGGTCAGGATATGGGTCAACATTCATTCCAAATTAGAGATCTTTAAAGCATACTTATTTCATGAATACCATGCTCCACCTTGTGCTACATGGGAAAGTGAAGAGTTTGTATTCTCTGGAATACTGGAATACACCATGCGGCCAAAGGACATCTTCCATCAATGTACCTACCAATTACATTGCGCATAGAAAATTAATCTTGATGAAAGGGGTGTATAGAGTAGAAAGTGTTTTTTAAATGCTGTTGTTATTATTACTTGTTTTGAAACTGGAATCATTCCTATCGAAAAATTTAAAGGAATTTTCATGGTCATGGCAATTCCCCATGGATTAGTTAGAAAGAGAAAAAGAATCCCTTGTAGAAATTTCCAATTCTTTTAGAAAAAACCTTCTTTTGGGTTATTATGCAAATCTTATCCAAGGGTTTTCAATTTTTTGCTATACATTTTGTATATTACTTGCTGAAAATTTTTCTTATCTTTATGGTTAAGGTATTGAATCAGTTGCATGTAACAGAATGAGGGAACATTATGAGTGGAAACTACTAACTTACGAACAAAACTCATAATATTTGTGTTTATATTTTTGACGTTGAATTTGCCGGTCATCATTTGAGAAATATCTCCATTTGAGAGGAGATTCCCTCTGCATAACTATACTGCAAGAAAATATTATACAAAAGTGGGTGACCCTTCATATCTCTGTTGACTGCATTAGTGGCACCAACCATTCTTATTAGTTACACACCATGTTAGTGACTCAATACTTCTCTTTCATTTGCATTTAATTTAGAGTATTTTTACTTAGAGAAGTAATCCCACTATAATATGTTCTGCGTGGTACATTTCATTGCCTGTTTGTTTACTTTCTCCATTGTGCAAATATCTCTTTCCTCTGCATTTTTTAACTTTGGTATCAGTTAACACATTATTTTTTCGTTTGGAAGTAAATATGTGATAGCTCCATTAAATACTGTTCTCGAATGATAAAAAGTTATCAGTTATCATGCCAAATAAGGCATAATTATCACAGAACAAAAAATGATGAAAACTGGTGCATTTTTGAGTTTAATTGTGTGATCAGTTCCTGAAACTTGTAATGCCATCTTCACTACATTTATTGAAATCCCTTTTATTTTGGCACAGTGCATAAATATTTGTTATCTTTATATTTTTTTATCTTATGACTTAGAGTGGTAAGTGGTTTGGAAGCCAATACAAAAAGAGCTGTGGGGGTATTATAAAAGAATAATTTCTTAGAAGTGGGAGTAAAATTAATGGGTGACAGGGATGGAGATGACTTATGGCTTTTCTGGGAATGTGGGTTGATTGAATAGAAACCTGACCTTGACATTAGCCTTTTATTAGCCATTAGACGTTAGACTGCTGGCATTTGAACCAAAGACCTTGGAGGGAATTAGTACAATGACCACTATTCCAATCTGATCTCTAAAGAGAGAATAATGTCCATGTCAATACATGCAGGTTGTCCATTTTCCTATGTACATTGATAAGGGCAGAATGCAAATGGCTTTTCATTCCATATATCTCTCTCGTACTCCTGGGCTTGCTTTACTGCTTAAGAGTATAAATATTAGTTGGAAGACTTGAATTTCTTTCAAAACGCTTTTACTGCTTTGGATATGCTTGATAAGGTTGTGTTACTTTGGCCTCCATTTGTTTTGAAGGCTTACCTTCTTGACCTGGAAGGGTTTGGCCAGTTATTCCTCAACAGAAAGGTTTTACACTCATTTTATTTGGTGATAATTTTTAATTTCCCTGTGCATCATATTGACAACCCTTTGGGCAAAGTATGTGTGGGTGTCCTTTATTGTTTTGTGTATTGTTATATTTCTGGTCTTAGAAAATATAATTTTGGAAAGTTCAGGATTTATTTTATGAAATGTTTACAAGGCAAAATGATTAAGAAACAGTAATTATTTGCAGCATTTTTTAATGGTTTTAAAAATATATTTTTGTTGTGATCCCAGCTTAGGTGAGGCAAAAAAATAACTGCGGAAACATGCTAGTTGGGGAAACTGATTAGATTAGAAGCAGGTGGACACTTAAAAAAAATCATCTGGCCTGTTCAAGTAAATGATAGAAAGGATCTCAACCTAGTGTAGTAGTAGTAGCAGCTATTAGGGGAGTTGACTGACAGCAGAGGCTGTTTGTGCCAGAAGGGATAGGTGGGTTATTCGGAAGGGGTAGGATGTTCAGGAAGTGGAGGAAGGGTGGAGAGGAACTTGTCATTGGCATTAACAGATTTTAAATGGAAGATTCCAAGGGACCCACAATTTAATGTCCCATCTGATTAATGGCTTACTCACTTTAAGTGCTCTATACAAAGCACCTTAAATAAGGATCGGGATACTACTGAAAAATGAGGCCACCACCGGTATTGGAACCTGGGCCCTTAGAAGTTAGAAGCCAGTACATTAGCCACCACATCATCTTGATTCCCCCCTCAACCTAGTGACTCAGCCAGTTCTGTTGTCCTTGCTTTCTTATGATGAAAATAGGTGAAATAATCAACTGATCTCATTTGCAGTTTACCTGCTAATTAGCTTGCCCAGATATGCTGGAACCTCAGTTTAAATTTGACCAATGCAAAATATGATCAGCCAATTAAGCATATAGTCATATGGCTAAGGTACTTATGAAAGACTACTGACTTAATTTTTCATGAAAATTAATATGATTGAAATGTGTTCATTTCACATTGAAATTGAATTCTTTTACACTTTGGGGCTCTAATAAACCATATGGAGTCATTAGAAGCCAATCAACCATGGATCAGGTTAGGGTAAGAAAATGTTCATGGGTTTTGAACAGGTCAAAATACTGGATATTCTGGATATCGCATAATCCAGACTACTCCCAGCCCCATGTGATCAAAATTAGTGGGGATTTGCTACATACACTCGTACATTATTTCAACACTCCCTTATGGCATTGACATCAACATTAGGAAATGGTTATGAATAATCATAAATGAGACGTTAATAATCGTTCCACTACAATCCCACAGCAAAGAATACACCATAAATAATATTTCAATTATTCCATTTATAAATGCATCAAAACATCAAATTTAGATGCCCAAAATTTTAATAATCCTTGAATTTGGATAGATTTTATGGCCTTGATTGGTCTCCATTCAATGAAAAATTCAAATTTTAATATTATTTAAGCATATTGTACTCAGTTTTTTAAAATAATCTTTGCTTACGAAGTTTGCCAGTAAGTTAATCTGAGCTGAGTGAAACGCGGCTTTGGAAACACTAATAGATGGAGAAGTGTTTTTAAATGACAGAACAACCACAGCTGCTGACTGACCTCAGCATATTATTTGAGTTTGTTGATTATTTGCATTGAAAAGGCCTAAAGGGAATAAAACACATTGACAATCAAGCAAAAGCTGGGAATTCTGCATGAAATGGATGGATAATGAAATTTCTAAGAAGTTGAAGTGTCTCATTTCAGATCTGAGCTCTCTAAAATCAATAACTAGAATCACTGGTTTTCTCATTATGTTGCTATTTCTTCAAATTTAGAAAGTTTTTAGTCAATTACAAACATTGATAGTTACGTAAATCCTGAAATATGTGTAACAGCAAAAATGACAAAAAGTAAACATCTTTATTTTTTGCTTTGGAATCCTCAATGGCTAGAAAACTCGCAGTTTACTGTGTGTATGGGTGGAAGTAAAGATCAGTGAATGATCGACTAATAATGATTCATACGTTATCAAAATTTAATACACAGTGAAACCTTGCTGAACGAGCACCTTACATAATGAGTAAACAAATGTTGTGAAAGTAATACTTGCTTAGCAAGTGATGAGGACAGGGAAAGTCACAGATTGTGAGCTGCTGCATCAGTTTGTGTTAAGTCCACATTCCTGTAGCATCTTAGTGTCACTTGTGAACATCCATTTCTCCAAACTTGTGTTCAGACATATTATTTGAATTTTTTTTTGTGCTAAGAGTGATAACCCTTGCAAAAACTACCAAGAAGAAAAAGCTGTAAGAAGACAACTACAAGAGAATAAAAATGGCTGAAGAAATGTAAAGTAAAATCATTGAAAAGCAAGAATGAAGGATGTGCGTGGCTGATATAGCATGCACATACAATTGCAATGCTATTTAAGTGATTTGCGCTATTCTTGAAAACAAGGACAAGAATAAGGAGATAATTGCTTCAAAGGGGTGGAAAGAATATCTAAGCAACAAGTACATATTCTCAACATTATCAAAAGATCACTTGCTTCTCATCTAGATAAATAAAAAGCAATAGCAATGTGGTGCAATTAACGAGAATGGCATTTGTGAGAAGGCCAAAATGATTTTTGATGACCTTTTTTAGACAGTAGGATCATCAGTGGCAGAAGAAGAAATATTTGAAGGAAGCCATGGGTGATTTGGGGAGTGTAAGAGAAGAACCAGCATCCATAGCATTATGAGGTGTAGTCAAGTAGCAAGCTCTGGCATAATGGCAGCAGGGAATTCAATAGTGACTTCAAAAAGCTCGTAGAGTCTGAGGGTCCCCTGCTGCGACAGGTTTTTAATTGTGATAAAACTGATCTCTTCTAGAAAAAAATCCAAAGTAAACCAATATAACAATAGAGGAGAATGAACTGAACAGCTAAAAGCCAATGAAAGACAATCTTATGTTGCTATTTTGTGCCAATGCCAGCAGAGATTTGAAAATTAAACCACTGCTAATTTACCATTCAGAAACTTTATGGGCTTTCAATTGAGTGTAAAGTCCAGAAGAGCCGGCTAAATGTGAGCTGTTTTCTGCAAATTCAATTAGCATTCCAGGGTGGTTCATTCCATGATGGAAGAAATGATTAAGATGATTCATGATCCTAAACAATGCCTGTATAATTTTCTTTGAATAAACCTCATACATAATTTATTTTTTTACATGGAACACATCTTATTTTAAATTAATTTATATGGGAAAAATTATTTTACTTAATGAATGTTATGTGTAAGATTCTGGGACAAATTATACTCGTCAAGCAAGGTTTTGCTGTAGATATCTAATTTCCAAGTGGAGATAGGCCGTAATTCAAAAATTTCAGGGATATTTATTTGACTTACAATTCTTGGATCATTTTCCATAAACAAACTGACAGTGCTTATATAATGCTGGAAATATTTAATTGGTAAAATATCGATACACAGTTTTAAAATAATCCCCATCCTATCTCAATTTTTTATAAACCTTTGTTTTTCATATTTTTCACTCAACCTCAGAAAAACTGAAATTTGGAGTTCCACTGAATAGGCTGTGTGTTCATTATTTTTTAAATGAATTCCGTTCATTTTATAGAAAGCATGAAAAAAATAAAATAATCTTTTTTATGAAGAACTATTATGCATTGCTACTGCCTTGGTGAACTTATGCAATATTGATGGTACATGACTATAGGTTGTATGTGGGCACTTTGTGCCATATATAAATAAATTACTGCCAGACCTACTCTATAGCCCTTAATTTTAGTAATGTGATCATTCCTAGATTTTATTGTGCAAAATATTGATACTTAACTGTTGAATGATATGATGTGCATAAAGTTAATTATGTCTAACCGAGTGCGTTTTTATAGTGATATATGACTAATGATGGAAATTGCTCTTTAATTGCCCGGACTCAACCAGTAGGCTACTTGTAACAATGATGACTATAGAAATAACTATCATTTGGTGTATGTTCAGTAGCTTATCCATCTATTTCTATTATTTACCAGGTATGTTCATCATATTGGCTATGTTATTTTATGTACCACACTTCAATTTTCTTTCAAGAATGAATGATGGTCATATTATCAGCCATACAGTGAGTGACTTTGTGGGAGGAACTGAAAACAAATGGCATAAATGATACATGAGCTAAAAATAGCGGTGTTCAGGTCAAACGATAAATATGCTACATCTTGCAGCAGATAGGTATGTAATATTATGGAAAATGAAATCATGTATTCATTTAGAAAAAAATATTCTTAGATTCAAAGAAGTGACAAGCAGTGACAATTTTCCACACTATTTATTGAAAGAAATTGAACTAGTTCACCTTAATAAGACATCTTCTGATTAGCAGATGGCCGATATAAAGTTGAACCAGGTTGTTTTGGCCCAGGCTTTGGGTTAATTAATGCGGATGGGTGTGCCATTTATGGTGGTGACACATTTTGGGCCAAGCCAAACGGATTTGTCTTGAGTGGAATTCACAAAAAAAGCTGCATTAAGGGGGGCGGGGGCACTAAAAATTTCACTGGGATTGATTCAGAAAGGCCTGGTATAACTTCTGATCAGTTTAAAGCTCATATCACGTGGCCTGTTTTTTCACATACCAGTTCAGGGATCATTTCAATCGCAGTTCATGAAATCATTTATGACAATCACCATTCATCAGCTTCAGCTGTAATTTCTCCACTGACATAGTGATTTCACTTGTGTCACCAGTATGATTTCCAGTTGGAAACAGTGCCCTGCCTTAGTAATAAACAATATTGAATGGTGGGGTTACAGACTCAAGAGTTTGCCTTTAGATAGTGCAGGAGTAATAATTGGAAGTGGAGGCAATGTTATTGATGATTTTATACACATAAATTCTTGGATAACTTCTTTACCAGGCTTGAAAATGCATGTACGTGTTGCTATTGATTGGTCACACAAATTTATGTTGTGAAGTGGATAGACTGGAATCACTGCCTAATGCTATATATAATTCTGTGTGTGCTTTGAATACATGATATCAAAACAATGCTCCATTGTATAAATTTTGAAATAATATTCATAGCCAAATTTAGAAAGTAAGATACAGAGACAAATATTACAATAATGTCGAATTGGTTTTTGTGACAGCCACTCTCAGTACTACTTATTACTGTGTGCTATACACTTATGCAAAGTTACTAAGCAGGATATTGTCTGTAATGATTTCTGTATGCATTCTAGGATTGGAAATGATCTTCAAAGTAAGGCTAGAAATCCCTATCATTCTTACTATTACCTAAAATAATCATTTCTGCCTAACTTGAATTCTGTCTATTATTGTGGTTATCCCTGAACTAATATGTGAAAAATCACCTGATGATATGGGCATATTGTAAAGCCCTGTTGATGTACCTGCTTCTACCCTCTTTGAAATATTTTACTTAAGAATTATCTTGTGTGTGTTATTTTGACTGTAAACTGTCTCTAATATAAATTCCAAGAAACTGCGGGAGATGCCGCAACAGCACCTTTTTAACGGAGTCATCCACAAAGTGTGCATTACAATGCCACAATTTCAGAGTGTAAAAATCATGCATTGCATTGCAATGCACATTTAGCATATGACTATATTAAAAAAGCACTGTCGAGGCATCTCTCAGGCTTTATTCTTGTGGACTGTGGTACCTTGCGCATGACTACAAATGCCTGTGACATTGTATTCACAGTATTTCATCATACCTTATCGTGTCTTGTTCTTTCAAAGCCCCTGAAATTTTAGAGTGTAAGAGGATGCTTCGTTAGCTTAACTGGCTAAAGCACTCGGCTGGACATCAAGGGATCCGGGTTCGAATCCCAGTCAAAGTGAATGATTTTTACCCTCTGAAATTGTTGCATTGTCTCCTATATTTTATGCAACTGGATCTCTTAATTTATTTAAATCTCTAAAAGTATGAGCAGTATTGATAATTTTTCTAAGGATTACAACTTTAGAATTTAGTGAAGTTGATGCTTTTATTAATTATAAGCTTATAGATTGTTTTCTTTCTTTTAAATGCCATTGGAAGGTTATAATTTTACTGGGGTTTGATAAATGCACTTGGATTTAGTAATGTGTGGACAGAGAAGTTAATTTTCTGTTTCTGTCGTTGCAAATTAGCTGAGTGTATTTTATATTCTAATTATTTAAAAAAATGTGATATTTGTCAAGGTAAAAGTATTTATTAGTATGGAATATTGAGGGAGCATGTACTTGATTTTTTGGTGAGGAAAAACATACGCATTTATTGGGGTGATATGGCCTTGGCTATGAGGGACTCAGAGTATTATAAATTATCTAATCTACAAAATATTTGTTGTATCTTTTTCTATACCCTTGGATGTTTACTTTTATTTAAAATTATACCAAAGTAATAGTTAAGGATTTTTAAAATCTTAATTAAAATAACAGATGGATCAGTGGTGTTTGCCAGCATAAATCTTATTATTATCTCAAAAATGTTTGACATCCATTCAATCAATTCGGGCTTGATGTTATAGAAAGTGAACATGATATATTCAACAAATTCAGGCAAGACATAGTGGAAGTTCGTCATTATGAGAAAAACAAATTTGCACTTTTCCACAGATTTAAATCTGAGGAAAAGTGCAATTTTTTTTTCTGAGGTGAACATTATAGATTAATAGTTAGATGATTACACTTTCACCAGTAATAGTAAATTTAATTTAATCATGGTTTCGATATTACTTTGTCATTTTCAGGTCTGGTCATCCTGAAGATGACAAAATAACATTGTGGTGTAATCGTTTATTTACTAATCTAAAATGTTTTAAATTTTGTACTCGGTGCTGCCTCTAGTATTATTATTTTTTTATTATCAGAGTGACCCAGGAGACAAGCATATTTTTGGAATTGTACAAACAAACATCTTCACTGAAATAACAGCTGGCAACATTAGAAAGAGTATCTCACAAACTAGTTAGATAGCAAAAGTATTTTATTTAATGTAGCACCGTATATGTGTATATATAATGTGTATGTATGTTTTCTAGTGATACTTTTGAAAAATTAACTACCATAACTTAAATATCCTCTTAAATCCAAGAGTGTTGATGTTCATCAAGCATTCAAATTGGAAGTATTAAGTAAACATTTCCACTTAAAACACAGTGGATATTAATATTTGTTAGGAAATTTCTGTGGTGAAACTCATGGTGGTGCTGTGCATTCATCACGATTTCAATGCTTAGCCATGAATTGAATGTATATTCTTGTGTATTGTTTTTGCCATTCTAAGTGTCTTCAATTATATGAGTAATTTGATGCACTTCAAATATATTCTTCATGCTCAGGATGCCATGAACTGCACTTAAGAATTCACTGGTGACTACTTGTCTATGAATGTTTTATATTTACCAAGTGAGTGTGAACTTTTGCGTGATAAATTTTTATGAAGCACGTATGCTGGGATATCTGTAAATTTTCATTGCAAGAAAAAATTTACAATGATTATTTAATGATTTATTTTTTAATGGTGTATTGATTCACTGTGATGATTTTTGTTCCTATGTGTGCTGCATATGTTTATGTGTGTGTGCATGTGTGTGTGGATCTTGAAATTTATTTAGGAATGATTACTTTTACTTATAACCATGGATTGTCTCGCACATCCTAAAACTTTGAATTCTCTCCACACGATGCATTGCATTGCTTATCTTTCAGCATTCAAGTATGTGTGAACTGGACCCTTGCCACTACATATTGATGATATTAATCATATGAAAAATAAAACTTTTCATTCAGGCATTCTGTTGCCTCATATATTTCCTCTCTGAGATCGAATCTCTAATTGAGGAATCACAGTGCAACTAAATCAAAATAAAACTATGCACCCTTTCTATATGTTCCCCTTTTTGATAAAAAAATTGCCTGATGTGTATCTAGTTATGGAAATTCAATGTGCAATTTTACCTCAATGGCTACTGGATAGAGAATAATTTTATAATAATCAATTGTGGCTTGCCTATTCATTTAAAAGGCAGGTTTGTAGTTTCCTGTCGCAAAACACAAAGAAGGAGTGTACACCAAAGAGGCACCAAAGTAAATACTTATAAACAGACTTTGTTAAAGTCTGCACAACTTCTAGTGTCATGATTGAACTGTGTGTGCAAGAGTTAACAATGTGAAAGTAATTATAGATCTAGTTCAGATGAAAGACTGGAAGTATTTTCAATAATGTAAAAGTCGTAATTTTTCTAAGGACCTAATTGCTGTGCCCCTGAATATGGCATGTAAACAGTGAGAGTGGTCCCACCTGTTTTTTTACCTTATATGTGTGATATATGACATCTACTTGTGAATTTTGTCCTCAAGTCTCTAAAACAATATTAATTCATATGGAAAATATATGAGAATGTGTTTTATTTATATGTACTTGTATGAAAAAGAAAGATTATAGATATATCAGTATGTTCTACAAGTTTTTTAGATAATGTTATTTAAAGCCTTCCAATAAAAGTTTTTTTTCCAAAATCTTTGCTGCTTAGTGATGAAAACTTTTTCTAATCCATGTGTAGAGGGCGATCATTTATTTAAAAGATTAGAAAATTGTTTTTATTTATAATTTAATTATTTCCTTTGTAACTTTAATCTTCAATTACATCTTAGGAGTGTCAACCAATCTTTTTTTGTTGTTGTTTTATCTCGGTGATTAATATTATATGGCAGCACCTTCCACAATTTTCTCACTGATGGATATCATAAATAACCTTAAATCTTACTATGTATATCTCAAATTCTTTCATTATCTTTTTTAATTGGTGTATTAATCACTGATTGAAGAATTCTCCTGCGAGTAGGAAGATGAAGAATACTCCCGCAGCTACCCTGTTTGTCGTAAGAGGTGACTTAAAGGGCAGGGAGAAAACCCTGATAACAAACTTCTCCAGGCTGTTTCTGGCATTGGGAATATTTTGTGACAGACTTCTAGGGGTTAAGGGCAACTGTGGTGTGCCTCCCTCTCCATGAAAAGGATAGGTCGCAGCCTCTTCAGGCTCATTTGATTCTGCCTCCAACCTTTCAGCTGTTTACAGCACATTTCTGGGTTTTATGGTTTTGACGGTGCCAGTTGCATGCTCTTCAGTTTGGTTGGGATCTTATTGGGTACGGGGACATGTGAAGGGATATGTATGTATAGGGGCACTTTTGGGTGGCAGTTTTGGTTTTGGCAGTTTTATCATAAGAAGTTCCTTGAGTAGGTAATTTCCCAGCCTTGCAAGGTTGTCTTTCATCCTTTCTGTTAGATTCTGAAGGAATTTTAGGAGAGGTATCAAATGAAAGTCTTTTCCGTTGTCCACTTTTTTCATGTACCACAGGGGTCATGCTAAACAGCAGATTGTTATTTTCAACAGTTCTACTTTGTACTCAAGGCAGACATGTTGGTGCAGCATGAAGCCACACTGATTTGGCATAGCTGAGGACAGTTATTATTATGGTTTGATGGAGTAAATTTTTGTCCTTGGGGGATATTTTTGCCGAGGGATGCGATACATGCTCATTGCTGTTGTTGCTACCTTAGTTTCACTGGTGGCATGTTTCACTTGTTTTGCCCACTCAAATCCAGTGTCTAAAATACGATAACCCGAAAGAATTCAATTTCTTCTTTCCTTGGAATTAGTTCTGTGCAGAAATGGATGAGTGGTACTTAGCCGACTTATGGTCTCTGTGAAAAGTCGAGGTGTTCGCATTTTTTTGGGTTTGCCTCCAGTTTCCAATCTTCCGCCCAGTTGGAGTAGGTCCAGCTGGCTCTGTGCACCTTGGTGCAGTGCATGTGGGGTTTGCCATCTGGGTGCTGGCAGTTGTCTTGTCCACATACAATTATGATGTCACCAAATCTGTTATTGGCATGTTGTACAGTAGGCTGAAAACCACCCTCTAGTGGCCCAAACTCCAACATATCAATATTTTAAAATGAAAAATGTCTGGTAGGGATTTTTGAGCATGCTGAATCCAAAGGTGTCGACAAAATATTGCTAAAGAAAATGTATCCGGAATGGTAGAAGTTTACATTTAATTTTTGTCGATGAGAAATTTGTCGGTAGGGGTTTTTGGGGATGCTGGATACGAATATGTTGATCAATTTCTTTCAAACAAAAAAAATCATAAGACACGCAAGTTGTTGAAATGAGAAAATGTTGATAAAAAATGTGGTACAGTGCTACTTAACTGTAAAGGATGTTTTCATACTTTTATTTAACAAATGGAATTAAGATTTATAAGCAGATTTCAATATTTCAACAATTGCCCTTTTTAGTTTGCAACGTAAATATCATACCATATAATTTAAAAAATTCATGTCGGTCAGAAATGGATCAACTTATAAGATGTTTAATAAAAACTGCCGACGAGCTACATTGAACAGCATGCCTTTTTTCCGACTGGGTTTGTTTTTTTAATTAGATATTTCCTTCTATTGCACTATTTATTTACAAATTGTGTGCCTTGCAATAAACAAATGTTCGTAAATACATTGGTTACATAAAGAAGTATAATTTTGAATTACGACAACGAAGGAAATGCATGTTTAATTAGACTTATTTTATAAAAACTTGCTCATATTATTTGTAACAATTATTAAAACAACTGTTGCTACCTGCTCAGTTGTTTTCCACTTAACTACTTTACATCAAACTTTCATTTGAATCTTCTGAACTTAGTGGCATGATATTAGGAACCTTAAAACAAGCTAGTTTCTGGTACAAAAAAAATTTATTTCGCATTTAGTATCAGCATACCATAGTAACGGGTCTGTTTGCGACCAAAAGTTTAAGGTACCAAAAATTTGTTTTCTGCTCATCTTCCTTGTATGGTTACATCTGTTGGCCTTCAATAATTTGTTAGATGGCACCGGCGGCCTAAGATCCAAGAGAGATGGAAGGAATATATAGAAGAACTGTATAGTAAAGAACTTCAACCAACAAAGTTGGACATTGAAAAAGAATATGATGTAGAAGAAGATAGCTTAGGTCCAGGCATACTAGACGATGAGAGAGAAAGGGCATTAAGGGAGATGAAACCAAATAAGGCCGTGGGGGTGGATAACATTCCCGTGGAACTATTTAAATGTTTAGGCAAATGTGGGAGGAAGAGGCTATATGGGCTGATTGGTAGTATCTACGAGGAAGGAATCTGGCCGGAAGACTTAGTGAAATCAGTTTTAGTTCCTATTCCAAAAAAGGTAAAGGCTACATCATGTTCGGATTACAGGACAAGAAGTTTGATATCCCACGCAGCTAAAGTTGTTCTCAGGATCATAAACAAAAGGACAGAGAGTAGGGCAAATGATGACTTAGGGGATGATCAGTTTGGGTTTAGAAAGGGGAGTGGCACGCTTGATGCCATTGCGGTAATGAGATTATTAATCGAGAGGATTATAGAACACAACCAGGGGGTATTTGCCTGTTTTGTAGATTTCGAAAAAGCATTTGATAGAGTGAATTTGGAAAAACTAATGAGTATATTGCAGAAAATAGGAATAGATTGGAGGGAAAGGAGGCTAATCCGCAACCTGTACATGTCTCAGACTGCTTAGGTGCTGGTGGGGAACGGGAAGTCTGGATGGGCAGTGTTAGGAAGAGGTGTAAGGCAGGGTTGCCCATTATCACCGTTGCTGTTCAACCTGTATGCAGAGGAAATGATGAAAGAGGCATGGGAAGAACTGGAGGTAGGAATGAAAGTGGGTGGGGAATTCATAAAATCTGTTAGGTTTGCTGATGACCAAGCTTTAGTTTGTCAGTCAGCCAAGGGGTTGCAAGCATTGCTGAGTGAATTGGAAATTCAGTGCGACAGGTATGGGATGAGAATCAATGTTAATAAAACAAAGGTTATGCGATTTTCTAGAAAGAAAAAGGCTAAGCTAAACATTAAAATAGGAGGGCAAAAACTAGAGCAGGTAGAGCAGTTAACGTATCTCGGTAGTGTTTTGGACCAACATGGTCAAAGTAGTAGGGACGAGAAGAATTGCACTGGGCAAAGAGGCTTTCAGAAGGAGGAGGGAGTTGATGACGGGGACATTGAGTAAGGATATTAAGAAAAGACTCGTAAAAACTTTGATATGGAGCGTAGCTTTGTGTGGCGCGGAAACGTGGTCATTGAAGCAGGAGGATAGACGTAGATTGGAGGCTTTTGAAATGTGGGTGTGGAGGAGAATGGAGAAGGTGAAATGGACAGAGAAGAAAACAAATGAGGAAGTACTTGGTATGGTGGGCGAGGACGGGTTTGTTGGGAGAACCCTATTGAGGCAGGAAAAGTGGATGAAGGGGGTATTGACTGGCAGTGGGATGTTGAAGACTGTGATAGATGGGAGAATAATGTTGGGTAAACGAGGAAAGGGAAGGAACAGGATAGGAATGTTGGTCGGGATGAAGGGCGGAAGAAAGTACTCGGAGATGAAGAGGGACCTGATGTAGAGTAGGTTGCTGGATTTTGAGTTTTGTTAGGAGTCAAAATATTTATTTGGTAGTTTTGTCCATCCAAAAACCTACCTTAACCGGTAGATTACCTAATAATTATAACAAAATACCGGCGGCCTCTCCCGCAGAAGTTCTGGGAACTTTAGTGGTTCTACTAGAGGTTGGTCCGGCGCCGTAATGGGCCCGGACTCGGTGACGGGCGGAGGCAAGACGGAAGCTGTGGAGGCCGGCGGTATAGCCGGGAGGTGCTGGGAAAGCGGCAGTGGTTGCGACTGGGTTCAGGCCTGAACCTGCTACTGAAGGATCAGGACCTAGTGTGGAATCTTCGGTGATGCATGGCAAGACGACGTAGAAAGTTGTCGCGTCGGCGAGCTGCTCGGGATGAGCGTCGGTGAGGCGAAGCGAGAACCTGCCGGCCGGTTCTGGAGAAGGATCCGGCCGGTGCCGGATTCTTATGCCTTCGTTTGGGCATGATGCCGCCGAGAGACGCGATACGCCCCCACATCTACCAAAATTTTCTGCACTCTCAGACATCCGGTTCAATGGGTAACATTTCAGGAGTTATCTGATGGCTGTGCATAAGCAATTGATGCGCAGTTGGTGCCATGCAATACTAGGGGCAGATATCGTCAATCCTAGCTGTTTAAATGGAGTGGTTTTCCATTTCTTAAAGGATGTCATACCCATTGGTACCACCTGAAGGTCCGCATATACATATCTATTATCATTCCATACATCATCGTATACATCATATCATAACAGATCCACGTCCGACCACCTGTTGCGAACGGACTTTTTTCAGGATGCTTTCCTATTTCGCCAGCACGTGGTTGCCATTTTCTTCGACCTGAGGAAGGCTTACGACAGTGTTGAGAGACAAAACTTTAAATAGTTAGCACAAGTGGAGTTTTTGCGAAAACGCGGCAGAGTTCTTTGCCATTAAAATAGCCAAGCGAGAAATAAAAGGCAATGGATGTTCCTTAATTAGTTCTGACTAGTCTAGGGCATTTTAATTTATATCCGGCTTCTCCCCTTCCCACCATATAGTCCAGAAGATACACTCTAGGCTCTAATTCCTTCATCAGAGGGGATAACAAAGTTTTCTCTCTATGGATCCCTGTACCCACAGGAATCGCTTAAATTTATTGGATGTTGGACCTCACGCAGGAAATGAAAAAGCCAACGCAGCGGCGAAAGGAGTCCTAAACATGCAAAAGGCTGATTCTATGCTGGTGCCTGTTAACGATCTCAAGGCGGCTCACTGCGCAACTTAGTCCTAAAGCAATGGTGGAATGCGTGGCTGAACGTTACGGATTTAATTTCCGGGTGACTAAGTCAGTGGTATTAACGTGGCCCTCATCCGTTAGGGAAAACCGGAAGGAAGTGGTTGCGATCGCACTCCTGAGGATAGGGCATTGCGCCCTCACACTCTCGTACTTCTTCACGGAGGAAAAAACAACCTCGCAGCGAAGGGTCTGATCTGCCCCTAACGTTGAACTATATCCTAACATAGTGTGACGAATACCAGAGGGTAAGAGACACTTTTAAAATAAGGGGTGATCTAAGTAATATTTAAGGGGACGGCCCTAATGCCTCAAATAGTTTTAAAATTTTTAAGGGAAACGGCTTATTAGGAAAACAATAGATGTGTTTCTCGTTTTTAGGCTTTTGGTTGTACACATTTAGCTGTTCACTAGTAGGCTATTGAGGTAATAAACATTTTGACAGTGATGCAAAATGACCAGAGCCGTCGACGCACCCCTCCCCAAAAACTGGAACTACTACAAATATATTTTAATGTAAAAATTTATCTTTATTCAATTCTCAATGTTATGTTAAATGGTTCCACTCTAACATGAACATAGTCAAATTAGGAATTTTCTTCGGTCCAAGAAAAAACTGCCAAAAAAAGGGCAGCAATTTTCTGCGGTTTGAATTTTAATCAGAACTCGGTAGTTCAAATGTCATTGTGGTTCAAACTATTTTTTGGCTCATGCTGTTTCAAAGCACTTGCTCAACTCCGGTCCTCGAATGTTTTTTGCAGCGTTACAGTCTTCTTTACTGATACACTGTTGGCTTATCATCGGCTTTATCATTGACCGAACCACTTGTGTTCGTATACCAAAGGTAGGACTAGGAACCCGTGGCCTTCCGGTTTTCTGTCGGGTCTGTTACGCGTCCGACCAACCTTGTCGTTGTCACACCCTTGTGTCACCTTTAGTACTTCACGAGTTGGTTGCATTTTCCCTCATGCTTGGCACTTTCTCTCTTATTCGGCTGCCGGCCTCACCTTGTACGCATGCTTCCATACCTCATAGAGACACACCGTGGAGTGGAACCGGTAGCAGAGTACTAGGGGCATGCACAGCCTCGTGATGACTGTCCATGCCCACACTCCGTAGAACTCCATGAGGGCTGGCTGCAACTCAGCGCGGTTGTTCTTCAGCCGATTGAGGGCCCACAGGGCCACGTTGGCAACCAGTAGGAACGTGATGACTTGCCTCCCAGGCTTGTTCCTTAGCTGCGACGGCGTGACGCATCTCCGCCTCCAGGCGTCCAGGAGAGCCAGTGTGAGGCACGTGCTCTGTGCAGCCGCAGCAATCGGCGTTAGGGCCAGAAGAAGGGCGGCGGGCGTGTCAGGAACTAAGAGCCATGCTCCCAAGCCCTGTTGAAGAAAAGGAAATTGTTTGGTATCACATGGGCGATAGAGATATTCTCCCCTGTAATAAAGGGCCGACGCCTTGCATTCAGAAGTACGAAAATTAGTTTTACGTTCGCAAAGTCGAAATGAATACCTAGTAGTGGTTCAACCCAAGTAATTTCCGAGAGGACTTTAGGAGGAGGAGGAAACGGAATTAGTTCTAGTTTTGAGCTTTGGTAAACAGATTACACAGATATTCACAGGAACTTGAATTAATCAGATATTATTCAATTATTGTATTTAATCTTCTCCAATTTAAAATCTTCAATCCATAAAAATATCGTGTAAAAATTCCAGACAAAATGAGGCAATTAAAATTGGAAACTAAAAATTTTGTTCGGTGTCTGTTTCATATATATATATATATATATATATATATATATATATATATATATATATATATATATATATATATATATATAAGAGCATAAAACTTGAGACGAATATCTCTTTATTCACTGTTTCGTTCGGTTCATAATTGATTGCACTAGAGCGATTTCGTTCGACGAGAACAAATAAAAATCGATATGCCGATGTAATTCAAGCACGTGTTTCGCCGAATGTATATTTAAAAGTCAATTCCACTGTGGTGACAGCAATACGAGGTCTGTTCAAGAAGTATCGCGAATTTTGAATTTTCGCTGGTTACGTATGTTTGATTTTTTGTGGCGTAATGTTGGTACTTTTGTCTCTCACTAATGCCGAAAAGTTCAGCCATTTTGAATACTCAGTTAATTGTTGACTGCTGTTTTGCTTGGACGTGTTTTGGCTCGTCTTCGATTTTTGCCTGTTCCAAAAACTGGATCAAACAATCTGTATCAAATTTTGTGTGAAAAACGAAATTAAGTACGCGGACGCATTCCGAATGTTGACTGTGGCATATGGAGAAGCTACCTTGAAGCAACGTTTATCGATGGTACAAAATTTTCTCAGAGGGCCGAGAAGATGTGAAGGATGAAGAGCGTGCCGGACTCCCGAGCATGTCAACAACAGACGAAAACATTGATTAAGTGATGAAAATAGTATTGGCCAATCGTCAAATCACCGTTAGAGAAGTTGCTGAGGAACTAAACATATCGATTAGCGCGTGCCATTTGATTTTTACCATTGATTTGGACATGAAACAGGCCGCCACGAAATTCGTACAAAAATTGCTCAATTTAGACCAAAACCAGCAACGAATTAACATTGCTAATGAGGTGTTGGACTCTGTCCGCAAAGACCCAAATTTGCTCCAGAGGGTCATAACTGGTGACGAATCATGGATGTATGGTTATGACGTGGAAACTAAAGCTCAATCATCCCATTGGAAGCTGCAGCACGAGCCAAGACCGAAAAAAGCGCGCAAAGTTTGGTCGAATGTGAGAATTTTGCTTAGAGTTTTCTTCGATTGCAGGGGCGTGGTGCATCATGAGTTCTTGCCACAGGGTAGAACGGTAAATCAGGAATATGACCTGCAAGTTGCGCAATTTGCGCGAAGCAATCTGCTACAAACGCCCATATTTGTGGAAGAACAAAAATTGGCTTTTTCACCACGACAACGCCCCTGCTCACACATCATTGCTCGTGCGCGAGTTTTTGGCCAAAACAACGCACTAATGATGCCGCATCCACCGTATTCCCAAGATCTGGCCCCCTTTTACTTGTTCCCGAAACTGAAGAGGCCCATAAATGGACGACGCTACGCTACGATTGGCTATGATATTGATATTTTTTTGAATTGATATTTTAAGCGTTGTTTTACACAGTTTTGGAAATCAAATGAGGTAGGTGACGGCCCCCATGGTCCATATACTGAATAAGCCGATTTATGGCGTTTGTCATCAACCTTATCAGCATACTAGTAGACATGCTGGCAATTTCTGCCTGGATATTGTCCTTCAGGACTTGTAGGGCCCTTGGACCGTCGAAATAAACCCGGGATTAAAAAAAACCCACAAAAAATCGCAAGGGGCTAAATCGGGGGAGTGATCTGGCCTCTCTTAATCGGCCCTTCTTTAAAGGACGCGCTCCGGTAATCGTTCCCTCAATACAGTCATCGATGACCTTGCAGTGTGAGCTTTGCTCTCCCCTGTTGGAACCAAATGTTCCCTAAGTCCAGTTCATCAAGTCGTGGGAAAAAAATCCTCCAAAATGTTTTCTTACCGGTCTGAATTCAGTCATTTTGACCTAATTTTCTTCAAAAAACCAGGGCCCAACATTACCGACTGAGGAAATTGCACACCACACTGTACTTGTAATAAGTTGGAAAGATGCTTCATGTTTCTGAAGAATTTTAACTCTAACGGAGATTTTAATGCCTGCACCTTCCATTATATAGAAAACATATTGCCAATTAAATACGTTGACAACTAACGACTCTGATTCCAAGCTGTAAATTTGAAAATTTCAGGTTTTCATTGATGTAGCTTTGCACCATTAATTTCAAAATAAATAATGACATAACCGCTCTGTTCTGCGTAAAACGATCACTATATTGGAAAACTCAATATTCAAGTAGCGAATAATTTAAATTAACCTTTTGGAAGGTAGTATGGATTTTAACATTTACGAAAAAATGCCAGATTGGGTGCGATTACAGCATTTATTTAGTCGTATATTTTACTCTCCGCCTTAAATTATCGTGCGTGATGATTTAAACATATCTGATCGTTTTATCTTACCATTACACCATAATTTCAATTCGGAGTCAGAGCGTTAAACATACTCTATTTTCGTAGTAGTAGTAGTTTTGAGGGGAGGCGACCGACAACTGAGGGCATTTGCGCCATAGGGGATGGATAGGAAAGGATGAAGGGTGGAGAGAAACCCGGCGTCGGCATTAGCCTGCTCTTTACGAAAGGCGCCAAGGGGTCCTCAGTTTAACGTCCCATCCGACGGACGGCGCACTCACTCAAAGTGCCCTCCACAAAGCACCTCAAGTAGGGTTAGAGATACCTCTGAAAAATATTCAACACCGTCGGGATTTGAACCCGCGCCCTCTGTTTGGGAAGCCATCTATTTTCGTTTAGCATTATTAGACTTTTATGTGATTCCAAAATCTTTCGGTTGACTGAAAATTGCATGAAAAACTTTGAAATATACTGACTTTCCAATCCACTTGATGCGTCTTACCTGAAAGAGGCAATAGAGATATACTCCGGCCTGCGTGACCATCAAGAGTATATGCTCGAGCTGTAGCCGACGTTCGCTGTGAAAGTGTAGCTCTCTCACCCTTACGATGCAACCAATTGCCCCCAGGGCGGAGGCCGCGTAGAGGGCCAACTCCCAGGACCTCAGAGGCACTGCTGCGGATGGTATGAATGTTGGCTGCCGGGACAGGGTCAGTGCGGTCAGTACGGAGGTCAGCGTGAGAACAAGGATGAGAACTCCGAGGAACAAACCCCTTTAAAGAAGAGCATCACCTTCTATATCGTGACGAATTTCTCTGACCGTTTTTCCTTGTAAATGGAATACAAAATCGGGATCGATCCAAATTACTACCGCGATGTGGTAAATACCGCATCATTTACAGCAAACTTCTACTACGGTTATACATATTTCTAATGTTTCGTAATTTTAGAAATATTCTAGTGATGACTACAAAGTGGACCTTTGGAGATTTGTATTCAATTCATTTCACCACGATACTTATTTACTATTTTTGATATATATTTGGTAATGAACAATATTATGATGTGGTTCATTCTAGCTCTGTATTTGTTTCTTTAGATATTATGGAAATCCCTTTTGAAACATGACTTCAAACTGGAAATTTATCTTTAACCTACATCTCATAACGTTTTACCCCAGCTTTCGACGATATGATTGTATATAAAATTTTCTTTCTACGACGTTAAATGTGGCTGTCGCCCATTTACCGAAAAGATGTAAATTAATTGTAACTGCTTCGCCATAAATGAGAATTTCTATTTTGCCGCATGTTATCTTTGGAGTTAAAGAGAGATGCAGAGATTTACAGCTGAAATTAGTGAATAATGGAATACAGAATTCGAATGTATTTCCCAAGGTAAAGGAATCAGTTCCTTGAAGGTGTGAATGTGCTCTTCGATTGAGCATTACAAATGGCAGTCCGAATTTTCTGTAAACTTTGATAGAATCACGTCAATTCCGGAATTATTTGAGGAATTTGAGCACATGAAATTAACCTGTAGGAAGAGGCGCAGTCAACAGAGAAGCGGCTCCCTGCCCGCCCTGCCCTCCTGATGATAACGCTGACGCCGCTTTCTTCTCTGCGATCCGCTTCCGACGCGTGTGTGTCGCTGGAGGGTGCTTTGGCTCCTTTCCACATGACAGACAGCATAACGGAGCATAGAAGACTGTACTCGACGGTGAATGGGAAGAGAAAGGGCGAAGACTCTTCCAGGAGGGAAGCCATGATGTTTGTGTTGCGACAGCGCAGCTTGGAGAGGTGGGCGTCAGAGGGCACTTCATTATCACCGTCGACGCCATTATCATGTGTTGCCGATTGAAATAAATGTAAATTGCATTCGATATATCATTAAACTGTGAATAATAAGGTGACCTCGTCGTATTTTTTCCTTGGCGAAATAATTAAAATCACCACCCTCGAAAAACTTCTCTCTGAGCTTAATTAATTTAATATGCTAACATAGAAATTACTAGTCAACTGATATAAGTATTTTTTCAACCATCCTGCAGGTAAAATTGGTAAGTTTTCTTATATTCTCACTCCGTAATTTATTAGACGAAGAGAGAACATAGAATATTCTTGACCAAATCAGTTTCTACCATTACTTAAGGCCGAATGGCTGTTTACCTCATTTCCTCTGAAACTATAGCATACAAGTGTCAGACAAGGATGTGTAATCGAATTGATTTCATCGTAATCATTAATATTGATGGTGTTAAGGATTAGGATTGCGCTAAGCTAACCTCCCACGTGTTCCATTTGGCGGTCGTTCAGCAAATGCAGGATGTCGTGCTTGGTCTCCTGCACGAGTGCGTCGAGCCATTCACACATATTGGTGGCCAGCATGTGCATGAGGCCGAAGCGAACTACTATCTGGTACTTACAGAGGGCCATTATCTGTAATACAGAGTGAAAAGACATGGTTAATGTTGTACATAAGTCTCCTTAATTACTACTGATGCGAGAGAAGAGGAACGAGAATTATTTATTAATCAGTCGTCCAACTGGCGTTAGTACCATTCTCCCAACAATATGGTAAAATAATGGGTAGTTATAAATAACATTCTTGGTATTCTGTGTGCATAACTCAAAATATTACGGCCAGTTATTTTCAATATCTATAAAACAGTAATGTAACATGGAAGGGGGGTTTACGAATTGCATCTGGCACCAAACTTAATTTCTGTTAGAATTCAGGGAAAGTCGAAATCGTTCCATTAACTAGTGATCCATATCCCTAGCATGTTGGACGTTCCAGGTGGACGGGAAAAAGGAAATCCCGATACAGCCGTTCAAGATGCTGTTAAGGTACTCCATCGCCGCCTTTGGGAGTTGCCAGATGGCGATATTAGGAATGCCGTCGATCCCGGTCGCTTTCCTCGGGTGAAGGTGGCGCATTTCCGCTATGATGTCCCTTCTCTCGATGACAAGCGTAAGAACGCCATCATCGGTGTCTCCCAATGCGTCGAGTTCTTCTTCTGTTGCCGCTGAGTCACCATTCAGGGGATCGCGACGAAGGCGCTATCGAGAAATCCCGCGAGAATCTGCCTTTTCATCCGGAGACGCCGCCACGCCGTCACCGCAGACAATGAGAGGAGCAGAGTTTTCTGCATACATTCCACACTTAGTTGACCTTCTCCTCTCCAACGTAATGAAGGACTTCCACCTTTAGGTGTGACTCCCAGTTGTCGGATCAGACTTCCCCGAGGGAATATTTCTCCTTCCAGTTCAAGTCCGTAAGCTGCCGATGAAGATCCGGCGTCCGATACCGCGGCAAGCGCCGGCGGATGTTGTTCTGGAGCGTGATGAGTCTGTATAACGAACAGATGCTACGTATTTACGACGTTCCATGTTGTTTTGTGCGTACGACTCTTTGTGAGTATTAATGGTTGACTTTTTAGTACGTGTAATGTACGCATGCTCAGGTACATTTAATGTGCATTAATCTTAGTTAGAACCTGACAAAAAATGCTACAATTACGAGACAGCGGCATTGCCACAGCATTTGTGGTGACATCTCCATTATCTTTGCTGATGAAAAACGACAAATAGATGATGTGTTGATCTGGTAAGAAAAGAACTTTTTTGACAATTATTGACTTGGTATGTTTCGGAAACAGTATCCCATCAAACCGTTGATATTTTAAAGATGTCATTTTTGGATTGGAATATTTCTATCCCCGTGTGTAAATAATAAGCCCAAGTTATTACCGCATGATAATTTTGCTTTGAAGATCTTGAAGGATCTAATATATAGACACACCCAAATTTTACCAGTGAATACAATGTATGCATGGCGTGTTAATTACCGAGAATTTGTGGAGCTTACCTTATTATTGGCGAAGATGAAGACCATCTGGACGGAAGTGAAGACTATACGGGATAGTGGATTGATGGCTAAAAATATATTGCTACAGTCTGGACCTTTGCTCAATTCGAAATACTGACCAAACTCCAGACCCGAGTAGATGACGCTGCCCACTCCGAATGCTGCGGTTGAAATTGGGGAATGGAATTACAATCCATCGTTAAATGAAAAGCCGTTTTAATAGTAAATAGAACTTCATAAATTGTGTGAACATTGTTATGCCCCCAGCATCCGTGCTTCCACATTAAGTGACCCCATTTAAGAATTTAAACGAGAAAATATTAGCTTAATTTTAAATTTATTAATAGTGATGTGAAACGTGAGTACCCGAAAAAAACTATTGAATTATAACATCCTTAACGCTTCTACCAAATACACTCCTCTTCCCAGACCAAACCGCTCAAAATGGCCTAACCTAATTACCGCTTTCTTCCCTGGAACCAACAAAATTAAACAATTCGTGAGCTCTTTCCAATTATTCATGAGTCAGTCCACATCACCTTAATTCTCACATTGTTCTTCAGTTTCGGTCAGACGCCCGTCGGCCTTGCGAGACATCTTCGAGTCAACAAGACCACCCGCGCCCCCCCTGTCTCTTCTCCGCCCTTCTTCGCGCCATGTAACGGCCAACGCTGCAAATACTGTCATCTTCTTCGACCCGCCAACTAGCTGACTATCAAATTCCAAGCTAAGAGCTATTCCTTCGCCACCTGCACTTAAAAATACATTATATACCGCCAATATTGCAACTCATGTACTGCCTTCTACGTGGGTCTCTACACCACTACCGTTTCCCTCCGCATGAATAATCACCGCTACTCCATTAAATCTCCCATCTTCCTTAATTATTCCATCCATACCCACACTGCTTCCCACGACAAATCTTTTGATGCCTGCAAATTTCTATCCGTGACGATCCACTCATTTTTTAACATTATTTTTAAATCATGGTTTCTTGATATATTTAACAGGCGATGAAGGACCACTAGGCCCCTAGCCGTTCGTTTAAATGATTTTATCCATTAATTTAATTTTACCTTTCCCTAAGTATGCCCCATCTTTTAAGCATAACATGCACCTGGGTTAAACCAAAGCCTGATATTGAGATAAGGTCACACGCGCACCCTAAAGCGTTCACGACCGAGTAGGAATATCAGCGACTCTTATGTGCCTTCCTCAAATCGCTCTCCGACTTGGTCCCTGTCTATATCGATGGATCGAAGACGGAATCTGCATATGCCTGCGCGGTGGTCTCCCGCTACCATGGAGTCTTGAGGGAAAAACTGAACAATTGTTGCGGCATAGTCACAGCCGAACTGTCAGCTATCAGGATGGCCCTAAAAGAAATAAAAGAAAATTACGGCTCTTTCCTCATCTGTTTGGACTCGTTGAGCGCCTTAAATTCCATATCGATCTTCTCATCAGTGTACCCGATAGTTAAGGAGATCCATTATACCCTCTCATCCATCCAGAGAAAGGTGAACATGGTATACTGTATATGGACTCCTGGTCACGTTGGGGTACCTGGCAACGAAAAATCTGACAAAGCAGCGAAGGAAGCCCTAGGCAAACGCGAGACCGATTCCACGTTGGTACGTATGAAGGATTTAAAGGCCGCCTTGCGGATTTTGGTTTTCATCCAGTGGAAGGAAGCTTGTCGGTCCTTACTTAGCAATAAACTCAGGGCTATAAAATCAGTCTTTTCGGCATGACCCTCTTCCATCGGGCGCTGGTGGATGTAGGCACCTGGCGGTCTCCTCCGGAAGGCCTGATTTCTTGACCATTGCGATGGTCCTTCTGTTAGTGGCATCGGTGGGGTCACGGAGAAGCTTCCGGTAAGCTTGGTTCTGGAGGATGTCCTTTAATTTCTGATGATGTCTTCCGTGTTCATCAGAACGGTGGCATTCCCCTTGTCCGCAGGCAGCACCTTGTCTCTCCGAAACAACAAGGTGGCCCTTCTGTAGAGGTTTGCGGGAGTGTTAATTCCTCGTCAATGACCAGCTGCAGACGCGCAATCCATCCAACATGGAATCCTTCATCGTATGACATAGCCATAGATTCTCTTAAGAGTAAGTTGATTTCTTTAAATCTCGAGGACAAATTTAATGACGAATATGTCAGATTAACCAACTTAATCATGAACCGAAATTTCTTTATTGCTTAAGGCAAATTTTACAGACAAGTATTTGGCACTGCTTTGAGTAACTCTCTATCACCATTATTGGCCAATATTTTCATTACCCAGTTTGAAAATACCTTCAAGAGTAAATTCTCTTACTTCCCATTTGCTTAAGATACGTGGATGACAAATGGCATTTCCGATACCAAAAAATGGATGCAACACAATGTGTTTGTGATCCAACCAATTTTTCCCTTCCATTGCATTCACACACTAAATGGAAAATAATAACCAACTCCCGTTTCTTAATCTTCTTTTGGATAGGATTTATAACAAACTCTCCTATGACGTTTACCGTAAGCTTACACACACGAATAACTACATTCACCGTGATTCTTTTGTACACAACAGTAACAAACTCGCTTCTTTTCATGCTCTGGTCCACAGAATCGTTAATATCCCACTTGATAGAAGTAATGATATAATAAACTTAAAGAACGTGAAACGCATCGCTAAACAGAGCGGGTTTAAGGAGTTTTAAATGGAAAATATAATAAAAAACAACTTTAAAAGGCTCATAAAGAACTCTACTACCCACTCTCAAGATCAGCCTCCTGCTACATTAAACTTCCTTATCATCCTCATTTAACAAAAGGTGTAGGAAGCATATTCAAAACAGGTTAAGCCAAGATTTCTTTCAGTCATAATAATAAACTTAAACATTTATTGGGGAACACGAAAGACGAGATGGGCATATTTAATAAGTTGAGACTTTACCAAATATATTTCTCCTCATCCAATGTTTCTTGCGTGGGACAAACACGTAGAAACATTAAGACTAGATTCAAGGAAAACATGGCCCATTTTAAATATAACAAACCAGAAAAATTCAGCATCGCTAAACACTTTCTCAACACATGACTTGAAACCGCAGAAAACAACCTTTACCTCATCAAACAAACACTAATTACTTACTTGACACTTACGAAAGGCTCTTTATTAAAAAATTCAGAACGAAGATTATTAATAGCGACATAGAACCTATTCCTTTTCTCTAATTTAGAGAGTAAAGTGCTTCAAACTCCCCAACTGTCATTTTTTGTATGGTCCCGTCTTACCCCCTTACTCTCCCCCCCCCCGCGCTAACTCACTCTTTCCCTTCGCTCCCCCCCCCCCCCTACGATGAACCCTTCCATTTTAAACGTCATTGGTTCTTCCAATTCCCCCCACCCTCTTTTTCATCTTAGTATTTACATTGGACGTTTATTTGTTTCCTGACTCACTTAAAACCTTCTGTTGAAAGTGCTTATTTCCTTCAGTTCGCCGAGTAGGGCCAACTTTTGGCCGAAATACGCGCATTCGACGCACACCGTCTTTCCCTGTTTGTCGCTATCCCTTGAATTTGCTCTCTTTGAGTAATATTCTCCCATTATTTAGGCCTTCTCTGAATGTGTGGGTGTTTGTGAGTGTCTGCTTTGTGTTTGTCCCTGGCACGGAATTAATTTCCGTGAACAATCACGAATAGCGTGTGTGGTATCCAGGGTATGGCACCCAGGAATCCTTACCGGAGTATTTTCAACCCTGTGAATCATCGCATTTTGGGTGGCGTGTGTGTCTGTAGTTGGTCACTGGTGAGGAAATAACATTCCCGCAAACATGTACAGGAGGGTATTCTGGTTGAGAGGTCGTGGTTGGTCATTGTCGCGGAGTTACTTCTACCACAAACCGTCACAGCAATCCATATTTTTTGGATGAGCGGTGCTGCTTTGTTACGGCTATAGGAGATTTTCTTAAAATTTGAGAAATAGTGACTTAAATCCAACCAATACAGTAATTTATATTATAACCCTATGGATATAGTTATAGCTATATATAGAGTTATACATAGGTAAGAGATATATTAGAACTATATAGAGATATGAACAGAGACCTACGAGTATGCTTTAGAATTATAAAAAGTTGTATTATTTACATATAATGGAATTTAATAAGATATTGCACTGTGTAATTAGGAAGTAATATGTGTTATAAGTAGTTTAAAAAAATGTAGACGTGACTATAAAAATTGGTAAACATGTGGAAGTATTGCGCGACAATTTTTCATTGGCCACGTTAACTTGACCTTTTCACTTATTAATTTTTGTAACCTTCATCTCCACTTTAGGGCAATATTTTGTTGTACTGTTGTTAATGATTTGTTTCAAAAAACACGATTAATTATATTTTACAAGAGAAATATTTTTAAATGATTTTTGAGCAAAAAATGAGCTTTTTACCGAAATCGTTAAGCAGTTGACAAGACCCCTAATTGAGTTGTCTACCAGGAATCTCGTGCGACTAGATGGGTAAATCTCGACACCTTACATTTTTTCTTTTTTGAATCCTTAAGGATGAATTTTTTAATGAAACGAGTATTTTTGGTAATTGTAGCAATATAGTAGGCACAAGATACAGCATGAAATTGCTGATTCTTAGATTTTTTGATCAGAAATCACAGTAGTGACGCATTGAGAGACGCCTTTGAAATTTGTTATTTGAAAACTTCATTTTTTGGAAAATTATTATATTACAGTTTGCAGTAGTTGAGAATAAACAAATCACTCTGCAAGAGACTCACCCACAACTCCTACCCGGAGACAGAAACAGCCGTGCCGCACACTTCTGACGTCCTTTCGCTGGAAACGGATGTCGCCCCCTGCGTGAGATGTAACGAAAAATTAAAGTCGTTAGCCCAGAAAACGGAAAGCTCTTTGACTGGTTGCAAATATCACTCATCGCATGATGTGAAGGCAAGCCCACCTGCCCGCGCTGTGCAAAGGACAAACATGAATACGGACAGTACGCTTTCAAACCATCTTACTTTAATTTCTTGAGGGAAAGGGTTAAATACCCTATGTACTCTCGAAATTATCCAAAGATGGAACAATGGACGGTCATGGATATTAAAACGCTCGAAATTATCCTTTCTCTGGAAGCAAGTGAAAATTACAGGAATTAATAATCCTTCATTTTTCCAGGTCTTCTGCTTAAGTCACGTCTGTTCCCATATTAAAGTGAACCATCTCAACGCTGTCGGAATTTTAATGCCTAAATGAATGCCCAGAAACAACCACTGAAACAATGTGAACCGGATGAAAATTTTAGATCTAATGAAGTTTAAAAATGTTCGGCACATGTAAAGAGATGTAATAGTTTTAAGGTCCTAAATTGGGGATTCCCGGCGGAAGTTATAGTCACTCGGGTTAGCATACGCCAAAGCTCAGCGCATTGAGGTATTCTAAACATTACACACTGGAAGAGCCTCCATACTGTCGAGAGTTTCAATTCTATTATGGAGTTGTAATGCCGTAAAATTTCTGAATCTCCCCTGCAACAGGTAATAGTATGAATTGCTTGTCCGAGAGATCTCAACTTACCCGTATTGGGCTGCGAGTCTGAGACTTCCGGGTGTTCCCTCAGCAAGGTGGCGTAAGCGAAGAGCAGGAAGAAGAGGCTACCGTAGTACAAGTAGAGCTTGAAGGCCTATTGGTGATACAGAGTTATCAAGTGATATAATTCCTCCAGAGGTCCTGTAAACTGGAGTAATTCAGCTAAGTTATCACGAGATGGGCCATCATTATTACTATCGGTAATCTAAGAGATAGCATTGGATGGACAGGACAACCAAGCTACCCAACAGTACAACGACTATTTCGTAACCTCTACCAACAAAGCTCAACTCAACATCCAACGATATAACAAGCTCTACTTCAATTCTACTATCTACGGAATTGAAGAAGAGCTTGTTATATCTTGTTTTTAAATATATGTGTTTAATTATTTATGTTTATGTATTTATTAAAATTGGATTGAGGTTTTCAACATTTTTATAGTGGGGCGAAATGATCACAGATTTCGATGCACTTTTAACCACAACCAGTACTACTACTTCGATCGGTTAGTGTCAATAGTATTAACTTTGCCCAATAATATACACCCAATGCCCAAAAAGACGCTTTAACCTCTTCATTAGCCAGCAATTTGTGGTCTAGCAGGGAACAGTTTGCTTTCCCCTCAATTTTTTAAGTCAATGCTCTTGAAAACGATCAAAAAAAGGCTGTTGTACGACTTTATATTACAATACTCACATCGTGGAATCCAGATGGCGGTAACTCTACGGCAACGGCCTCAGTGACTGGCAGTGCAACCCCCAGGACGACTACAAGCTTCCCGTAGAAGGCGGAGAGTGTCGCTACCAAGGCGGCGCTGTAACACGGGAAGACAAGGTGCTAGGTGCTGGTTACATAAAAGATGAAGCCGTAACTATTGGTTTTTTATCAAGTCTCACACGAAATTGACTTAACTTGATACACCAATCCTATCTGCCTATTCAAAATTATTATATATCTAGGTGCAGTGTTATTATTTTTATCTTTAATCATGCATGTCAGATGAGTTGGTGTGTATTCTGTGATTTGGCATAATATGTTGATGAGAATGCAATGCTCGGAACAGGGTCCTGAAAATAGCTATTCAGAGTAAGGAACGGGACCACTAGGAATTGGGTTCATGATAATAATGTAGATATTAATGGTGAAATATCAAGTCATGTTAGTTACACTTCAAAACTCTGATATTTGAGATATGTAAGTACAGATTAAATAACAATAACTACCTACATAACCCCACTCTTTTTATTTACAGTGCTATCAATATATTTAGTTAGCATTTATCTCAACATTTTTGCTGAAAACTGAAAACCTAGCACTTATTGGCCTTTAAATTGGACTGCTAACAATCTGTAGAACGCCTTTGGGCCAAGAAAGAACTTAAATCCTTGCACAGCAGAAGAGTAGCTTGATTTCATTATCCCTTTATTCTACACTCTGAACTCACCTTCCATCTACATCATGTAGAATTCTTGGCACTGAACGACCGGGTGAGAACTCTAGTACAAGACATCGCCAAGAAGAAATTGGAAGTGATCCGTCGGAAATTGGTGACCCTAACCAAGGATCCTAAACCAACAATTAATAATCCCTACACTCTATCGCACACAAAATCGCCAGCTTCCACTCGATGCTACACAGACTCCTTAACATCCAACTTAAAAATTCCTACCACAAAAAAGAACCAGACACTATAAAAACTATAGCCATTAACTACAGATACAGTTTAAACCTAATAGACACCGTATTACACAATAAGAGGAAAACCAAAGCATTACAGAGCATAACTCCTTGAACCCCGGAAACATCATTCTCCACCTGAAACTCAAAACGTTGGTGCAGAATCCCCTGCATCGGCCACCTGTCAAATAAAATAGTAAATACATGTAGGCTCCACAAAGATAAATACAAAATTTCCTTTCACACCCCTTTAAACCTCTCCAAACTATTGAGTAATCCAAAAGACAAAGTGGACAGAAGTCGCAAAAGTGGAGTTTATGAATTACCTGTCGCAGCACCAATGGAAATATCTCCACACATGACGATGACTGTTATATTGAAGCCGAATTGTGATTAAAAGGTTATGGTGGAACGGTTACCAAGTCATTTTTATCCAATATCCATGGCTAGTATTTTGGCGCGTGTACTTACTGTACACGTGGCACGTGTTATTGTTTACCCATGGATCACAGGTGGAACTTACTTTCCTTCTCGCTTCCCCTTGTGGCTTCCCCATCTCACCAAACGGTGACCCTTGGCACTGCGGACAGAATCGCCCCTCGGCCGATCTGAAGACGTCAACTCCGGGAAGTAGAAGACGCTACTGGGAAAAATAGGGAAGAAATTATGGTGACTATGAAATACAGTTGATTTTACCTATGCTACCGGAGATTATTGAAAATTTCATCGATTAAGGAAGATGAGTCAGATAAGCTGCGCTACCTGATACGCCGCGTTAGTTCAGTTTTCCTCTCAATAATTTTTTTCAGCACATATCAAATTTCACAAATTAGGTAAATATCTGAGAAGGTATTTTTTGTGTCCAGAGGAGAATCCGCGGCGGAAGTGCGACCTTGTGGCATGATTACTTGACTGATTTTTTCAGAATATATGGTGGCAAATGAGCTATCATGAAAGTTGACCTTTCTTCACTTTCATATCTCATAATACAGTGATACGTATGTATCTCAGTACTGACGGTCGATTCAGGCGCTTGACTTGAAGGCGCCTCTTTGACTTTAGTTTTCAAAATAACTTACGCGATAGAAACTCCGGGAAGTAAAATGAAGACTTCGCTATTTAGGCGTCGCACAAAACCTTCGTGTTAATTTATATTTTTGGTTTTAATGCCTATGTGAGCCGTTGTTTATTTAAGTATTTCAATATCTATGTAACCAATTGTTTCAATATCAAGTCAATTTTACATTTATAAATGAAAATGTATTTTTGTGATTATGGCGGGAATTAAATGTCTCAGAAAAATGTCAAATGCTCGTACACCGTACTAGTTGGCCTTTTCATACACCTTGGTTGCAAAGCGGAACTTAAAATGTCGGTAATGGGGCACGCTTATTTAAAGTCCTTGATGAACTGACGGAATGGATTCACGAGAAATACAAGCACTTTAATTAGCCAGGGTAATAAAATCATTTTTTATGAGGGCATCTTCTGATTACTTTACAACTTGTTAGTTTTCATTGACTAGGGGCATCTTATTTACTAGAGAACTTTTTTCAAGTGTTTTAATTATTGAACCATTGATACTAAGCATGCCCGCATGTGTATAATTAGCAGCATGAAAGATTACCATATTAAAAAAAATAGATTGGATGCTGTCTTAAATTTCCATCCGTTCTACCAGGGTGACGTTTCGTAACGTAGCCGTTAGTTCATTAGTGGGTAAAATAAGATATTGGGGAAGGTAAATGAAGCACATATTTTATCGCTAAGCTACCCTTTTCATTTCCTCGCATTTGGACGGGAACGCAAATTGAACGAGGAATCAATTTGGGGAAATAACGATGGCAAAAATCTACCCCGACCAAAACCGGTGGCGACAGCGTCTCTCACTTCCGTCAGCATCTACCGTAGAGAGGAAGTCCGTCATTGTGTGCATAATAATGGCGCTCAGTGCTCGAGCGCATTCATTTATCTTTAGCGAAGATAGGAAGCCATCTCGTTGCCATGAATGTGGCTGTACGATTAGCATGAGACAAACGCTGACAAATACGGTGGCAAATACACTACCTCTGTAGGGTTCTTAGGAGTCCTAGGATACTTTCCCAGGATACGACCCGACCGATTTTCTAATGTAAAACACTTCCAGTAGGAGACGGGAATTTTTAATGAAATAAGATTAATTATATATTGTATCATCTAACTACCTCTTTATAAAATTATTTTGTTTAATTCTATAATTTTTGTTATTATTTAATAAACTCCTTTTAAAAAAAGTGCTGTGGTGTGAATGACCAATAGTAATCGATGTACTCAATTAAGTTTAAATCTGCCATGTGGATGATTAAACTTGTAACCATTTACTGATCATGTTTGTGGTCAGTAAAAAGTGAAACCCAGGTCATTGAAATATGTAAGTATTGGCAGAATGCATGGAGAAAAAGATGTAGACAACATGTAAAATCAAACGATAAAAGAATGGAATATGTATCCATTTTTACTCACCCCCGGATGGTAACCATTTATTCATTCTAAGTGGGTGTAGGTTATCGTTCAATACAACTTTTTACGGAATACACATTAACATAGTTGCTGCACTATACCTTACGCATTACGCATTACGATTTTCTCCATTGTAAAGCCTTTAATCTTAATGATATATGCACTTTTTTATTCGATAATTATATATGCGCTTGCAAGAATGGTAGCATCTTCTATTAGATACAATCATTCCCTTATCCCACATTGAACATCCACGATTCTCAATTTTTTACCTACCAATAGGAAAACGTAGTATTTAAAAAAAAATATACATTATGATCAGTGCTAAATCTTAGACTCAATAGTGATGTATTATTCCATTAAATCTAATAGCGATAAAAATATTTATTTTTTGCTACAACGTTTCACTAAGTGCGTTCCATATATCACGACGCCCTTAAATGTCGGGCGACTCTAAATCACGCTCGCCTTACACATTCATTCCTTTAATGATCAATGTGTTGAATTCGGGTAGAAATTATTAGACATTGAGTTTTTGGGAAGTCTTTTGATTAAAATTTATCCTTATTTATGAAGTTTCTAACAATGAAAGAGAACGAATTTCGATGCCCACGCATGGCTTACCTTTCGGCGGTGGAAGAATCCACGGCTTGAACCACCGACATATTTGCCTCTCCGTCCGTATCACTCGGTGATCGCCGATGAGCCTTCGGCGTATGTTCCCATTGTGAAGGCAATGCGACGGTTAAGTGACGAGACGCGCTCTGGGTTTAGCGGATTCCTGGTAGGTAAGACGCGGTGATAACTTCGAGGAGGTCACGAGGGAAAGAGCGGTCGCACGCTCAATTAGAGTTCAGTCTCACTCGCCACATTATTGGGATCAGCGTGTCCGACGTCTTATTGCAATTATCGCTACTTGCCATCGCACTGCAGCGAGGTGAAGGAAGATGCCTTCCCTATTATGAAACGGTGACAACAGATTAGTGTGGTGTTCAGAGCTCCGTCTACAAAACCGAGGACTTACCTTTGACTTAGACACATCATGGATTTCCCTCAGCTTTAGATTTTTTTGTCTCTATATTATCTTCTTCGATTATTCATTCTTGTCATGAGCTTCCATTACGTGAAATAAAGCTTATTCTCATTCTTACCCTCCTTTACGATTTCAGTATCCCCTTTCCAATATAACTTTGGTTGTCAAAGCAAAAAAATATTTTTATTCCGAATATTTAATACGATCCTCATCGTCTATAAAATTTGCAAAAGTAGAAGGGAATGAAATGCATATCCATTCTTAATTGAAAATTGAATATAACATGATATGCAGTTAAATAAGATAATCTGTGACAGAACTTATGGTGTTGGATCATCGTCTTATCATGGGTTGAATGAATGAAATATGTCTCTGTGCAGTAACCATGCATATTACGAGGGTGGTCCCAGAAGTACCCGACCCAACAAAGAAAAAACAAACACTGTGGAAACAAATGTATGTTTTTCAACGTAATCTCCTTTCAGCTCCATACAATTTTCCCAGCGATGTTCATTAAGTTCATTTAGTATCACTTTGTGGATTTTCTTCACCATCTGGAGGCGTCACCTCATTTGGTCGACCAATGCGATGCTCGTCTTGGCAGCTCGTGCGACTTCCTTTGAACTCTGCTAGCCAATATTTTACTGTTGTAAACGAAGGAGCAGACTCATCCAGAGTAGAATCCAGTTTAGCTTTTTGTATTGGTTGGGCTGAACCTTTCAAATAAAAGTATTGCATCACATAACGATGTCCGATTTTCTCCATTTTCACAAATTCACTGAAAACGTTCAGTATTGATGGCTGCCAAACAAATACTAAACAGCGTGGTTCTTCGAACTTGAAACATATGCTTTATAGATTGCATACTTTCTAATTAAGTGATAATTTCAAACATCGCCATCTCTAAGTCAGGCTGGGTACTTATGGGACCACCCTCGTAGTTAATGGCCAAACTGGCCCCTTCAATTGTTGGAGAATACGTGAACATATTTTAAATACCATAAAACACAACTTAAGCTATAGTATGGGGTTTTATATTCACGATATTCCTTAAATTTTAGAAGAAAACACATAATTTATAGATTACAAACTTTCTAGGACAGTGATTTTTTCAAACAACTACCGCCATCTCTGGGCCATGCCGGGTACTTATGGGACCATGCTCGTATTAGTTGAAAACACAGTAAAAATAATATTGCCAGCTGATTGATCGAAATCAAATATTTTTTATAAAAATTGATGCTACCATCAATAAGGGGTCAGGGTCCATTAGGTTTTTGAAGGACAAAATTAAAATTTCAAAAGTGAATTTAGAACTGGATACATTCCTCCAGTCACTGATTACGACCTCCAATGTCACATTCAATGGAATCTTCCAGTGGTGCAAAATGAACTTAGCTTTCGGCGCACCCTAATTTTACCCCTCGAATCTTTTACTTAGAGGTCAGTAAGCTTGTTATGTCAAAATGTTTATCCGGCTCCGAACACATTATCACATTGTCCGACAGACGTTTTTTTCATTCTCTTTATTTTCTAAAAGCATGAAGCTATCATGGACTGTACACCATTAATTCAAACTAATGCTAACTATAGTGTTAGTGGTCGAGGTAGGTGTTTGATAGGTGAAAGGACCTGAGTATTGAGGCTTTTAAATTCCACCTAAATTTAGCCAAAATTTGCATATTCCTTTAAAAGAAACCATGCATCGCAACCAAATATCTTCCATCTGCCTTCACTTTACCCACCTTAAATAATATTTTCGTCCCTCTACTTCACCCACCTAAAATCACCCTTCTGTCAAAAGTGAGGGAGGGGAAGAAAAAGTGGAGCATCTGGAATGGAATTATGGGAAGCATGCTTAAGGGAAAGTATATAGAGCTTAAGGTTGATTAATTGTAAACGGGGTCTAACAATGAGGATATTTTGTGTCATGTCACGTAGGATTTACAAATGCAGTAGTTTTCAATGCCGAAGTCCATCAGAAATCTAATATAAGGCTATAGACTAGTTACACTTCAGTTTGTAGTTCCTCCTTCTATTGATATTGACGGTGATATGCCTGCGAATACACATTGTCTGCCTCTCGAATGATTGATCAATTCCGAGATGGTAAAATAATTACCTAGGTAGGCAAAACAGTTCTCTGGAATAGAAATTTTTCGACGAAGAAACTTTTTTTCCATTCAGTCCAAAAGTGTGCTCATGTTCAGATAAATAAATGTTATTCAACGTACAGGGATACACCCTTGTACCCGCAAGATGCACCTAATTACATTATGTGAACATATACAAAACCAGATATATCTGATCTCGAAAACAACTTGGATTCCCACATCTTGGACTTTTTCCGCAAAACTTTCCGAAAGAGTTCCTGCTTTATTTCCCCTAAATGGAACCGCCTGGAGAATATTTGTGTTCCTTCACCTGTATCAAACATATTTTTAATTGGCTCCGTAGCTGATCTGATGTTATGGAGACGATCAATAGGGGTAATGAAATTATTCTGTGATTGAAGTATTTGACAAAACGTTTTTGAAACTTTGGATTAATACAATTTGGTTGAATAAAAAATTGCTGACATACGACCATACATTGGCTGTCCTTGCCTAGCGTCCTATCTATGATCATTAATTTTTACCATAAACTAATTTGTCTGAAAATGAAAATAAACGCTAACGCTAAAGTTCCATTTCAAAAAAAGTCCAAAAACTGGACACGCTTGATCTTTAATGTAAACTGCGTCATAAATACAATTATAACCCCTGTGAACGTCCTGATTATGATAATAAAGGTGAAATTGTCGTATTTCTTGCATTACGACTACGTGTCCCAGATCCACGCATATTCTTCTCTTTTGCCTCTCCCGGACGTCTTCCTTGATTTTTTGGAGCATGGTGTATATATTCAAGGCCTTATGGAGACCTGATTAGTTATTTAAATTGAAAAACTATATTTGATAACCATTTAGTGTCATATGCAACCAATTAATATCCATTTGAAAGTTGATTTTTTATTGGACTAGAAATTTTGCAGACTTGATAGCATATATAGAAAATATTACATATTATAAAATATTTTTATCGAAATAAATTGATTTATAGGGTAACTAGAGAAAAGAAGTGAATATTTACTTGCATGGAATATGGGATATTTTTTCAGAAAATTTTATGAATACAGTATATGATTCGTGGCAACAACCTTAATAAACTAATTTTGCTTGAGATTTGTTATAATGAATTATTTGTGGCTCGAACTTATTTCTTGCACTTTCACATAATTGAATAGAAAATATAAATAGCAATGAAACACTTTTGAAAATAAAAAATTACATAAGGTGCTTTAAAATTTTCAGTTATCAATATAATTTTTGTATGCACTGTGGAAATTTTATGGTCTCTATGTTACTCTACACTCATCAAAGAAAGAAGGAAAGATTTGCAAATATTAATTTGGAGCAATAGTTTAGTTCTGCAGTTATTGGTAGTGTAGATATTACGATTGTCCTGCGTTTATTTCAATGGCTTTTTTTATCAGATGTAGAATTAAATGAGGAGTCATACATATGGAGCGTAGTGCTTTATAAATTGTGATACCTGACATTTGCAGGAAGAGAATTGAGCGTGAAACTAGAGATTTTTAGATGTGGATGTGGCGGCGAGTGAAGAAAAGAAGTTGGATAGCAAGAAAGACAAACCCTGAGATTTTTAATTGGGTGGGTGAAGAGAGGATATTTCGCGCTGAATCCGGAAATCAAAAAAAGGTGGAGAAAGTGGGCGGAGGAAATACGTACGTATTGAAAGGTAGTGGAATGCTGATAAGGGCGCGATGTGGAAGGGAGAACGTTTAGAAAGTGGGCATAGAGGAGGAGATAGTGGACCGTTAAGGAAACCCGACGGCAGGCAGAAGTTACGATTAAATGGAGAAAAAGTTGGAAGTACCCGCGAAAACTACCTTTGAAATAGGTAGATACGTACCCTTGATAGATGAAATATTAATCTATGTGACAACACTATTGATATCTTTCGTAGCAGTACTGTAAGAGCAGATTACTTATGGAAAAAATGATTAAAGTGGTCGAAATGGTACGGTAGCTATTGTACTAGCTTCCCACTCATAGTGACCGGGTTTGACTCCTGGAGACGGCAGATCTTTTTCATTGGTATCCATATTTGAGGTGCTTCTTGGAGAACACTTCAGGTGCTCCCCAGGGAAGTGTTTTCGGGCCTCTTTTATCCCTACTTTCCGTTTATGACATTGACCCTTTAGTCACTAGGAAGATACGTCTATTTGACGATGATGGAATGGTTTACCGAGATATCCATGATATTGAGGACACAGCAGCTTAATCGGATGATCTAAATGCTATACAAAGCTGGTGCGACGCTTGGAAATTAGAATTAAACTTAAGAAGTGTGTCAGGATATCTTTTTGGAAAAAGAGAAATTCCCTCCCGAACGCCTACTGCATTGGAAACACCGAAATGGAATGTGGAGGCTCAATTAAATACCTAGGCGTTATCATCACTCACGCCCACTTATGGGTGAAACACATACGGGGATTATGTGGACAAGCTAACCAAAAATGGGGATTTAGTAGAAGAGCACTAGGTAAAATTGATGGAAAAGTCAAAGAGAAGTGTTATCTGCCGCTGGTTAGCCCTCATGTAGAATATGCTGCAAGTACATAGGATCCTAACGAAGATAATTTTATTTGCCGAATTGGATTGCGTGCAGCATAGAAGAGCTAGATTTGTAAAACGTTGTTATGATAAAATTAAAAATATTAGAGCAGCTAGACTGGGAATTACTTAATAGACGGAAGGACGTCTCTTTAGCTGTGATGTTGAAAATGTATTAATACACCTGGCATACTACGGTAGGAGAGATCATGTTAATAAGATTTGAGAGATTAAGTGTAGAACAGATGGAGTTAAGGTGTTATTTTTTCCATGAACGATTGGGGATAAAAATAACATGGTTGGACCGCGGTAGGGTCATGTTCGGGTAAACATTAGTCTGAGGCGTATTCACCCCTTGCAACACACCCTAGCGGTGGTTTGCAGGGTACATAACTAAATATATTGAATATGCCGTCCGTCGGATTGGACGTTAAACTGAGGACCCCTTGGCACTTTTCGACCAGAGTAGGATAATACCGAAGCCGGGTTTCCCTCTACCCTTCATCTTTTCCCATCGATCCCTAATTGCAAAAATGACCCCAGCTGTCGGTCGCCTTCTCTAAAACTACTATTTCTCCTAACAAGGATTAAGTACTTACATTTTTTAGAACCAATGAATTCAAGAAATGTATTAAGTACGTCCATCACGATATAAAATACGATAGTTTGACCTTTGAGTGGCCATTTAGGTGGTTTCATTACCATGAAAACCATTTTTAATTGTACATTATTCCCAATGGTCTTTAATGTACAGTCATTGTGGCGTTAGAAATCATGAGGCGCGAATTCTATAATGGACTATGTAGACAAAGTCATAATAGGACAAATTTTTATCCAGTATAGTCAGTGTAGTAAATTTACATCCACACAAAACTCCGCAAGCCGCCACAAGATGGTGTGGCGGGGTGTTAGGGCTTAAACTATATTAAATGAATTCCCCGTAGTATCCCACCAGCCAAATATTAATTTTTAGATTTCCTCAGTAATGCATTTCGGTAGGTACAGCTCTAAGATGAAATGAAATAATTTTAACAGAAAACTTAAGCATACTTGAAAATGTAATTTATTAAGTCAGGTTAACCGGAGCTTATAATATTTTATTTTTGAGCAACAGAACCTTGATATTGTTGACAAATTACACCAAAGGGCGTAAAAATGTTATTTGAAATAGTTGGATTCACTTAAATTGATAACATTATTTGGGAAAAGGGCAAGACTTTGTTGACCCACTGCTGTGAAATCAATGGTGCACCTTCCCTGTTTCCCGGTTGCACTGCTTACGACTGAGGGTTCAAGAGCAGTAAGTAGTATTTATCTTTTGAAATCAAACTCACTGAGTTCATTTGCACACACCATATAATAAACCGCCTCTGGTTTCCTCGCTCTGTGTCATTTTCAAGGTGATGTTTGGAGTTTGAAGTGTACATTTTCATGTCGGGTGAGGAGGGTATAAGCGTGCATAGGGAAGTGAAAATTGAGAAGACGACAAGTCGTGATAGTGCATGACACAGTACACCTTGAGAATATACTTGTAGAGAGGACAGTGGAGGAAAACCAGAACCTTTTCTATCTCGAAATCAAGCATATTCGGACCTAAGCTATTTTTATCGATTGCGTCACGTATTCATGTTTTGAGGCTAAACGTGTTAGGACTAATACAATCGATGTGTTCAGGTTTCACTTGTGTTTCACTTATATATATATATATATATATATATATATATATATATATATATATATATATATATATGTGTGTGTGTGTGTGTGTGTGTGTGTATATATTAGGTAGGACAGTTTACTTATCTCGGAAGTGTTTTGGACCAACACAGTCAAAGAAGTAGGGCGTAAGGAGAAAAATTGCGCTTGGCAAAGAGGCTTTCACAAGGAGGAGGGAGTTGATGAGAGGGACATTGAGGCTTTTGAAATGTTTAGACTGGAGGCTTTTGAAATGTGGGTGTGGAGAAGAATGGAGAAGGTGAAATGGACAGAGAAGAAAACAAACGAGGAAGTACTTGGTATGGTGGGCGAAGAGAGGGATTTGTTGGGAGCAATCCTATGGAGGCAGGAAAAGTGGCTGAAGGGGGTATTGGCCGGCAGCGGGATGTTGAAGACTGTGATTGAGGGGAGAATGTTAGGCAAACGAGGAAAGGGAAGGAACAGGATTGGGATGTTGGACGGGATGAAGGGAGGAAGGAGGAACTCATAGATGAAGAGGAATCTAATGTAGACTAGGTTACTGGATTGTTTTTTGTTGGGAGTCACAAAATACTTATTTGGTAGTTGTGTCCATCCAATATTTTACTGCTGTAAAGGAAGGAGCAGACTCACCCAGAGTAGAATCCAGTTCAGCTTTTATATTGGTTGGGCTGAGGCCTTTCAAATAAAAGTATTGCATCACATAACGATGTCCGATTTTCTCCATTTTCACAAATTCACTGAAAACGTTCAGTATTGATAGCTGCCAAACATTTACTAAACAACGTGGCTTCTTCGAACTTGAAACATATGCTTCATAGATTGCATACTTTCTAATTAAGTGATAATTTTCAAACATCGCCATCTCTAAGTCAGACCGGGTTGGACCACCCTCGTAGTTAGGGGCCGAACTGACCCCTTCAACTGTCGAAGAATACGTGAATATATTTTAAACAACATACAACACAACTTAAGCTATAGTATGGGGTTTTATATCCACGATATTATTTAAATTTTAGAAGATATCTCTGCAAAAATATCGTGAAATGCAAAATTTGAGATTGCATCCCCTGAACTGAATAATGTGTTTAAATTCACGGGAAGATTATAACGACGGGTCGAAACATGGGTAATCACGGTCCGAAAGTGGACATGTTTTGTTCGTTTTAGGCTAGTCGTAGAATCTCAGCTTTATGTCAGCTTCTTGCCCCTATAAACATTAATTCGCATTTGAAGGCGTTTGGAAAGATGGCGCCTGCTCTTTAGTTTGCAATTCAAAATCAATCTACTAAAATGCAATAATTCTATGGGCACACGAAAAATTTGCTGCAAGCCATATTTGTTATTTTTGCTATCAATATTTTGTATCATTAATATTACATTTAATAATGCCAAAGGCAGCGCCAGTTATAGCACATTAGTTATTTCGGAATCTTGGGATGCTTGGACAACGTCAATCAACTGACTTTCAAGCACCAATTTTCGAAAACAGATTTTAAGGTATACTTATCGAATAAGTCCAGCATACAGTATTAGTACGATAATTCAAATTGAAACATAGGTTTTAAACATAGATACAGGATAGATCTTCTTTTTCATGACCCTCTTAGACTCCCCTTGGTCATTACGCTTGGTTCATACGTGCATGTACTTACCATGTTTAATACAACGCTGTTTTTTTAGGTTTGAGCCTCTTCCTTGGGAGATCAATTAATACGATCCAATTACTAACACTTTAGCAGAAGAGATTCGCAGAGTATTTTAATTTTCAGAGACTTTTTATTGCTATCATGACGGTGATTAATTTTTGTTCGATCAGAGCAGATGTGCGAAGGATCATTTAATTGCTGATGAATAGTTAAAGTTTGTTTTTTTAAATATGGACTTGATAATTGGCATATTAAATAGCGACTCCAAAACCTTCTGGATAACGCTATGTATTAATTAGATATTTACGTATTTGTCCAACACTATGGATGAATGTACAATGACTGAATGTGTTCTTTGGCGTTTTTACTTTAATCTTCATGTGAGAATTTCAGGAAACCCATACTTACCAATTTGAACGTGTTTGAAGACTGTTTGAAGTTGCAACTGCCATACCTTTGGAAATTTGCCTCCCCCTCCTCTATATGCAACGGGAAGCGAATCTGGACCCTCGGCGTGACATGCCAGCAAACTTGCCTCCGATGCACTGATCCGTTTCCTTAACTCGCTCCTTGATCGAACCCTTTCGTGTGGGCAGAGCATTTGGACAGTCCTCTCACCCGCTCTCTTTCTCTCTCGGCCGTCCCCTCCCAACGCCCCCGGACCCCACCTCCGCCTCAATTCGACCCCTTTTGTCACCCGTGAAGCCGCCGCTTGAAGGGACAAGGATTCGCCCGAGCGGCGGCGAATCCTTTTGATGATGAAGGCTCGCGTTGGCCTCTCATCCTTCTCCCTCTTCCCGCTTCCAGCCCCCCCCCCATCTCACTCACCACCACTCCTATTCCCTTAGCCACGCAACAGCTGACGGATCAGCATCAGCACAGTTTTGTGAACCTAAAATTTTTCGACCCACCCGCCTGTGTCTGTGAACAGATTTGGGCGAAAAATGTTCACGAATTCCGTCTTTTTAGTAAACCGAAATCGCCCTTTCCTCACTTCCAATGGTTGAGGGAGAATTATTTTGAAGGTAACGAGTGGAAAGGTTTACACGAAGAGTGCGGAAATGTCGCCTGAATATTGTTGCTTCTTTTCCATAATCCGTCGCTCCCTTATGGCGCAATATCGAGCACAATTTTTGAATTTTCGTAAATGAGTACAATTTTTCAATGCAATTACATTCGTTTGTCATTTCCTAATACGTCAATTTGATTCAAACAATACTGTCGTCATCCAATTTAACATTATCCGGAATTTCAAATAAGTGGTAATGACAAAAACTTGCGTTTCTTCAATTTATCATGTAATCAAAAACTGAAATTATACTTTACCAATTACTACTTATCTCCACAACTTCTTTCAGGTCATCATCTGAATGTGAACCTTCCCTGGATATAGGTAACAAAAATGTTCCCTTTAAAGATCAAAAATACTGTAAAATTTTCTTTACCTGAAGCAATATGATTTTGAGTGATAAATTCTTTAAATTTCAATGTCATACTTCGTTCTCCAGGCAGTAGATAAGTTTTTTGCACTTTTGTTTGGGGCTGTCGGTAAACCGCGGTTCGCGAGCCACATGCTGCTCTTTGGCCCCTTGTCTGTGGCTCTTCCGCAAAATACCACGTGCGGGCGCGCACGTACGGTGCGATGGAGACTTCGTGGCCCATGCGCGGAAGTCGATTTAGGGCCAGGGCGAGTCTATTTCAACACAAATAACAAAGACGAAATCCCAAAATCGGAAAGGAGCGGAGTGTACAAGCTAACCTGTGAATGCTCCGCCGTCTACGTAGACCAGACGGGAAGGAAGTTCCGAGAACGTGTGAAGGAGCACCAGGCCTGCCTGAAGAACGGTAATGGAAAATCTCAATTTGCCAAGCATTTGATTGACCAGAACCATAAGAGTGATTTCAGCGTGGAGTTTCTCCATTTCGAAAGAAAAGGCCCCCGGTTGGACATTTTGGAAAATATGGAGATATTGGAAAGAGCAAATTCTACCTGTAATATAGTGAACGACGTGCTATGTAACTCCCGGTCACCCCTCCTCAACCTTAAACTCCCAAACTCTTTGTCCTATCTCCACTAACCCCAAGGCGGACCCCCGCCAGGCAACCCTTTCCCTACCATGCTTCCTTAACCTCCCCCCCTCCCCCCCTCCCCGGAGACTAACCTTGACTCCTCTTTCTCAGTAATACCCCAATCCCGCTCCTTTCCCTCCCCCACCATCTCCTCTTCCTTTCTTACATCCATACACACCCCCCCACCTCCCCATTCCTTCTGTTATATAAAGAAAGATTTTGGCCTGTATTTCACCTGAAGATGACGCTGAGCGTCGAAACCTAGGTCGTGAATAAATATTTTATGTGGAAAAACCAAGTGTTTCTTTTGCACTATTTCAACACTTTTAAATATAAGGAAAGCTTTTCTCAACAGGTTTATGGAATTCAGGAACAAAAAGTTTTACTAACCTTTGACAAAAAAACTCCTTGATGCTACTGTAACAGAATTAAAATTTTCTCCCTTCAAAATTGACTTTGGCAACTTTGAAAAATAATTACTGGAATCAAACAACAAAGAATTCTGAAGCTTGAAATTGAACATATTTCTGCTGATATAGAAATATTGGAGAAAAACAAATTTGAACTTAGTAATTCCCAGCACAAGTTGTCTGATCTGAAAGACCTGGAGAAGGAAGATATGTTGATTTTTCACACCTGGAATATTATTCCTGAATTATATAATCAGTTGAAAAAACTAGCGTTGGCTGACTTCTCTAAAATTTAATCATACAAACAATCATTTTCATGCATAAACCTAATCAAGAGTAGATTGAGAAGTCGTCATATTGATGAGAAACTGTAATCGAGTTTAAAATTAAAATAACACAACATACAAAGTTGACTTAACCAAACTTTCCAAGGAGATTCATTTTTTACATTAGTCTTAGTCAGTCATTGTCATCATTTAATTTTATCAATAAATATAATCATTATTAACTATGATATGAAACTTTATTCAACATAACTATAGTTTACGAGAGCGGTTCAATAAGTACCCGTGTTTGACAACTAAGAGCGTTCCTGAGGGAAGGTTATATTATCATCGTGTGCAGCCATCTATCAAACGGCAGTGAAACAAATTCAGACTGATTGAAAGGTTATTTTGGATTTGGCAGCCATTCGAGTAAGACGTGATTCGTGATTTTCGCTAAGATGGAAAAAGAGCAGTGTACCGTTCGGCAATTCGCTTTTTGTTTTTGGATGGGAATAAATGCGAGGAGATAAAAGCAAAGTTTGATGCTGTTTATGGGGACACTTCGCCATCTATGACCTCAGATGTTGGTTCAACGAATGTAAACGTGGGCGAACATGTTTTTGATGAGGAGCAACCAGGACGCCCGGTAGACTTGGTTACCCGGGGAAATCATTAAAAAAGTAACTAAGACTTAAAAACTTCAGTAAAATATGTCAAGTTAATTTTAGGGAGCGTTTTGGAGTGAAAGAAGATGCATTGTCGAGGATTAGGAAGGTTATATTGAGATGGTTTGGACATAAAAAGAGAATGAACGAAAGGAGGTAGGCGAAACATGAGTACAAGATGAGTCTGAATGGGTTGAAAGAGTTAAACATCTGTGAATGTACCTCAATCAGATTGAGGACGCTTTTAGCAAATATCAGCGTAGGAGTACTCTAGTTAAGTTAATAACAATATACCCACCAATATAGTTTAAATTAAAACAATTGGCTCTCAAAAGAAATTTCTATCGGTGTACTGTTGACATTGGGCGCTGTTGAATAATGAGTTTGCCGACTAGAATGGTTTCAGGCATTAACTTTGTGGAAGCTATTCATTTCAGGAAAGAAATACTTGGTCATTCCACATATATTTTTCATTAAACACGACCCGGGTTTCGCCTTACATCAGGTTTCACCTGATGATGACTTTGTAAGTCGAACCCGGGTCGTGTTTAATAAAGAATATATGTGGAATAACCAAGTATTTATTTTCTGAGAGTTTGCCGACCATTGCTTTAGGTGAGTAGGTGTTTCAGGAGGAATCTTGCTCAATGTTTATCATCCGATTCTTTCAGCCATTGTTTACTAGTAAAAGATTCCAATTATCCTTAGCCACTGACGGAAATATCGAGAAAATGCTAATGAAATTGTCGTATCAGAGCTGACGAAGTATTTGTCAACACGTTAAAAGGATTAATTGTTTATGGTTGTTTTTTTAATTGTTTCATTTCACAATACGAGGATGGAAGTGAATTAGAAGAAAATGGCACGAGGATATGACACATGGATGCCTTGGAGGTATTACTCATATAAGTCAAAGCACCCTAATCACCATAACCATTACAAAAATGAATTTCCAGTTAAGGTAGTGTATATTTTCAGGACAAGGTAAAGTACATTTCCAGCGTCATTGAAGTGATCAGTAAATAGATAATAGTGGAAAAAACGCTTTAATCAAACATAAATGCCTATTTTTTCAAAAAGAAATTGTTGCCTGTTTGGTTTGTATTAAAGCTAACGCTGATTTCACACCTTTCTGAACATTGAAAACAGAGTGTAAGAGGTCACAAGGACCGAAAACGGCCTTAAGTTATTTAAGGACGACCCCTTTGTCGAAGTTTGCTTCGTAGGGGTTTAAGAGTACCACGCGCGCCAAAACATATTCCTGTCGCGGTGATGTGGGAGGGAATAAAAATATTTAATGATAAAGAACTTTCATTTTTGAGCGTATTTCATTCTCAAAAGTTTTAAGTTAAACTTTTGTCTTTTAGACCTAGGTTTTGACGCGCATATAACCTTTAAATGTTGAAAAAAGATTCTTAAATTTTGAGGAATAAAATTTTTACCTTTTCCATGAGCTTGCAGACAAGTTAAGGCTGATGGTTTGAGGCAGTAGATGTCTCCGGTTCTCCAGAAACAATCTATAGCTCTCGAGGATGTTTCTGATGATGATCTCGTTAACAATTTACGCGTTGATTCCATAGGAGGGTGTTGTGCGTATAATTTTTTCATTGAATCCAGTCTCCCATTACCAATATTAACTTCCTTAAGGACAATAGTTCACTGTATTAAAAGCAGGTGTTAAGTAAGTTAACATTACAGGTAAATAAATATTGGGGAGATCAGTGTATTAGTGCCATTTAATGTTGGCCTTCTTTTAAATACCTCTCCAAGTTTTGTAAGGGGGGCTACTACTCTCGTCTAATTCCAAAGCAGAAATATATGGAATAACCTCTAAACCTAAAGGTAGGTAAAGATTTATGTGAATACATTTTCCTCTAATTATAGCAACATGGAAAGGAAAGCTAACAAAGTTGTGAGAATGCTGAGGGGGAGAGGAAATTTTTGAGAGGATAAGGTGGGTAGAGTAGAGACTGGGAGGCAAACGATTTCTGGAGACCGTATTAGAGAGGAATGTACTGGGTAAGAGAGATAGAGGAAAGCTAATCATAAGAGTTTCGGATAGAATGGAGGGAGGTCGAAATTATGTACAGGTAATGACTCAACTACTGTAGTATGTAAAGTAGCATATGAGGTTAATGTGTGTAGTGTTTGTTAGGAGTTAGAAATGAATAGCGTTATTGTCCATCAAAAAGTTACCCTAGCGCTGAAGAGTAATAATAAAACTCTATTTAAGTATTTGCTGGTTAATTTTACATTGATATAGGTTGCAAATAGTGAACTTACGAGCATGCTTCTCCGATAGAATATGGAAAAAATAGCCCCCTGGTGCAAATTTTTCATCGAAAACTCAGAAACATTGGTTTCATTACCCAGGGAAATAGAAAAATATACTGTATAAGAGGCATTTAAAAATGTTTTTATTTGGTCGATTTATACATATTTTGATTCCTCGAAAAAATATGAGACTTGGCGTTCTCATAGAATAATGATTTGGGCATTGAAGTCTCCCAGTGAGGTGAATGTATTGGAAAGCATGTTGCCAAGTTGTTAAGATTTTCCCGTTTATCCACAGTTTTTTGGATGCATATTACAATATGCTACTATGCTTGTGGATCCCTAGGTAACAGATATTAACAAAAGGGTAATCTGAAGGCGTACTCAAGAGGTACACAATTTCGATGAATGTGGCAACTTCACACTGATCCCTGTTACCTTCCATGCTATCCAACCTTGGCATCCTAAAAACGTTAAAACCTTTGCACGGTAGATTTCCAGTTATTTTAGAAAGCGTGTCTTGGCAATGAAATACATTTTGACTAAAAATCGGGTGCCAAGAAAAATGAAAATGCACAATGTATTCAATGGAATGAGAAAAAGTTAGCAGATAGAAGGAGCGGACGAATTTTAATGTTTGGTGAGCGAAATTGATAACGAAGGAAGAAGTAAGAGTGGAAGAATTAACAGAAGATGCCAACCAAAGAAATATCTCACAAATAAAAAGTCTGCATAGAGTCAGCGATTCAAGACTGGAATTATTGAAGCGCTTCGTTATTACCGAGAGTATTCTCTCTAGAAATAGGCGGTAACAGTGGACGAAAAGAGTATCTTGAGAGGATTGAGAATGTAGTGCGGCAGGGGAATGATGGAAATATGAAAGAAGAATAGAATGAATGACGAAGTAACTCTGTGAAAAGTAGGAGAGGAAGAATTATTTCGTACACCGCGAAAACAAACTCGAATAATCTTATCTACAATCTAGTATTGTATAGGCAGTATAATAATCTCTGTATTTAAGAAATATCTCAGTTTAATATAAATGTTTATATAAGCTCAGTTTAAATAAGTGTTTATGGTATCGGTTGTCAGGTTTTTTGTATAGTAGTCTGATAATTCTTTTTTAAATAGTCTTTTGGTCCGTCAAAATTTGCCTTGTTGAATAAGTATATTTTACGCTTTTGTTTTTTTTATTGAGAACTTAGTTCTTAATTCTACAATAATAGCTTTATGGTCACTGATCCTGTCCCCTATTTCAATGTTTTTAATGATTTCTGGCGTAGAATTCTCGAAGGTATCAAGATGCGGTGGCCCCGAGTTGCTGATTTAACAGGTTGTTCCTAATAAGGTTTTGCGAATATATGTAGGAGTTATCGGCATGAATATCTATTTTTAGTGGATGTTCCTGCGTAGCACAAGTCCCAATCAATCAACGGTAGATTAATATCACCACAGATTGTAATTATACTGTTGCTATGTTTGTTGCTGAGAGCGTATATTTGGTCGTCGAACTAGTGTAGAACTAAAGTGTAACCAGTGTCCCTCGTTTTATATACAGGGTTCGTCCGGAAAATAAGTGTACTGATTTTTTCCCGCCGCTTCAGGCGCGCCCAGCACCGCTCTGACGGGCTGCGATTGGAGGGGGGTATGTTGGCAAGCGACGCTGAAAAAGGCAGTCGGCTCTGAGCTGTGGTGTAGTGAGGAGCTCTGTTAACGCGAACCTCCACGCTCGACCCACGTCACAGAACGCGATGCCGAAGTTTTTGGAGCAGCGTTATTCCATCAAATTTGCGGTAAAGCTTGGGAAATCGTCTACCGAAACTGTCGGTATGATTAACCAGGCTTACGGGGAGTCAGCCATGTCCAGAAACATGATCTTTCGGTGGCACAAGATGTTCGTGGAGGGCAGAGAAGAGGTCGACGACGAACCAGCCTGGACGCCCATCAACGATACTCACAACTTGCGGATCACTGCAAAAATGATCCACATTTTTTAGAGAACGTTGTTTCGGGTGACGAGACGTGGATCTTTGAGTACGACCCGGAGTCGAAGAGACAAAGTGCGGGGTGGCACACCCCATCATCACCCCGTCAAAAGAAAGCTCGCATGAGCAAATCTCGGATCAAGGCGATGCTCATTGTCTTTTTTGACAAAAGGGGAGTCGTCCACTACGAATTTGTACCTGAACGACAAACTGTAAATGCTGCATTTTACGTCCAAGTGCTCGATAGGCTTCGAAAACGAGTCGCCCGCGTCCGACCAGCGATCAAAAACATCTGGCGGCTGCATCACGACAATGCGCCGTCTCACACCGCGCTTGTCGTGTCGGACTTCTTGGCCAAGCACGGCGTGGCAACGCTGCCGCACCCGCCCTACAGCCCGGACTTGGCACCACCGGACTTCTTTCTATTCCCGAAGATAAAGAGGAGTTTGAAAGGAACGCGATACGGGACTTTGGACGCCGTCAAAGAGGCCGTGACGACGTGTCTTCGAGAGGTTCCCGATGATGCCTTCGCGGGAGCGTTCCAGGAATGGGAACGCCGCTGGAACAAGTGTATCGACTCACAATGGTCCTATTTTGAGGAATATTAGCTTAAGATATGTAAAAGTGTAATAAATTTTTTTTCCTGAGCTCAGTACACTTATTTTCCGGACGAACCCTGTAGGTGAAATCTCCACCCACCCTCTCTTCTCATACACAGAAACAACCACAGAAAATCTTTCTCGCAGTTTCTGGTCCCAAAATGTGCTCTCACTCATAAGCTCTCATTCGAATATTACTTTCCGTTTTCATTCGTCACGTCCTTACTCCTGTTGTGCCGAATACGCAGTTTAATACGGAATTATCATTAATCCAGTTAAGACATTATGCCCGTCGGCACTCAACAATATCCATCAACCAGCCGAATTCTGAATAGGAGTAACATGTCCGCGGTAAAAGGCCGAGCGCAACCGAATAGAGGATGGCGTGATCAGTTACGTCTCGCGTTTTCTCGAATAACAAAGGTGCCGAACCCGACCCTGCAACTTGGACGTCCGGCACAAATTTCGCATACCTTATCCAGTCAAGAAAGAATCCCATCCCATCCACTCCTGCTTCACGATTGAGGTAGACACCAAATCAGGTGAGCTGTCAATTGTACCTTGGATCAATTGTTTTCCCAATTGTAATAGTTAACTTGCGTGACCACACCATGCGGGACTGCCATCGCCTACTATTTGGCTCAAGCGAACCAGTTCAATGATTGATCTGTGTTCCAATAATCCCCAAAGCTAATGATTATTCAAAGGATACCCCTGCGGGTAGGGGGATAGAGAATACTCCCGCAGTATCCCTGCTTGTCGTAAGAGGCGACTAAAAGGGCGGGGAGAAAACCCCGAAAACAAACCCCCAGCCAGCAAGAGGTGCGTTTGGGCAGTGCTGTAGATCCACACTCTGTGTGAGGCCATACCTTGTGGCCCGCGATCCACCCAGGTGTTTGCGGTGCCTTGAGACCCCTAAGGAGAGAAGGCGATCCAGGTGGGTTAGCTTCCTGGTTCCCAGGAGGGTTTGGGATGCCTTGTATGGACCGGGGAGCGATATTATTCTTTAGCCCCGGTTTTCGTGTAAGTGGTAGGCCGGAGCTAGCCACTCCCGGTCAATCGGTTTCCGTCACGTTTTCGCTTTGGTGGCGAGTACCAAGGTTGTGGGGGTCTACTTAAGGAGGTCGGAGTTATAAGGGTTTTTGTGGGCACTGGTATTGAAGGTCCACCCCGAAACAGACAACCGCTTCTAAAGCGCTATATCCCTCGTCATAGCCCTGGCAACCATTCAGCGGAGCGGCGTCCCGAATGTGAGGCTCCGTGGTGGGTGGGGAGGCCGAGGGTTGAATTTATTGATTAATGAGGGATTTATAGGTATGGAGGAAAATACCTTTCCACCACCTAAAATATCCCATCCGGACGCGAGAGGGGGAGGTAATTCTAATGCCGCATGTAAGCGGTACTTGGTAATATCCTGTGCCAAGGAAGATGAGACCATGAATAAAGGTGTCTCGTTTCCTTATACGGAGAATACTGTCGCAGATCGTACCTTGTGATCTAAAGAGTGTGAAGAAACTGAGGAAGGATACACTGCTGATAGAGACCCTGATCAATAAACAGAGTGAAAAGATTTTGGCAATGGCAATGCTCCATGACATGCCGATAAAGGTGGTGGTGCACCGCACTCTTAACACTTGTCGGGGAGTCATAAGTCATTATGACCTCCTATGGGTGGAAGTCGACGAGATTAAGACAGATATATCCTCTCAGGGAGTGATTGACTGTTGTCGACTAACCACGAGGCGCAACGGAGAAAATATCAACAGAACCCACGTTATATTGACGTTTTCGTAAGACATGCTCCCCGACAAGGTGTTCGTTGGGTATTGGTGCGATTGTCTCAAGATTAAAGAAGAAAGGAAGGTCATGGATATAAAGACGCTAGAATATATATATTTATATATTATATAGACGCGAGGAGAAAATACAGGGCGCTGATCGCCGCAAATTTCTCCCGGTCCTTTGCTACCATGGCGTCCATCCCACTGCAAAAGTGTATCATCGCCACACAAACAGATGTTCCAAAGAAAAACGCTGCGAACACGCCAGCACAAAAAGTGAAAAGCACCAAAGAAACTAAGAGTAAGTTGGACGACAAACTACCTAATCCGGTGGGGCCATCAAATAAGAGCCCACCAAAAAAACCAAGCGGAACACGCCGAAAGGGCGTGAAAAGACACCATCCCCCACACCTCCAGTAAAGCCTAGAAAGCAGGAGGTTATGACAGAGGACCATAGTATCTCTGATAGAGATGTCCTCCCGAGCGAGTGGAGGAGGAAACATCGCTTCAAGCAATAATCTTAAATAGTCAGTCGGCACAGCTGGCTCATCAGCTAGTCATTATTCAAGCACCTTTTATTTTTCAGCATGACGCTGGTTTCGACACGCTGAGCCCGGGGAACTTCAAGGTTTCAGTGGTCCATCCACCTTCATTAAGGCACATGGCATAAGGCACTTCTTTTACCCTGATGAAGGTGGCTGGTGCTACTGAAATTTTGTAGAGTAAATTGTAAAAGGAAATTGTTTTGGTTAATCTTTTTATTTATTTTAGCATAATTAATACAATTGTACATCAAGAATATACATAACGGCAGCATATTTTACATTTAAATTTTAATAGCTGATATAAATTGAAAGATTTTATATAAAATAAAAGAGTTTACTCATAATTATATGATATTATATAGCCTGGGGATAATAAAGGTGACACAGGGAAATTCGCAATATACAATATGACGAAGAAAATAATCAACGTTTCGGCCTAGCGTGACGGTTGGTAGAGCTAGAGCCACCATCTTGGTGTCTGAACGTCCCTATACTCAGTACGTATAATGCTGTCTTAGTGTGCAGACGGTGCTTCTTCAACTTTGTACACTGCGAACTGTTGAAATGTGCGCTGCAATGGAAAATCCCACCAGTTCTCAACGAGAAAGAGCAGCGATCATGAAGGATCACCGACTAAAAGTGCGAGAAGTCGCTGAAGCCGTAGGGTTGTCATCTGAACGGGCACATCACATTGCAACAGTGGAATCGTAGGAGATCAGATCTCCTCAAATCAAATAATCCACTCATCAAATCCCCGCCCCGTCCATAGGCACTCCCATGCCCTGTAATAAACCAAGACGTCCTACAGGAGATCCTATTTTAAAAACCCAAATCCGATCCCTCTCCCATGCGCTCTTTGGATAGCTCCCACCTATTCCCTACTCCTCGTGCAATTCCAGTAATGTAGTTTACCTTCTGAAGTGCCAACTATACCTGACTTCTTTATTGGACAGTGTACCACACCTCTAAATATTACGATCACTAACCGCCGTGTTTCATAATTCTTCCCTGATCGGTATACTCCCATCCCCAAATCACGCCTCCGAACATAGCACTCCCAATGATAAATGCTATAGTGTCTCTATTCTAGCGTCCCTCCCACCCTCTTTTCAAACTCAAAACAATAGAGCAGGCATATATATGGCTCCTCGAGTCTTGGAATAAGCCAGAAATAAACATTAGACAGTAATTACCCCAATCTCCAGATATCTTTATCCCCCCACTGCTCCCAAAACCTTCCATGTCAGTCCCACACCTCTAAATCCCCCCATCCCAACTCTTGCCTTCCCAAACCGTTCCCCACCGTCCCCTTCCATCCAGCGTCCTCGTTCTCTCCTCTTGAACCTTTTCCTCAGTTTCTACTTCCCCCGGCGAAGGTGGTTTGGCCATCGAAAATTCAGAATACGTGTTTTTCATTTGTATTTTTCTTTGGGTTTTTTTTCGCTGGCGCTATCTCGCTTATCCATTAAATATACGATGTATATATATATATATACATACACACATACTATATATATATATATATATATATATATATATATAATACACAGTAACACACAATATAGAAACACAAAAAAAGAACACTCACACGTATTTTCTTGGTATTTCGACGGTATTTCGATTTTAAATATATATAAATTCACTCATGGTATATTAACATCCACGTCTACAATGTGCTCCACAGACAATTATTATTATAGGAAACGTCGAGCAACGACAAAGATAATGTCAAAATTTTGACAGTCCTCGTATCATGCCAATTTATTTCAAAGAGATTATTTAAACGAGATATAACTATTGAGTCAAATTACACAATTTCGAATTTAACATAATGACGATCATATATTAATGATTATTATGATTTTCTACATCATTAATTTAATAATTTTTAATGTTGCGAGACGCAATATACAGGGTCGCACCCAAAAGTGGTAGGACTGATTTTCTCTAGCGCGAACGGAGCGGCGGAGGGGGGTCTGCCAGGCATGGTAAGGTGGAGGGGGCTCTTAGCAACAGACCGACACCAACCTCAGTTGCCTGCGGGCTGTCGTTGAGTGAGGACACCGTTTTTAGTGAAGCAAGTTTTTTGTCCGCGTCGAAAAACAAAATGAATCTGAATTTAGAGCAACGTTATTCCGTGAAGTTTTGTGGGAAACTCGGGAAGACGGCAACTGAGACCCTCGATATGATCAAGCAGGCTTATGGGGACACTGCCTTAAGTCGTTCCACAGTATTTGAGTGACACAAGTTGTTTAAAGAGGGTAGGGAGCTCGTTGAAGACGACCATCGCTCCGGACGGCCGTCGACGGCAAGAACCGACACGAATGTGGGCAGAGTGAGGACACTGCTGAACACAGACCGACGCTTAACCAGTGAAGAAATTGCAGACTAGTTGGGTCTGTCTGCATCCAATGTCCAACGCATTATTTCACAGGATTTGGCCATGTGCAAGGTGTGCGCCAAGATGGTGCCGAAAATTCTACCATGGCGCGCTCGTCGTCAGACAGCTCCTGGCCACATACGGCGTTGCCACGTTGCCGCACCCCCCCTATTCTCCCGATCTGGCACCACCGGACTTCTTCTTCTTCCCCCTGATGAAAATACAGCTCAAGGGACGACGTTTTGACTCGATAAAGGCCGTTCAGGAGGCTTCGACGGGGGTCATCAACGGCATCCCCAAAGAAAATTTCCAGCGGGCGTACGGGGAATGGGAGCAACGTTATACTAAGTGTGTATCAGCTCAAGGAGCATACTTTGAAGATTATTAAGTCGATGTAAGTATATTGTTAATAAAATTCTTGTAAAAAAATCAGTCCTGCCACTTTTGTGTGCGACCTTGTATATTGATAAATTGTATATATTTTTTATATTTAAAAGAAATATGAAAACGACCTCGCAAATCCGCGTACGCCAGAGCCGTATAAAGTGCTTATCACATGTGCGGTTTGGATGAATCATATACTTTTATAATAAAAAGAAACCTTGAATGCTCTCTTCCGGGTTTCCGCGAAGTTACTGCAACTTACTTGGGAGGAGAATATTGGGATAGGAATGGGAAAGAGGCCCATAGCTAGGACTGGAATTTCTCTATGGAGATGGTTTATAAAGAGGATTTCTATAGGAGGAGAAAAACTATAATCCTTGAATACTCTACCCTTCGAAATCAGTCTTTGGGTCACTTGACGGTGAAGACGGAAGTCCGCCTTCTCTTTCGGGAGGGAGTGTGGCCGAGACCCTCCCTGGTCGAGGGGAATCGAGCCCGCGACCTCCGTCTTCCCCAACCCGCGAAAACCCTTCCGACCGACCGTGACCCCAGCCCGCGCGGCAGCACGCCCCTAGTACCTGCAGGGTTTGGTGCGAGAAGGGTTGGGCGTCCGTGTGTGTGGAGGAAATCGGAGGGGCGGGGATCGGGCCGCCTCTTTTATAAATACCCTCACAGGGGCAGTCGCCGCTCTACAGCTCGCCCTCCCGTTTTCCAAATCACTGAACAAAAGAAACACGCCGGGCGGTTGGTGTAGGAGTGTGGTGCTGCGGGGGAGGGGGTGGGGGGTGTACTCGTTGGGGCGTGAATGGGAAAGGGGGATGGGAGAGGTGGAGGAGCGTTGTTGTTGCCTTCCCCCCCCTTTCGCTTCCACCCCTCCTCTCTCTCTCTCTCGCCCCACTGACCACGCCCCCGTCGGTCGTCCTTTGTGCCTGCTTCCCCCCGACCCCTCCCTCAGTCCCCCCTATCTCTCGCAATCCCTCCCTCAGCGAGACACACGCACACCACGCGAGAAGGGGTGGGTTGGTTTTTAGAGCGGTCACTCAGGGTGTCTTTGTCGTCTCCCTTGCTCCCCCCCTTCTCCTCCCTCACGTTCGCTCGCATACACACACAATGCATTATGGTGGAGGGGGAGTATCGTACGGGAAGGGGTTGTGACCGACCAAAAGGGTGATGCGGGACGGGCGAAAAATACCCACGTCTCTCTCTCTTTCTCTTTTCCTCCCCCAATACAAGCGGAGGTGGAGGTAGATGGAGGCATGGGCACGCTATCGAAGCGCACGCGTGCGGACCTCCTCCTCCTCTTGGCACCCCCCGCCCCACTCCCTTTCACCCCCTGTCCACCTCAGGACACCCCTCTGGAGTATATACAAGCGCCCTCGAACGGCGTGCCTGCGGTGTGGGGTGGTCGATCGGGAGGGGGGAGAGTTAAGTGCACTCCCCCGCACGCCCGTGTTGGCGACGGGAAAGAATGAATGCGATAATTAGAGCCGTTGGAGGACGCGCATGTTGGGAACGATGTTTATAGATAAAAGGTGTATCGGGTGGTGATATTATTGGACGGATGAGGAGTGAGGATGAACTCGGGGACTCAAAAAGAGTGATTTGAAATTCATCTACTAGCTGGCACCCGTCAGAGGAAGCCCAGTTGATCTAGCGCTGCGCTGCCGAGAGTTCAAGGCCAGGCGATACCAACGAGCACCCTGAGACAAACTCCAAGTTGAGAAATTCTCCGGGTGGAAGAAGGCGTTGGAAAATCGAAGGAAGATGAATCGGTCAAACTACCTTGATTTGCGAATTTGGTCTCACAGATGAGAGATTTTAAGAAATGTAAATATGATACTGTAGCCCCTTGAATGGCATTGTGAAATATTGAGTAAGGACGTTCTCATATAGTTAAAGAATTAGTTTCAAGAAGTTATGTTGCAATGATAGTTAATGGAATTTAGTCTAAGAATAAGGTTGTGGTAGAATATATTCATATTAAATCGCAGAGAATTGTACATACCAAGTGCAGCATTGTGTGACATCCCTACTCTCCACGACTTTCTTCCTTTCTGCGATTACTGACAGGTCTTCTTAACGGTTACCCATGTATACATCAACTAAATTTTAGTTTTGTGAAAAAAACACACTCCCAATTTTATGATTATGTACCCAAACTTCATATTTAAACCATTTTACAAGACGATACCTTAACTTGGTAAAATGCGTCTTGCCAATAAGAATCTGCGGATAAGTACCGTTGTGTCAGTCTTTAATAATGTATCATGTCATCACATCAAGGTTTCCTAAAGGCAGTAGCTGAGGAACACGTCGAAAGGGAAAATTCCGATGGAAGACCAAGATTACAATTCATAAGAGCAGATAAAGGAAGATGTGGGATGCATGAATCATGAAGAGATGAACGGAAAGACGGAGATAACGTACGTAAAGAATTGAGAATGTGTATTTACCAAACTGCTGCCGACGAAAACCTTCGAATTGATAGACAGTTTGAGGGTGAATAGGTTGTGTTTTGCAATTGAAGAATTCATATTTAGTCGTACTCGTTAGATTGGTGGGAAAAAATAATTATTTCGCTAATGAAAAACATTAAATAATCCACGAAATACGTATATATGTCCATGTAATAGTGTTTTTATCTGTTATTATGGAAAAATTCCACCACATCACACCTGAACCTGTAATTTATATATATATATATATATATATATATATATATATATATATATAATATATATATATATATATATATATATATATAATTTATATATATATATATGTATATATATATAAATGCATATTGATTTAGGTGAATGCAAGCATGCAACCAGAAGAAAACGTTCATTCAGGCTTTTAGAAATGAAAAATAATAAAACACCCAAAAAAACGTGTAAAAATTGTTATATTTCATAGTTGAAGTAAAATCTGACAACTTAAACATACACCAAACAAAAATTCAGCGCTTTATGCGTAAATCTTTTAAGTGACCTCAATTTGTTCTACTTGTTCAGTATCATAGTCTGGGAACTTTTCATCGTCCGTAAGGTTTACATAAAAGCGCACTCTTTGATTGTCACTGATCAATAAAAATGTTAGTCAACCAGGGTTCACGGTGGACCTGCAATTTCCAATTTCATAGAGCATGCATGAGATCCAATGGGGTGTATGTTAATCAAAGGTCGATACCTTAACACAAGCGTAGGAAACAAAGGCAGAAAGTGGTACGGTTTTCTAGAATCGATTTTAAGTTCACGATGGCCAAAAAGTAGGACACCATGATACACTTGTTCAGTGGTCTGATTCACCATAAGGATTTTGAACACTTTAAATAATTTATTCTAAATATAGCTGCTTGCGATTATATTTCCTGATCATTACATTCATGAAACGCCATTAGATGTGAATTGTAAATTTTGAAGTGAAAAATTTCTTTTCGCCGAATTCATTTCTAGAATAGATTCATAATGCAATAAACACTCACAATTCGTTATTTCACAATTGATTTTATAAAAAAAACACCACGGTTTTGATGCAAAACTTTGATCCTGGAGTTTTTTTGGGAGCAATAAAATGTCGAGTGGAATATCTGTTTTTCCATTGAATTCAAGTTAGAATCGCCTTTCCAATTCCATAGATGCATACAATTAAAACTTCCGCGCATTAACGTTTAATATGGAAAACAAGGGGTGATGTTGTGGTAGTCTCTTAAATTACGTAATCACTAATTTTAGTGAGTATACTATACATTTAGGCTAACTATTCCAGATGGTCTTAACTTTATTTAGCACAAGTTTAGATATTCATCAATAATTTAATAACGAATGAAACTCTCATGCCTTACTTGATATATATGGTCCTTATTAATGCACGAATTGATGAAAGCTCTTTGTCTCATATGTGGAAATTATATTGGCTCTGTTTTCATATGTGTTGATAGCGACAATGGATCCTAATTGTTACGTACCATCGCACTAAGTTTATTAAGATCGTGCGCACTGAGTCCATTAGTTTTTCACTTGTAAAATCGGTCCCATTCACGAATTACACTCATCCGGAATTTTCGTTTGGATCAAGAATCTCATCCGCGAACTGCACGCCAAGTGATAAATCATTCATGCAACCTTTTAGTTGCCATAATGTTTAAAATAATTTTTCAAGTAGCAGCCCTAGAAAGCGGTAAGTTCTTGGAAATATCGCGTAATTGGAATAATATTCCGCGATTTCGGCAACATTTATGCGCATTGACTGCCTTACTCTCGAATGTCAAAACTTCTTTTATTTAAAATTTGTTGTCTCAGGCGTAACTTTGTGGAGTTTAAAAATTTCATTGAAAATGAATCGGAAACCATAGGCCTGAGAAATATCCCACATCGCACACATGGCAGATTGAATAACAGAACTCTCCCACAGCACACCCGGAGACCCTATTTTGGACAGCGTGGGCTTATTCTTCCCTCCTGGAGTCCAATTACCGTTTCCGTAGCTTCAGCCATGGGCCCTCATATCAGGACATCCCAAAATTTCCCTCTCTTGTCGAATGAGACCAGCCTGACCTCGTATTTAAAAAACATACATCCTAATCCTTGACTTCTTGTAAGACGCCAACGCCATCTTCATACTGCTGAACTTGAGTAGGTCCGGAGTTGGTATCACAGGCAATACAGTTCGTCAGATTGATGGAATCCCGCTCACTTTTTATTGATGGAATGGTATGTTTAATCAATTTATAAGTCCCCTTTTCCGGTATTTAAAATGCCGAAACCATAATTCATTTACGCCCGATACTATTGTCACCTTCCCCTTGCATTAGGCAGGACCGAAAATTCAATCGAATTGTTTACCACTGGGTCTCTTCTGTGGTTTGCGAAAACTTAAAGGACTGCAAGCGATTCAAAGCACTGCAGGAAAGTAAAGAAGTCAGCAGTAATGGGCGATCAGGGAGCCTATTCAGAATGTTCTATGAATTGCCTGCCGTTCCTCGACAATCCGGCATTGTAACGTTCCATTATTGTTAATAACCTAATTATTTCAATTTAAAATCTGCATTCATCGAGAACATGGGACTAAAACTTTTCCACTGTTGAGGCTCGACAACTTTGATTCCTTACCGAATGCCCCCGTCCTAGGTTAGTGTTTTGCAGTCCGTGGTTTCTGTACGGTTTTATTGGAGAGATTACGTTGGCTAGAACATTGACATGTGTGGTTCTCCTGAAGAGCTTTATCACTTGCGCATCCCCTTGGGAGCGCGCGATTCCACGTTTCAGTCGCGTACTTTGTACGCGCTCTTCCATATCTCGCATAGACACACAGTCGAGTGGAACCGGTAGAAGATGGCGAGGGGCATGCTAACGTGGGTGATAATCGTCCAGGCCCACTTTCCGTAGAACACCAGTTCCAAGGGGTGAAAGTCCGCCCGGCTGTTCTGCAGTCGGTTGATTGTCCACATCGCCATGTTGGTCACGAGCAGGAAGGTGACCATCTGCCTTCCCGGCTTTCCGCGCGCCTGGGCGGACGTCAGACAGCGGCGGTCCCACGCGTCCAGAACGAATACCGTCTGGCACGTGGTCTGCACAAGGGATACGACGGCGGTGGCCATGATACCGGCCCGTGATGCCTCGGGTGCTGCGGGGGGCGCGTCCGCGAAGTACCCGGCGATGATGGAGAACATGGCGTAGAGGTAGAGTCCAGTCTGGGCGATCACAAGCAGGATGCAGTCGAGGGCGTGGTGCCCACGGCGTTTCTTCTTCAGCTTGCGGATCTGGAAGGCGCACACCAGCGTGGCCAGCGTCGTCAATACGTAGAGGGACACTTCGCACGCGTTGACCTTTGAGTGACAAGAAAAAACATTTGATCGCAGTATTAAACCCGAAGGTCGGGTAGATATATATAGGTAGAGTCGTCTCATTCTAAGCCTCATTCGGGGTGTGAAAGTGACCTATAATCAGGGTAGGGATGACAGTTCCTTTTCCTGAGCCGTCTGTGGTTTCTCTGGTACCCGAAAATCACCGTTTGGTGAATTTGAGGCTGCCCAGAGGCGTCACCAGGGATCAAACCTGGGCTCTCCAGCACTCCATCAGTTCAGCGCTCCATCCGCTGGAATTCCTTTGTCCCATTGATTAATTAAATAAATGCTCCCATATATGTACGTATATGTATGTATATGTATGTATATGTATGTATATGTATGTATATGTATGCATATGTATGTATATGTATGCATATGTATGTATATGCATGTATGTGTATGTATATGTATGTATGTATATATATATATAATTATATATATATATATAATTATATATATATATATATATGTATATATATATATATATATATATATATATATATATATATATATATATATATATATATATATATATATATATATATACATACATACATTACATGCGTGGCATCCTATTCTCAATAAACTGTAAGTCTGAAACAGCCTAATTTTCATGAAATGTCTTTTTGCATATCAGTGAGATGAACTCGCCCTATATGAAGCGTATGAAATTCGCACATTAGCATGGTAATAAGAAGGGGTAGTTCCTTCCTCTATCGTATAACATATATCGCTTCCTGGGAAGATCAAGTACCCGAAAACTCAAACACATCTCGGGAGAAGCGGTGGGTGCACAGAGATGTCACCCGGAATCAAACCCGACCCTCCGGTCAGTCGATACGAAAAATCATTCGCCTTGACTGGGATTCCAACCCAGGTCCCTTGATGTATCATACACATGATACGTATCGTATTCATCGATATTGCTGTTGCAACATCTCCCGCAGTTCTTTGAATTTAAATCGCGTACTTTGAGTAGCCTTAGGTGGAACCACGGAGTCTGGAGTCGGACGGACCACCGGTCTGGTGCCACTTTAAATAAATATGAATGGAAATTTCATTCTGTAAAATTTTTCACTTCCATCATTTTATATATACCCTGCTCAACCGTAGCCAAACCAAACCCTAACTATACCTTTACATAAAGTGCAAAAATTTCTTCGGAGCTAAAAAAGATTGTGGCCAATTTATTTATAATTTCATGTTAAAATACCGTAAATCAAAAAATATGATAGACAATATGATTTATAAAATTAAAACATGTGGACTTCATTATGAAATATCTCAGCTTAGTAGTAAAATTTAGTTTAAGCTAATTCACAAACCGAAAAATTCTAATATTGAAACAAATATGGCCAACATTTTTACCGACAAATTTTTGACTCAACTCACATGCTACATTAGGCAGATTCGAGTTCTCATGCCCAATATTGTGTCAAATTTACAGTTCTGTATAACACTGTGTGCTTCTTGCTCTATTTACCTTCGAATATCAGTTTAAAATATTCCTGGCAACTAAATGAAAAGTTCAAAATTTGGGCTTTGACTTGATTTTTTCGATATAGGACCACTGTCCGCCTGAGCGCTCACCCCTTTTATCGTTCCCCAATCACCGCTGACACTAATAAAAAAAGAATAACTAACGCCACGATGGTCCTTCCAGTGCTCACGAGTGAGGCGTGCCTGCATGGCCTTGCGCGTCGAGCAGGCATATCAAACGACTCAGTGGATTCTAGAGGAAAATTCACCGCAGGCTGGTGAGCGTTCCGTGTTTCGTCAGGAGCGAGATCCTTTACGGAGGCCCTCAAAGTCCTTCCCCTCCCCCCCGTAAACTTCGTCTCCCTTCGACAGTTTGTAAAAGTCCTGTGGTTACAACTAATAATCCCCTTTCGGTAGAGCTCAGGGTGCTTTGACCATATGCCTAAACCACCACGCAGCTATCAGTCAGAATCCTTTCTTAATAATATGAATCAGTGAATTCCAGAATATCTCGTAACCTACTCCCTTCATTTACCTCTCTCATTTCAAATTAATCCTTCAGCTTCTCTGTGACCTATGTGTTTTCATTTGGACTAAAAATATCTGTCGAATACCTATGTATGGGTTGAAAGAGTTTTCTCTTCAAGAGATCTCAGACTCATGAAAACACAATGGTGTCGATAGCTTCCTGAAACTGAGCAATGAGTTATCCTTGTTACTTACTGATTTCCGTTAAAACTTTGCCCTCTATCTCGATGCAATATACTGGAGCGATGTTTTCTTACCGCGAGTTCATCACTCAGTCACCAAATCGTTGGAATTCATTATTTTAGTTGTGCATAGATTTCCTGTTTAGTAATGACTGTTTTCAACTTTTTAAAATGCGGGGAAAAAAATGATTATTGAAACATTGGTATTGCATTGTATTAAAAAAACATTTACCTGTATGAATTCCTAGTTCCTCAGATTTGAAATGGTGGTGTATAAGGGACACAACAAACATTCTAGGCTCACCTTTAATATATTATTATATTACATAACATATGCATGTATAATTAATGTTTTATAAAATATCGCATATTCTCATATTTTATTTTGAATTTGATATGCACTGCTACATAAGTATAGTGCTCGTATATCGATACAAGCTATGTAGTTTGAAATTTCTGACCTATAAAGCGAAGCTGCTCGGTAACATTATATCGTGAGTCAAAATTAGTTTTCATGGGTTGTTTGTAGATCAAAAAGAGAACATTAATAGGGTAATACCTAAGCATTAAAGCGTAGGTACTTCTTTGAACCACCCCAAATCAGAGGCACGACCGTAGAGGCAATCGTACCATTCGGAAGTAGGCCTTGAATAGGATTTATGCTTCTGGGCAGGTCTCATACCTCCAGTATGGCCAAGTGGGCGTATCCAGGCTCCCGCTCGAGCACCAGGAACATGATGAGGGAGATGATGGTGAGGACGAGCACTAGGATGCCGGAGAAGAGGCCTCGGTGGGCGGACGCGCAGTCTACGGAAAAGTGCTGCGAGGAGGTCATCGTGGTGGTTTGAGTAGGGAGTAGGGTCTCGCACCAGGGGGCTTGAGCCAGCCTGGGGGTCGCCAGCGGGGGCGAGGGGGGACTTTCTGGGCCACCCCCGGCGGCGGTGTTCGAGTGGCAGGACGTCCTCCACATTGCGTAGAGGATCACGGCGCAGATGAGGCTGTACTCGATGGTGCAAGGGAAGAGGAAGGGCGAGGCATTCTGCACCAATGAGCCCATTATGTTAGTCCGGCGGCATTCGAAGAGGTCCACACCGTCACGGGCCGCCGTTGGCGGGACGCTGCCTTTGGTGGTCCAGTTTCCCGGGGGACCTGCATAATAGTCAGGAGAGCGATAAATTAGTCGATCTTCCGAATCGCGAAAATTTTTTCCAGAATTTGGAAGTGAAGACTTTTGGTAAGAGGGGTATTACTCCGCTTTGATTGAAGCACATTTGGAATACGCAGTAAGTACCTGGAATCACGGGGAGAAAATAATCGCTACGAGTACAAGAAGAGAATGGCCGCTAACGAGTGTATTGGAGGAATTATTGTGGGAGCCTTTTGAATTTCGAAGAGAGCAGGCAATACTTAAAGACTTTAAGAATGTTACAGGGTTATACTTGAGTTCTTGTAACGCCGAGGTATTAATTTGGTACCAAATTATAATAGTAGATCCGACAATCGGGATAAAACAGGTAAGAAAGACACCGTTCTCCCTTCACACAATATGCAAACATAACATATTAACTAGATTAATAGAAGTTGGTGAATTGATCAAACGCAAAAATTATTGCATGATGTACATGGGCTCATGTGTGCACAAGAGTTTTATATAAGTTTATTCAAACAAATATTCAAGTGAATGTACATACTAATATTTCAGCATGTAAGGATGGTGTACTAAACTCCACCGCCACGCACTCTTGCGGTGGATTGTGGGTTATTTTGTGGATACACGAGATCTGTAAGCTTGAGATTTAGTTTAACATAATGAACCAAGCATGTTGGTCAATAGCACGACTTCCATGCTGAAACTATTTAGTGGGATACATTATAAAACATTGTGCATGCTGTTGGTCTTCTGTAAACGTTTATTTTAGATCCTGTAGTTTCTGTAAAAAGGTCTTTGATATGACCTTACCTTACTTAAGCAACATTAGATTGAATTGAGTTTAGTAGAACATTCTGACAATATTGTTATCACTAATAGGTAAATTCAATTGCTAAGGTATCGTAATTTTTTCTTGGAACTGGGAGGAGATATAAAGAAATGGTTGAAATTAAAATATGCGGAATCTAATTTAAAATGTAATCCATAGATAGTGTCAACAAAGGTGGACATAGTTTATGAAACTGCCGCTAGATAGAGAACCGTTTTTAATAATTTAAATGTTGCCGTTTATTTTTCAACAATAGCGTGATCATCCGTTTTCTTCTTTTGTATTACTACAAATGCTGAGATGTAACAGCAGAAGGCGTGAGTAGTTTTTTTCCAGAAAAAAATTCAATACTTCGAACTCGAATGCTTCTGTTATTTTTCAAACCGGACAATGTGAAATAGTTAATTTTTAAAGATAATCTTAAAAAACTTGAGCCATTTTGCGACTGGAAATCTGAAAACTGTATGAAAGTTCAAGCATTCGCCAGCAGATATTCATCAGCTGCAGGAGGAGATCAGAGCATCAATTAGATCTAATATGGAAATGAAATAAAAATTTATTTTATTTTAATATTCGTGTTCCATCGATATTGGAATAATAAAATTAATGTCAACTGGCACTGATTGCGAATTCATAATTCCTCGCAGTGTCCTACTATTGTCCAGGATTCCGTTGAAAAACATCGGAGCGTTGGCGGGATATGTGGTGAATTTTTCATTGGAAATATGTGTTTTTTTTATTCGCCACTCTTGGCATTGTTCTCGTAAACATTTCTCACCTATGGCACCAGCGTAATGGTGTGTCGTTTACCTATTGCACATACGCACCCATTTCTTTCCTTTCTCACCTTGAAGGCCCGCCGTGGCAGCCCGAGGATCGTAGAACGTGAGGATCTCGTGCTTAGTCTCTTGGACAAGCACGTTAAGCCAGACGCACAGGTTGGTGGCGATCATGTGCATGAGGCCGAACCTGACTGCTACTCGGTGTCTCGGGCTCTCGATTTGCTGCGGAGGACAACAAAGAACATTAAAAGAACATCCGTGATCATCCATTGGCCACACACATTCCCATACCGCCCTAACCGTTTTGTGCATTTATTTGCGTGTCGTGACCGGCATGTCTAAAGCCCGAAAGAACTAACTCACAAGGCTTCGAAGAGCAAAAATAAAGTGGATTGAGAAAACCTGCCGTCAGCTGAAAGCGATTTATTGTTTAACTGTTCAAACTCTGGTCTAATGTGCCGGCTGAAATTTACGTGAAGTTGAAAACATTGATGGGTGTGGCTTCATTCACAATACCGCAGAAATCAATAAAAAAGTTGGTTTTGATCGAAGTAGGGTGGAAATCAGTCCGAAATAAGCCCTATAGGAGGTGCGAAATTCAAAATTTCACATTTGGTGTTGGTTACTTTGTGCCAACTGCGATTTCCTGCGAAGTTCTAGTTATCAGTAAAATTGTACAGCTTCAATTTTACACGGAAGAATTTTCACAAGAGCTCTGAGTTGGTTAATGATGCACTTGAAAAATTGTGTGACAGCACCGTCATTTTATGTTTACTGTTAAGGTTTTACTAGGTTGAGATTTTTATTAGCAGAAGTCAACCGGCTTGGGGTAGGTTTTAGTTGGATCCTAGGAATATAATCACTCTATTCTTAAGCCCAAACTTACGTCTAAAAAAATACCTATGATCCTATTCTACGTATTAAAATAACTTATTACTTAGCTCTGCATGCTTTCTATCTCCCTTAATTATGCCAGTCAAAATTCTTATTCGTGGCCTAACTTAACTTGGCTTTCCTATTTCTTTTCCCTTCCTACCGTCTCCAACACCCCATTGCCTTGCAATATCTCCTGCATCCACTTGTCCAATCTTCTTCGAATTTCTTCTAAAAACCATCTCTCATCCATTGCAATTACTATAACATCATTATTGGCTTCCCTTTCCGTCCATTTTTATTTTTTTCACGCTTCACACTCTTCGCTTCATTTGTAAATCTGATTGTTCAAAATGAACAATCAGATTTACAAATTTATTTACACGGCACCTCATCTTCTGGCCTAAGGACGCGTGAACAGGGGCGTTAGGAAGCCAGCCATTAACCTAATTGAAAGGGAATATAATTTGTATGTTCCTACATATTTTCGTCAATGCTCAACCATTTTCTGCCTTAGTGTTTCTCTCTTGTATTGTAGTCGCGAATAACCTGCGAGAAAACTTATGCTTGCATATTTCCGGTCGGTACTTCATCTCACTTATTTAGTGACGACTGACTGTCCGGTCTTTATGATCGTGCGGCTGAATTGTATCGTCTTTGCCAAATTCAAAACCACACGATTGGTATCTTTGGAAGGAAAAGTCTCTCGTTGGAATCTCCCATACACAAAAATGCTATCTTGATAAATTCGATGTAATTGATCGTTCACTTGCCGATTTACAGTTGACATACCCCCTCATAAAGTTTAAATTTATGCGGCCAAGAAAGGAAAGAAAGCTGCACCTGAGAGCGGTAGCTTTAAGAGTAGCAGTATGAGAGAGATCTAAAAAGTTTCCGAACTAACAAAGATACAGGACATTTTTTCTGAAAATTTCTGAGGCTGGAAACTTTTCAGACCACCCACGAAGTAGCAGTTTTGTTTTGTGGTGCGTTGGGAGCTTAAATAATCTATTTTTAAACAGGGGGAACCTTCAATATGAACATAAAAAACACAAGTCCCTCGACGTTATTTATGTGTATAATAAATCGGATCTGAACTTTCCTAAAAAATATTTCATCTAAAATCAACTCGGGAAGTTTTTCTGTTAACTAGAGCTTCGATGAAAACCGAAGCGAAGACAAAAAAGTAACCCACAGTTACCTGAATGTAAAAATGTTACCATTTTGCCGATATTTGGTGTGAAAGTAAATGGAGAACTCATCATATCAGGATTGCAGATGATTGAGCGTTATTTTGCCAGTCATGCTAAGGATTACAATCAATGCTTAGCATCATGAGGTTTTCTCGGGTCTTCCACCGGGTCAGGGGTTCCATATTGGCCGACGTTTAAATGCCCGACTCGTGCATCGTCATCAGGGTAGATGATCATCCACCCCGAGGATGATGCATGAGAGTGGCATCGAAACGTCGGCCAATATGGAACCCCTGACACGGTGGAAGACCCGAGAAAACTTCATCAAGCAAATACGACGGGAAAGCACTAGATATTACTAATACTTAGCATATTGCAGAATGAGCTTGATAGATATGCGATAAAAACGAAAAGAAGAAACAAATGCAATTAAATAATCAAAAAAATAGAAGGCTATGATATTCATTAATGTTGAGGAACACAAAATGGGAAAGGTAAAACAGTTAAGCTATTTTGGGTGAGAGTGGGAGGAGTGATGGTGGCAGTAAAAGAAGCATTGTCAAATTTTCAGGAGTAAATGATAATTAGTCGGTATGCAAAGAAAAAAGTACTGAGAACTTGAACACAGAGCATTATTTTGTCGTTCGGAAACTTAGTCATTAACGTAGGAGAATGAGCATAGGCTGGAGGCTTTTGAGAAATGTATAACGGGCATTGTATTAATGGTGTCAGGCCACCCCCCTTCCACGCACCCTTCCGATCGATGGTGGGGCGCTATGTTTACGTGAAAGTAGTGGAGTGGAAGAAGAATGATAGGTGACCTAACATCCCCTGCCGCTCGTCCTTACAACGGCTTGCGGGGTATTGCATAAATAGTGAGAGTTAAGTTAAATTGAACTTGCGTTCGAGAAAGGAAGTCCACCTCACCTTGTTCTTGAGGAAAATGAACTGCATTTGCACGATGATGAAGGCCATGCGAGTTGCGGGAGTGATGGCCTGTAACAGCGTGTGACACGCTGATGGGTTACCCCTCTCCGTCTCGAAGTACAGGCCGAATTCCAGGCCCGAGTAGATCATGCTGCCGATCCCGAAGGCTGGAGTAAAAAACAACCATGAGGAATTGAATCAAGTAGCATGATCGCCGAATATCTTATGGCTCTTTACCTTTTGGAATATCATCCAAAATGTTTTCGTGATTTTGAAAGTTTTAAAATATGCCTGGTTGCATTAGTGTATTGCATTAATTTGTGAATTTCGCAAGAGGTTCCGCGAAACCTCCCTCTCCGGAGGTCATTTCGACATGCAGCTCATCACCATCAAATGTATCGTATTGGCTACCTGTGGCTCCTTACAACGACTGCCATGATATTTAAGCGATATATTTCTTGCGAGTCCAACGCAGGCAAATTGGCGAAATTTAAATGAAAAACTCCCCCTTCTCTAATCGATTATAAACCTTGCTTGGCTGAAATTACCTTCTTTGAGACGGCTAAGCTTCTCCGGAGAAATTCCTTTAGGGACGACTTCTGCACCAAGAAACATTTAGGAAGCCTCACCAATAACTATAAAGACAAATGAGCGTCGCCCTTTTTTGAACTCTCAGCCTCAGAAGTCCCATTTCGCCAAACTTTTAATGGGCTTCCGGAACTTGTGATTTATACGTAATACTCCGCTTTACGAGTAATTATAATGGAAGGGGTTTCGACTGGATGTGTTGGTGCAGTTTGAAATCCTCCCAAATCAAAATGATTTTGAAAAAACATTTGACAAATTTTACTTATTTACCCAAAACCATCCCATTTCCATGTGTGGCCCAAAAATAGTTTTTATCAGCCGACATTGACCTCCCATGCATATATTTCACTGAATTAATTGTTCCCTCCGGTCGTTTTTACACCTACCTCCTTCATCTATATAGTTATGTGTGTAGGTTTATATATATATATATATATATATATATATATATATATATATATATATATATATATATATATATATAAATATTTTATATATATACCTATATAATTAAATTTATGAGTTAAACATTTATATAAATTATATATTTGTATGTAAATATAGTAGATGTAGGATATAAGGAGACTTGTTTCCAAACACATGTTCATAGGACTCGTGCATTAGATGAGAACACTCTCCGACCACTGAATGACTGACTCACCTACAGCACCCATCCGCAGGTAGAAGCTCCCATATCGCGTCCTTCCCGGGGCACCATCAGGTCTCGGAACCTTTGTTCCCATTTCCCCTACCGCAGGAGCCCTCCTCAGTTGCGTGGCGCACAGGTAAAGTAGAAACAACATGCTGCCGCAGTAGAGATAAAGGTAGAATCCCTGTCGTGGGTAGTATATAGTAATTATAGTAACAACAAATAATAAAAAACAATTAATGTATATGAACAGTTGATAATTGTAGTTAAATCCATTTTCATCAAAGCGATATGAGGTTATTTCTTTTCTTAGAAAGAGTTGACTGTCTGAGATGTTAAATAGGGCTTCAATAATTACGTAAGAGGATATTACCGGCTATTATAAAGGGGGTAAAAACCTAAAATGAACTTACGTTAGTGGACTGTATATACTCGTAGATGTAGACTCTCTATCCCCGACTCAGTACACTCATTTAATGAGTTAGAACTCCTCCACCGTTTCTTTTTGATGGAATTACGTTTTTTTCAAATATGATAGCGTAGGCATATCAATTTAGTTGTACACAATGAAGAAAATGAGCCTCGGAGTTATATTTTGATAGTGGTAACTCCGGGTGTAAAACAGGCGAGGTGTGTTCAGCTTCTAAAATTCCTAGTTATTTCTTGATATTACCTAATTAACTGTATACACTAGAAATTTGAAACTTCTGTTTCTTCTTTACAGTATTTCCATGCACTCGTACACATTTTCATGACGTCGTCATCATTATTCTTTGAATATCTAGAATGCTTCCGTAGGAAATCCCCTTTTGTCCACCGGAAAAAAACCGGCTGATCCGTGCCCGAGACTAATAGAGGACTTCTTGACGTCACGAGATGTTTGGCCTTCTTTGAAATGTCGCACGCACAAGTGGACATTATTGGCAGCTACAACACCAGTACCGCAAATCTCAATCAATTGACGGTTAAAATTCGATGGGTTTTAAAACACTTATGTGTGGAAAACGGATGATTACACGCTGTTCGTGTACACCAGGACCCCAATTCAAATATTAATAATACTTCTCACTCTTGCGGCCGCTATAGACACTATGTAAAATTTACGATCCAGCAATCTATGTCTTATGTGGTTGAACTTAAAAAAATCGGACACTCGTCATAAATAAATCCACTCCCGGTTTCAATAAAAACAATTGGGATGCCTAAAAACTCGGATGTACCTCGTACCGCATTGAATAGCATGAAAATCAGTTGTATCTTCATCATCAAAGGGTTAAAATTATTTCCTAGTTACTTAAGCCGACCAATCCGAATGACCTTAATGATTACAGGAACATGGCAGCACCATTATTATTATGGGTACTCTACAGATAAAGGTGGGTTTTTTGATAGACACAACTTATACCATGGTACAACGTACGTTTACTTGCCTCTCCGAGCAAACACAATCTGGCATCCGAACCTAAATTAAACCCCTCTTCAATTCCGCATACTTCATTCCTCCCTTCATTTCCTCCAACATTTTTATCCTATTCCTAACCCTTCCTCGTTTTTCTAACGTTATCCTCTCTAAGACAGTCTCCAATACCATATCACCTGTCAAAACGCTCTTTATCAATATTATCTGTCTCCATAAGATTTTTCCCAACAATCCTTCACTCTGCGGGTAGGGGGGTAGAGAATACTTCCGCAGTGTCCCTGATTCTTGTAAGAGGCGACTAAAAGGGCGGGGAGAAAACCCCGAAAACAAACCCCCAGCCAGCAAGGGATGCGTCCGGACAGTACTGTGGATCCACTGTCTGTGTACGGCCATACCAGCTGGCCTACGATCTGTCCAGGTATTAGCCAGGCCTGGAGACTCGTAAGGGAGAGAAGGGGATCCTGGAGGGTGAGTTTTCTTGTCTCCAGCTGGGTTTCGGATGCCCTGTATGGATCGAGATGCGATATCCCACTGAGGCCCCGGATTTCATGTGAACGGGAGGCCGGGAGCTAGCCTCTCCCGGTCTATCGGCATCCGTCACGTTTTCACTCCGGTGGCGAATGCCAAGGTTGTGGAGGTCTGCTTAAGAAGGTCGGAGGTGTAAGAGTTTTGGTGGTCCCTTGCATCGAAGATCTACCCCGAAACAGACAACACTCCTGCAGCGCTACATCCCTCGAGGTAACCCTGGCAACCATTCAGCGGAGCGGCGTCCCGAATGCGAGGCTCCGTGGTGAGTGGGGAGGCCGAGGGATAAAACATTTATTATTGAGGAAAAATCTTTTTCACCACGCAAAAAATTCCGTCTAGAGGTGGGCGGGAGATATTTTTTTATGCCTTTTGCAAGTCGTACTTGATTATGTCCGGTCCATAGTAAGGTGAGACCATGAAAAAAGGTGTCTCCTTCCCTTGTACGGAGAATTTTGTCGTAGAATGAACCTAAAGACCCTAAGAGCATGAAGAAACTGAGGGTTGATACAGTGCTCATAGAAACCATAAATGACAAACAGAGTGAAAAAATTTGGCTATGGGAAGGCTCTATACATTCCGATAACGTTGGAGCTGCACCGCAATCTAAACACTTGTCGGAGAGTCATTAGCCATTATGACTTCCCATCCGTGGAAGTCGATGAAATCAAGAGAGACATGTTTTCTGAGGGAGTGATTCATCGCCCTATATTCTCCCCGTCTATTGTTTCCGTCGCGTCAACCTGATTGCCAATGTATACCATCACCACGCAAACAGACGGTACGAAGGAAAATAAAGCGTACATGCGTGCACAAAAATTGAAAATTACCAAAGAAACTAAGAGTAAGGTGGACAACGAGCCACCTGCTCCGGTTGGCCCTTCAAAGAATATCCCACCAAAAACCACCATGGGGGACACGCCGGAAGGGCGTGAAAGACACCATCCCCTACACCTCCAGCAAAGCCAAGGAAGCTGGAGGTTATGGAAGAGGACCATAGCATCGCCGATACTGAGGTCCTCGCGAGCGAGTGGAGGAGGAAACATCGCTTTAAGCGATAACCTTGAAATGGTTGGTCATTTCACCACTTTATGAAAACTTATTTATTTATATTTTTGAACATTTAAGTTGTCTTTTATATTGCAGGGGAACTGAAATGGTCTGTCGGCACAAGGAGGAGGTGACCGTTTTCTAACTGAACTCTCCATTCCAAAAAAGTGGCTTTGAAAGTGTACAGCATTTGAGAGGATAATGTTATGTAACGTTTATCTGCCGGGGTGTGCACCGGTTACACCTTTTGATTTAGAAGCTCTTGTCCGTCATCTACCTCGATGCTGTGATAATGATGGGCGATTTTAATGACAGTGATCTTTTATGGGGAGGGCCGATGATCCCAAGTAATAGGAGAATGCAAAACGACCACAGTTGTCGTTGCACGCTAAAAGTTCCAACCGCTATCATTCCCAACAATACCTCTCCGGCCCCACCATGTGTAGCATTTTTCCCTGGTTTTTCTCCCTGTCCATTTCGCCTTTTTCATTCGCGCCCACATTTCAAAATTCAACAATCTAAACCTATCATCTTGCTTCAAAGACTATGTTTCCCCTGCGTAAAAAATCATGCTCCATATTAGAGTCTTTCCACTTAGATCATTTCGTTCAAAAACACTCCAGAAATAGAAAAATATGTTCCACCTTCTTAAGTTTATGAATTATTTTTTATAATATTTAACTTAGATTTTGTCTTTATCGAAACTTTGTAACCATGTTTTGCATTACATTGATTCTCATCCAATGCTATCGCAAATTTTGAATTTCCAATGCGACAGCAACATTACGACGAATCATTAAATCCTCACAAAGAAAATTCTATAATAAACAGCCAAGGTTTAAAGATGAAGGTCTCTCGGGTTTTAAATTGCGCTGACCCATCTGTTAAGACGACAATTTTCCAGGCATTCAAATTGGCTTCATTAGATAGATGGAAAGCCATTTGGAATGGTCGGTGCTTTGGAAGCGATGATCCTTTCGCAACACTTCGAGCATATTAAAAACTCAGTATGTCCTTGGTAACTAAGGAGAAATATGAAGTATATGTGGAATGTGATATGTACATTAATAAGTAATATTTAAACAATTTTGAAAGTATTAAATATGCCAGCTCCTTTTAAAAATACGATGCTATAGACGTTTTCCCAATTCTCTCCCAGAATAAGAGATAGGCTCCCCTTAACTTCAGGACAGTACAGCATAGCCTGGTATTATTCAAACTTCGCGGTAACATTAGGTTGCAAATGATGTCGAAGCATTAAAAACCGATTTGCATAATCTTCCTCCCCCTATAGTGCGTTATAATTAGTTTATTTTCTTTCTGTATTTATCATTCGCTTCCATGAGTTAGCGAGAATATTTCCGATCTATCTCTTTAAGTTTTTCGGTTCCTTCATGCTTTCTGTGCCTTCTCTGATGAGTTTGTGTTAGTATCGAATCAAAGCCCTGAGGTAATATTCAGCACATGCACACGGCAGCTGCCCAGGAATACCACTTATCATGATCGCGGAAGATCACGCTTTAAAATTTTTGTAGTTTTTTTTCCTCTCGCAGGAAATATTCATTTCTAGGGTTAGAATAGTTACTATGATAACACGTCATTTGATCATAGGTGACTTCTTGCCTGAACTACGTGTATCTTGGCGAAAATCTCTTGAGAGTTTGCAAAAATTAATCCGCGAAAGGCAAAAGAGGTCAGTCTGGCCATCATGTTCGCATTGCGATGTGGCTCGACAGTGAAATAATAAGGAAATAGTAGCGACCGCCGCCTGAATCGAAGACGAGAATGAGGTGAGACGTGATCTTACCTCGTGAAAGGTCGGGGGTACATGCGTGGAGATGACCTCGGCGACCGGGAAAGCGATTCCCTGCACCACGAGAAGTTTGCCGTAGAGCGCCGAGAAGATGGCCGTCAAGGAATCACTGCCGCCGATGCCGCTGTGTCTGTCGAGAAAAAGGAAAAGCGAGATATGTGACGCGGAACTCATCCAAGGTCTCCAGTCTCTCGCAAAGATACTAAAATCTTCAATGGTTCGGAAAAACAAAAAGTATTTTGGTGTGGCATGAGAGCATGCAGCATATTTTCCATTTAAGGAGACGGATCTTTTATTTTTTTGATATTTTAGGGTGGCAGAAAGTATCTGGATTTGTAGATGTTGTAATTCAATTCGTTGTATTAGGCGTGGATTAGAAGTCAGCAGAGCTTATTGTTAGGTCTTCGATCCATCAATAACCTACTTTGACCAGTAGATTCCTCTTAATAATAATAATTTAATTTAACCTTTTATGTCTCGTCAAAATTTACAAATCCTTCGTGGATTACATGTATTTTTAAATGAACAATTCAACATCCGCACAACAGAATAACAAATGTACTGCAACAATTTCAGTTCAAAAATCATTCGCCTTTGCCGGGTTCCCGATCAAGGAGAATAATATTTACACTTTGAAATTGTTGAGTTTTAATACGCATTAGCGGACGACTTCCGTTAAAAGTTATTTTCGTAGTATCTTCCGCAGTTTCTTTGTAAATAAATGTAGTTATCTTTCATCGTACCCCTCTCAGATTAAAGGATTAACGGTACATTTTTAAGGAAGTCTTTTGGGAATATGATAGGCGGTGTTATCTCGTTTATATTTTGATTAAAAATCATTGTACTAGTTGACCAGAGGATCCTAAAACATATAGTATTCGATTTCATTCATCCCCCCCATGCCTACCCTACTGGGCATCTGGTCAGGGAATGGAATAGTTACCCCCGAGCCCTATGAGCAGTGAGTGTAGGGGATGAGATAAGCAATTGATTTATCGGTAACGATTACCTTTTAGGCATTAATTACTTGTAAACTTCAAGTTCTGTAATTGTAACAATTATTTATAATTCACTCATGTATTCAAAAATAAATCTTTGAATTTCATTAATGGTTAATTTTTCTGTTCCTATCTTGCATAATACATTAAAAATAAGTTTCGGTACAATTATTTCCTGCTTTTGTAGGCCAAGCACTATCGATAAGGGAAGTTAAAGATTCGTAGCTAGCTTTCTCCTAAATATTAAAGTAGCATAAGCTATGGAAATTAGGTGAATGATTCTTTCAATTTTGAATCTGAGATGTACTGGAATTAACAAATCAGCTAAATTTCTCCTTGTCTGAAAGTTCAAATGCATCGACCTCCGTTTATGAGGTAACTGTACGTATTAAAACGCTTAAAACATTATCAGACTATTCGCTTACATCCGTCATTAATATTTAATCAAAAGTAACGGTAATCTGCCAGTAATTTTAACCAGTAACTTTAAAAATCTTTGTAACTGAACGACTTGATGAAATTATTACCACGCCCACTTAATTTTTTCGTGCGAGTATCGGTAGGAGTATCTAATAAATCTGCTCGGCATGAGAAATCAGTGCATCTTTTGTTTGCCGGAATTCATTTTTCTCGTGACTTATCATCTTTACCCGGCCAAGCTATTCACAGACACCACCTTAGTTCTCCTTTTCTTCAGCCACGCATTTCTTCTCTTCCATGGTATCCACATTCGCCTCAGAGATACTAACTTATACACTAAACTCACCCTGGTATCAAATGAAATTTTCTGCCATCATCCTCCCAAAAATACTGCATGTACCTGGCTGAACCTTATGGAGTGTCGTAGCCATGTGCATAATTCTACATCTACACATTAAATCACAAGCCACCGCAATGGTGTTTGGCGGGGGGAGGATAAGATGCATTCACGACTATTATTAATTATACATGCGTAAGAATATATACTTATATACACAAACCCACATTTTCCACATGATCATACCTTTAAGCTCTTACATTTACATGTATGTATATATCCATCATGCAATAATGGGTATGTTTAAATAAACCTTTAAACTTTTCCTTTTCATATATAAATATTCCTGTGCTTAGGCTTCGAATTTGTAATGATCGTGTATCGTGCGAGGGGAGGAGGAGTTCACCATTTCATCAGTGACGAAATATCCCTCATTTCATCCCCAAAATAAAGGTACTCGGAATTTTCCAATGTAATAATTTTTCAGTGCAATCATGTTGTCGACCAAGGTATCAAAGTAATATATAATATCACCAAGACAAATGTTGGATGGCTATTATTAGTCGCATCGCTCGATTTTATTCTTTTAAATTATGTATTACATTTTGAATGCTCACCCCCTGTTCTTTTTACATACCTTACCCATATTACCATCGCTTCCAACCCAGCCGTAAATAAAGCTCCCTCCCCGCACTCCCTAACCCCTCCTCAGATGATTCTAGTGAGCGCCTGCGCCACCCGATTTGACCTCCTCTCACAGGCTCGGTGAAATAGCTCCCTGATCCCTTTGCGTTTTCTGTCTTCTGCCTTTCCAACTTCCTCCTCCCCCACTCTCACATCTGCCCTCACCCAACCTGGGTGATTCTATAAATAAAACTGCCAATAGGCAACATGATAGCAAAATAATAGGTGGGGGTGATCATTATTATTATTTAATATTGGACATTTTAGGGTAAGTTTTGACGAACAAAGACTGAAAAACGTTAAATTTATGTCCTTCTTCTGATAAAACACAACCTGATATCCGATACTGCAATAAATTCCTCTTCAACTGCGCACAATTCCTTCCTCCCTTCATTCCATCTAATTTCCTTATCCTTTAAAAATCCCTATCCTATTTCTGTCTCTTCTTCGTTTGCCTAACACTCCCCCTCTATCAAAGTCTTCAGCATCCCGCTGCCAATCAATATGCTTTGCGTCCATCTTTCCTGCATTTTTAGTAATTTTATGAATATCCACTCTTATTCCTTACCACATATGGAGCCTATTAATTTGTTTTGCTTTCAATCGATTTGACTTTTAAAAAATCCTTTTCCGCACCCCCTATAAATGCCTCTAATCTACGCCGATTATCTTGCTTCAACAACCAAGTTTCCCTACCATTTAAAGCTACACTCTATACCAAAGTATTGATGAGATTTTCCTCAACATCCTTAATCAACGTCCCGTTCACCAATTCCCTTTTGCTTGCGAAAGATTCTATGCCATTCGAAATTCTTCTTATGTCCCGACTGCTATGACCATCTTGATCCAAAACACCGCCAAGATGGGTGAACTGTTCCACCCGCCCTACTTTATTTTATTGCAAACGCATCAAATTCCCATTAATTCACATAATATAAATCCTCTCACCGCCCGCTATACACCTTCAGTGGTCTCTTTTGCAGGTCTAAATATATGGATATAGGTTCAGATTTATTTATTTTAAAAGAGAAGGCAAAATTTCATTTAACGTTATAGGAAAAGGGGACAACATTTGAGGAATCACCGTGTATTTAGATGCATTCCGTTATGGCTAACCTATTTTGCCGACCTGACTCTATTCATTGAATCAATATTCCTGGGATCTAATCGAAATCTCTTAGTCCGTTGGGCTAATTCATATTTGAATCAATGTTACTTAAATATTAATTCAATTCAAAAAGTGAAATAATATGCTGTCTGCGTGTTGCCATCGAACATTAAACGCTGACATTACAGTTATATTATAATTATAAAACCTTACAGAAGTTCATCGCCGCATTCAATTTTTAATCGTTGCTCATTAAATAGATGCCGACTTTTATAAAACGGAGTTAGTTTTCTCCGCAAGCCTGTGGCTGGCAATTTAGAGCAATTTAATTTACGGGGAGGTTATTGGTTACTTAGATATAGCTTGGGAACAAAAAAAAGGATCTTAGAGAAATAATATAATTGATGATTTAAAAAATAATGAAAAGAGCTTCGTATGTAGTGAAGTAAGGATTAACCAAATATAATATCAATTTAGTAACTCATTGATAAATTGATTAAATGTTAATAGGAAATTTCAAGACGACATTTCACAGTCTTTCTGCATTAAAAATTTATTTTCAGTGGCCGCGTAAAACATTACACGGGTTTGGCATTGATATTTTTTCCCTAAAATACTCAGGCACTAATAACTGCCTTTGTACATACTTTTTCTCAAAAGTTTCAATTTTGCCGATACCCCTCTCAACTTGGTTATTAACAAACAACTTTCAAGTTCCAAATAAATTTCTTTTACTGATGACCTCATACCTTTTCCCGTAAGTTTTCTGACTGAAAACGTTGTTCATGAACCTATATGGATACATGTAAAAAAGTGCTTTTAGGAGGTAAAACGTGTGCTACTAAAATGTTAGCGAGTCCAGTACCGTTTCAAATATGTAACCATTAATTGCTCTGTGAGTTTTAGGGAAGAAATTTAAAGCCAGACGTGAATGCATTTATCAATGCTAGTTTTTTTCAACTCGGAAGCGCTTCAATTATTATCGGCATTCATTATAGAATATGAGGACAAAAGGAGTTAAATTTGTACTGATATGGTTTAAGTGTTTTAAAATGTCAACATTTCAAAATAAGGCCATTAGCCTAATTTGATTGTATTTTTCTAAACCTGGAATCCGAATCAAGTTTCATGGTAGTAGTTAGAGACGTAGTTATTTTATTATGCCCTTTACTAAACCTTGAAATGAAATTGGTCATATTTCGATTTGATTTATTTTAATACATCAATCATAATTTAAATGAATGTATAATTGAATTTATTATGATTTATGCGAACTCCTACTTCCATGCATTAAAGGAGGGAAAGACTGAATGCTGGATTATCAATCAACTGGTGTAACTAATCCGAAGGTCGGTATGATAGGTTGGGTTAGAGCTTAACAAGTACTAAACCCAATGGCGTGTGAAATTTGCACGTCAGGGTAATAAAGGGGGGGTGTGGGTGGAGCTGGGGATGGGTAGAGGCATCGCCCAAAATCGAACTGCGGTCCACCTCTCTGTACCCCAGTGCTCTCCTCACTGAACCATCCCGCCGCCATATATCGGTATCATTAATTTCATCTGAGATGTATTCCCTCAACTTGTCAGTGATTTTTTATTCAGGAAAGTTAAATCATGCTGCAAATGAATTCTTGTATAATCGATATAGTAAGAGAAATATACCAATAAAGATGCTGAATTGCGCCACAAAATTAGTATTGCGTTAAATCACTGAACGGAGCAGTATTTTTATTCTTTTGATTACAATGTGTCCTCCATATTCTCAAGTCACTCTCGAATTCTCTCATGCCCATTATCACTGCGAAAATTTCGGTCTTATGTCCAGCGATTGAACCATTTCCATGTGGAAAATCTCATTAGACTGGGAATGATATGCCTCGTCCGTGATTCGACTTTGCAGTGGCGTCAGTTAAACCCCCCTCCCGATCCGTAATCGGTGAGGGCGGTGCGTCCTAGTGACCCGAAACATCTAGTCTGCGACGGACGGTCGCAGGTATACGCACAGCGGCGGGGAGACGACCCGGGGAGTTGCGCGTCCCTCAAACACCCGACGGAAAGACCGGGCCGTGGCTGGTAAATCCCGCGCGTGCATATCCCTCGGCATTTGTGGGACGGGGGAGCGGAGGCGGGGGACGGTAGTAGGTGGCGGAATCCCGACACGTGCACGGCCCGACGCAAAAATAGTCGGGTGCCCTCCGCAGTCTCCGTCGCTCACACTCAGGAGAGAACTTCTTGACGTAGGGTTTCCCGCTTGGGAGGGGTAGGGTGATTGGTTGGGTGGAAGTTAGAGAGAGAGGGAGAGAGGCATCCGTTTTGCCGCCTTCCGGATAAACACGGGGTGAGAGAGAGGGAGGGTGGTGTGGGGGAGGGGATACGGGGGGATGCTCGCTCGGCGGCGCTCAAATGTTTCCGCCCCTCCCCTCCATTTCTGATCGTCGCCCCGCTCGCGTCTTATTCGCGAGCGCGAATAAAAAAGGAAGATCAGAAGGGAGGGAGGAAGGGGAAGAGGGGAAGGGAGGGAGGAAGTGGGACGAATCAATAAGCAACAAATAGCCGCCTACCAGACCCCCAGGGCTCCCGTCTGTCCATCACCCCCGACCCTTCTCGCCCAGCTCCTGTTACCCCGTAGGCTGATCGCTTAACACCCCCTCCGTCAGCCTTTCAGCCACCCGTCTCTCTTCATCGTACTTTAAAAAAATCCTTTTCTCGTATTATGCCTCGGTCGAAATGTAACAATCCGTGCACAAGTAGGTGTATAATATTATGCAGATTCAATCCAAAGGGTTACATTAAGAGTTACCGATCACGGAAAATGTTTTGTCTAGGCCGCATCGGACATATTTTCGAAACTTCACACATAAAGTAAACAAACGACATGCTAGAAAATATGAAAGAATAGGGGTTGTTAGGAAAAATTCAAAGGAGACAAGAAAGTTAATTGGAGAATATTTTGATTGGCTAAAGACATTGATAGCGGGGATACATTTAGGCTAGCGAGGTATGGGGAAGGAAAAGGTTAGGCATGATGGATGAAATTAATGGACAAAGAAAGTATCTAGAATTGAAGGATGGTTAATGGTAGTGTGGTGAGTCAGTCTATGCTATGTTAGACGAGGCTCAGAAATGTGTGCCCATCCAAAATTTACCTTAAACGATAGACTGCAAAATTACAGAAATTCATGCATTGAGTACGTGGATTTGTGTAGACTCTAGAATTCTTGACAGACAGAGTTGGAAAATATAGACTTGAAGGGAGTCATACCATTATGTGTTTATTTAAATCACACAATGAATATACTTTTAGCAGTTGGTGCCCCTTCCAGTAAACATCGCTTCAAGTGTTAACAAAAATCCGAGAAATATAAAACGGTTTGCACAAAACTAAACTACGATGGACGTCAAAATTAGAGAGTTAAACTATCAAGCCGATATATTAAAGGTTTCCTTTTCTCTGGCATTAATCTGACATTTATAGATTTATAACTGTCGTCCTAAAACCCTCTGCCACTCGCTCCTGCGGTAGTTCCTCGGGCATTGTCAATTTTCTCCCATTGTTTCGCAAAGTATCCTGCATGTATTTTCGTGATATAATTTGTATAACTTCTCTCTTTATAATCTAAATGATTTTATTATGCGTGGGGTTACTAATTTATCTTTGATCAACAAAATAATTTACATCTAAAGTTATGAATAGTGAAAAAATGCACAATCAGTCCTTCAATCCGAAGATTGACTTAGTTAAGGCCTCCATTCTTCCATCTACCACACTATTTTTTTCCTAGCAGCTTTGATATTTTACATCCCTTTTTATTTGGCACATATATGTAACTTTTGACCTTACTTGTTTAGGATATCCATTCAGTTCTCCTACTGTTATATTCGTTGGTAACTCGTCATGCCTCAAGTTGCGTCTAATCCATCAGGTTCTTCTTTTCTTCACCCCTGCGAGTAGGGGGGTAGAGAATACTTCGGCAGTATCCCTGCTTCTTGTAAGAGGCGACTAAAAGGGCGGGGAGAAAACCCCGAAAACAAACCCCCAGCCAGCAAGGGATACGTCCTGGAAGTACTGTGGATCCGCTGTCTGTGTGCGGCCATACTATCTGGCCTGTGATCCACCCAGGTGTTTGCCGGGCCAGGAGACCCGCAAGGCAGAGAAGGGGATCCTGAAGGATGAGCTTTCTGGTCCCTAGTAGGGTGTCGGATGTCCTGTACGGACCGAGGAGCAATACCCCTCTTCGACTCCGGATTTCGTGTAAACGGGAGGCCGGGAGCTACTCCCAGTCAATCGGCTTCCATCTTAAGGATTTTGTTGGTCCCTTGTATCGAAGATCCACCCCGAAACAGACAACCACTCCTGCAGCGCTATATCCCCCGAGTTAGCCCCGACGACCGTGACCCTTGGTGAAACGAGGAATGCGACAGGACGATCCGGATGAGGAAAAACACGTTGCCTATTTTATTTTAAATATCCCACGGCAATTAATCTGGTATATTTTCGACGGCAGAGAGCACGAGCTTGAAAGACCGTGAAGCAGCCTAAGAGGGCTTCCTGGATAGATTACGTCTCTAAAATAAACCATAGAACCCCACTCGCTCAGGCATGGGAAAAAGTGAGGAAAATCTCCGGGGCCAAGGGCTTATTCGTTACCTCACCATTCCTCATAGCTGGCCGAGTGGTCACTCACCCCTCAAATAAGCGAAATATACGCCAAGCAGTCCGCGATTTAACATCAGTGATGAGGGCATTGACGCTGACTTTGTAAACGGAAAGAGGTGATGCGAGGGTGTTCTTCTTAATTTCGGCGAAGCTCGAACACCGGTAGAATAAAATGAGCCCTTCTCGCCCTGGGAATTGTAATCCGCCATCACAGATTCCCATAACTCCTCACCAGGTATGGACCAAATCCACAACGGTCGCATAAGTAGGGTTTAGGGGCACAATAGTCCTATTTATCAGAATTTTTTTAACAAACCGTGTTTGTAAAATAAGGACCGCAAGTATTTATCACGATCTTTCAAACGAAAAAACAGGGATCTCAGGGATCAGTACTGAGCGTGACGTTACTTGCCATCGCAACGACGTGGCGGAATGCATCAATGCTCCGGTAATGGTATCGCTCCTTGTGGACGACCTAGCCATTTTTTGTCGGTCAACCCGACAGAAAGGCCTCCAGGTAAGCTTAGATGACCCTAAATAAATTGAGAGACTGGTCGCAAAGGAACGGCTTTCGTTTCTCCGCGGAGAAAACGAAATGTGTTAATATCCACCGTCTTCGCGGACACCACATTCCACCGTCTTTAAGCCTGTTGGGCAGGAATCTCCCATTTGTTGAGTTCGTTTGTTTCCTGATTATGATCTTTGGTCAAATACCAAACTGGCCGAAGTATATCCGCGTATTACGCAAGAGATGTCGTCAAACCCTCAGCGTTCAAGTTTTTTAAGTCATTCTACGTGTACATGGGGAGCAGATCGCACTATCAGGCTTTTATTGCATCGAGCCTTGATCCTTTCAAAATTGGACCACGGTTTTATGGTGTACTATATGGTGTATTTCAATAGTCAGGACTATAATCTTTCATGTTATATTTATGCAGTTCTTGATCCAATTTCCTCAAGGGCTCTTGCAGTTCTCCTCTATTTTTAGCTATTACTATGATGCCATCTGCGAATTGAAACATTGATTTCTTATCCTTTCACCCTAATTCCATTAACACTTTAACATCCATTTACATTTTAATTGCAGAATGCTTCCTCTCTACATATGCACAAATATGTGTGTGTGTATAAAACCAAACGACTAAATAAATATACATATATTAGTATATATATAATAAATATAAATAAATATATACATATATATATATATATATATATATATATATATATATATATATATATGTAAATAGATATAATTGCCTAACCCCTTAATTTATTTTAACTTCCAATTTTTATTTATTTCTTATTTTGAATAATGGCGACTTTCGTTTGTAAAAGTCGATAGGTTACTCTTATGCATTTCAGTCCAGTCAAGCTATTTCAAGCAGCTTGAGCATACTATTCCCCTAGAAGTGATCAAAAGCCTTCTCCAAGGCCACGAATGCTATGTACAGTGGTCTGTCCATATGCATCATTTTATCGACCAGAAAAATTGGACTAAATATAGCCTCCCTCGTACTCCTGTTCTCCCTATTGCTGGGCTGGTTTATGGACAGATTATCTTCAATTTTTTCTCCATCATTTACTGATTATTCTTGATAGTATTTTGCGTGTATGTGGAGCTAAACCAAAGATTTGATGTTCTTTACAGTTGTCGGTTTTCATTTTTTCGGCATCGCAAGAATTACAGTTCTCTCGAAGTACTCCGGTAAATTTCCGCTTTCGTAGCTTACTTTGATTATTTAAAACAGGGTGTCATTAACTTTTTCTTCAATTACTTCGATAATAACTATTCCATTTTTTTAATCAGCTCCTTAGGCCTTGTTTTTCTTCAGTTCTTCCACTGTTCCCTTAAATTCGCGTTTCTGAGTATACTATATGTACCTTGGTAATATTCGTCTACCTCAACCACGTCTTTAATTACTCCATATTTAGGTGATTTTATTATGGCCCCTTGTTATAGTTCTACAATATAATATTCCTGTTTCCTAAGCCTGTATCTTATATCAGTATGTTTCCATTTCCATTTTCAATGTTCTTGATCGCTTTTTCTTTCCCCGATTTAACACTTTTGTTTTTCTCGTAGGTAATTTTGATTTCATGAAGTATGTCACTGTCTCATGATTTCATACATGTCTCCGGTTATAGGTGTTTTTTTCCATTCTATGTGATTGAGATCCCTCCACCGCATCATTTATCCTTTCTAATATTGTTGTTTTCTTTTGTTTACTCCTTTAATATCAATTTCTTGTAATAATTACTTGTTAGCATCAGCTAAGATTATCGTCGTTAGATTAATATTGACAAATAGTGCATAGGGATCACAAAACTAAGCTCCCCATCCGACAGGTGGCGTACTACACTTGAATTTTTCTCCACAGGGCACACCTAGTAAGAATCGGCATAACTCTGAAAAATCCTGTCATCACCGGAATACCAGCCCCGGCCTCCGGGATGAGAAACACGGTGCACTGGATATCAGTATTTCTAGAGGATACAATGAATGATTTCACGTTGCATCAAAAAAGAACAGCACAACATTAGAAAACATGGAGTACTGGATATAGTGTAGTCTAACAGTAACATCACACCAGAATTTATTTTTGTAATGTAACTTATTCAATTTAAAAATATATTCGTAGAATTTAAATAAAAATTTTAGGTCAATACATGAAATAAGGGTTTTAGGTTGAAGTTGTAAATTCAAAATGTAAAATGTTTTCCTGCTTGAGTTTGATTTTTTTCCGAAATACGTGCTCGCATCAATAAATTATCCGCCCTACATCATGCATATATTTTTACAGACACCCTAGGTCCCTCCATTTCTACGCCTTGCCCCCATTTCGTAGTATTTTGCTGAAGGTATTATATTATTTTCCAAGGCGTCCCGTGGTCACTACCATCAGTCTCTCGGACAATTAAAATGAACGTCGGGTCGGGCCTCCCGCACTCTCCGTCAAATTGCAATTGCGAGATATGGCGGACGCCACCCGAGCTAATTCCAATCCCCCTTTTGTTTGTCCCCGGGGCGGAAATTTGTGCCATAAAAGCATTAATATGCCACAAAAAAAACAGAAGTTTCAAACGGGGAGAGGAGGGTGGCGCGGTATATGTAAATGTTCGTCGCGGCGGTAATCGCTTTATTAGCCGGTGGCAACTCGACTGATTTTCGACGCTTCGGAAATTAACCGATTAGCGACCGCTGGGCTGGCGACGCGGAACGCGCTATTCACTCGCCGCGCTTCCTGGGACGACTAATCCCACAGGGGTCCCAACGTAGTCGAAGCCAGGCGATTGCAGTCTCCCCTTTCCCCCCGTGAAATAATCATATTTCACGTAGGACTGGAATTTAATATGTTTCACGGTCGAATTTAACACAATTTTCCCCGTCGATGGCCTGTATCGTTGCCGGTGAGGGAGAGTTCAGAGGTCATTCTGTTAAGATTGTGACCAGCGTCGCCGAATTTCAATCAACAACAACCGGTTTCCGAATTTTCCAACCAACATTTTCGAATTACGAGGGTGATTTTTTAAAGTTAAGTCCGTTTCGTCGTACAAAATGCATTCTTTAAAAAAGTTTTTAGTTACAGTTTTAGTTTCCTACGAACCTACTTCACTTTATAATTCCAATTTTTCACTTCTATGCACTTTTGCTAACGCTGCACTGGCATTTTTAACCCATTAGCATAGAAGTTCACCGCTGAAGGAATTGAACCAGATAATGTCGGCAGTCTTGAGTTCCTCGTTGTCTTCAAAGTGTTGTCCACCAAGTGGCACTGTTTCAAGCACCAGAAGGGAAAATGGTTTCTAGGTGCAGTGTCAGGCCATCTCCGTCTTGTCGATAAAGGTTCAAAAACGCTCGTCCTTTCAAATTTTTTGCTCTTCTTGTTGGTAAATATCCATCTTGCACGCAATTTGTTATACCCGATCTTTTTCGAAACAATCTTTCAAATAGTGGTGGGTCCAACGAGGGATAATTTATCAGCCAAAGTAATAATCGTCAATCGTCGATCAGATCGTATTATTTGGTTCACTTGTTGAGGCTGTGTACTGGGCCTGCCACTCCGCTCTTCGTCATGCACATTTGTTAGGCCATTTCTTAAGTTTCGAGACTATTAACTAACTTTTTCTTCACTAATTACTATAGAGATATAAACTAAGTACAACTCCCGATGAATTTGGGCAGCTGATGATCCTTTTGCCCACTAAGATCGAATTACAGCGCTTACATCGTAATTGGTAGTTGAAATAGTTTTTGTGGACATTGTTATCAAAACAATAACTTCAGAGGCTTCGAAAGCAATCAGTAGGAGGTGCTCCTTTTGAATGACTTTGTTCTGACCCACCAACATAAGAAAAACAGCTCTTAAGTTTTGAATAAGCCTATTAATTGGTGAATCGAAAGTCTTGGACATAAGAGAGGCACTTTTTTGATTGGGTTAACATGGGCTCATAGTTCATATACTATTGGTAGTATTAATGTGAATATGAAGAGGTAATTATAAAAAAACTGAGAATGCGAGAAAGAAATGTGTGGTAAGGAAACTTGAAGATATATTGTAAAAGGATGTGTAGGGTGGGATATTAGGTAAGAGGAATGGAAATTTAGTTTTATTACTATATTTTTGATAACGCTTTCTTGATTCATTTTGCTTAGCTTCTTCTGATGACATGGGATGAAAAGAGCTGGCTGGATTTAAATGACCAGTGTGTAAAGCTGATGGAAAATAGAAATTTAACTCAAAAGAAGGAAACGTTTCAGTCTCAGAGTGACTATGCATGGTGAAAGAAAATAATTGCCAGATTACGTAGCTAGGTAGGTTGTTACTTCTTAATAAAGTGATCCTATAAATGTCTAAGTTAAGATATTTCTCTAGAGATAGATTAAAAAGCTGTACATTTTCGTATTGTAGTTATCGGATTGTAACTAAAACTATTTTGATTCTTCCTTGAGCATAGCCTCTTCAAAGCTGACCCACTGATTCAACTGATGTGTGTGACTAGCGTTACTAGACGAACTTGAATCCCATGACGCGTTTGGCTCGTCTTTGAAGAGTGTGACAGAAAGGAGAACGTTGGAGAGTAAAAAGAGGTGCTTTCATATCAGTCAACCATAAAACGCACGAATGACCCGGATTAAACAAAAAGGGAGAGAAACATTCCAAAATATACTGCCAATATGGTTTGTTTTAAAAAGCCTACCTATTGATGGACACAGCCTATTCAACGGTAAAACAGCACGATTCCTTATCTCTCCTAATAAAACAATTAGGCATCCCACACTGCAGTAAGTCCCTCTTCGACTCCGTATTTTTCTTTCATCCCTTCATTCCGTCCAAATGCTTATCATGTTCCTTCCTCTTCCTCGTTTGCTGAGCGTCCTTCCCTCTATATATAACAGTCCTTAATATACCATCTTTTCTGCCTGCTTTGGATTTCCCCTCCCCCCCCCCCCACGCCATACTTTCTCGTATGAGACTCTCAACATTTTAGTATACAAAAATTGATGCAAAGGGACTCACTCAATTGAGATTACATGTAGGGAACCCTTCCTCAACTTTTTGGGAAGGGATTAAGTGTCCGGAGAGCGACGCCTGGAGCCTATGTCACAAATTTGAGAGTCGATTTTCAAATAAAGCATCCAAAAATGTAACATTTAACTTTAAAATTCGCATATTGGATGAAATAGGCAATCCTTAAGTTTTACACCATTTATTTTCGCCGTAAGGTACCGTACGTGCAATTTACGATGAGTTGTAAGGTGACTTATAGCTTGGAGGAATGGGCCTCAGGTGCTCAGAGCGGTACTCCGAGAAGGGGTGGAAGATAAAAAGAAGTTTTTTCACAGCATTTCAAAACTCGCAGTAATTGCCTCTTCAAAAAAAACTAACTTTCCGCGTCGGCGAATTCTTTCGGGACTTTACATTTGTTTTCAAGTATAGTCTAATGAGTACAGTTGGATGAACAATCTTTTTCTGAGAAGATTACTCAGCAGCGTTTATAAATGTCATCATCTCTTTCAGGCACCTATCGTAACTATTTCATTTTATGGAGACATAGTAATATTAAGGTTGCTATAAAATTAGGGTAAAACTGAGAAGGGTGGGAACACATCAGGAGGTGCAAAGGTGATCGATCTTTTCACGGTTGGTTATTTTACCGGAATGTTACCGTTCAAACCAGGGCCAGTTTGATGGGTTGCGAGATCACTCGGATGAGTACTCACTCCTCGGGTGATTGGTTCCCGGTGTCCTCGAGGGCCGAGGAGTCCGGTGGCGAAGGGCAGCACGTCTCCTGGATGAATGGTAGGGATAGGGAACGGCCCTGCGGGGAGCGCACCGGCTGCCTCCGCGAGGACACCAATTGACCCCTAGACTGCACCAGAGAGCAGGCCAGCCTGTCGAGGAGAAGGAAGGGTATTTACGACCGTTTATGGTACATGCGTACGGATCGAGCTGTTTCTCTTTGAGAACACAATTCCAAAATATCTGCCCCGTTGTAAAAAAATCAAATTTTCCTCACAGAAGCCGAAAAATATTTATTAAAATTCTATCAGTCGACGTCTGTGATTTGAATTTCACGAAATTTAAAGTGAAATTTTAAAAATCGAGGAAGAAAAGAAATATTGATATATTTTCATCTCTCGCCAATCTATAGATAGCAACACGTAATGGAACACATTTAATTTGACTTGTTTTGCCCTTTAACTATCAAATAGATATTACATGATACTATTGGTGTTTTTGCATTTCATAACCATTGTCTTTATTATTACCACAATCACATATAAAATAACTTCATTTTTTTACGCAAACACCGTTTAATTCCGGACAATTTCGATATCATCAAACTAGCTTATTCAAACCCGCATAAAGTTCTTGGATTTCAGCGAGTTTTACCATGAAGTTTTTAAATTTCTATGTGCCCAACGTGTATTCCGTTTATGTTACCCCAGTGTGTCAGTCAATATTATGGGCAACTCTACCATGGAAACATCTGGATATTATACTTTAAGCTATCGTTTTATCTCTCTTATCCGTTTACGCGCTCAAGAAGACCTTTAGTGTAGGCATTGGGTCTGCCATTCCTCCATTCATCAGGAATATTTAAACGGAATTCCTTAAACAAACGACACCATTGCTACAATTTACAGCCAAACATAGTGGAAAACAAATATGTTCCACACAATCCACGGGGAATTTCAGCAGCGTCAAGTCCTGTTGAATTTAGGAATATAATCATTGATCGAAATTCTCAACCGGCAGGATTAGTTAGAATCGCAATCGTTACTTGTATAACACATTTCCACGCCCAGAAAAACAATAATTAACTGACGAAAATGTGGTGCCTACATGGCCAACAGATCAGTTAAAACTAATGCTGATGCATGAAGCAATCAGTACTGAAAAATGCTATTCATAGCGTATGGGCCCACAATTCTAAATAACGCGTCTAGTACGAGTGGCGTCGTAAATTACTAGCTTACCAGTAAATGAACTTCTCGTATAATAATCCAGGTTTAAAATTAATGATACCTACGTAACCTCTGAAGTAATAGAGACTGTTCATGCGTTTTCATAAATAAATAAAATTGCTGTTGCCATCACAGTCGTAAAACTTTCTAAAATAAATACTGAGTTTTAAGATGCAAAATTGATATACCCACAAGACCGAGAGTGGTACTTTGAATTGATACCTTATTTGCGGAAAAGTATTGAACTGCTCAGCCCTGTAAGGGATAAATTCAGAAGGGCCGTTCATTATTAAGGTATATATGATGATAACAGTAGCTACCCTAGGATGTAGAGTAATAAACTAAGCTATACAAAATTGTATATGATTATTCAATGTAGAATACATGGGCATGTATACAACATTAGAAGTTTACCTCTGTGACCTGTTACTTTTATTTTATTATAGGGGGATTTTTATATGAAAAATTGACTTTGTTAAATTCTAGTGGTTATTTTTACATTAAATACCTCTAAGTTCAGTTAAAAAGGTTTTCTCAAACAAATAACTGTTTTTAAACTTGGCACCATTTTTACATGAAGATTATGTATTGATGAATATACCTGATTTTTGCCGACACGGATATTTCTTTCCTGACTGAATGATAAAGTGAGGCTAGTAGCGACTTATTCAGTTAAATAATACTGACCAATTTTTAAAATTTGTGTTTTCAACGCCCATATTTCTTATTACTAGTGCTGATCACCGCTGCTTCGACCGCCGCGTACTTTGGGATATGTCTACATCAAGGAAAATGTAATTTCTATGGTAGCAATTAATATTTTTTTCCTCTTGAGGTTTATTATTGATAAGAATATGGCGAGAGAGGGTATTTTTTGAATCGTTGTGAATCGCGATAAGACTTTATTTCCTCATATTTTTCGCAAGACTCCGGGAACGGATTTTCCTGCGCTGTTTTTCGAGCTCCAAATGTCGGCAAGAACGCGATCAACCAAACCCTGAGATATTCCTTTCACTCCCACCATCTCTTTTGTTTTTTTCTTAAACTTGTTGAATTTTTCGCCTCACTTTAGCCCCCACGTTTCCTTGGTATACATTTGTTGAATGTTATGCGAAGCTCTCTTCAACCTCAAGTGATATCGATCCAAGTTAAAAATGCGGGTGCCACTCAAAACATTAAGTTATACCCATGGTTTTATTACTAGAAGCCTCAACCACCGTTTAAGAAGTTTTTGTAACAGTTATTTCAGGTTTGTGGTGAACTTGAACGCACGGAAGTTGTCTTTTTACTGGATACATTTTCGCAACGGCGGACAGCAGTCGAAAATGAAAGCTGACGAGGAATTGTAGAAATAATCTTAAAAGAAAGGCTAATGGCTTTGCCTCCACAATTTTTTGCAGTCATCCAGAATAAAGATTTAAAACTAAAGGATCACATCTGACGCATTCGCAAAAATCAACCAAATACCGCGCAATGTGACCAGTTCAGGAAAATGTTAACTGCAAATCGTTTTCAAATCTTTATTCATAGACGGTGCCCAAACACCACTTATCACGAACGTTTATGGAGGCTTTATGAGAACTCTTGCGTCAATGTACTTCCGTGAGGATGTAAGGTGCACATGATTCATTATTTGGAATTGTAAAACATAAAATTACGGGATCTAAATATGACTATAACCACCATAAAGTATTGTAATATAGAGAGTAGATAAACAACTGTTTATTTTCTAGTTTTTCCTAAGTATGAAAGGCCAATTTGGAGGTAATGTTGGAAAAGAAGCCAAGAAACTATTTAGGTGGATTAATGTCAAGAAAATACGAATAAAAAAAGAAAGGTTAACAATATGCATTTAATTTATTCCAAGGCTTTGTAAGTGCGATTATTGATACTTGAAGAGTATTCTCCATCTCTGTCAGTCCTGAAACATTTGAAACTTTCTTATATAACGGTTAGAACGTAAAGAATAATTGATCCGTAAGTTAAGAGTCACCAATGAACATTTCTCACATTTCTCTATGTCATTATTAAACTCGGTCACCGTCGGGACGATTTCCGTTGCGTTTAGTACGTATGCAAGTATCCACACCGGCATTTTCATCGTTTTCCGCATTAATCACACCCACCAATCAGAAATGTCACGGCTTTTGCCATATAATTTCATGCCCACGTTGCCCAAAATGTCAGTTCATCTCCAACGTTCGTGCTCATCGAAGAGAGTAGAATGATATTTTAAAAAACTGGAAAACCTGTTCAGTTGCTTGCGAATTCGAACCACTGTCCGATAAAATAGGACAAGGAAAGAGGGAAGGGTGATAGTGTCGGTAGAGTACGTTACGGTTCCAAATTGGACTGGAAATGGAAATGTTAATTAGCGGAAGGAGATATATTTAATTGTGGGCTTTCTGGATTTCTGGGCTATCAGTAAAAAAAATGTTTACCGCGACGTGGCCGATGGCCATGGGAGGGTATTGTTCACGTTTTTCCTCGATATATATTTGAAACAAAATATGCCGTAGCCCATTCGACTGTTTTCTCGCTGACATAGTTAATTAATGGCCGCTGTGTACTATGACCTATAGTCGGGTTCTCTAATTAGGACCCGGAAATGATCACAAGCAAAACTAGTTTAGATGTTTTCTCATTAATTGGGGCCGATCTGTTTCCACCATAGCTTTCCATTACGATAATGAAAGCATAGTTCTAGAGCAAGAAATAATAATTGGGCATTAGTATTTCAATCACTGTATTACTCTAAAAGATTGCATTTCAGTGCATATGTTAAACAAACTTGACGTTGGCTATGAAAAGGTAATTGGTTTTAACTAGTAATAAAAATCCAAGTAATAGCCTTATTCTCAGGGTAACATTAGGCATTCATTGTGTTTGTTATTAGCATTAGTTACCGGGTTATGGTAGGTTTTTATGTGGACCTTGAAATTACTATACTACTGATATATTACTTTAATCCTAGGCCCTGTCTAACATAACACAAAAAATTTCTTTCTATTCCTCCCTCTACTTTGATTTTTCAGAATTCCTACCATCTTTATCGCACTTTTCATCATTTCATTGCCTTTATTATATCCTTCATTCACTTGTACTGCCTTCTTTAAATTGTCTCCGACATCCTTTACCACGCTTAGAACTTCGCCGTTTGCTTTGCTTACCAACACCTCGAAAGCTTCCAATCAACGTTGTATCTGTTACATGAGGTGAACGCTGTCCGCACCTGACTCTATTTAGTTCACAACTACAAAATATTATTGGCAAAGCCAAAATTAGTTTTCTCGTTGAGTGGAGGAAAATGAGTTAGAATTTTCGGGCAAAAAACATTCGGGCAGTAATAATAGGGGTAAAAAACTTCTAAGCTCGCTTAATTAAGTGAGAAATAAGTGGCTACTGCAGAAATTTAATTAGGATTGATAAATATAAGAACCGGAATCGATATACAAGTTAAATATCGGCTGGAAAAAATTTGGAACGAGAGAATAGGCTTCTTTATATTTAGGATGTGCGATAGCAGAAAAAGGGAGTGCAATTGGGAGTAATAATACCATGAAATGAGATTGCCTTTAGAGAGAAAAATTTTGACGAGTAAAAGAGCATTTATCATGCCTGGAAAATAGCACTAACTTCTGCTTTTACTTATTTTCCTTGAGGAAGGTGGTTTGTACCGCTGTAAATTCGAAAACGTGTCAGTTCCTTTTCTTTTTTGTGTTTCAATGCTTTTCTTTTCGTTCGCTAGAGCTAACTCAATATACATTATATATATATATATATATATATATATATATATATATATATATATATATATGTATATATATACATATATAAATATGTATATGTATACATATATAAATATGTATATGCATATATACATATGTGTGTGTATATATATATATATATATATATATATATATATATATATATATATATAAAACTTGGACAGCAACAAACAATATAAGAACACATAAAAAGATCACTCACGCGTTATTTCTTGTTCATTTCGACGGAATTCAGCTCCGTCTCCATCGGAAGAAATAGAAGTCTTCTATTTCTCCCAATGAAGACGGAGCTGAATTACGTCGAAATGATCAAGAAATTACTTGTGAGTGATATTTTTATGAATTCCAAAGAAACTGCGGGAGATGCCACAACAGTGACTTTTAACGGACTCATCCGCTAATGTGCATTTCAATGCAACAATTTCAGAGTGTAAAAATCACTCGTCTTGACTGGGATACGAACCCAGATCCCTCAATATCCGGTCGAGTGGTTTAGCCACTTAAGCTACCGAGGCGTCCCTTAAACTGTTAATTTTATGTTTTCATATATTGTTTGTTGCTGTCCAAGTTATATATATATATATATATATATATATATATATACACATTCAAACACGAAATCCCGCCAAACGGCGAATAAATACTCATATATACAGAAACAGATATAAGGAAAAGGGATAGGAACACACATAATGGACGAACACAATAGAGGTGGGGAAGGCGGAATCGAACGGATCACAAGAGTAAAAATATTTCCTTGACTGGGATATAAATAAAAAACAGAATATTTCCGAGATAGTTTTCACAGAATGACACCGTAATCCAAGACTTAATACACGCTCTTATGCATGGTGTATATGTGTGTGTGTGTGTGTATATGTATATATGTATATATATATATATACATATGTACATACATACACACACACACATACACATGTGTGTGTATATGTATATATGCATATATATATATATATATATATATATATATATATATATATATATATATATATATATATATATATACATATGTACATATATACACACACACACATATACACCATGCATAAGAGCGTGTATTAAGTCTTGGATTACGGTGTCATTCTGTGAAAACTATCTCGGAAATATTCTGTTTTTTCATTATCATTTAGTAGATACTCTAACGGTTATGAAAACAAGAAAATTTATCTAAGTGACATACAGGGTTCGTCCGGAAAATAAGTGTACTGAGCTCAGGAAAAATAATTTATTACACTTTTACATATCTTAAGCTAATATTCCTCAAAATAGGACCCTTGTGAGTCGATACACTTGTTCCAGCGGCGTTCCCATTCCTGGAACGCTCCCGCGAAGGCATCATCGGGAACCTCTCGAAGACTAGTCATCGACCTCTTCTCTGCCCTCCACGAACATCTTGTGCCACCGAAAGATCATGTTTCTGGACATGGCTGACTCCCCGTAAGCCTGGTTAATCACACCGACAGATTCGGTAGACGATTTCCCAAGCTTTACCGCAAATTTGATGGAATAACGCTTCTCCAAAAACTTCGGCATCGCGTTCCGTGACGTGGGTCGAGCGTGGAGGTTCGCGTTAACAGAGCTCCTCACTACACCACAGCTCAGAGCCGACTGCCTTTTTCATCGTCGCTTGCCAACATACCCCTCTCCAATTGCAGCCCGTCAGAGCGGTGCTGGGCGCGCCTGGAGCGGCGGGAAAAAATCAGTAGTCAGTACACTTATTTTCCGGACGAACTCTGTATACTTGAAATCTCGATACAACCGCCTAAATATCCCCTGCTTCTAATGTTCCTGCTTTTTTTAAATTTCTCCCAGCAGCTGAGTTGTGAGAATCCGGTTCGAAATGTCTTTTGGAGACGGACGGATCAATCGGGTTGGATTCGGATTACACGGCTCGGTAATGCGCACGTTTGCGGCGTCACAAGGAAATGACGTGCGAACGGCCGGTACGGGGTGGGTCGTTGGGAATGGGAGTCGTTGAAGCCGTCGGACACTCGGCAAGCTCACCTTTCGGTCTCCTCCAGGAATCTCATGGCGGTAGGTTTTCAAGATGTTCTCGCATCAAGGAGACGACTTCCTCAGGCAGCTTCTCTGTCCGACCTACGGAGTTACGTTCGATTGAAGAGGGAAAAAGGGGTGGGGAAAAATCCTCTCGCGGCGTTTGAGATTGCTGAAAAATGTCTCTGCATGTTTATCTGCTTGTTTGCTTGCGAATGGAGTTAACGTGTTGGGCGTCCTCCGTGCGTTCTTGCCAAAGATGAGGAAATCTTCTCCGATAATCATGCCTTCCCTCGTGGACGTCGTGTGAACCTCCTGGCGGCTTCAATGCGCCCGATGAGTCGCTTGCTAATTTTTGTTGAAAAATATTTCGAAGGTCAAATAGTACGTAAGCAGTATGACCATCACTCGAAATTATTTCCTTCCCTGTATACGATAGACGAGGTCTGTTTGGAAAGGATCCAGCCATGCAGTATTTCGAGAAAAATAGCCTACCTAGGACAATAAGGCCTCAGTCCTCTTCGAAGTACTGCCCTTGAGACCCCACACACTTATCTCGGGGTTTCTTTCACTTTTCAAAACAGTCGACCAAGTCTTTTTCGGAATGTTCATCAGGTGCCTCATTGCATTCTCTTTTATCTCGTCAGCGTCAAGAATTTCGTGCTAAAGTTGCAAGGGACTTGGTCCAAGTCGAAAATGATGGCACAGGTTTTTAAAAAATATCATAATTGGGTATGAGTCATAAGTCTACGGTCATGACTCTGAAAAATAAACTCAGTCTTCTCAGCAATCGGTTGGCGAGATAAAGGAAAATGCGGCAAGATAGCTGATGCCCATTTCAAAAAAGGACTTCGTCGATTGTTTTTAAAAGTAAAAAATAATGCTGGGAGAAACAAGTCATGCCCCTAGTGGAGTACTTCGAAAGGAGCTAAGGTTCCATTGCTCTAGATAAGCTTTTTTTCTCAAAGTATAATCCATGACTGGATAGTTGCCGGACAGACCTCGTAAAATATTTATCAGCTTAGAAAACACGACCACGTTCAGAGCAAAGTTCATATACATCTACATTTTTACCTTTCAAGTTTTCCCTGAAGGGGTGTGGCAGGGGGTGTTAAGTCAGGAGCCTTAATAACTAAATGGATAAGTGTTCGACGCTTTAGACTCGCAGCTTGGTTTATCCACTATAGTGTTTTCGTTGCTCAGCTTTGTTTTTGATCGCCAATCGTACGAAGAGAGAAAGGTTTCCTGAATCTATTAGTGCTGCAGGCTATCTCACTTAACTTATCCGAATGTTCCAGTCTGGCGATATGTTGAAGGAGCTCTTTAAATTCTTTGGTGTTATGAGGTTAAATAGAAAGTTTCCTCCTGTTTCTGTCAATAATCTCATTCTCGCCTTTCACATTCGTGCATGGAGGGACTTCCATCCTAGTTTCCCTATTACACGCCTTAATCACTCTTTTTTATCGTGAAATTTCTTCACAGACACAACGGGCTGTCTTTGCACCTTTTACATCTCCTTAATTCTCTCCTACTCCGACGGCACCCAAAGTCTTGCTGCGTATTCCAATTGTGGCCTCGCCAGCGTAATGTAACATCTCTCCCATACTTTCTCATTAGATTTTCTGACAAGGCGTTGAATGAATCCAAGTTTCTTCCAGGCGGCTTCACAAATTTTACGTTCTTGCTTCATAATAAGTTTTGTGAGAATGACACCAAAGCATTTTAATTGGGTGTAGATGTGTACATGAAGTATATCAACAACTAATTTTACAAAGAACTAGGATGTTTGAGGAGCAAAGCAGAGTGTTAGACAATATTTCATTATATTTATCATTGTTGTTTCATATTTTATACTCCTGAGATCTAGAAATGAGCGTGGAAGCAATGAACGATTTTTCAGACAATATTCCTCTACTTCTCTTGGTAGTCTATTCAACCAGCTCACGTAATGTATTGCTAGAAATGTTATCAACGTTAAACATGATGACTTTTAGTTTTCTAAAATTCGTATCTGCATTCTTCCTGTTTCCAATAACTCCCGAATAAGAACTTTCAATTAACAGGTGATGCTTTCTTTTCCCTCATAGCATAATTCACATCAAAACATTCAGCTTCTTTTCGTACTCTGTTTGATTCCATAATTAAGATCTTCTGTGGTTGGGCCCCAGAAACTCGATGCGTATTCAAGATGAGTTCTAGCAATGGCAAAATAACTTATCTCCTTAACTTTTTCATTCTTATATCTCCTATTTTCTGTGACTAGAAGAGGAAAATGTGAGGTGTGAGGCAATATAAGTAAAAGGAGGATCGGACGGTCACAGAACGCCTTGAGACAAACTAATTTGCTCAGAAGGAAAGGCCACTCGAGGAAGTCCAAGGGAAATACAAGGTAGGATAAGTACGTAAATAGGGATGTTGGATGGAAGGCCAATTAGGAAGCACGAGGAGGTTATCGCGAGAATGGGAAGATTGCACATACATCCCTCCATACCTCGAAATACAGGAATTATAATAATGTATATGTAATATTCCGGAAACCCGATTGAGGATCTATCCTGTTAATGACTGCTTACCACGAGTTTAATAATACATGGTTATTGGTTATTTCTTTAATACCATAGAGATCGATAAATCCTATGTCTGTTGATATCCCTGATGACGTTTCTTATAGATAGAAAATAATGATCCTGAATAACACCATCTTGGAATTTGTTTTAATAAGGAATTAAATAGAAGTTGGCATTGTTGTCTTGGATGCGGTATGGAGAAACTGCAGCAAATCGATTATCGTTTAAGGTTGAGCAACACAATTCACCACCAATACCGCCCCCTTGCGAGTTATTTCCGAAATCAACTAATGGTAATATACGATTGTTGAACACGTATCACTTCATAGCGGTGACATTTCCTACCGTGAAATTTACGATCCATTATATGCTGCCCATTATCTGTAGTTTTATGGAGACCGAAGCCATGGTACGAGCTAAAAAATTAAAGAATGGCGACGATAATGACGGTCATGGAGATTATGAAGAGTATCGTTAAACACTTTTGAGATTTAATCTCTGCGGTCTGGTTACGTTTGAAAGAATCATGAAAATTATATCGGTTCGAATATTAAAATATCAACTTTTTAATATAAGGAAAAATATTGGAACAACAATAACTTTCACATGATGACTTGTATGCAATAGTAAATAACAATTTTCGGTCATATAAACATCTGGCATGTTTAATATGTATTTAATATATATCAATAGGCGGTAGAGGAAACCATGGAGGATGGTAAAGAGCTAAGTACTATCGAATAAAAATGGGAAAGTTTCAAGAAAGGGTTGTCTAAAGCCGCATAAGACACTATTGGAACCGTTAACACTAAAAGGACTAGGAAACCATGGATCACGGATGAGATGATTACAAAGATGGATGAGCGGCGAAAATGGAAGAATATAAATACAGAATTAGGCAAAATGAAGTACAAAGAATTGAACAATAAATTGAGGCGGGCAACAAATAAAGCAAAAGAAGCATGGTGAAAGACGCAGTGTGAGGATATGGAAAGTCTGCAGAGGAAGGGAGAAATCGGTGCGCTGTACAGCAAAGTTAAATCGTTATCGGGAAGTAAGAAAGGAAGAGCTATGCTAACAGTTAGAGATAAGGCGGGTAAGGTAATAGTTGACGCAGGAAAGATCCAAGAGAGATGGAAGGAATGTATAGAAGAACTGTATAGTAAAGAACTTAGAACAATAAAGTTAGATATAGAAAAGGAACATGACGTAGAGAAAGATAGCTTAGGTCCAGACAATGAGATAGAAAGAGCATCAAGGGAGATGAAACTAAATAAGGCTGTGGGGGTGGATAACATTCCCGCGGAACTATTGAAATGTTTAGGAAAATGTGGGAGGACGAGGATATATGGGCTGATTCTTAGTATTTATGAGGAAGGAATCTGGCAGGAAGACTATGTGAGATCAATTTTAGTTCCTATTCCGAAAAAGGTAAAGGCTACATCATATGAGGACTACAGGACGATAAGTTTGATATCCCACGCAGCTAAAGTTATTCTCAGGGTCATCAAAAAAAGGATAGAGAGTAGGGAAAAAGATTACTCATGGGGTGATCAGTTTGGGTTTAGGAAGGGGAGAGGTAGGCGTGATGCCATTGCAGTAATGCGATTATTAATCAAGAGGACTATAAAATAAAACCAGGACGTATTTGCCTGTTTTGTAGATTTCGAAAAAGCGTTTGATAGAGTGAATTGGGAAAACCTAATGAATATATTGCAGAAAATAGGAATAGATTGGAGGCAAAGAGGCTAATCCGCAACCTGTACATGTCTCAGACTGCACAGGTGCGAGTGGGGAACGGGGAGTCCGGTTGGGCAGTGTTAGGAAGAGGTGTAAGGCAGGGTTGCCCATTATCACTGTTGCTGTTCAACCTGTATGCAGAGGAAATGATTAAAGAGGCATGGGAAGAACTGGAGGTAGGAATGAAAGTGGGTGGGGAATTCGTAAAATCAGTTAGGTTCGCTGATGACCAAGCTTTAGTTTGTCAGTCAGCCAAGGGGTTGCAAGCATTGCTTAGTGAATTGGAAATTCAGTGCGACAGGTATGGAATGAAAATCAATATTAATAAAACAAAGGTTATGCGATTTTCTAGAAAGAAAAAGGCTAAGCTAAACATTAAAATCGGAGGGCAAAAACTAGAGCAGATAGAACAGTTTACGTATCTCGGTAGTGTTTTGGATCAACATGGTCAAAGTAGTCGGGACGTATGGAGAAGAATTAAACTGGGCAAAGAGGCTTTCGGAAGGAGGAGGAAGTTGATGACAGGGATGTTGAGTAAGGATATTAAGAAATGACTCGTAAAAACCTTGATATGGAGCGTAGCTATGTATGGCGCGGAAACGTGGTCATTGAAGCAGGAGGATAGACGTAGATTGGAGACTTCTGAAATGTGGATGTGGAGAAAATGGAGAAGGTGAAATGGACAGAGAAGAAAACAAATGAAGAAGTACTTGGTACAGGGTTCGTCCGGAAAATAAGTGTACTGATTTTTTCCCGCCGCTCCAGGCGCGCCCAGCACCGCTCTGACGGGCTGCGATTGGAGAGGGGTATGTTGGCAAGCGACGATGAAAAAGGCAGTCGGCTCTGAGCTGTGGTGTAGTGAGGAGCTCTGTTAACGCGAACCTCCACGCTCGACCCACGTCACGGAACGCGATGCCGAAGTTTTTGGAGCAGCGTTATTCCATCAAATTTGCGGTAAAGCTTGGGAAATCGTCTACCGAATCTGTCGGTGTGATTAACCAGGCTTACGGGGAGTCAGCCATGTCCAGAAACATGATCTTTCGGTAGCACAAGATGTTCGTGGAGGGCAGAGAAGAGGTCGATGACGAACCACGGCCTGGACGCCCATCAACGACACTCACCGACGAAAATGTGCGAAAAGTTCGCGATGTACTGAACTCTGATCGTCGTCTGAGTGTTTGGATGATAGCAGAGCAGTATAATGTGCCAAAAACAATAGTGCACGAGATTAAAAACATCTGGTGAGCGATCAAAAACATCTGGCGGCTGCATCACGACAATGCGCCGTCTCACACCGCGCTTGTCGTGTCGGACTTCTTGGCCAAGCACGGCGTGGCAACGCTGCCGCACCCGCCCTACAGCCCGGACTTGGCACCACCGGACTTCTTTCTGTTCCCGAAGATAAAGAGGAGTTTGAAAGGAACGCGATACGGGACTTTGGACGCCGTCAAAGAGGCCGTGACGACGTGTCTTCGAGAGGTTCCCGATGATGCCTTCGCGGGAGCGTTCCAGGAATGGGAGCGCCGCTGGAACAAGTGTATCGACTCACAAGGGTCCTATTTTGAGTAATATTAGCTTAAGATATGTAAAAGTGTAATAATTTTTTTTTCCTGAGCTCAGTACACTTATTTTCCGGACGCACCCTGTATGGTGGGCGAAGAGAGGGGTTTGTTGGGAGAAATCCTATGGAGGTAGGAAAAGAGGATGAAGGGGGTATTGACCGGCAGTGGGATGTTGAAGACTGTAATAGACGATGTGTTTTACCCCAAGAGAATAAATCGTTTCATTAACTTTGGCATTCAGCAATCTTGCTCCTGGTAGATACTTATAATATGCACTGAGAGGAGTGGTAACTCAGAGGGTAGAGCTCTAGGACACTGAACTGGGGGTCGGATTTCGATTCCGGGTGACTTCTCTAGGGAATCACAGCATCTTCACCCAAACTGTGTGATTTTTTCAGGTATCAGACCTTCCTGGTAAACCACAGGTGGCGCAGGAAAAGTAATAGACTCTTCTCAGTTCTACTCTGATGTGTGAGTTACACATAAAGTCGGGGTTAGTATTCGGCGGGCTCTACCCTCTTTTCGGGTCGATTTCTTCGGTTTCTTATGCTGGATGTAATTAGAGATTGGTGGAAAATTATGTAGATATTAATATTTAATGGGTACTAATGCGTACAAAATTAATGCGGGTAGGTTGAAATTGACTTTTAAACACTACACCTTTCTTCTGGTGCCAATCCTGGACCTATCTGGAGTAAATATTATTGCTTTCGCCAGCGCAGCTCTAGGTGTAATCAGGACGTACAATTCCTTCCACCACCTCAAGATTATAGTCCAGTTCAAGGTTGTGGAGAGGGATGTGTATTATAATATTACTGCATTCTTAAAGTACTTATTCTTTTAAAATTCTCGGTGCAATCGGTACCGTCTGTCACCCACAGATGAATACTCCAAATATGCATAATCATTTTGCTCACTGCAGGGTCCGGTAACTCAAAAAGTCTGATTATGACTCAAGATAGAAAGTAAAAATGATGGCTCGCTCTACACATGCACGTCTAGCGTATGCGTGTGATGTATTGAGTGATACCTATTTCAACTGTCTAATTTCTATTTGTTCACAGAAGAACACTTTTAAAAATAAAAATAGACAAGCTATATAATTGCACCGACTCTACTTTTTCTAACTGGGTATAAATTTAATTGTCTGGACTATATAGTGTATTTTTTGTCATTCTCAAAAGGAAATGATTAATATAGATTTATGAGAATTAGAAAATTATTTCTATTTTAGTTAATTTATAAATTGAAAGTTTTATATGATCAAGATCCATATGTTACTTTCGAGCACAGTATTTTTTGTCTTCTTATAGCTAATCCTTATCCCGTATCTCCTGCATTGTTTCTGTATTGGATTTAGTAGGAACTGCAATCCCTTGGATCTCCAAATCAATAATACTTGATCATCTGTAAACCGAACTTAGTCATTTAGCCGCCCCCTTTTATTCCCAGATCCAGCCCTACCCATGGTACCCTTAACTTTTTGTTAGTATATTTGTTGATAACTACCAGCGATGACGGGGAACTCCATCTCCATCTGCAAATAACTGCCAACTTGATTCTCCTCCTGCCGCTCCATGAATCATCTTGTTCAGTAAAAGTTTATAATTAGTCATTTGCCCCTCCCATTCACCCCCATATTCCGCCTCGCTCTCTCATATTCATCTCTCCATTAACTTTGTCCTCTCTTCGCGTTTGAACATTTTCTCAAGATATACGAAGCACACAAAGATAGGCCCAAAAAAAATAACTCGCGAAAGAAATTTAGCTATCAAGATTCGAATAAGCATTACAGCTTTATTTTTTTATTAACAAAGAATGCGTGCACAATCCGCAGATCCTAATTTTCTGCAAGATATTAAACGAAAATGAAAGTGTAGTTTCATCAAAGATTGGAATTTTCAGCCCAAAACTTTTAACGAGTGAGAGTCCTCATTTAGAATAAAATGAGCACGATTTGTCTCGAACGCCATTCTTCATGACCATCTATTCAGTACTTCGAAGAAGGAGGTCAGTTATCGTCGAAAAATGGTCTACAAAAAAACGAATCACATATAATTGGTAGAGTAATAGTGAAGCCATGTGCTTTGAACATGTTTAAGTTGATTATGGGTAAAGAAGCAAAACAGAATATTAAACAAAAATCATTTTTAGTTGATACCATTTGTGCACGGATTCTAAAAAAGAGAGAAGACATGTGTGAACATAGTAAAGAGAATTAGGAAACGTTCACCAAAAATGAGTTTATATTGGAATGATTCAAATTATTATTGACATTCCATGCACTCTTTCAGGTTGATTTTAGATGAACGCAGGCGGACGATTGCTACATTTCGTAGCCTTGTCTAACGAGAAATAACATTGTCTATTGAGACACTCCAAATTCTATTCGACTTTTCTTTCATTCTGTATACATTCTACCTCACATCATTCCGTTCAACTAGCCTATTCTTTTCCTTCCATTATCTCGCCTGCCTAACGCTCTCTCCCCTCTCTTACATTCTTCAAAATACCATCGTCAATCAAAATGCTCTCCATCCACGTTTCCTGTCTTCTTTGGATCTCTCCCAATTACTTTCTCTCTCTGTCTCCTCCCCAGTCACCAGTGGTCCTTTCTTTGTTTTCCTCTCTGCTCATTTCACCTTTCCATTCTTATCCATTCCCAAAATGTAAAAGCATCAAATTCACATTTATCATCTTACTTCAACGACAATGTTTCCGTACCGTAGAAAACCACTTTTCTTACCAAAGTTTTAACGATTCTTGTCTTAATATTCTTACTCAACGTCCCTGTCATCAATTTCCTCCTCGTGGAAGAATTTTTGGCAAACGTAGACCTTCCTTTATTTTCCTTTTACTTTTTCAATACTACCAGGATAGATAAACTCTTGTACCTGCTCTATTGTATGCCCTCTGATTTTAGCGTTTAACCTAGCCTTCCTCTTTCTTGAAAATATTATAACTTTGTTTTGTTATGAAAGCTTATCATTCTGTATCGTACTGAACGTTTAATGCGCTCAACAGTGAATGTAGTCTCAATGACTAAAATAAAAATTTCTATTGCAAACAGCTTCCTGTTTTCAATACATACGAGGGTGGTCTGAAAAGTTCCCAACCTCAAAAATTTCAGAAAAAATGTCTTGTATCTTTTTTAGGTCGGAAACTTTTCAGACCACCCATGTTAATGCATAAAGTTGCATAAAAGAGGGATTCCTCTGCTATAAAGCCTGAATTAAAAAACAAGGTTATTGAAAATTATAAATTCGATTAATTGGTTTATTTATTCAAAAGGATTTTTACTAAAATCGTAGAATATATAATTACGGAAGGCTCTCTCATTTTTTAAATGAAAAGATTAAGATATCACCGCTTTAGTCATTTAAATAAAAACCAATATTTTTGGAATCTATTGTTTCCAAGCGTAGTTTAGAATGCCTTTTTTCAAGTTTAGAATTTCATCCACGTGAAAGCTGCTCAGAATCACCCGGCGTTTAAATCTGAAAGTGAAGAGTTGGGAATAGATCATACTTATCACACTGGATTTTCAATACGATCAGAAAAGCTTGCAAACACTTGCCTGACTGGCAAACAAATGCTCCATCATCAACAAAGCGTACGGATTTTATGAATTCCCCCCGACTTTCATTCATATCTCCAGTCCTTCCCATGCCTCTTTAACCATTTCTTCGACATATACTCTGAAATGGACTGGTGATTATGGGCAGTTCGGCCTTACTCCTCTTCCTAACAGTGTCCATCCGGACCCCCCATCCCACACTCGCATCTGAGCAGTTTGGGACAGGTACAGGTTGCGCATTAGCCTCCGGTCCCTCCAATATAGTCCTATTTGCTGCAATATATTCATTAAGGTTATCCCAAAACACTCTTTTAAGCGCCTTTTTGAAATCTACGAAAATACGTCCTGATTGTATTCTATATTCCTCTCTATTAGTGGCCTTATTATTGCAATGGCATTACGCGTGCCTCTCCCTTTCATATACCCAAATTGAGCATGCACTAAGTAACTATGTTCCCCTCATTTCTTTGATTAATGTTCCTGGGATACACTTTAGCTGCGTAAGAAATCAGTCTTATTGTTCTGTAATCCTCACTAATGGCTGAATTTGCCTTTTTTTGGAATAGGAATTACTACTGATCAGATGATATCTTCTTGCAAAAGCCTCACACTATGCAGTCCATCAAGGTTCTTCTGCACTTGTTATTTCCCTCTTCATTTATTCATCTCGCTCCTTATACTTCGTTTTACCTAACTCTCTGTTTACATTTTCCCATTTTCTTCTCTAGTTCATCTTTCTATCTCGTATTAAGTCCATTCTGCCATCATCCTTCTTCTAATTACTTTTACCAGAGTTTCGTTTTCATTTTACGATATCATTTTTTTATATAATCCCTTTTTTTCAATTTTCCTAGCGTTGTTATTACAGTGTTACAGCAATTACTTTCGAGAAATTGGTAACGAAGCAATTAGGACATCCAGTGATCGTATACGATTAAAAGTATCCTAAGTTCAGTGTAAAATTTTCTGGTTTACCACTGAACGGTACCAGTGGTAAACAAATTGACTCTAGGAGATTTAGCGAAGCTTGCAACTCAATTCTGGCTGGTTGGTCCTTGAAGAATATATGTATAACTTGCCAAGCCCCTTCATTATAGCGTTTACGCAGTGCATAAGTAAAACGTGGGTTGCATACGTTGTAGGATCGGAATTGCCTGGTGTAAAGTGCCACATGGGTTTCTTTGATAAGTTTTTGCTGAATAAAATAATTTAAGTAACCAGTTAGGATATGGGTTTAGTGTTTATTTATAGAGCTTCTATATATTTATCGTCATCATCAGTATTTCAATCTTAGGATTGGTTAACTGCAGCCCTTCATTCTACTCTATTTATTGTCTATTCCCTCAATCCCTGATACCCTCTCTGTTTTCCGTCCTTAATTTTTCCTATGTACATGTCTCTTAGCCTTCTTTGCGGAATTTTCCCTTCTATTTTTCCCTCTATTATGTTCCTAATCAATTGTGCCTCAATGTATGTCAAAGCCAACTATTTCTTCTTTGTCGTAGAGTTCTCGATATGGTTCTTTCTTCTTCTGTTCTTATATATACTTCCTCGTTCGTTACTTTGTCTGTCCACTTAATCTTCAGCATTCTCCTCCAGCACCATATTTCAAGGCTTTTATTCTTCGCTGATTCACTTTTCCAATGTTCCAGGTCTTGGAACTATAGAGCGCCATGCTCTACACGAAAGTGAGGACTCCTTTGATACCCAATTAATGTTTCTTATGTTATGGAAAATTCTTCTATTGATGCAGTCCAATCCAAGCTCCTCTAGTATCTTGTACATATTTTTCCATTCGACGTCGCCGAAGGATTTCTCCAAGTCCCCGAATGCCACATATAATTTGCCACATATTTACATGTCTCAGTTTGTCGACCAGAACTCTCAAGCTTAGAATTGCCTTTCTTGCTCCTCGGATTTTCCTGAATCCTAATCGGTTTCCTAAGAGGTTTCCATCTATTCTTCGGCTAATTATATGAGTAAGGATTTTCGATGCTTGAGTCACCAGGCTCAATTTTCTGTGTTTCTTCGCATTTATATGTTTTTGGTTTCTTCGGTATTACAATCATTATGCTTTTCTCGAAGTCTTTGGTATCTTTCCACTACCTTAGCTACAGGTATCTTTCATTATTCCATACAGGGCATCTTTCGCTTTGACCCCGAGTGGCTTAATTAATTTGCATTTATTTAGTCAACTACTGGTGTCTTGTTGTTTCTTAGGTCTACCACAGCTCTCTTGAATTCGCTTCTTAATATCTGCAGACCCCGATCGTCTTTACCTATCATGGTTTAATTTTCAATTTAGCCATCTTCCAGTAGTTTGGGAGCTTGATAGAGTATTTCAATGTATTATCCACATGTATTCTCAAGGATATGGTATGATATGACCATCAGTGCTGATATTTTCGTCATTTCCTTCTATATCCCTTTGGATGGCCGTGGTGAACTTTTTTCTTGCGCTCTTTTCTCCCAGTATCTTTGTGTTCAATCTGGGTTGTTGTGTCTCTTTCTTCATTTTCTTTTATCGCAGTCTGCTATCCATGATCACCAGGTTGTGATCGCTATTTAATACTATGCCGGGGTAGCTCTACACTTCTTAACTTGGTCCTCGTACCTCTTCCTGACAAGGATATGGTGTGTGGTACAATCTGGTTTTCCTTCCCTTTTACTGTTCCTAGAACCTCTTCCAATTTTTCGTATATTTCCTCTATTTCCTCATCTGAATGGCTGGACGTCGGCATATACACCTGCACTATTACTGTATCCGAAGGTTCTACCTCTCTCATTACTCTATCATCAATATCCTTTCATTATATTGCCAGCACGATATTATTTACCTTGCCCATTTCTTCTTGAATATGATGCCCACTCCTGCAATTCTCCGTTCATCTCCTAAGTATATCACCCTGTATCCGTCGCTCCAGAAGTCGTTCGCTCCTGGCCCACCTAATCTCGCTCACCCCTAGGATGTTGATTCCAAATCTGTCCATCTCCATCGTGGCATTTTCCATCTTCCCGCTTTCTCCCAATGATCTCACATTCCATATCCGTATCCTGCATTTTTCCACCTTGACTGATGTTGCCCTCCCAGTAGTCCCCACCCGGAGATCTAATTGGGGGACTATTTTACCACCGGAATATTTTACTGGAAGGAAAGCCATCATGTCACATTTGAATGCAAGTCTGCATATTATAGGGAGACTAATGTGGTGGTTTCTCGTTACCTTCCACTTTGTAGGACTGCGGCCGTTACCGCGCACTTCACTCTCGCCCACAGCTGTGGAAGCTGATGGCGGGTCGACCCATTCGGTCTTAATCACCAGGGCCTAATGGTGAAACTGCTGCCTTTCACCATGGGTTCAGGGATCTATTTTTCTCGCAAACGAAAAATTCACTATCAATTCTTTGTCAATATTTTAAAATATATTTCGTGTTTTAAACTTTCGGTTATGATAAATCATCATTTTATTAAAAATTAGTTTATACATGGTTTAATATATTATTCACTTTTTTGTATGATCTTTCAAGGACTCCAGCAAATAAAATCATTGATTAGCTTTCATCACTGAATTTCATTTTAAATTTAGATTGTTTCACTAGTTTTTAAAGTGTTTTAAAAGGAATTTGAGTATTCTTAAACATTAATGCGGGGTAAGATTCAGAATAATTACATAGAAAATAATAACTGCTGTGATTAAATGATGAAGTCCATAAAAAAGTCTTTATTATTTTCTTGCGCAGCATGATATTCTGAACGTGCATTCTAAAGAAATTCTTTACAAAAAAATTAATTTGAAGAAATTATTAAAAATTATTGTAATCAGTTATGAATTTCATGACATTATCTTTGTGGTTGGATTATTTTGGTGGGTCATGCCAGTCATTTATTTGCACTCTGCTGACGGGTAGGTCACATGAAGAATGGAAAATTGAGTTATATCACTTTTTCACCATATGTAAATAATTTTTACGATATTTTCTGAGTCACTGACGTACAAGTCAACAAAGCCAAAACAATTACTACATATATATATATATATATATATATATATATATATATATATATATATATATATATATTTTAAATTTATATATAAACACCGGAGTGACTCTCTCTAAATGTATAATATATATACACACATATTTATATTGTGCATATATGTACATGTATTATATTTTTATATATATTATATATAGGTTTTTTTATCACATAAAATGTAAAACCGCGGACCTTAGCAAGTACTATGCCCTTGTGTTTGTGAGAAGGCGAAGAGGGTAAAGTTTATATTTTCCACTGTTTTATCATAATATTGAAATAATGTTGCTACAGGTTATGTGTCACCTTTGATCAAGATAAACCGGTATACATGGCTTGGGTACAATTCAGCCTCTTCATATTGTTGGTACGTTATTTTGGGGGCTTTGGAACGCTGTTTTGTTTGCAAATCATATAGAGACCTGCATCTAATCCTATAAAGCAATGAATGTGAAGTAACTTATCCATAATTACTACTGCTATCAATCATGACCTGTCCTTCATCTTTAATATATATATATATATATATATATATATATATATATATATATATATATATATATATATTTAATATAGTTCACTCATTTGTGCTAATTATTAAGGGTAGGAAAAATATAGCACAGGAATTCATTACACGAGGAAAATATTTGATTCATAATCGTCTTCATTTCGCTCGGAAGCGTTTCCACCAAGGTTCGGAGCTTTTCTGAGCATTCATGAGCCCTCCCTAGCGATGAACTTGGCTCTTGGGTTCTGGCTTCATCTTATAAGCCGTCTTCCAAATCTCGTAGAGGCACACAGTCGAATGGAAGCGGTAGAAGATGGCCAGAGGCATGCTCACGTGCGTGATGATTGTCCACGCCCACACGCCGTAGAAGTGGAGGTGTGTGGGGTGGAACTCGGCACGGTTCTTCTCGAGGGTGTTAATTGTCCACATGGCCATGTTGGCCACCAGCAGGAAGGTGACCAACTGACGACCCGGCTTCCGGCGGCACTGTTCTTCCGTACGACAACGCCGGCACCACGCGTCCAGCACGAAGATGGTCTGGCAGGTGGTCTGCACGAGTGAGCACAGCTCGGCAGCCACGCCGCCCGCCTTGGCGTCCTCCGTCATCCGAGGCTCCTCGCCCGGGGGACTCTCCTCCTCCCGGGCGAAATACGCCCCCACTATCGCGAACATGCAGTAGACGTACATTCCCGTCTGGGCTGTCACCAGCAAAGCGTTGTCCATGCCCAGCTTTCTCTGAGGCCCCCGATAGCGAAGGTCTCGCATCTGCACTGTGCACACGATGACGGCGATCGTCGTGAGGACGTAAAGCACCATCTCGCAAACGGTGACCTCGAATACGGCGACTGCTTCGAAGCCGGGTGCGTGCACCAGCACGAAAAAGGTGATTAGGGAGATGAACGTGAGCACCAGGACGAGGATGCCGGCGAAGAGACCACGGTGCGCATTGGCGCAGTCCACGGAGAAAAGTTCGGCCGAGTGATGGGTGCCGTGAAGGTGTCCCATAGAAGATCTGCGCAGCACCATATTCCCGAAGATGCCCGATGGTCTCCGGGAGGTTGGCTGCCGGTGGGCCTTAGCGGCGGCGACGGTGGAGGGGACTGCGCGGGATGCCGGTGAGTCTTGGGGTGGCCCGTACCGGCTAACGTCCTTCCACATGGCGTAGAGAATCACGGCGCAGATGAGGCTGTACTCTATGGTGCAGGGGAAGAGGAATGGTGAAGCATTCTGTACCAATGAGCCCATGATGTTGGTCCGGCGGCACTCGAAGAGGTCCGCGACAGTGCGTGTGGTGGAGTTGCTGGACTCCTCCTCATGGGTTGGTCCTGAGGAGGAAATCCAATGGTTTAGGCACAGCGTATCATGCCGGGAGAGATATAACTACTTATATATGAAAAAATATTCATCAATTGAATTCTGGAAAAAAAATTCTTAAACCGCTGCACCTCGGCGGGTTGATTCGCCTGGGTATGAACAATGTTGGCTGATTAAGTTTATGACTAACGATCTACATCTACATAATACCCCGCAAGCCGCCGCAAGGGCGTGTGGCGGGGGTTTTAGGTCACCAGCCAAGTATGATTAAACAAAATCATGACACCTCTACACAGATATTAGTTTGATCTTGCACTGGAACAAATTTAAACACACGAAAGAAGGTACTTACATGCAACAGTATTCAATAACAAGGTACGTATACTCAAATCATGCGGGAGAACTGCTAAAAAGATGGGTCTATTAAGTAAAAAAATGCAGAACACCGACAAAATATATACACTGCTAATGCTAATTATCTCCTTCGCGCCATCTGTCCAATCTATTTTGATATCATATGGTACGAGGAAAAAATTACATTTTAAATCTATCCATTCAACTATTTTCCTATCTCACTGATTTTACGCACCTGCTCTTATCTACCATAGTTAGTCGGGGCACGTAATATGTCTTAAACAGCCTCAGTTAAGTAACCTGTTTCAAATTTACGCCGTATATTTAACCTGTATTTCAATTCACGGAAATCACAGTATCATGCAGCATAAATTTGATATAATAATTTAGGAACTCTGCGGAGCAATATTTAGGGGGACATAAGGTTCACAAAACGTATATTGGGGAAATATTAGAATGGATAATATAAGAAAATGTTTTATGTCACTTTGGTTAGATATAATTATCATGAATACGCCTCGTGTTTGGGACACCTCGTAGGGGAACGTAATTGCGGAACTAAACAGGATAAGAAGATAAGAAAATAGGATAAGAAAATCTGTCCTTTTCGTGAGGACTCATTATGAACGATGAGAGAGTGCAACACTGCCATAGAAAGGTTTTTGTTTTGAGACATTTGAGATAAAAATATTAAACTTGTGACTTTTAGATCTAGAATAACACATATCACTCGAATTCAATACTGACGCAGAAGTGATAATACTAGCCTAGCAGTGCATCGATAGGGGAGACCGAAGTAAGAAGAAGTTAGGAAAATTTATTGTAGATTTGACTGTGATATCATTTTTCTACAACTGTAGGAAACATAATTTACACAGCAATCATCAATTGCTTTAATTATTGGTGAGCCAATACCCACTGCCACACGCTTTTTGATAGTTTTTAGGATACAATGTAGTAGCTGTAACTGTAGAAAAGTTTAAATCTCTAATTAAAAAAAAATTACGCTAAATTTATCGACATAATACTCATTAGTGTTCGTCGATAGTCTAAAATATTCTCCGGGATATTTTCTACTTAAAAGAGGAGGATGGACGAACGCCTTAAAATTTTAAACTTTCGCATTTTCTCCGCCATTTCACCGTGAGTAAGCGGATAGTGGACGTTCCCGCCGACTTGCTTGCGGTTTAATCAACCGGAACATTGAAAACCTTTTATCTTTGGGTTTAATTATAGGAGCTTGCTTAAGAATTCTCGTTGTAAACATTTTAATATTTAACTTGCATCGCTAAATCTGTAGCTCTTCTGGAATATCGTATGGACAATAACATTATTATTGAGTTGAACAAGTGTTAATTTACCGTAATAATTATTTTGGTAGCCATATAAATCTCATTGGTTGGCGTATATAGTATTTCTCATTTCCGGTTTCCTATACTTGACGCCATGAATTGTTCCCGCGCTTATGACCTGGCCAAGATGAAATTTACTATTTGATCACTTAAAGTGAACATATTCCCAGTATTTTATGCATTGCACATTAAGTCTGAGGAATTTCAAGCTTATTAACTCTCGCCATGCTGAGAAATGCAATAGTTATGGTAATAATTCGTCGTGAACATTTTTGTGTTCTTCCGGCGTATCTTCTGGATGAATATTTTCAGGATCATCCACCGAGTCATGTTCTTTATCGTAAATAGAGCTTCGATAAACCATAAAATAGTCGTCTTTGAGGATTTCTGTATGATTTTGAATCCTAAGTAATTTATTCGCGTACACGCCAACATAAATAAATATATATCATTTGTAGAAATGTTTAAAAATGGTTGAAATGTGAAACGGTTTAGGTCTCCATGGGGTAGTTCACCAGACAAGCCACTTAAAGGACTCAAACGGGATTGTTGAACCTATGACACGCGTTCCCAAAGTAGCACGTAGAGCAATTATTTTGGCAAGCAGAGCTGGGACGATGCTATGGGAAACTCCAAGGTGATCACTTTATGAGCTGGCACGCGAGTCAAGAGTATACTCTTATTACGTTTCTAGACGTCGGCAGTCAATCGTCAAAACGTTCGCCACCCCTGGGCTAAACTCTTGGGCACAAAAAAAGGCATTGCTCCGGTGATACGGCAATCCACTTCTTCAGTACGAGGTCATGTCGATTTTTTAACTGAGGGTAAATTGAGGAAATGTGTAAATAATGTATATTTCCGTTTTATGTGAAGATGAAGCAAAATGACAGGGCTGATAGTGAGCCAAGGTTATAATCCAAAAACGGGAAGGACTAATACTGATAAAAAGTTAAATGTGGGCGTTCATTTGACTGAGACTCGTCCACATGGGCGGAAACTTAAATTTGAGATAAACGCAATTAAAAAATAATAACGATAAGTGAAAATGCCAAACATAATCCAGCTCTCATCCAAAATTATGACTCACGCATTAACAAAATGAAACATTGTTGCATCTTTTTCAAAAATGTTTCTTGAACATGTTTTTCTTAATTTTTAAAATTGTTCATATGCATATTTTTTGTCGCCCACATGCCCGCAGGGACGACGCAGAGTTTTCAAGCCATTTTCATTTTTTTGGCGGCACTGTCTAAAATTTTTAATTCTTTATGTATGTGTATACATTTTGATTTTTATATGCACGCATTGATTGCAGTCAAAGGATTAACCAAAACGAAATCAAGTCACTTCACTATTTCGGTGGTCAACCACCTTCATCAGGTTACGAGGAGTCATTGTGACTACTTTTTATTTTTCTTTTGACAGTAAAATTATAATTATATGTATAAAATTTGATTATAACATTTGTATGAGCAAAAATTTCGATGTATGTACGTACTATTGTACACTATATATATATATATATATATATATATTCACCTCAACTACTCCAGCAGTCATTACTTCTATATCTTCAGAGGAAGACGGATTGTTTCCGTCGAAATATCAAGAAATAACGTGTGAGTGTTCTTCTTTTTTTGTGTTTCTATATTGTGTGTTACTGTGTATTGTACTATATATATATATATATATATATATATATATATATATATATATATATATATATATATATATATATACGGATGACCAATGAAGAGGTAGAACAAAGTTTAGACAATCGACCAATCAGAAAGCACTTGTTCCGAGGAAGAGGATGCATAAAGCGGAAAAATGTTTGGCAATACGGCATACGGGAGGCTCAAAAGATAACGAGCGAGTTGCATATAGTAATTACGGGTTGAAATGCAGAACCTGATATGGTGGAGCACTCGTTAAATATCGATTCAATAATGCGTCAATTTGAAAGTTGTGAAAGAATTAATTTTTTCCTGCCAAACCAAAAAAAAACAAGGCAGTCATTATGGAGATAAACTGGCGCGCCATATTAAGATTACCTAATTTACATACATTTAATTATATAAAATCGTTATCATTGAAATACTAGATAAAAAGGTGGGCTTAAATCTCGTGAACTGTGGCCCATAGGCACGATTACCTGTGGCATTTAATCTACAGTATTTCGTCGTAGCGTTCTGCTTGTTTGAATCCACCAAAATATTGGAGATGTGTCGGTAACTGGCTAAAGTGTTTGGCCGGACATCGAGGTATCCGGGTTCGAATTCCGGTCATGACGAATAATTTTTGACACATTAAAAATTGTTGCATTGTAAAACTCGAATTATTCAGTAGGTTCTCTCTCGGCTACACCATTGCTTTTTGTAAAATTGCTCGGCAATCATTCGCAAGCTTGGAAACGGGATGAATTAAAGCAAAGTGCAGGTATCTCAAACGGTTTAGGCGTGCCCTTCTACTGAAAATCATGGCAGATCAAAATTTTCAAAACAAGACAGCATCGCTTTTGATGGACAACCGGCTTCACATACTCACCGTGATCAGTGACAAGGGGAGGATGGTAACTGAGGTGGACGATCTCGTGTTTGGTCTCCTCCACGATGACATATAGCCACTCGCACATATTCATGGCAATCATGTGCATGAGGCCGAAGCGGGCGAACATCTTATGGCGTCGCATATCCACCAGCTGGAAGCGGAACGAGAGAGAGGAAAATAGAAAGAGTGAGTGCATGATGGAGGGAAGGTTAAATTTTCTTCGCAAAGGATACACAAAATTCATTTCCCTCCGTCATTCAAAAGAAGGGCAGAGACAAATGTTGATCAATCTGACCTCCTACGGAACCCTTGTCAAATATCTTGAACTTGGGGCCTTGAAACATTACCGCGGGTACCCCGATATTTCTGGTAGATTGAGATTAACTCGGACTACCCAAAGCCTTCATCCCATTCTGAACCTGGAATTCGCCGGTGTGTAGTCAGAATCTCTACTATAACTTTGCCTTCGTGAAAAAAATCCTCTTTCACCTTCCAAAACACTTTAAAAAAAGATTTACTGTTCTAATTGTCCCAGTCTATGCCCACCGATTTTAATATTTGTTTGAGTCTTCCTTTTTTCTTTAAGATCTCATTACCTATGTTTTATTATGTTTAATTATCATCCAATTCTTATAGTACAGATTCTGCAAGACTGCACTCTAGTATATTGAGTCGAGACAAATTATCCCCAGCCCCTCTGTTTTGGTAAGGGAGGGGTCATCGATCGTGGGCGTACCCAGTTTCGGGTGCGGCATTAGCCACGTGACCGCCCACCTTATTGTTGAGGAAGATGAACTGCATCTGCAGTAGGGTGAGCAGCATACGGGTGACGGGAGTGACGGCGTGCAGGATCTTGTGACACTTCTGTTCCTTGCGAAGCTCGAAGAACTGCCCGAATTCCAGTCCGGAGTAGATCATGCTCCCGATCCCAAAACCTTAAAATGAAATGTTGTCGGGGAAAGAGGAGTATTGAGATAACAGGATGTCCACTTGTTCTGAAATCGCTGATCCGGATTGATTTCTTTTATTTGTACTCATTCACATAAACCGCAAATACGTATCTAGATCAAATTGGAAATTGGTAGATATTTACCACAAAAGTTAAAAAAAAGTTGATATGAATACCGTTGAAAAACAAGTTTTAATGGAAAAAAGGAGGGTTATGTCAATAAATTAATGAGTAATGTAGAGAGATAATGGGGGAAGAGTGTGTCTGCTTCTTGCCTTCCATTCCAAAGTGATGATCCCGTATGTGGTCCCATATTTACTAATGTAATCCTGATAAAAGTTAATGACACAGAGGATATAAAGAAAGCAAATCGACAGATATTTTCCTGTTCGTGAAATGAGAAGGATTTGTATAAACTTAAATTTTACGTTGATTCAGATATTTTTTTTGTTTTTTGAGTTTTGAATTTCCATTTTTCGACAGGATTCTCACATCCTTGACGTGATTCACCATTTCGAAACACCTAAACCGGATAAGAATTTATTGTATCTGTGTTGTATCTTGTACATTCATAAAGATCGAAACTATCACGGTAGATCTTATAGTTTCAGGCTTAATTTTGTGGAAACTTTCCACATGCGATATCCACACCATCTTCGAGGTTAGCATAATCGATATAATTGACTATCTATGGTGAATGGATAGAAATGAAAATTAACAATTGTGATCTCCACTATAGTATTTTAATAATTCACACGACCAGGGTTTCAACACTTCGCGTAATCTTCAGGTAAAAATTACATGCATGTTGGTAAATATATACTCATCAAAAAGAGTATACTCGTATATTTGCCAACATATATGTAATTTTCACCTGAAGAAGACACAAAGTGTTGAAACCCTGATCGTGTGAATAAAAATACTACAGTGGAAATCACAATTTTTAATTATCATTTCTATCCATTCACCATCGATAGTCAATTATATCGATTATGCTAACCTCGAAGATGGAACCATAGAAAAATTCCATTTGAAAGCAGAACGCGTTAAAGTAATCAGGAGGCGTTGGATATAGATGCAAGCGGAAACAAATTAAATACGAAATGCTCCAGATTTGCTTCTTTCTCAATAAAATGATTAAAAATACTAATGATCACTCCATGGTGACACTATATGGTTTGATTGTGTTTGAGTGCACGGCTTGGGAAACCACGTCTAAAGGAAATCCGGTGGGGTGTAGGCTACTCACCGATAGCCCCGACACGCAAGTAGAAGCTGCAATATCTCTGAACGGGTGTGGAAGGTTTTCGTAACGTCCGCTCGCCAGATTCTTAAAGAAGGGGAAAACAAAAGAATTAGTTAGTCATTTATTAGTTCTTTTGTCATTTATTCTGGAAATAATCTTAGTGACGCATGAATGCGATCATTTCCTCCAACGAGGTAATCTTGAATCCCTCCTAAACAATAGAATCCAAGGATATGCTTACACTCCCAAAACTTTCTCCACTGCAGAAACCCGCCTTCTTTCAATTTGTACCACATGCTTCCCTGACTTAGAGTCTCTGAGATCAATCCTAACAAACCTCTACCCTATCCTCAAAAACCATAATTAAAACACCAACCTTTTTCCCAAATGCCCTTCCGTTACTTTCAAACACCCCGCCAGCTTATCAGATCTCCTCAAACCATCCAATCTATTCCTCGAATCTCCGGTCCGTCCCAAAACCACTCCCACGCTCTGAAATAAACCTACATGCAAAACATGTCCTATTTCCCAAACCCGAACCTCATCTCTCTCCCACCTGCTTTTTAACTCTCTCCCACCAATTAACTACTCCTCATGTTATTCTATTAATATAGTTTACCTGCTGAAGTGCTAAGTATGCCCTGCCTTTTATATTGGACGGTGTACCACACCGCTAAATATTAGAATCATAAACCACTGGGGCTCATGCAAGAATTCTTCCCTGATTGGGATGGTCCCAATCCCAAAACACGCCTCCGAATACAACGTTTCGTTTGATAAATGCTATAGTGTCTCCATTTTAGCATTCCTCCCATCCTCTGACCCTCCACCCAAACTCAAAACAATAGAACAGGGGTTTATCTGGCTCCTTGATTCCTGGAATGAAACAGGTATCCATATTATATATATATATATATATATATATATATATAACGAAAAGTTTTTAAATAATTCAGTAGAGGTGCAAGTAAAACGCGTTATAGGGAATAGTGAATTAGATCATGATTTAATCATGTGGGCTTGGTACTTTGATATGACTAGAAATATAGGTCACTAGTTGTCGTCCCTCTCACCGCTGTGGTAGGCTCGAACGATGGAGAAGACTGCTCTCTGTCGGAGAAGCGAGGCGTGCATGAGAAACACGAAGAGTAGGGAGCCGGAGTATAGGTAGAGGTAGAATCCGTGGTAGAAACCGGCCGGCACTTGAGTTGAAATCACCTCGGTGACCGGGAGGGCCACGCCCAGCACCACGAGCAGTTTGGCGTACAGCGCCGACAGCGCCGTTGTCAACGCCTCACTTCAAGGGAGGAAGGTAAAGAGAAACTTTTAGCATCACAAAGATCTCCAAAGCATCTCGTCATCGCTATAAAATTACCGTATTGCAATTTATAAAGTAGGGTATTGCAGTATTCGAGATAGTTATACGAATAAATATTGTGTCCAAGGAAAAAAATTTCAAGATTATAATGGAAAGAGTCAACATTTTTTCATTAGCAGTCAAAATTCTAAGGAGATATGAAAACTATCCCCGGCGTTGAATTTTTTATTTTTTTACAACCTTTTTGAAAATACTGTTGGAAACATCAAAAATATGTTTAACAAGGCAATATCGTTTCAAATTCTACTTACTTGAACGTTGTTTACGTTAAATAATTTGGATATCATCCTTAATAAATTCTGATGGTCTTTCAACCTTATAGATGATAGCTTTAAGAGTTTTCCGTCAACTTTTACCGTGCTACGAAAACTTTTTTGTAGCTTTATCCGGCGGAATGGGTAATTAAGTATTAGAGGTTAAACCCAGACGTCCCCATGTGATCGCCAATATTCAGACACTGGACCTTAGATGTGAACTTCTGCAGTCAAAGTACGGTGAATTTTCGTCCCCTCCTTTCTGCCTCAAAAATATTTTGATTTTCGTCGACTAGTTCATCCTCGCCGTGTTTGACACTTGATCCGTATCCCTGATCGCCTTGTTTCGCCAAGTGACGCCCCTTCCAATGATCAAACGTCAGGCTAGAAAACTGATGAAAGAGCCACCGTCATAGGTGCTTAGTATTTCAAAAGCGTCCAAATATATAAATTGCTATCAGTATTTTGATAGCTATTATTATTATCAACTATTAATACAAAGTTAATTCAGTAATGGATACATGGTCTTTACTACATACAGCACGGAATAGTATATTAGGCCGCTAACGGTTTACCGTGCTAACCTGATCAACCATGGGGATGTTTAATGCATATTTATGATAAATAAACGCGTTTAAAATTAAAATAAGTGATTAATAGAAAAATAGATAGGATGCCAAAGGAGGATTAAGTAAATATTTCTAAAGTCATCTAAGCAGACTCAACAACACACTTGGCTCATTTAAACATATTCCAAGAAACTACTGGAGATACCGCAACAGTAACTTTTAACGGAGTCATCCGCTAGTATGAATTTTAATACAAATATTTCCAAGTGTAAAAATCATTCGTCTTGACCGGGATAGGCGAATGATTTCTACTCTCTGAAATTGCTGCATAATTTAAACACGTTGAACAACAATATGAATGCTATTAAGTTACAAGAAATCAGAAAGAAACAGATTTTATTATGAAACAAATTTAGTTTAAAGATATGATTTTGGTTCAGCATATATAAACACTTTTTTTAAATGTAGAAATGATTTTCTTAGGTAAATGAATTTTCGGAGGTCACATCCAATGAGAAGATTCCAAGAATCGGGAGATATTTTCCGCTTCTGAGAATTAAAAACGAAGAACCTTGCATAAGAGTGTCAACATTTCGCACAATGAGCAATATTTAACAAAACTGAAAACAAAAAAATCCTATATGTTGTCGGATTTTCCTTGTGATAACCAAAATTATAGTTTTATTTTTACATAAAATTGGTCTTTACTCTATGTTAATTTCGTTTTAAATTTTCGCACCATAACACTGCTGAAAAGCTGAATAATGGCAGACATTATGTATGCTAGCTAATTGATATTTCTTTGCGGATTACAAATATTAAAATGCTAGATTCAATAAGGAAACGAAAGACGCTGGTAGAGAAGGGGATGTATGATAGGGTTGGAAAAAACCGATATTGGAATTGACTACTGCTTTCCAATATTTACTGAAATGCAAACTAAAACTGTACCATCGTTTTGAGTAAGGCATAGATGGGCAAGGTTTCCTATTAACAGGAACGTCAGGTACTCTCAGTTTACGCTCTCCAGCATCAAGCCACCCACTCCATCCTGCCCTTCCCACCGGCTCCCCTTCAGCCCCTCTCACCCCCGTGGTAATTGAACTGTTGCCGGTGCTTTTAGTCTGCGTCGGCGGGCGGTTCGAGAGCAGCCCGGGCGAGAGAGAACGTTTGGCCTCGCGTCGAATTCCCACCCTACCCCCATCCACCCACTCAACCCTCCCAGGAGAGCTCTCTGCATCCCTCTCCTGCATCCCCCCTCTCTTCGCCCCCCCCCGCCCAGCCACTCGGTCCTCCCGTCGCTTCCGACACAGCCACTGGAAATCGCATTATGACCCTCTCCCTCGACCGCCGTTCCCGCCATTCCCTTCGGCTGCTGCTCCGCGCGCCCTTTTTCTCCTCCTCCACGACCCCTCTCCACCCCCACCTGGCGCCTCTGACTCCACCAGGTGGGTGGTTTTGTACCCCCCGACTTTTCTCTCTCCACCCTTCCACGCGCCCCCACAAACCGCCCGACCCGAAACCTCTCTTCTAACCCCCCCTCCCCATACCCTTCGCGGATCCGAGAGGGAGAGAGAGAGAGAGAGGAAAAGCGAAAAATAAGAGACCCCCGTCGAGGGGGCCGACTTGCGCGCGCCATGGTGAAAAAGGAAATCGTCGTGCAGAGCCCCTAAACACCCCTTTCCCCCGGACATATGAATTATATTCCAGAAAATTCGGTAACCCTCCCTCCACTCTCTAAGCCCTCCTTAGCCGCCCCGCCGCGTTCTCTCGTTTCCTATCCTCCGGGAGCAGCATCCAGCCAATAAAATAAAATCTCCCGGTCTCCTTGGAGATCGCAAATGACTGCGGTGGATAGGATTCGAGAGAGAAAATTTTTGGACCCTTGTGATGTGGACCCTATGGTGGGGTGCTATCGAGGGGAAACCTACGCTTCGGAGGAGTGAGGGGAGTCGGGATATTATTCCCACAGCGATGAACCGTTGGTGAATTCCGAGAAGAACGGAAGAAATTCGGCGTCTACGTCAGTTGCGAAATTCTTTGGAAAAGAGGGGGAAAATGTTTTGATGGAGAAATACGCTCTGGTTTATTTGTGTCATCTATCGTGCAGAGAGTCAGATCATCGGTGAGGCACTTAACTGAACACCTAATCACGCTCGAACGATGTTTTTTCGCTGGCTGCTGGTCAGGTGATTCGGGATAATTGCTCACTAGAATCAACTGGCTGACTCTTTTACCAATTAAACTGTTTAAACTTGCAAAAATTGACTCTGGCCGAAGGTTTTATTTATTATATTTTCATATCACCAAGATATTAACTTCAATTCCTCGAAATTACTCGAATGAATAAATGTAAACCTTTCTCGAGCCAAGCCGTAAATTTATTCGTGCAATTTTGCGCTCAAGATGGGTGACGAAATCCATAAAAGATTTTTTGTGGAAAACACGCACTTAACACATCACTCCGTAGCTTTGTACTTAAAAATGCTTTCGATTTTTACTCCCATAAGACCGTTACTTTTCCCTTCTCACAAATACTCAAGTAAATACTCCTGCAGTAAGTTTAAAAAAGTAGTATTAAATAAATAAATCCAAATTAGAGGAGCTTAATTAAAAGAAGCATTACAAGATTTTCGAGCAGTCATCATCTACATTACATTTTTTCATCCATTACCATGCAATTTTCCCCTCACTGTTATCCAATGACAGTGTGTGTATTCTAGTGTTCGATTCTTAAATTTTCTTAAAACGTTTTCATCTTTTGCCTTGTCAAAGAACATCAATTTTTCACTCACCCACTTACTTTTCATTATTATGACTTTATTATGTCCATTAAATTCTTTTAATACCATCAAACGCCCAAAACCATAGTGCATAAAGACATTTTGTTTATGATTATCCTGACAGCTTGTAAATAAATAATTATATTCACTTTATGAAAGAAAATATGCCTCTTTACATTTTTTGACATTCAATGTGTGTGAATACCATACGCTATCACGGTAAGGGCCATTTCAAAGAAGAGATTGTTGTTTAAAACTCAATTTTAAGTTGAAATTTTTCAAATTGCATAGTTTCAGATGATGAGTTTAAATTGGAAGTTACTGACGAAAAAGTAGCACTTTTTCACAAAATAGTTATTATTTCCGCTCTCTAGTGGAAAAATGCTATCACTAGGTCGTTTAATTTGTGTGACTCCCTGGAAATCCATGGTCTCTCATCTAGCAATAATATTGTAGGCTGTATAACCGGCTGTCATGTCATATCCAAATAAACAGATCTACCATACATTTTCTTTCGCATACACTCCACATTAAGTGCTTACTGAAGAACCAAATAATGATCCCTACGCCCTCCATTTGATATTAATCCACAATTCACCTTCAAGGAATGATTGTACATGTATGGCTGGTTATCTAACACCCCCTTCTACACGCCCTTTCGGCGGCTTGCGGGGTTTGTGCAGATGTAGATGTATTGTTGAGTTTTACCATCCATACCAACTCTTTCTATTAGAGTTTATCGAACTTTATATCCGACGAGCTTTGAGAAGATTATTTGTTCTATAATTTTGACATTTAATCTTTCTCCCCTTTCCTCTATACTGAGATAAATTATTGCAATCTGCCAATCATTTTCTACTAATAACTTCTAACGTAAGTTTAATAACTAGCATGGACTAGTAAATAGTAACTTTTCCTCGCATTTTAGCATTAACCGGAGTAGTAGTAGTTTTTAGGGGAGGCGACCGACAGCTAAGGTCATTTGCGCCATAGGGGATGGATAGGAAAGGATGAAGGGTGGAGAGAAACCCGGCGTCGGCATTAGCCTACTCTTTACGAAAGGCGCCAAGGGGTCCGCAGCTTAACGTCCCATCCGACGGACGGCGTACTCACTCAAAGTGCCCTCCACAAAGCACCTCAAGTAAGGATCGAGATACCTCTGAAAAATATTCAACACCGCCGGGATTTGAACCCGCGCCCTCAGGGTGGGAAGTCAGTACCTTAGCCGCGCATTAACTGGAATATCTGCCTCCGTGTATATATAACCATAAACCATAAACACAGTAATCAACCCGAAGGTCGGTTTGATAGGTGACGGCAGAGTTCACCCAGTACTAAGCCCTATACGGCGTGTGAAAATTCACACATCAGGGTAGTGGGGCCAGTTCCTTTCCCTGTGCCGGTTATGGTTTCCCAAGAAGACCTGGTACCCGAAAAATCACTTTAGCTTGGGTGGAGCTGCAGGTGCCCAGAGTGCCTTGCCCGGGACCCTCTGATCAGCTGCCCAACGCTCTACCAACTGGACTACTGCGACATATATATATATAAACGATATATATATATATATATATATATATATAAACGATATATATATATATATATATATATATATATATATATAAAATATCTTCGAAATGGAACGCTCTTCGGCGACACACAAATATATAAAAAACACAGATGTAGATTTTTGAAAAAATAACAAATTGTGAGTGTCCTTTCTTTGTGTCTCTATATTCTAAAAATCTACATCTGTGTTTTATATATATATATATATATATATATATATATATATATATATATATATATTTATATATATATATTTATTTATATATATATATACACACACACGCACACATATGATAATCAACCCGAAAGTCAGTTTGGTAGGGAATGGTAGAGTTCACCCAGTACTAAGCCCGACGGCGTGTGACATTCTCACGTCAGAAAAGAAGGGCGGAACAGCAGTTCATTTCCCTGTGTTTCTCTCTACAACCGATCAGCGATTATGTATTCCCCTCTTTTTAGCTCTGTCTTTGTAACTTTCATACGAACTCACTGGAGTAAACCGTCTTGACTGGGGAAAACTCACTTTCGTATTTGTTTGAACGTATATCATCCGTCTCATTAGTGATCATGCCTACACTCAGATTTCCTTGCAAATTGCACGAGGGCAGGCATAGGCTTTAATTCGGGTGCCCGAGGCATTAACTTTATTTCTTTGAGTAATAAAAGATAGCGCATCATGGTCTCTGATTTGGTCTTACCGCATGAAACGTTCTTTTCCTAAGGTTATGGAAATCTACTGCATAATCGTGACACAAATGCCAAAATCTGTTACTTATCTAGACGGGCCTTACAATTTAAAACAAGTTGATGTAAACTCTGAATGGTTTCCTGTGATGGTGCATGTACCATCGTCCGCTTCCTACTATTAGTTGATGCATTCAGCATACGGACCCATTTGGACGAAATAATTGAAAATCATATTAAAAAAATCAAAAGTTAATGTATCGAGAGCGTTTCGTTCCAATGCTCGATTTTTAGATCCTGAATATCATTGAGACTTTGATTGTAGTTTAAAAATTCCCCTCCGTTAACATATCAGCTTATGCGCTTATCTGAAAATGAAAGAAAAGGCGTTTAATTTGTGCACGCCAACTATTCGAGAGTTAGATATGTCTACGCTAACTCCATGCATCAGACCACGGATGCAAAAGAAGCCAGGAGTCCCGCAATTTACCTCAGCCATCCTAATCTCTCTCCCCTTCTGCCCTACAAAAACCCCTGACATGTAAGGTTCCAAGAGCCACAACAATTTTCCCACCTTCTCCTCCTCCTCCTCCCCACTTACCCCACCTTCCACCGTTTTAGTCTCTCCCCCACCCCACCCCAGCAGATCAATTTCATACCCTAGACTCCCAGCGTCTCAGTTTCAGACCCACCCCTCCATTTTCATTGGTGAAAGCAATCAGCTACCCCCTTCCGTTGACTATTACCCAAATGAATAAGTTTGCGTGATGATATTCTGCACGTTTACAAGCCATTGGATTGTATAGTGAGCTGTGCTGCGGCAAATATTCATGTACAATAAATTATATTCGTGCACTTTGTGGTCATCTATTTGAAAGTCAATGATGGCATTGCGCACTCTGTGAGCAGGTATCTCGGAGTAGTACATAACAACGTACCAGAGATACTAGAAAAGAAGAATGTGGCCACTCTTGATGTAATAGTTTGGTGCAACTTGAGGAAATTGAACTAAATGATAATTTTGGGTGAATAGGATGGAGTAAGTCAGCCCTAAACGAACCGAACTTGATAACGGTGGCTAATTTTTGCCCGTTTATCATCACTCGTTTACTCAATTAACCAAGTGGTAATTTTAAAAATACTCTACATTAGCTGCATTTAGTGCATGAAATTAATTATTTAGTGAGAAAAAAAGTTTAATCATCGTCTTCCCATTTACAGCTGAGAGGAAGCTTCCATTCAGCTGTTAAATTATCACAGCGAAATATCTTAGTCAGTTACGTAGCATTAATATTTTTTGACCTCACTGAATTTGACGGAGAAGAAAGAAAATGATTATCCTGCCTATAATTTTGCACGAGCATTACAGTATGAACGGATACGATGGAATCTTAAGTCATTCACGTTTGCATATTCTTAGAGTGCTTTGTTACGTCAAGATGATTAATTATATCCGGATAAAACTTCATCTGTTGATCCATTCGGTCATCAGTGAATTAAAAAAATCGGTCTTTAATTAGGTCTATAGTATCATTTGTGCTCTGAAAAAATGCTTACTTCAAAAGGCAAAAGGTAATTGTATCTGAAAATGCCGCATATGAGATAAAATTGGTCGTACCTCAGTAAAGTTTGATGACCTCAATAAATACTTTTATATTCCTTAACTGTAACTATTCAAAAATGTACTTGTTATATTTTATCATTCTATTATCAAAATATCCGCCTTTTCTAAAAACATTTGTTTTCATATTTATTCCAAGTTTTTTTCTCCAACTCCTCGTGATGCGATTTCGCAAGACTGAGTCTGATACCATTGAGCACACAGTAAGGTACGAAAATTTACCCGTGTTATTTTTGGCAATATTTCATATGGTACTAATTCGAAAGTAGCTAAGTTTTGATCTTTTACATCGGTTTATTAGTATGGACTTACCATAAGGACGGTTGACAAACACCCATGCTTTAGAGTGGAGGAAATCACACCTGGGCGGGAATTAAGACCAGCAATCACTAGGGTTGAGACCTTAACTGTCACCGCCACCGGCGCCATTTGTTAAGTTAGAAGTCAAACGCTTTCATGAATTTAAGCACCAGACCTTTGTTTTTAGTTCCTTTGTTTTGAGCTCCCTATAGGCAAGTGATTTTAAGTGTGACTTGCACTGAAACGGGGGTGGGAAGAGTATATCAGGACTCACTATCCCATCCGCCGATCGGCCGTCCTACGCTTGCGGCTGCTCTGTCTGTCGAGCTCCGCTTGGCCGCCAGATGGTTGCGGTGATTGCGGCTCTCCATCCCCGATCACCGTCAGCTCCGCACGCCCTCGACCGCTCTCACCCCTGCCCATGATGCTGTAGAAGAGGAAAGGTTGAAGAGACTGCAATTAGCAATGACAACACACACTCCCACGTTCCAGAACTAATTCCATATCAGTACTAAATGCCATCATAACTATGGTTTTATGAGGCTTATATTAATGTTTAGGTGAGTATTTCCTTATACTCGTGCATAAAAACTATAATCCGCCGGCATACGCCCTTAGAACGGATTTTTTTGTTTTTTTTATAGACTGTACGAGGCTATGTAGACATGTAGACGCAAATACAACAAAAATAAATGAAAGAATAATCGAGGAGCTAATTCGCTTTGACCAGGCCACATTTGGAATACGCAATACTTGAGATTAGTCGCAAAAATTAGTAAATTAAGTGAAGGGAAGAAGGTCAAAAATAAAATATGCTCGATACGTGAAAAGTTACTATGAGAAAGTAATATGGATTAGCGTGACGGATTAACTGAAGAGAATGGGATGGAAGAACGCTTAATTCACGAAAAGAGCAGGCAAGGCATAGAGATTTAGAAAGGTACGGGATACCTTATTTATTTACTTCTAGCATAAGGGGAATTATGATGGCTACGCATTACGTTAGTAGATTAAACTAGGCAGATGTAATAAGATAAAAAGATAGGCCTTATCGTAGGCAGATTGGACTTTTCGCTCTTCGAGGTATGACAAATCAACATGAGATGAGAAGTGGTTAACAGTGTTTCTGTAGCGTTGACAGCTTTATCATCTAAGTGAACTCACATTGGTTTAATAACATCAGGGAAAATTTAAAACCAGTGAATGCAAGTTGGTAAACAAGGATGGAAAGGTTGGATGGTCCCGGATAAGAAGAGAAATATTTTTACTCAGGGATAAATCCAGTTAGTCAAAATCATTCAATAATCACCACTGAGTGGCTTTTTATTCCATATGCTCATCGCTAGGGCGAGACAGCGGCGTTGAATATAATGGAAATCGACAAATTATGCTTTACATTAAATTGAAAATTTTTTCGAATTCGATGGTTTGACTCTACTGTGAGAACATTTATAATCACTGGATAATCTACAGCTGCATAACACTCCGCAATCCGCAACAGGGCTCGTAGCGGGGGGTTATAGATCACGAGCCATGCATGCAAAACCCAGTCATGACGCCTCTCCAAAAATGTTAGTTCCATCATGCACTGGAACAAAGCTAATCTCATGATAGAAAGTACTTATATGCAACAATAATTAAACTTTGTAATTTTTAACATTAAACTTTATTACACTGATACCGGTGTCGACGCATAGGTGATATCTTCTGGGATAAAATTTCAGAGCTTAGCCGGGAAATTAATATACATATATATATATATATATATATATATATATATATATATATATATATATATATATATATATATATACAGGGTTCGTCCAGGCGCGCCCAGCACCGCTCTGACGGGCTGCGATTGGAGGGGGGTATGTTGGCAAGCGACGATGAAAAAGGCAGTCGGCTCTGAGCTGTGGTGTAGTGAGGAGCTCTGTTAACGCGAACCTCCACGCTCGACCCACGTCACGGAACGCGATGCCGAAGTTTTTGGAGCAGCGTTATTCCATCAAATTTGCGGTAAAGCTTGGGAAATCGTCTACCGAAACTGTCGGTATGATTAACCAGGCTTACGGGGAGTCAGCCATGTCCAGAAACATGATCTTTCGGTGGCACAAGATGTTCGTGGAGGGCAGAGAAGAGGTCGACGACGAGTCTTCGAGAGGTTCCCGATGATGCCTTCGCGGGAGCGTTCCAGGAATGGGAACGCCGCTGGAACAAGTGTATCGACTCACAAGGGTCCTGTTTTGAGGAATATTAGCTTAAGATATGTAAAAGTGTAATAAATTTTTTTCCTGAGCTCAGTACACTTATTTTCCGGACGAACCCTGTATATATATTATATATATATATATATATATATATATAAATTTCCTTACTTTCCTTCAGTCTTACTTGAAGAAGGCCTAGGAGGAGGCCGAAAGCTTAAACAATTTACTTTGTGAGTGTCCTTTTAAGTGTTACTATTTTAATTGTGTTCTATTGTGCCGGACAAATTATATATATATACATATATATATATATATATATATATATATATATATATATATATATATATATATATATACACACACACACTTTCTAGGAGAGAAGGTGGCTTATGGAAGGGAATTTGAAGCAGGGAGGGGAGGGAGGGACAAGTATCGGTCAGGAGGTGGGCGAGTGGGGGTGTGGTAGATATAGTGAGACGGTTGACGGAGGAGGGAAAGAGATAATGTATAGGTAGGAAAGGATTATGAAAGAGATGGAGACAGAGGGGGTTACGAATGCATTTTGTTCAAGGACAAGGGAATTTTCAAAAGGGTTAAGGATCTCTCAGAGCTATTTTCGTTAACCAGATGCCCAGTAATAAACTCTCTTCTGAACTCTACTAATTGTTTCACCGTGTCCATTATTCATCCCTTTTCCTCGAGGTGGAGTATGTCTGGAACAAAGTTACTACCACGGTTCATATCCTATAGGTATTTATATTGAATTAATAACCTCCAAAGAGGTTAGTAACGTCAAAATATACTAAGATACGTTTTGAAAGAGGGGGATTATAACGGTAGCGTTTGTCACAAAATTATTGGGAATTTTTCTCTCCGGATTTGGGCTGGAAATCGGCGAATTTCCTTAAGATAGAATGCATATGTGATGCGAGTTTCCTTGCTGGTGCAACTACACTGTAAATTTTGAGTATAATGTGTATATTTGTTCTGTGAATCTTCGGAAGGCCAAAGATCTGGGAGCTCTGGAGTTCATCACTACATATACACCTAGATAATACCCCGCAAGCTACTTTAAGTGTGTGGGAAGTGGGGCCTTAGGTCAGCAGCCAAGTGTACACAATCCCAATCATGTCACCTGTATACAAATATTAGTTTGATCATGCCCTGAAACAAACTTAATCACACGAAAGAAGGTATTTACACGTAAAAATATTCAATAAAAAGATACATACATTCCTATCCTGCGGGAGAAAAAGAAAATATTGGTCTATTACGTAAAAACATGCAGGATACCGACAAAATATATACACTACTAATAATACTTATTTCCATCGCGTCGTCTGTCATTCCTATTTTGATCTCTAATGGCGTAAGGAAAAATCCACATTTTTAATCTGTTCGTTCTGCTATACATCTCCCTGTTTTTACGTACGTGTTCTGATCTATATAATGAGTCGGGGCTTCTAATATTTCTTCAAAATCCTCAGATAGGTAACAACCTATCTCAAATTTCTCCAAATTACCCTTTGTACCTTTCCTCTTTCCTCACGCCCCTTATCCAGGTATCCCCTCCACCCTTTCCTCGAGATCGGCATTCTGAATATGGTGGCCTTGTAGTTAAGACGTCAAATATTTTTACGTGAGTGTCATTTATTGCTGTTTATGCGTTTAGATAAGTTTTCAATCCAAGTCCATAAACGAGTATAATTTTTGTCGTCACCGAAGGGCGTTCGTTTTCTAAGGAATATTTATGCCATCGAAAACAAACGCTCCGTGTGTGAATGTGTGCGTGTGTTTGTGTGTGTTGTCATATTTATTTTTTCTTTTTTTGTCGTTATCGCAAACAGATTTTTTTGATCAAAAATCCTTTGCATCTTAAAAAATTGCAAATTTACATTTTAATTCATGAACAACAAAGTGGATACGAATCTAATTATTGACATCCCTATTATGGCTTATCCAATGATATTTGTGTTTATTATCCTTTATGTGTTGCCTAAGATAATTATTCTTTTGTCCAAAAGGCCCAGCAATTCCCAAAACTTCGACATCCTTGCCGTAGATTTTGACATCAGTTCATTTTCTTGAACTAAGGTAAAGCGAAGCTTTTACACACACCCTATTGTACATTCATACAATGAAAATAAAGTGATCTGTGGTAAGAACCAGATATTTTGTATATTAATCTTCCCTAAGGTATGAATAACCATGGGAGACAGGAGTTAATCCACCATTGTCCTCCATAGGTTGTGTATGTCTTGCTTCTGGCCTTGTCTCGCTTGCCAAAGGGGAAATTTCAAACTCTAATTCAAGCAGTCATGCTGTGAGTGTATTACCAAGAAAAAAATGTGTCCAGGTATTGGATTTTTATTTAAATTAATCTGAAAGAGCGTGTTCAATAAAAGAGGCAATAAAGGCATCGATGCTGCAGAGTTCGAGGGCTGGAATCGTGAAGCGGCGTTCGGAATGTTTGAATATTTTTCATGTCAACCATGAATCATTCGGAACATTCTCCCGAGAGCAAATACGCGCTATATTAGTTCATTTGGGAAATTCACCGTGAAATATAAGGAAAATGAACAAAAAATCGGGGACTGTAATGAATTTTCCAGATGATTCTCAATACGCGGCTCGGTGGTAAACATTTTTCCCTAATGTCAAATAAAATGAAATTATCTTCTTGATGAACTCCTTTTGACAAATATCATCAAGAGTGATGATCGAACGGAGGATCTACCTCTTGAAACATGCAAGATATTAAGTAAAAACGTCTTCCCTTTCTTGTTTTTTCAGTCGATTTTGTTGTTCGAGGAGCAGTGAGTTGAGGTCCTTATTTAGCTGGCAGGATGGAATCGACAAGATATATTTCTTTTTTTTATTATTTGTCAAGAGAAATTCCATGTAATTCGAAAGCCATGAGTTGAACAAAATCAACTTTAACTTAAAGGTTACCAAAGGAATGTGCATATATAAATTTATCATTCGTGGAACACACGATAGGGAAAGGCTATATACACAAATCAATGAAGGTGTTATGTAGGAGAAATAGCTCTAATGCCATTGAGAAATAACATTACTTCCCGAGATGATATCCTCATTTAGTGTTTTTACTTCAGGTTTTCCATTAAACCCAAGTAAAAGAAATGAAAAATGTCTCATTTCGTTTGCTTGGAAGTTCATTAGTTATGAAAGGTTGATTGCGAATAGACATAATATCGGAAGTGAAATCAATTGTATTTTATTGACAAGCTAAATTGATGACAATTGCTTTTTGCGTATCACAGTATAAATCATGTTTTTAGACGACTTGTCATGGCAAATACAATTGATATTTTTAACCAATTCCGCGCACACTACATGTGTCAAAATATAGTGTTGTAGTTGGATTCAAATTTACTCTTTGGTTAATTAATTATAGCTATGATATATTTATAATACTTTACAATTTTATCTCTTCTGAAAACGAAAATTGTAATACTATTATTGCAATTCCTATGTAAAACATATATAGGGTTTGTCAGTAGGTTTCAATATCCTACTTGATGCTTGTATTTAAAAATCGCTAAAGGCTCAAATCATTAAATGAGACAGCAAATACCTCATGCTTAAATTAGCAATACATCAATACAATACCTTAATCCTTTTTAAACTCGGCTTTTTAATACTTAATAATCCTTGTATAATTATCATAATGATGTTATAATATATAGACAAAATTTGGATCCAAATGATGGACCAAACTCAGATTGGTTAGATACTTTGAGCAAGACATTTTACCTATAAGCTGAAGAAATTTCAGGATTTTTATAGTTCTTAATATTTGAATAAAGTAAATCACATTTATTTTGAAAGTAATTTTGAGCTGTATTAATCGGCTGTGTATTCCTAAGCTTTACATGACTCTTGCTGATTTCCTGAAGGATTTGTGCTTATATGGCATCCACCATGAATGGGATAATTAGTAGGTCACGCTAGACTTACAAGCCTAACTTATGATGTATGGACTTTGATGTATATATTTTGGTAATTCCACAAACTTTGCCCAATAACTTAGTTGGTAGATTGCTCGGCTACATACAGTAGGGCTCGATTACCATTTTCCGTGTATTTAGACACCTAATCTTTGTGAATGTTTGGGAACCAGGTCTTCACAGGAAGCCATAAAGATGCCCAGGGACTGCCCTTGCCCCTCCGACCTGACGTGTATGCGAGTATTTCACACTCAGTTAGCCTTAGTATCAGATGAGCTCTGCCCTCACCCATCAAGCCAAATTACGTGTTGATTATTGTTTTCATTACTCGTTTTAAAGAGCTCATTAGATATTAAATTAAATATCTTTTGAGATAGTTACTTTTCATAAAAATTACTTTTCTTAAAACTAAGGATTTAATAATGACTTTTAAATTCCGATTGATAGTGAAAACGCAGCCATTTAAGTCATTGTTTTAAATATTTTTTAGGATGGTCATAGTTTTTAATCACAGTTAATTTTACATCCTTCTTGGAACTTCTGATTCTGAAAAGAAGGTAAATTCTATCTCTGAAAATGTATTCCAAAGCTAATAACTTTTTGGAGGTTATATCAAGCGAGTTATGTTATGGGCTTTTCCCGCGTTTTCGTATGATATTCGTCTGTTCCAGTAGAGCCTATCGGAACACTAGCTAGAGGCGATAAATAAGACGGACGTGTTTTTCCTGATCAAAACTGTAAAAGCATCGGGTTTGAACGGAAAAATCATTCATGACTGAACTCTGAAACACAAGGATGCCTACGGTGAAGAAACTTTTTCGGACGCTAATTCCAATCTATTTACATGATGCTCATTATTTTTAAAATTATCTAATGAACTTTTGCACGAAATACATTAATTTTAAATCAAAAGAAAGGTAGAGACGGACTTAAATTTGTTTCTTAACTCCGTTCAATTTATCAGGAGCATTTACAGCACAATGTCAACACTAAATGACGAATCACTAAAATTGACCTTATCCTTAAATGGGGATTATCTCCAAAAAAAATCAAACTTGCATAAGTTTCAATTTAATTTCGTCTTCCATATTAAAAAAGGAAGTGGTTAATTTTGCGGAATATGCACGGTATTTTTTATGTTTATCATCCTCTTTCACTTATTAAATTACGCACCTCCCTTATGCACGACTCAGTAAACTTTCAGCTCAGTGTGAAGTGCGACACTCCAACCTGGGGAACTAAGGTTGTGGTGGGGTCGGAGAGAGAGTGGGAGGTTGAGTCTAGCCTCGGGCATGGAATCGACATCCACCCCCTTCCAACGCTCACGCCTCGTTGCATGACCTCTGGCGTTTCGACCCCTAGGAAACCTGTTGCCGGGTTAAAAGTGACTTCACAGGATCCCGGGATCGAGTAGACCACAATAATTGCCCGCATAGGGTAAAGTTTCAAGCAACAAGATTATACTTTCGGAGTTTTCAACGCGTCGTACCTTTCCCGTGCTTCAGCGGAGGAATATTTCGGTTGGTGCCGTGTGCTTACGATATGAAAAACTGCAAAAGGAGACTAGATTAAATTGGTCAGTGACTTTTGCTAGTAGTATTCTCTTTCCCTACCCATCCAAAAGTTGCATTTTCCACAAAGTTAAGACCAGTGAATGTACGTCCAGCCTAGATTAGTTTCTGTCATCATCGTCAGTATTTTAATCTGAAGATTATTTTCCGGCCGCCCACCCTTCTTTCATTTCCAATGGTAATTATCTTGTAATGTCCTAGGTACCTATTCCGTTCAACATCCGTCGTCACTAGGCCTACGTATTTGTCTGATGACAATTCATGTGCAGTCATCCATTTAGTCAACTACTTCTACGCTTTAGTAAATGCATTAAGTTTTGAGTGGTGTCCAGATCATTTCTCTCAGCTGTTACTTATCTTCAAGCACATTCCCTTTTCTCGACACATTCGTCTCATTATATTCGGAGTTAATGCTAAGGAAGGCATGGAAATGATTGGAGGCAGGATTGAAAGTAGGTGAGTTATCCATAAAATCCATTACATTTGCACATGATCAAGCTGCTAAGCCAAGTAGTGACAATCTACTAAGCCAATGAGTTAAAATCTTTGCGGAGCACATTAGAAAACCATTGTAATAGGTATGGGATGAAAATCAATCTTAACTTTTTTCGACAAAAAGATTAAGCTATACGTTGAAAAAGAAGGGAAAAAACTAAGAGGACGTAGGATTATCTTGGAAGTGTTTAAGACCAAAATGGTCAAAGCAGCTGGGACATTAGAAGAAGGATTTTGTTAAGAAAAGGGATTTTCACAAGGAGTAGGTAATTGACGGAAGAGACGTTGAGTATGATTGCTAAGAAAATACACTTTACAACTTTGATATGGAGCGTGGTTTCGTAAACGGAGGCACTTGGGTCATTGAAAGAAGATATAAGGCGTTAATTGGATGTTTTGGAGATGTGAGTGTGGAGAATGATGGGAAAGATAAAATGAACGGAAAGGAAAATAAACGAGGAAGTACTAACCATAACGTGAAGGAGGAGAGGGTAGTGTTGGGAAAAATCCAAAGGAGGCAGGCTAGTTGGATGCGGAGCGTTTTGATTGGCGATTGGATGTTGAAATATAGAGAGCAAAACGTTAGGCGGTAGGGTTAGGGGGAGGAAAGGGACATGCATGTTGGACGGAATGAATAGTAGAAAGAATTATTTGGAATTGAAGAAGTGTTATCGTAATGTAAGTAGTCAGGTTGTGTCATTTCGGATGCAGCTAAGAAAATTGGCGATGCTAATTCAGTTCATCCAAAACTTAAATTAAACGGCGAATAAAGATAATCGATCAGTAAATAATGATAATCGGTTTAGTATCAATGGCCAAATCACTTATCCCGTTGGTGATTAAAAACTTTTAACTTTGTTGAGAAATTCAACCACATGGTCAATAAACGTCTTCCAATTCCCCCACATAACACCCCTAATTACGAAATTCGATGTACCGTCTCATTATATCTTATTATGATAAAAAATATAACCTCATTTCTACCTGTATTTCCTTTTCATTGTATCCGTCAATTTGATCTTATAAATCCGTCTCCAGCATCATAAAAATTCATTACTGAAATAATATAGTTGCAGTTTCCACGATTTCACCAAAAATTTACAAAAATGTTTATCGGTACCCTATAGCATAATGTGCACACCCTGTTTCATAAACATATTTCGCTCTGGGGCCACAAAAATGTTGTACGGTGTTTGTGACTAATGAAACTTTGGAAAATCTCAAAGTTGTTACTTTTATTTACGAATAATTGCCAGGAAGTTACTCGTCATTCTATGAAGATTTGAAAGGTTCACGTTCTTATTTCTTCTGCTTTTATCTGGTAGAGTGACACGAAGTCTTAAACTGATTCTGCGGCGAATCCCTTTCAAGTCAAATCAATGCTTCACATGCTCCATCACTTTTTCGTGCGTCGTCCACTAACTCACCAACCTCGTCGATTGCTGCTCCACAGCAATTTTCGCAATCCGGCAAATCTCGATTCGTCAATTGATGGACAGTCGTGTCTCTCCATCCCTCTCTCTCTGAACTGATTGATCTGACGGAATATAACTCGTTCTACCGTTTTATCTCGAAGTGAGTAATATTCCTCTCCTTCACTTCATGGACTTCGCTCACCTCATATTAACTTCGGTAATCAAACCGAAGTTTAGTTTGATCGGTGGGGGTAGAGTTCACCTCGTACTGAGCCTATCGGTGTGTGAAATTCACTTATGGGGAAAGAGGAGGAAGGGAAAGGCGGGCAGTTCCTTTCCCTGTTCCCTCATACGTACATCCGTGACGGAGTTGACGGATGCGGACCCCTTGGCCGCCGCAGAGTGAATCTCGAACTGCGAGATGACTAAACGAACTGATTGCGGTAGCCAGCCTGACCCAACAATGCGTTCAAATTTTGGATGAAATGGGTAATTATAGGATTTGACACCGTTCTCAAATCTTCGCCTTGAATTTAATATCTGTTTTAGTAAATAGATGTCTCTCTGCAATCTATAGCAAAAATGAAGTTGTAGGATATCATGGAATTTTTTCTGACAAACCAAATACGCCGAAAAGTTGTAACTTTTATCATATTAAATTAAATCCCTGCAGAGATACATATTTTTCCCATAGTCAACACTATTCTTGCAGTACCACCTATAAATTTCTCGTAGGGATCTCTATTACTAACTGGAAAATTTTTGATTAAAGAAGATTATTAACACTGGTCCATCAGCTGGTGAGAACCACGGACTTCATCACGGACGCCTTCAACAGGAAGATGTCGGTGGCAGGCGCATTTTTCGACGTCAGCAAGGCGTTTGACCGCGTCTGGCACCAGGCACTGCTGTTGAAGATGCGGAGACTCCACTTCCCGACGTGGATCATCGAGGTGATCCGCTCCTACCTAAGAGACAGGACCTTCGTCGTTTCCTGGTCTGACTCGTTCTCTGGGGTGCACCGGATCTCCGCTGGTGTCCCCCAGGGTTCGGTTCTCGGGCCAGTATTATTCAACATCTTCTCCCATGACATTCCCAGGAGTCATGGGAGGCACGAGGTCCTGTCACTATACGCGGACGACGCGGCGCTCCTGTGCAGCTCCCGGCGAATATCTTTCGCCGTGGAGAGGCTGCAGATCGTCGTCGACGAGCTACTTTCGTGGTATCGTCGCTGGCGGTTTGCAGTCAATGCCGGGAAAACGAAGGCAATCGTCTTCCATACCGGCAGAGGAGCGCCGACAGAAGAGGAGCTGTCGGTGAATGGAGTCACCCTTCCGTGGGAATCCGAGGTTCTCTACCTCGGAGTGCTGATGGACCGGAAACTCCTTTGGAACGCCCAAGCGCGACGTGTCCGAGGGAAGGCCTTCGCGGCGCTTAACCGGCTTCGGCCGATTATTCGTCCGGGGGTCCTGAGCTCGGAAACGAAGCGTCGACTGTACCGAGCGTGCGTGTTGCCTGTCATCACGTACGCAGCGCCGGTATGGTCAGGAGTGCCGAAGTCTACCCTCGCTCTCATCCAAGTGGTGCAGAACTCTGCGCTACGGTGCATCTTGGGATGCGGGCGCTACGCCCGCGTGGAAGAGATGCACCAGGACGGGAACATGGAACCTCTGAACGTCCTTCTTCCGGAGCTGTCTCGAAGATTCTTCGAGAGGGCTGCGGATTCAGACGTCGCCACCATCCGACGCCTCGGAGAGATCCAGGTTTCAACGTGGGACCGCTATAAGCGCCCCATTGCGAGCATGGATCGCCAAGATGCCCTCCCAGCGAAGAAGAGGCCCAGGCTTCAGTAGCAGGGATCGCCAGAACGCCGTGACAACGCAGAAGACGACGCCCTGCCTTAGAAGCCTAGGCGGCTGGAAAGGCAACACAGTGGAGCCCCGACCGGAGTAACGGGGGTCCGTCCACGAGAATTAGCCTATCTCAGCTACGGGGAAATATGTTTCACTTCCATAATACCATCATCACATGTATAAGTCAATAGAAGATGGTGGATATGTTGGGGCCTTGCGATAGAACGATTTGTACCCGTTTTCCTGGTACACTAAGTGGTGACATTTTAAGCAATTAAAACGATTTTAACTCTAGCAGCAGCTATACAAATCATGCAAACTACACAGTTTTGATTCACTCTGTCTCGTATTTATAATGAATACTCGCGTATTTTAAGCCTGAGCATGCCTCATAGTCACTAGGGAGCAATAGAAAGATCTTAGAATTGAACTCATCTCATATTGAGGGGTGAAATAGGGATTTCCGTTGACGTTATTCATATTGATTCTCGATCTCGTAGGATGCAGTTGTCCAAGAAGTTACCCTGAGCATGGAATTGTGTGATAAATACTGGCACTACTAATAAATAAACAGTAGTTAAAGAAAAATCCTCGCTCGTTTAATTTACCTGAACTGAGTTGAGTACTTATTTAATTTCAAGAATATTATAATTAAAAATTTATTATTCTTAACGGATCGATCGACTCATTGGAATTGCATTGACTCAACTTAAGATACACAGTAAGAGCAAGAAATTATGTAGTTTCTTATTTTCCCTTGAAAAGGGAACACAATGTGTGGTTTCGGGGAAATGTGGAAATCCAGCATCAAGACACTGAAATTTCAATAAATGTTACGCATAAATGATAATAGAATGTACGATTCCTCCCTTTTTAAATTACTTTCAAAAAACTTTTTATCTTCTCCACCATGTCTAGCAGGTACTTCTTCGTTAGTTTTATTTTTTATCCTTCTTTACATCCTCCTCAATTCTCCAAACCGTAATCTCAATAGTCTCTAATCCACACCTATTCCTTTCCCCCCCACTATCAAGTTTCCCAACCATATTCCATATTTAAGGTCTTAACTAGTCTTTTCCTGTGATCGATGTTGTAGTAGAATCACTCACGAGAGCAATGTATCATTTGGACGGCACAGTAGAACACAAAAATATTGATGAAAAACACGTAAAAGAACGCGTTTAAATTTCAGAAAATTTAAGTTTTTGGCCTTCTCGGAGACCTCCTACTCGTTCTGGGTGCTTCTCTTATGTGTTAGGGTGCTTTCCGAAAGTAATACAATTAAATTTCCCGCGCCACTCCAATTAGTTGGAGTGGTATTAAATTACTTGGAGTAGAAGGAGGGAGCACTAAACTTTGCCGCGAAACTGGTCTCAGTGCTCTCCAAGCTGTGAAAGAGGCAGGACAGCTATTGTAAACCGTGTCACGAAAAAATTGGAATCGACGATCGAGTAACGTTACGCGATTACTAAATTATGTGCTAAAAAGAAATAAATCTCTAGAGGAGACTAACAAAATGATTCGTTAGGCTTACAGGAACTCTGTTCTGTCCTATTCACAAGTTTTGAGGTGGTTAAATGCCTTTAAGAAGGGCCGGGAAGAGGTTCACGACGAACGGTTTTCGCGAAGGTTTTCGATGCTCTGGGCGGCCGTCAACCAGCAAAACTGACAACAAAATGACAACAACTGACACAATGGGGCTCATGTGCGACAATTGTTGGGCTCTGACCGTCGATTAAGTATCAAGATGGTTGCCAAAGAACTGAACTTGTCGTCTACTGTTGGCGTTTCACGTTGTTACTGAAGATTTAGTGTCGAGGAAAGTGTGCGCCAAGCTCGTTCCCAATGGTGTTTGCCGCAACGCGCTAGGAGTCCGCGAGTTCCTGGCCAAACACCAGGTGCCAACGATGCCCCATCCCCCTATAGTCCTGACGTCACCCCAGCAGTCTTCTTTTTGTTTCCTCGGATTTAGGCAGCCCTGAGGGGAAGCAGTTTTTCGTCCATAGAATAGATCCAATTAGCCCTGATGAAGACCTTGCGAGAGGTCCCTGGAGACGCCTTCCAGGCCGCGTACCGGTCATGGCAGAGTGGCTGGAAAAAATGTGTACAGGTCCAAGGACAGTACTTTGAAGAATTTTGATTGTTTTAGCAAATCTGTTCAATAAATTACTTTTAAAAATATGCATTACCTTCGGAAAGTGCCCTATAGGACAAATTTTTATCCTATAGAGTCAGTGTAGTAAATTTACATCCACACAAAACTCCGCAAGCCACCACAAGAAGGAGTGGCGGGTGTATTAGGGCATAAACTAAATTAAATGAATTCACAGCAGTATCCCACCGGCCAAATATTAATTTTCAGATTTTCTAAGTCATGCATTTTGGTGGACACACCTCTCAGATGACTAAGTGTTTGTACGAATCTGTTCAATAAATTACTTTAAAAAATATAATTGCATTACTTTTGGAACGCATCCTGTATGTGTGTGTATATATATATATATATATATATATATATATATACACACACATACATTAATTTCCCGGCTAAGCTCTGAAATTTTATCCCAGAAGATATCGCCTATGCGTCGAAACCGGTGTTAGTGTAATAAGGTTTAGTGTTAAAAATTACAAAGCTTAATTATTGTTGCATTTATATATATGTGTGTGTATGTATATATATATATATATATATATATATGTGTATATATATATATATAAAACACCGCAGATCTCAGTGTACATTACGTTTCCTGGACAGCTCGAGTGGCCAGAGCATCCGCTCGGCAAGTGGAAAGATCCGGAGTTCAAGTCCCGGTCTAGGAAATACTTTTACACTTGTGATTTTCCTGATTCCGCCTTCCCAACCTCTACTGTATTCGTCCTTTTTTTGTGCTCCCTTTCCCTTACCCCTTTTCCTTACATCTATTTCCATGTGAATGAGCATTTGTCCGCCGGTTGGCGGGATTTCGTGTTTGGATATATATATATATATATATTTATATATATACATACATATATATACACATATATATATAAATACATATACACACACACACACACACACACACACACACACACACACACACACACACATATATATATATATATATATATATATATATATATATATATATATATATATATATATATATATATATATATATATATATATATATATATATATATATATATATATATATATATATGCACACGGAAGTTCCCCTAGCGAACAATAACTTCTTTCTCTTTGTAAACTCTTATTTACGTGAATTATCCACTAACCTTATGTGTTTTGTTATAATAACCCATTCTTTCCGAATGACCTCATTCGTGTTCTGTTCATCTGTATTTAAGTTTCCCTTTCAGTCCCTCGTCCCTCTCGGCGGGGGCAAATTCCTGCTACCTGCAACGTTGGGTCGCATTCCCTGCCTTTTACAGACTCTTTGGGGGGTAGAGTGTTTTGTGGTACATTTTCATGTGGTAGTGATCTTTCAATTTCTTGCTTGTTGTGTCCTGGCTTCCGTGTTGTAGAATGGTTTTCGTGCTGCATCATGGGGTGCAGTTTTTAGTTGTTTTGCGGTATATGTGTTTGCATGAGTATTGGATGATGGGATTTTTGCATGAGTGTGTGCGCTGCTGTGGGTGTAATTTTCCGTTTTGTTTTTTTGCATGTGGTATTTTTCCTTTTTACGGTTGGTGACCTAACACCCCCCGCCACACGCCCTTGCGGCGGCTTGCGGGGTATTATGTAGATGTAGATGTAGAATTATTTCTTCTCTTTATTGTCCTTAATACTCTGCCAATTTTGTCTGAGAAGCATCCTTAGTATTTGAATGTAGAGTTACAAAGAATAAAAATAATATTTTCTCACCACCTTATAGTGCCGTTATTTAACTTTTTAATGGCGGTAAAATGAATCATAGTCCGAGTTATGAAACTGGCTGACAACAAATAGGACACCAGACAAATTATGTTAATCTGCTGCATATAAGACAGACTAGTGAGACTTTGATAGTGAGACACACCGCGATCAGTTGCTGTTTGCAAGAGAACTCTAACGCAAAAACAGAGCTCGCTGATTGGGAACATGTTACAAACCTTGATTACATTCAGGCATATTACCGGAAAATTGGAAATCGGACCGTGTCTGCCCGGTAGAGAGCGAATGAGCATATTTCTCGTGTACGATGGACTTTAGGCTGCACGCTGCTTCGTTACTCTGCGGTTTGGGTGAGACCAAAGGGCAACGAAGGTTAATTAATCCAACTAACAGGCATGTCGAAGGCTGCGTTTTTGTGCATTTCAATCTAAAAATCTGGTTGGAAAAATGAATCATCGTAGCTTTGGAAAAATTTTTAAAGATTAGATATTTTTATGCTATTGTGTCAGATCAAAATATGCCGTGGTTTTTTATATTATGGCGTCTTCTGTCACATTTTTACATTGCATAAGATGTGGATAGATCTTGTCCACTATTTTTCTTGCATATTTATATTGCATCGTCGGATTCTTCTTCCAATTTTTAATGCTGTAAATAGCTATACGGCACATTCGCGTATCCATTCAGCATCCAATCAAAGTTGAGGAATGTATTCGTTGAGTGAAAGCCTTAGGAAGATAGATGAGTTTGAACGTTGAAACGGAGTGAGCATTATCAATCAATATAGGGTAGGATCGGATTTCGAAAAGAAATTAGGATCAAGGGTGTAAAGAGATGAATATGAGTGTTGAAAAGGAAAAGCAAGGCTAAATATTATTTGCTCACATTAATTTCTCAGTATTACCTAATTTCTTTTCTTCGAAACTTGATTTACTCTAGGTTTTGACTAATATTGCGACAGTTCATAGTTTTCATGCAAATTACCGATATGTCTTCAATTGATTACATGTAATGCGCTGATCATTGAATGAAAAGTTTTCAAGGATAATTTCAATTCAACGAAGAAATGCTTTGAAACTTCTCAATAGGTAAAAAAAAAGGGTTTGCAAAATCCATGAATAAAAAAGATAAGTTTTGTACCGTACATGTTGCCTTAATCAGTAAGGTTTCTGTTTCTTTCTAGACGCATATTATGAATAGCACACATGCATCCGTTCTTACGTTCATGAATATTTTGGCAGTTCTGAAATTATTTAGGTGCTAATGAATTATTCGATTAATGCATACAATTATCAATCAATGTTTAACACAAAATAATGACATTTTTTTCTCTAGTTGCATTTATCAAAATCTGTTTAATTTAGGATTTATGTGCCAACATCTTACTTGGTTTATGTGTTTTCAGTTGTTTTAATTTAATTTTTTAAAACGCACGCCAAGGGTTGGCTTATAAAAATAATTATTATGACTGGCAGTTATACAAGAAAAAGAATTGATGCACAAAGCGTCATTTGTTGAGTGCTTTCTAGAAGTTGGCCACGGCAAGACATGTTAGTGCGATCCTTATATTAACTGGCCATTATTGGGGTAAGGGTGCAAGATGGGGGGGTGCACGAGAGACGCACCTACTCCTTTTTGGACGAATAAATTGTTTCATATCGTATCCCATCATGAAATTCGGGCGGTGACAAGTATAGGCATGAGAGGAGGGAGGGAGGAAGGGAGAGAGGGGGGGAAGGAAGGTTCAGAGGGGGATGGGCTTGGCACATGAAGAGAGAGTGGCGCCACTTTAAACATCCGGGACGCCTCCTCTCTCGTCCCGCCGACGGAGGAGGAGGAGGGGGGGCGTGAGCGGACGAAATGGGGGGGTGGAGGTTGGAGAGAGAGGGGTGCCACCCTAAGGGATCCGGGGGACTACGGGGGGCGGACGGGGGGGGGATGGGAGCGAGAAGAGAGCGGCGGCTTTTGGGGCGGCCGGGCGGGGCGTAGGGGGGCAGGGGCACCTCACCGACTCTTCCAACTCTCTGCCGTCGCCTCTCTCTCCCACCCCAGTGCTCTCCCAAATGGAGAAGCAAATTCAATTGCGTCTGTGGCAAATTGCTCAACTTGCCAAAAAACGCCGGGTGGTGGGAGCCAGAGAGGAGGCGGGGAGTTGTGGGATGGGAGGCTTGGGTGGGGAGGTGACGGGGGGGTAGGAAAGGGTGGGTGAGGTTCGGCGGAGGTCGGGAGTGGAGGCTAGGGGATGCGTTGGGGGTGGGGGGGGTTGAAGGAAGAGGGACGCTGAAGCAGGGACACTCACCGTCTCTCCTCTTCTCTACGGCGGCAGGTCGCAACAAAATGTGGGTGGATAGGAAGGCAACGGCGTGGGGATGGAAAGGGGGTTGGTTGTGGGAGTTGGTGAGGAAAAAAGTGGCGTCGGGACTTCGGAAAAGGGGGAGGATGCTGCGGGTTGTGTGTGGGGAAATTTCGTGAGTGGAGAGGGACGAGGTTGGAGGGATGTGCCCTCCCCCTTTCACGTTTCCTTCCCTCCCTCTCTATCTCTCTCCCCGACCCATCCCCGTGGGGCGTATTAGGTGCGGTAGCGTCCACAGGAGCCCTGGGGGTGTGGGAGGGAGGTCGGAGGGGGAGGAAAGAGAAGAAGAAGGCCCGTTCTCCTTCGTCCCCTGCGCCTTAGCGATATTTTGTGCCCGCCCGTGGGAGGGAGGGTCTTGGAAAGGGGGGTTGCTCGATTATCACTCACCGGGGGACGTCCGAAGGCCTTTTCTGTCGACGGCGTGCGTGAAGAGTCGTCGGGGGTCGACCCCGGGGATACCCGCAGGAATGGCGCAAGTGGGGTGGACAGCGATTTCCGACCTCTTTGTTTATTTTTCTTTTCCGCAGACGGAGATGCTCGCCGCAGCATCCCCGCGCTCTCTCAGGTGCGATAAGACAACGTTTTTGGGAGAAAAATCGATGGTCCAGTCACTTGAGAAGAATTGGACGTACAACCTCAAGTGCAATACAAAAAATGTACCTCTTAAACACTCACCCCGAGTGATTTATTCGCATACGGACGTTCATTTCGCGGTCGGGGTACGGCGGAAATTTTCACGAAAGAAATATAACTGCGTCTAAAATTAATGGAATGGATATCGCATAAAATTTATTTGTTTTTCTCCTCCCTCGATGTTTTCCTCCCCATTCCCCGCGATTTATTATTTTTCTGGTGAAATAATCTCGGTGAAATATTTCTGGATGAAATTCGACATGTTGTACTTTTGAAAAAATAAACTTTCAGCTTGTTATTTTTGTCAGCTCGACGAAAAATTCTGGACCCATCAAGAATCAGAATGGTGATCCTACTTAGGGTAGTGACTCAGGGTTTCGATCTAACCATTCAGCTGAAAAGGGAGCGTGGAGGATTGTTTATGAGCTTAGCTTTTAAAGTGGATGCATATTTGAAGGACGATTTAGCAGAATTCGAACCCCCTTCTCAAAATTACGTCGCGCTTCGGATTTTATACAAACATAACTTTCATTTCAAGTCACTATTTTTGGATTTATTATGTAAAAATGCTTAAATTTTCTTTTCGCGGACGATAATTAAATCTGAAAGTTAAATTGGAAGGTACGCTTTCGAAAACTAAATTTTTTTTACGATCCATCTGACGGAAAAATAATAATGAGTTCGCTGTACTGAGCCGCTTAAGTCGATTCCTGATTTTAGGAATCTTCATGCTATGGTTGGTAACGAGGTGAATATGTGCGAAGGTATCCCTCTGAAGCTCTTAAAATATCGATATTGTCGATAACTAATAACTAATGTCGAATCAGTGATTTTTCTGTTGCTTTTCCACCACCTCATTTGATTGGCTAAGCTTCTTATGCTTCGTATTATGCTTAATTATAACTTTCTTAAAATGTAATATGGAAGACGAAATAACATCATAGCCGATTGAAGCCGTTAACTACCAATTAACTGTTATCAAATAGGTGACTATTTTCAATGTCGTGACTAGGACGTTGTAAGAAAACATTAATTCTATATTATTACAACAAATGTTAAAGGTTGAAAGTTAATGGTGGTGGTGGCTTTATGTATGGTGGTAAAATAAATGTTAATCAACACAAAGGTCATTTATTTATCTCACAATATAAGGTTAAAATGAGTAAATAGAAAAATGTTAAACAAAAGAGGAACAAGTTGTGTTGTTTCTGTGAAGTTGTTAATAAGAGTCTTAGAATTTTTTTATCTCTTTTATTAAAGATATTTACATTTTATGTACTTAGACTGTGTCACTTTATGACGGTTTTATTGAGGGATGCCAATTTTTTATATTACTCCTTTAGCATTGGTACGAGGGTCATTCGGAAAGTAGTACCCGTTCGTGCCGCATGAAGTGCTGACGACGCGAGTAGCCGCTGGACGAGGTCAGATAGCTTCAGTGGCTTGTCTGCCTTCTCTGAGCCAAGTTGCGTGACGCTAGCATTGCCTGTGTTGTTTCTGTGATTGTTTACAATGTTTAAAAAAATTGAGAACGCCGCCAGTTGTGAAGTGAGGGCAGTGATTAAATTCCTCAATGCAAGAAACGTTCGCCCATGTGATATTCATCGCCAATTAAAGGAGGTGTATGGAGACAATGTAATGGACGAGTCGTCTGTTCGGCGGTGGTGTCGCAACTTCAACATGGGGAGGGGGAACACACACGACGATGAGCGTTCGGGGAGACCGTCTGTCATTACAGACCAACTGGTGAGCTCAGTTGACGAATTCGTGAGGAACGATCGGCGCGTCACAATTGATGACATCTGTGAGCATTTTCCCAATGTTTCTCGAACAATTGTTCATGAAATTGTTAAACACCATCTGCATTATGCAAAAATTTGTGCAAGATGGGTCCCTCGCGTATCTCAATGAGCTGGCGGCGAAGGACTATGCAGCAGGAATACAGAAACTTGTCACACGTTATGACAAATGCCTTAATTTGCTTGGAGATTATGTTGAGAAGTAGTTTAAAGTATCCTCTTTCAAATAAAATTTTTTATGTTTGTTAATATTTACTTTTGTGTCTTTATTTCACGAACGGGTACTACTTTCCGGATGACCCTCGTATTAATCAAGCGTTCCATTTTTTCAATTCTATGTTACGAACTTTATTCCACCAAATATCCTCTTAGTTATCCTCTTGTGCCATGTATATGCCTTTAGTATTCCAGCCATCTCTGCAGCATTAAATCGTCAATAGGGTTAGTTTAGGTGACGATAGAAGTAATCTAATACTATATCCAACGGTGGTTGAATGTACTCATCTCGGTAGAAATAAATGGGTCCAGTTCCTTATTCTCGGTGTCACCTCCAGTTTTCTAGGAAAATCACACAGCTTGAATGAGGCTCAGATTACCCAGAGACGTCGCCCGGAATCGAATCCGAGCTCTCGGGTAAATTGTCCAGCGCCCTACTTACTGATCTACAGCGATTCCTTCTTTGATGCATATAATTAAAATTTTGTGAAGTTTAAAAAAATTAAAATTTTCGATTTGCAATTATAGAAGTGAAGGAACGTGAAATATATTGCGATGCACTCGTTAAGAACACTCGATCGAATCAGTGATTTTGATATCGATTATCCACCCCAACATTCGATTTCTAAACCCAACCGATGCTGTGCCGTCGGAGGGAGAAATAAATTCGGGAGGAGCGGATGAATTGTCGAAATCAAGAAATACATGAGATGTATGTGAAATTTAAAATCCTTTCGCCGTTGAAATTTTTGAAATATTCGAGCTTCAACGCCTAGGTTACTTGAGTTATTGCGAGCTTATTAAGTAGTTTTACAGATCTTTAATATGATGAGTTTTCTCTCAATTTTTTCATGTTGGATACCTGCATGAGTTGTAAGTTTGGAGGAGATTGGAGGAATTGAGTCGGACGGGAGGGAAGACAAAAGAAGAATAAAAATTGTGTGAGCGGAGAGATTAAGTTACTGGGAAAAATTCGAGGAAGGCAGAGTAAGTGGTTGGGGGAACATATTGAAAGGTGGTGATTGTTGGAAGGGTGTGATTTAATGGAGAAATTGGGTATGTGGGGTAGAGGAAATAAGACAATGGGCATTTTAGGCAACGCGAAAATAGAGAGTAGCCTGGATGAAATTAAGAATAAACTAGTGTATGGGGAACAAAAGGATGTTATCATGATTTGAAGAAGTAATTAAGCGTGAGGGGACGTCCAAAATCAACTTTGAGGGGAACGATTATTATACCTTGAATGAACTGTGCCTGCCGTACTTCCTTGCACTCCAGAGCGTGCTGCTCTAACGCTGATCTCCACGCTACTCTTGCACTTCTCTTTGAACTATAACACCGTCTGAAACTCATAATTTTACTAGTAGTTATTAAGGAAGGGATAGATGGGTAATCTGGTAGGGGTAGGTGTCATTGGAATGGAGGGACAGAGGAAACTTGTGTAAACCTTTCCCGTCAGGCACTATTATTGGTTAAATCGATTTGGTGATATATTAGTTTGCAAGAAGTTACTCTGGAACATTGAGATTTACTATGAATGAAAATTAAACCTAGTTGAGGAGGAATAAATAGTACTGATCGAAATACGTAGCTTAGTTCGAGAAGCATTGTATCCTTGAATTTCAAGATAATGTCCAGACTGGTCGCCTTGGTTTTTTGGTGTCTGGACATGAGTTTTACAAAATTCGTGAAATTATTTTCCTAGCTTTTTTAGGGCAAGACATGAGAGTGCTGGTGCATTTATTTCGCCTGATCACTTTGCGTCGGTATTTCAAACTGCCTTGATTCATCGAAGATTTTCCATTCTCCAAAAATGTCTCCGGAATTTATTCTTCGGAAGTACTTTCGAGAATTAGAGAAAAATGAAGGATGAAATAATATAGGAAAAACGAAAGGAAGTTCCCAAATTACGGAAAGAAAACCAGTTGCAAGGGACTGTACGGAAAACCTTCATGAAGATAAGTGTGGTACCTTGAATCAATATTAACCTGAACTGATGCAACCGTCGACGGCGCAAATCTTTTCCTTTCTGGGCGACTAAGAGATACCGCATGGCTTACTGGAGGGAGAGAGGGGAAATTGATCGTAATTAAAACCGATCATCAGTTTTCACTCACCTTCAGAGAACATAAACGAAGGAAAGTACGGAGGCAAGGGCGGAGTCGCGGGAGGTTGGCACTTTTTACGGATTTCCACGAGGAAGCGGTACTCTGGGCTGCCATTCCCATCGCCACCCGCGCGCGGTCCTCCCGTCGAATAATCTCCATCCCTCAGGTTCTTTTCCAACCCCCTACATCCCACCCATCGATGTCTTTTGTCGCATTTCCATTGCCTCCATTGCTCCTCCCTGGCTGCTTCTTTATCTATCACTCCCGGCTCCGGGCTCTGAGTGTCCCAGAAAAAAGCCAATCCTCGCCCGAAATGTAATTTCGGATAAGGAGATTTGAGGACGGATGTAGGGAGAACGGGGTTTACGGGGGGGTAGGATTATCCCCCCACCCCTCCTCGCGCGTGAGACTGACAAGTTTGACGACGGACAAATTACGTCGACCGCCCATACATTACGTCACGAGCAAAACAGGGGGTACGATGTAGTAGAAGGGATGGGGCGGGGTTATTTGGGCGATTGGTTCGGGGTGGGCACGCGTGAAATTTTGTACAATGAGCCCCACGGATATGAATATGATTATAAAATAACGTATTCCAGATATGTGGGACTAACGACGGTGCAGTTGATAATATTGGCTATTCTACCAAACTATACGACGCAACTGGACGCCCTCTTGTGACTGCCCTCCTGTTTACGCTTAAATTATAACCCTGCCTATTTCTCCGTGCCTTACTTTCCTTTACCGAGCCGTGGAATATCCGGAGATTCCACGTTAAAATAATCGTAACCGGACACAGTCTCGAATTGCGAAGATGGAATACTCCTCTAAGGAACATATCTCCACCTTATCAAATGATTTTTTCCTCATACTAAGGAACTACATATACTTCACGATACAAATGGAATCCACGGAAATTTTTCCTAGTTCGAAATTGAATTTTTTCCTTGATGAAGCCATTCAAGCAGTAACTGCGTTGTGCGATGCGGAAGGAATACGAAGATTCTCATAACATATAGTATGTACATATGTCAGATAATTTCTTTTAGCGGCTGAATACTTGGTTCATTTTTTGTGTGCATGCATGCATTCGGCTTTCTTTAAATAAATACGCATTGAAAAAGCTCAAATATAAGGCAGTGAATTTTGATAAGAAATCTCACGGGTGTAAGGAATAGGTAGGTATAACGTAAAGTAGTTGTTTAAAATTATGCTTACTCAAAGTAAATCACGATATCGATATTACTTGAACTATACGCAAAGATCATAGAACAAATTATCGAATCAGTGTCAGGGAACCAAATCAGAAAAGCTAGAGGAGATACAAAGATTTTTGGGATAATATACGAAAGATCAAAGAGAAGCATAAATTAGGGTACTTTTATACAGATGCTTATCGCAATGGTATTGGGCTTACTCTTGTGAAAATTCATCTTGAAAAATAAGACAAACACAGGTACCTGAAGATGTCACCGATGTGATGAAACCGGTATTACCATATTAATAAATGTTCGTGAATTTACGTTTGTCAGATGCTTATTGGTACGATACGTTTCACTGCGTTTCAACCTCAGCTAATGACATGGTTATTACAGTAAGATACAGACACAATTTGGCATATAATAGCAACCCAGAAAGGATTCAGGGTACAAATGAAAAATTCTGCCACCTTCGGGATTCAAACACGCTCCCTCTGGGTGGGAAGCCAGTAATAGCAGTCTCCTCTCTTATGGGTGGAAAAGGATATTTATTGTTACATACCGTATTGCATGTATCATCATTTACATATATTGGATTATCTTCTATTATATACTGTAATTAAAAATCAAGAAAACTTAATTTTGGATGTTGTATGCCTTTTGGTGAATCACCCACACACCCTAGCCGTGGCTTCCAGGATACTATGTAGAAGAACGCCTATAGTAAGGTATTTAGCTTAAGTTTAGTATAAAGTTTGAAGTTTTTACAGAATCATGCCAAATGCAAAAGATTTATAGTATGTCTGGATTTTGTGAGATTACAAAGCTGTATTCAGAGAGAATTCAATGTTTCTAATTTTCTCCGGCCCATGAAGATTTTCTCGTTTAAGGTTCAAGCGGTGCTCTAATAATATCACTGCAAGTTTTGGTTGATATTCCAAGAGAAGGCTCTTTCCGTTGAACCACATTCCGTATTTTAAAATAGCACTTCAAGTTCACTGTTGTTGGAAAGGTTTGGTAACATTAATAGATGTAAAGGTTTTATCCAAACAGTAGTAAAGTCGTGTGTTATGCTTAATAATTGTGGAACAGTCACATGTATTGGCTTAACGTGTTGAATTATTTGCTAACATGTAAAACGCACCAATGTCGTATTAATGAAGAAGGTTTACGTTGAGCGTCAGAGTATTCATAATAAATAATTAGCAACTATGCACTAGTGTGCTTGCTGGAGTTCTTCCGCAGTGATCCCTATCGACTTTGTCGGCTGAAACAATTCCAATCCGAGCAAAATTCCGAGCCGTTCGAATAGGACATATAACCAAATGGGAGACTCGGTCTTCAGCTCATTTACACGAACAGTTCTATTTCTCCCTTTTCGAGAACTTAACTAGCTTGAACTGTTGCATGAAATATATGACTGACTACGTATTTATTTCAACTCATTAGTTGTTACTTTGAAAAATATGTTCGAAGCAATTAGAATTGAAAATCTTTTTTTCTTGCTTTCAAATTTGGATTTTGCCAAAATTTAGCTGGATACGAAAACCTCTCTAATAGGTAAAGTCCTTAATTAAGGACAAGAACCTCGGATTCTTATAAGAAACTTGTGGCTTGTCATCAGACGTATCAGGGTTGACCAAACCCTAGAGTTTGCATAGCATCCGCGCCACGGGCAAGACTTGAACCCTTGATCTTTGGGCTAGCAGGCGAAAGCGCCAACCATCTGACTAACCCAAACCTACAAAATTTGCATGATGATATGAAGGGTATCAATTCCCAGCCAAAACTACCGGGGCGATTTGATTGAAATATTTGACATTTTTAGTGCCCTTTGACAAGCATCCAGGAGAAAAATGCAAACTCATTACTAATGTTCCGTCTTCGAAGCTCAGGATTCCCAAAAATCCTTTTTTGCCATTTGATTATCACGAAAGGTGAAATCAAATACTTGTTAATAAATATTACAAGCTGATAATTTCAGATATTGTAAACCTTCATCCTTTTTTCACAGCACGAAAGCTGTCTACATAAATATACGAAGATCAAAGTAACCACAAGCTAGATTTATTATATTTAATTAAAATTTAAAGTGACGTTCCATTCTTCGTAGAGTCAATTTACAAATATTTTACTCATTGAAGCATGAAGAAATAGCTTTGCAGCCGTAAAAATTTAACTTTCATGTGGTTAAAAGATTCAAAGTTCTTATTTTATCAATATTTGTATACATACTATTTACCCGCTAAAAACGCGTTCAAACGCGAAATTTGACGGAATATTTCGTTTCCAAAGGATGGAGCACCATGGAGCTCCATGGTGGTTCCCGGTGAATTCGGCGCTATTACAATGCGATGTTATAACAAGCAATTATAGTTATAATCAACTGCTTTCTTTTATCGGTCAGTAGGTAAGGTAAGGCAGGCGAGTACGTAATGTATGGTAGGGAATGAAAGCCTCATAAAGGGGATCGTGTGTGAGAATGAATAGGCAGGACGAGAGTGAAAAGCCCGGATTGCTTGGATGTGAGATTCTCTACTCTCTCTCATATGTTTTAATTACCCCCTAAAGTTATATTTGTATACATTAATTACTACTAGCTTGGTATACGTTAGCGTTATTTACTCGGAATGTTTGGTACTCTTATGATTTACGATTGATGTTTTAATTAGTTGTTAATTTTGTATATTTTTCCCTGGTTGAATTAATCAATGCCTTTATAATGATAATAAACACGACTTTTAATATTCTAATATAAAATAGAAAGAGATAGTGAAGTACTAGCAATTAAGAGGCCATTGGTTCCTGGATTAACTTTGATCAATAGATTTCATGAAGGGTCTTTATTGCAACTATTACCGAGTGCTTAACAGGAACAATGAGAGAAGAATGGTATAAGAATTAACCAGAAGAAAACAGAAGTAATGAGTTTCTCGAGACATAGGAAAGTAAGGTTGGAGATTACTGTAGGAGGTAATAACCTAGAGCAGATTAAGAACGTCATAAGGTTTGGTAGTGTTTTTTAAGAAAAAGAACATAGTAGTGGGGACATTAGGAGAGGAATTGGATTAGCGAAAGAGCCATTTGATAGAAGAAGAGGCTTGATGACGGGTACACCGAGTAAATATGTGAAGAAAGGATTAGCTTAGACTTTGATACGGAGCGCAGCGCTTTATGGATGAGAACTGGTCTTTGAGGCAAGTGGACGAGCGTAGATTGGAGCCTTTTGATATTTTCTTTTGTGGCGGAGAGTGGAGAAAATAAGTTGGACAGAGGGGAAGATAAACGCTGATGTTTTGAAAAGTGTGGACGAAGAGAGGAAGTTACTGGGGGGAGGAGGGAATCCGAAGAAGACAGAAAACGTGATGGAGGAAATATTGAGAGGTAGTGGGATGTTTGGAAGCCGTGATAGATGGGAAAGCGTTGAGTAAGCGGGGTAGAGGCAGGAATAGAACGGGCTTTTTAGGCATCATTAAGGCAAGATGGAGTTACAAAGAAATGCAGAAAAAAATAAGAAGTTCTCAGAATTCTTAGAAATGAAAAGGCGCTAGGGATCGTCTTAAGAAACAGGCTGAAGTGATCGTAATACTTAGGAATAAAAAATCGTGAAATTAAATGCAAGATCTACGTTTTAATGGATAGAATAGAGGGTTCGTCCGAAAAATAAGTGTACTGATTTTTTCCCGCCGCTCCAGGCGCGCCCAGCACCGCTCTGACGGGCTGCAATTGGAGGGGCAAGCGACGCTGAAAAAGGCAGTCGGCTCTGAGCTGTGGTGTAGTGAGGAGCTCTGTTAACGCGAACCTCCACGCTCGACCCACGTCACGGAACGCGATGCCGAAGTTTTTGGAGCAGCGTTATTCCATCAAATTTGCGGTAAAGCTTGGGAAATCGTCTACCGAAACTGTCGGTATGATTAACCAGGCTTACGGGGAGTCGGCCATGTCCAGAAACATGATCTTTCGGTGGCACAAGATGTTCGTGGAGGGCAGAGAAGAGGTCGACGACGAACCACGGCCTGGACGCCCATCAACGACACTCACCGACGAAAATGTGCGAAAAGTTCGCGATGCACTGAACTCTGATCGTCGTCTTAGTGTTCGGATGATAGCAGAGCAGTGTAATGTGCCAAAAACAATAGTGCACGAGATTATTAGGCACCAATTACAGATGCGAAAAATTTGTTCAAAGTTGGTGCCGAAAGTGCTCAGTGATGATTAAAGACTCAATCGTTTGAAATCGCGACGCAACTTGCGGATCACTGCAAAAATGATCCACATTTTTTAGAGAACGTTGTTTCGGGTGACGAGACGTGGATCTTTGAGTACGACCCGGAGTCGAAGAGACAAAGTGCGGAGTGGCACACCCCATCATCACCCCGTCAAAAGAAAGCTCCCATGAGCAAATCTCGGATCAAGGCGATGCTCATTGTCTTTTTTGACAAAAGGGAAGTCGTCCACTACGAATTTGTACCTGAACGACAAACTGTAAATGCATTTTACGTCCAAGTGCTCGACAGGCTTCGAAAACGAGTCGCCCGCGTCCGGCCAGCGATCAAAAACATCTGGCGGCTGCATCACGACAATGCGCCGTCTCACACCGCGCTTGTCGTGTCGGACTTCTTGGCCAAGCACGGCGTGGCAACGCTGCCGCACCCGCCCTACAGCCCGGACTTGGCACCACCGGACTTCTTTCTGTTCCCGAAGATAAAGAGGAGTTTGAAAGGAACGCGATACGGGACTTTGGACGCCGTCAAAGAGGCCGTGACGACGTGTCTTCGAGAGGTTCCCGATGATGCCTTCGCGGGAGCGTTCCAGGAATGGGAACGCCGCTGGAACAAGTGTATCGACTCACAAGGGTCCTATTTTGATGAATATTAGCTTAAGATATGTTAAAGTGTAATACATTTTTTTTCCTGAGCTCAGTACACTTATTTTCCGGACGAACCCTGTACCTTGTTTGAATCAATTAAAGGCTATTTTTATGAAAACAGAAACTAGTTCTACTGCTCGTGTTGCACTTTTACGCGTGTTCTTATCATATTTTTTCACTCTCAAGTCCTTAAAAGTGTCAGATATTCTTCCTCTATAAAAAGGTACGGTGTATCTCTGTTGAGTGTATTTTTTTAGTAGATAATTTTCGCCATGTATCAACATTAAATTGCAGGAATACATGGAGTGAATTAATGGAGGGAATGTTAAAAAGTTGAGTGTATGTCATGATTATTAGCAATAGAATAGGTTAGGTCTCCCGTGCTCTACCAGAAATTCGCATCATGGAAACAGGGTGGTGTGATGGGGAAACGCGAATCCATCTTTTCTATTTTTGACGTGACGGAGCAAATTGCCCTGCGCTCATTAAAATCCTTTCGCGGCATGATAGACCGTCGAGGGAAGCACTCGAACGGTGATGGAGGAGGAAGGCAGAGAGAGAGAGAGAGAGAGAGAGGGGTGGAGTCCATGTGATGGAGAGAATGAGAGGAAATGGAGAGAGAAAGAGAGAGAAAGAGAGAAAGAGACGGATAAGTATTGCCTTCCGTTGCGACGAATGACCGCGGGTACGTGGGGAGTGTAATGGGAGAGGAAGAAATGGTGATGGAGGAATTCTTCCAAAATACACGTTACTATCTTCCTCTTCCCTCGCGACCGGCGGCACTCCTCGCTCGCCTCTCGTTGGCCCCAGCGGGAACGAGCTTGATAGTCGAAGGTCGAATCAATCCCCTTCCCGCTCCGGAGGGATGACGGGGAGGAACACTTTGAGGAGGGGGGAGAGCGCGAATGGGGTTGGAGGAGGTGGGATAGGGGAAGGACACAGGAGAGGCGACTGGGAAGGAGACTCTTCGCTCCCGATTCCGAATAGTGGGGGAGGGAGGGTGGAAAAAGTGTGCGGGGGAAGAGAGTCTGAGGGCGGATGGAGTGAGTTCTTTGTGATGGGAGGGGCGTTCATATTCCGAGGGCTGGCGGGGAGAGGGTGGGGATATTGAGAGAGGAAATGAACGGGCTCTCCACCTTCTTTTCACCCCCCCCCAACAACCCCCCTCCTCACCGAACCGATGGTCTCGCCTGCACATATGTGCCTACATGCTTATGTATACATAATCCATCCGCATCCCTCCTCGCACGTATGTATGATGGTAAAAGGGGGAGAATTCCGGATTTGGACGGAGTCGTGGAGGGTAGGGTGAGTGGATGGGAAGGGTGGGAGGGGGGAGAGTTAGCGTACGGGGATTCAGGGTACGGGGGTCGGGAGAGATGGGTTGGGGGTGAGGGTGAAGCGGCGGATGCGTATGCTGTCGATGGGAGGATTCATTTTTCCATCCAGGAGCCGTTCCCCCGTCTCCACCCGATGCCTCTCTCTCTCTCTCTCCGTTCCCCGACGCCGCCTCCCAATCCCTTCCCTGTCCCCATGCCGAGTAAATGGGGGGGAGGGGTGACCGCGTGGGGTGATACACGGGGAGGGGGAGGCGGGGGGTAATCGCGGTGGAGGACACGACGCACGCGCGCGAAATTCGCAAGTCCCAATCGCCGCCTCACTGCGCCTCGCGATGGAGAAACACGACATCGATACCCTCCGCGATATTGTGTGCTATGGGGTCGTCATTAAATTAGGCATTAGAAAATTTTCGATTTTATATCTTCACGTCCATCCCCTATATGTAAGGGTAGGTAAGGCATGAACTCCGTCTCTCCTCTTCCAACGTGCTATTAAATCGTCGTTGCTTTCATGACTATTGAACATAATCCGCCGTCTAAACTGAGTGAAGTCGTAAATACGCGAATTAAAAAAAATACGTTGATGCTACCTACGTGATGAAACATTGCTGCGGCATCTGAAATTTGGTTCCATGTAATACTTAATGGAAACTTAGTTAATTAACATTGACTATTCCTAACATTCCTATGAGTTTTCACTCTATATCTTATTATAAACCGATCATGGTTTCAACAGATGGCTGTCTTGATCGAAAGACCTAGAGTATGCTGCCAGTATATGGGATCCTCAAGAGATAAATTTGATTTCGGAATCAGATCGAGTTCAGCGTAGGGGGGCTAGATTTGTCAAAAATTGTTATGATCAACGCAGTAGCGTAACTACTTTGCTATAAAATTTAGGCTGGCATTCCTTTAAACAGCGGCGTTTACACTAGAGATTAAACTTATTAAAAACATTTAAAGATGGGTCCTTTTCCGATGACATCAAGAACATAATACGAGCCCCAACGTATTACGGGAGGAGGGATCACGAATATAAGATTAGAGAGATTGACTGCAAGACTGACAGGTTTTAATGGTAATTTTTTCCAAGAACAATAAGAGACCAGAATGCTGTAATCGAAATCCCCCAGGATTCGAATCGACATAATAAGTATTAACCTACACGGTAGCGACTGTGCATAGTTATACTAGCATATTTATATATTTTTCTTGCAGGTTCCCCCCACCTTTCCCCATCCATTTGAAAAACCCAAACCCCCTCATCCCTTACCCTTTCCTCCTGGTGCTGCACCCCCTGCCACACACCTGTTTGGGGGCTCGCAGGGTACTGATGTGGATGTAGATGAAAGACAGTTTTCTAATCATAATGTATTCAAAATGTGTCAAATGATAAATTAACCTCTCCCACAAGTGTCTCTGAGGAACACGACATTTAACCTAGATCATCTGTTGAAACCAAGGTCGCTCTTAAATGGATTGTGGTGTGTAAGATTACGAAGTTACGAGGTACCGTATAATAGTTTCGTGAAACCAAAAACGTGTTCCCTATCCTCAGTTAACAGAAACCTCCCTATAAAAATATATATATATATATATATATATATATATATATATATATATATATATATATATATATATATATATAACTTAGCATTGGCGAAAAGGACGTTCCCTGTTCAGATCCGCTCAACTAGTTACCTGTATTGCGTGAGTAAATAACCTGGAAACACACTAAAATTATGCAGTAATGTACCATTAATCCTCGACTCCCTTCGAAAAGCATTTCATCCTTCGGTTAAACACCGGCACGTCTTACTTTTCTCCCACAAAAGGGAAGACTCTGCAGAAATGAACAGCGGTTTGAAAAGATCATTTTTAAGATGGGGAGACTTGAATACGATCACACCAATTGTCGATTTGAGACTTTTAATTCGACATTCCAAATTCAGCATACACATTTAAGATTCGTTTTGTCGATTCAACGAGACAGAATTAAAACAGTCCGAATATTAATTTACAATCCGTAGCTTAACAAAGTTAGAGTGGACATCTTTTTTTAACTCAAAGATTATTTTACACAGTATTCTTTACAAAAAGAGTATTTCGAAGAGCATATTTTTTAAGGGATAATTTTTAAGAACCTATCGTTTCATGAAGAGAGGCATGAACGGCGGAAAGAGGGGAGGAATGAAGATTTTAGGACCAGTGGAATAGTAAATAAGCTATAGGTGACTTATAAAGATGGACACGGCTGCTCCAGCCGCAAAGCATGAAGGTTCGCAGGATTGGAGGATAAATATGGAAGAGGAAGAAGATATGAGAAATAAAGTCATGCGACCATGTATAGAGAGACTACGAATTAAGGAAGAAAAGAGAAGAGAGTAAGGAGAAAAATCAACGGATAGGATTAAAGAGAAATGCTCTGAATTAAATATACAAAACAGATAGTGATTGAAGTGGAAGCAAAGTACAAAATTCGTTCAGTTTCTTTAGTTAATTCGATTTTTTGCTCTAGCCTGGGATCAAATAAAAGGTTATGCTTGAAGTTAAACTTCACCAGCACTCTTTTTAACTACGTACAAGTCTAGATGGCTGCACGGTAAAGTGCAGATGGTTGGTATACCTGCCACTAGATAGAGAAGTGTTTGCAATACTTAAAATGGTTTCGTTAAGTTTACAAAACAGTATGCAATGATTCGTTTGCTCGAATTGCTTGTTTTAAGACCAATCGAAAATCGAAATCAATTGAGTGAAACATATATCATTAATGAGTGAAAAAGGTGCTTTCATGTGTGCAACATTGCAAACAAGACCGAACGTCGTGTGACATCGAACGCAAGAAACCTTGGTCTCGGACCATCAGTCGGTAAAAGTTACCCCAATAGAAACGGTCTCTCCTGCCATGGAATCACGTTGTCGACCTTGTAAACAACATGATGTTTGCAGAAACATTATGCTAAGAAGTAGCAGATATTTTAGCTTACTGTTTTAGAGAATTCACCGGAAAAATATGAGGAAATCTTAAAATCTGAACCCACCTCTTATATTTACGCCAAAAACAGTCTCAATCTTGATGGTTATTTGTGATGATCTTTAAACATGATGACTTTTAGCATTGATTAGATTATTCTGAGTAAATTTAGCCTACTGAGAGAGTTGTTGATAGTTCAAGAAGGTATGTGGATGCCGGTGAGTAACCTCGTATTTTCGTCGATTGAATGAAAGAACGGTTGCGGAAGATATACCTGTATATCCACCTGTTGGAGCCGGAGAGTAAGTAACCAGGGAAACGGCACTTACCTTATTACTGGAAGATTCCTTTCGCTACAAAAGGCGCACCTTAGCTACCCCTTTTGTCGAAGTGTATCCTAGTAGGCATTCATAGAAACTGAGAACACTGGACTACGACTTGCACCAGCAGAAATATAAAATTTCTGTAAGAGGGTCGATTTGCAAGACTAATTTTTTTCGACCATGCCTCCTCTCAAATGGGAAATGATCTCCAGTTGTATTGGGGTCGTCCAGCGAAGATGTCCGCAAGATGGAGAGGGTATAGGGGTCCTTAAAACCGAGCGAAGTTGGACAAGGGGTATTAAGGGGACCAGTTGGTTGGATAATCTGAATGTTTAACGATTTTTTCTCTCACCACATAAATAAACCAATAAATAAATTATACAACTTTCTGAAACACGAAAAAGTGATATCTACGTATTGGATAGCCTTTTTTCCAATTAACTTTCCGTATGCATTTATATTACCACCGATTCATATAGTGAAAAGATTAAAATCGTAGGGTACTTCTTCTTTTCAAGAATATATGACAATATTCAACGCTGTGTAAATTTTACTGTGGGCTCATTACATAACACATTTAACTATAAAATAAATGATAAAGTTTTTAGCCGTGGTGAGTCTGCGTATTTTCCGTGTACACATGAGCTGTAGAAAACCAGAGAGGCGTCATTCGTTGCTTCGTTCTCTTTTAATACTTTTAATAGTTTTATTTGCTTTTAACTTTGATCTTGGGGAAGAAATTACCTTCCGGGGGAATAAAAAAACGAGACTTAGGCTAGTCCTGCCCTAAACAAATCACGGAAAAGGCACCGCACATTGGACTTTTCTTAAACTTCTAAGACCTTCGACTCCATCATTCACGTGTTCGCACGCCCATGGGAAAATGGTCTTCAAACCTTTCATCAACATATTTTTTATTGAAGTGGAAGAGAATTTTCCGCATTCCCTTCCCCCGTGGAATAATTTCATTTGCCGTCCACTCCTCAAGCAATGAGATGATTTAGGGCAGCGTAGCACTTTGACCGAGCCGAAGCACGGGAACGATCCACACCGCCGGCAGAGCGGGGTCATTCCGACCTCGCTGAAGCCCCGCGGGTCGCACTCACCTGTAGACGACGCGGCGCGAGGTCCGCAAGGGCCGCATCAGTAGATCGGCGCTCTGGTCCGCCACCAGGGTGCAGCATATGGCGCTCCCACTGCGGGGCAGGAGGCTGCCTGGGGATTGAGCGAAACGGCTGAGCGGATTGGTTGACGGTGGGAAATGGTCGCGCAGGGCCGGGAGTTTGGGGTAGAGGGATTGTCGGTGGGGGGGCGGGGTTGGAGGCGAGTGGGCGGTCGCGAGGAAAATTACAAGCCAGATAGCCCGAGAGCGGTCGACTAAAGAGCGAGGTGCAGCCAGACACAGCACTTGGCTATCGATTCGAAAGAGACGCATTGACCTAATCTAGGGTTTCGAGACATACCCTGGGTCATCGTGACCCCGAGTAGGGGGTAATCACCCCAGGGTTTCCACTGGGGTCACGTCGCAGAGGCCAGTGAGCAAACCTCGGCTCGAAAATTAAATTCAACCCTTTTATCGAATTCAGGTCAATGGTATTTTTTATCCCAAACGCACAACCGGTAGGAGAAAAAAACAAAAAATAGAGTAATAGGTTAATTTTTAAAGAAGAATATATTAATGATTTTATTTTCGGTTGCTCCTTTAAGTCTAAGTATTTTGTGCTGCCCGCAATTCATTATTATTAAATTCATGGCCGAAGTGGTCACTGTCACTGCTAATGATAAATTTGCACAAAACATAACTGTGTTTAATAACGGTCATTTTCCGGAACTTATTTGTATATTCGAGTTCCCTCAAAAGTTATTCACGATTGAGATGTGAGACTGGCGAGATATGACGTTATTAGTTATAAACAATAAATTTAACAGCCATAGAGTTACCACCAGCAGACGTTACTTCGTAGATACATCCCCGTGGTACCCTGCAAGCCACTGCTAGGATGTGTGGCGTGGGGCGAATACACACCAGGCATACAACACAATAAAATATCCCCCCGGCGCGGCTCCAAACAGTTATCCTGATCCATTATCGTTCGCGGGATAAACTATCAAAATCTATCAGTTCTGCACTTAATATCTCCAATACGATGTAATAATACTTAATATCTCCAATACCGCGGTACGATGGGGCTGATTACGCATTTTCAAAATAATTGCTGAAGAGACATCCTTCCAATGTATGCAAGAGATTTAACCTCTAATTTAACCTCCGCTTCGTGAGTGTTTCCTAACCTAGTTCCTCTAATAATCTTGATACGCCGCTCAGTTTATCATAACAAATCTAGCTCTTCTACGCTGCACGCGATCTAGTTCGGTAATCAGTCCAACTTCATGAGGATCCAATATACTGGCAGAATGTGTTAAATAAGGCTTAACTAGGGAAAAATAACATTGCTCTTTGATGCTGGCTATTTTTACTAAATTGAAGTAGTTTTTTTTACTATCCTATGGTCAATTTTAAAAGAGTACAAGAAGTTTTGCTCATTATGGTAACATCTGGTACAATTGCAGCAGTTGTATCCGATGATGCCTCAATGTAAGAAGCTAGTTGTATTATTCTTTTTTTAAATCCACCTCTGGAAATTAAAAAAAGTTTATCGTAATTTTGTGACAGTACAATGATTAAAAATAATGAATATGGGATCATAAAACCGTAAAAAATATTTATATCATCCCCATGAGTTTCCTTGTGCCCCTGACCCTTTTGCAATTACTCTGCAGAAATCCAAGGCATAAATAAATATATATGCACCCAAATGATCCCGATTTTGAATTCATGAGAATGTATCAAATGTAAAATAAATGCTATCAATTGTGTAGATTGTTTTTTTTATTGAAAATCACGAATTTTTTGCCTTTCCAAAATCGAAGTTTTGTATTTTGCCAATTTAAACGAGCATGTTTATGTTTTTAGAAATGGGGAAAATATAATACAATCTTCCGATTCGAGCGATATTTTTAGTGTAATATATACGGGGAATTTTGAAAGTGAGAGGTGGTTTATCCACATTTTAATTTCTATGCATTTATTTAAGGAAGAGCTTACTCTTCACAATCCGAATGAAGCATTGCATAGGCCTTGACTGGCAATTCTTTCAGGTGAAAACAAAATTTCCATGAAGCGTTGCGTGTTATGATGTTGACTTCCTTATGAACATTTCCTAGAACTCTGGTTCTACCTTCCTTTTAAATTGATTTTCTCCCCTTATGTTTCAACTTGAAACGGTAGCCGCTGACGCAATAAAAGAGTAAAATTAATGAAAATTGTACCATATATATCTATAATAAACACTCAGCAAACTTTATGAAATAAAATATTTTCACAAATAAACTATGCAAATAAAGAATAAATGATAATGCTTCATCAAGGGAGATTAATCATAAATCATTATTTATGCATCACTTTGGCATGCAAACCATCGATATAAATATCGATTTTGTGAAGAAAAAGCCAATACTGAAGCCAATTTTGAATCCTGAGAGTGGGGCATGAGATAATGGGAAAATTTATCGATTTCACTAACATTTCAAAATTAATGTAATTATTACGCTCCGAAGTAATTGTTTAAAATAGGCATCCCAACGTAATAAATTTAATAACTTCAGGATCTATAGAGTTGAAAAAATTTGCTGAAACCAGCAAAAATGTACTGTATTCAGCAATTTTGTCTCGATTCTTCTATCGCTATTAACAAGCCACGATCGCTAGATAAAATGGTTTTGAACCACACTTATCATTACCTGACTTATTTACGACAACGATAATATTAGTCAAAGCGTCGGTTAAAATTGATCGTTTGGAATGCGTCGCTTGCATGTTGACCAAATCTTTGAAATGCCTTTAGTAGTGCATTCATGTTAATTGTTCAGAAACAGTAGTGATTTTGCTCTGGAAAAATTTGTTACAAAGTGGAAGTTGTGGCAAAGGCATTGCTAAATATCTGCATTAAAAATCATCAGATTGAAAATGTCTAGATGGAATTACAAGATGACGGATTTGAAGTCTAAGATTGTGATGCTGCTTTTCTACATCTACATCTACTTAATACCCCGCAAGCCGCCGCAAGGGCAGGTGGGGTATTAGGACACCACCCGTTATTTAGAAAAGAAAAAAAAACGCATGCAAAAACCACAAATTCATACATCCACAAAAAAACATGCCAAACATTCATGCAAGAACATTGTCTTTTGTGTTGGGTTGTGCAATAAGTTGTGTAATAATTACCTCAGTGGTTCTTGTGTTTATTTAATTTGTTGAAATTGTGGTTTCTGTTTGTGAAATTCGGATTTTGTTTGTTTCGTGCATTATTTTGAGTAAGCGCTGGGATAGTGTGTGGTACTATTTGTACAGTCGACGAGGCATGATCCTACAGTTGTTCTGTCTAAGTTAAATATGATTTTAACGTGTGCCTTTGGAATTTTTTCTTAAGAAGCATGTGGTCAATAATTTCATTATTTTGTCAATATAAATTGGGCTAAGGATATTTATAGATACGTGTTAAGGATTACAGCAGTATTTATGCTTGGTTATGATGAGAATTGTAATTCAAATATCTCTCGAATTTTTGTTTTTTTCCTACCGATAAATAAATGGTAAAATACCATCAGGATTTTACGTATATTAATTTTTTCATTGTTTCAAAAATTTATTGCAATTCACTTTAATGCATTTTCACTACAATTGGGTCCCTAACTGAATTTCAGGCAAATAATGTACAGCCATTATTTTAATCTTCAAAATTTTTTGGGAAATTTGCCGAATGTCAGCAAGTTTTCTTTGCTTAAAATTACTAGATACTAGATTTGCTGAAATTTTGGTACAAATTTTGCTAAAAAATCCCGCTTTGTTTTAGAAAATTTGAGAACGATGTTACGTATTTTGCATAGTGCATCGTACTTAATTTTACCGTTGGAAAACTTAGCTGAGAACCGGAGTCAGCCTTTGTATCGCAGTAGGGTCACTCGCGGGTGCTCTTCAATCAACAAGGTTTTTCAACCAGCAGAGATAGGTAGTCTTCAGGAGTGTGGTCATTCTTTTTTCCTCTTTGTGTCTTTGCATCTGTGAGAGGGAGCCATGCATGAATCCACTCGCAAGGTAATCGGCCGTAAATTCGAGGTTTCTACCTTCAAACCGAGCCGGATCCACGTCAACTCAGAAACAGGCATGTGGTATGTTTTCCTGCTGGACAATTGACGCGTTGGATTTCCGGCCAGTTTATACGCCCACTTCCGGTGGTCTTCAACTCTTGAGCGTCGCCAGCCAGGGGTGCATGGGAAAACAAAAGGTTGGCGGACGGGCTGACAACATGTTCTATGGAAACCTTTCACTCAGATACGGATCGAGATGGCAAAGTAAGAAAAAAGGTTGAAGACGAAGCAAACATATCACCTACTGCTGTGGTAGACGTATTTGCGAGTCAATTGTTTTAATAAGCTCCGTTTCTCAAAGCTCCAAGGCACTTAAACGACTCCTCTTTATTTGACTATACAGAGTCTGCCAATGTGCAGGTGATGATGTGTCCAGTGTTGATGAAAAAAACCAAAAGTAGACTCCAGATGAAAATGAATGCCGCAGGGCTCATTTTTCAGGACTCACTTATTACCGATATCAGGAGTAAATGATATAGAATGCTCTTCCAGATAAATAAAAAAAGAAATATTCTACCCATGACTTTACGTAACCCTGAGGTAAACGCAGTTATTTTCCCTCACTTTGGTGATGTGAAGCGGTGTTGATGAAAAAACTGACAATAGACTCCAGTTGAAAATAAATGCCGCAGTGTGATTTGTGTGTGATTTGAAACAGTGAAATCATGCAAAAAACGGACTAAATACTTTGCGGAGAGAACAAGCTAGGCTGAGACTTTTAGAAAGGTTCAGAACAAACGAGTTTAAAAATGACACTAAAGTAATTATTATGGCCCCATACTACTTAGGTAGATCAGACCATAAAGATAAGATAAGGGAGATAGATTCCAGTACAGATAGATCAAAATACTCATTATTTCCCCGAACAATCGGAAATCATAACAGTAAGAAACCAAATTCCATACACCATAGAAATATTAAAGACATTTAATTTACAATTCAGGACAAGATTAAACGTTGCGCAGACTTATATTTGTAGGTGCATTCATGTGTTAGTTGATAGAATATTTATCTGCATGTGTGGGAGTTTTAAAGGTTTTTGCATGAATATATACGGTTGTGTGTGTGTAAATTGGCATGTCTTTGCCATTTTTACATACGGTTTTAGTTTTAATTACGACTGTTGGCCTAACATTCCCCGCCACACGCCCTTTACATGTAGATATACTAAAAAGTATTTACTTAAAGATCAAAGTTTAAAAATTGAGTCAAACACACCAATTAGTGAAAGATGCCTATAGAAATGTATGTAAGTATGTTCTCGTACATTTTTATACATGAGTTATCGTATATTCAAATGCATGTTTGGACTTCTATTTCTGCACGAATGTGCCAGTGCCTTAACACCCTAACCACACACCTTTGCGGCGGCTTGAGGATTTTGTAAATGAGAAAGGACTGATGGTATTGATTAATCGGCATTGGAGTCGTAAAATGCTTGCGACAAAGCTTAGCTCTGGAATAGGAAAGCGGTTTACTTTATTCATATTTATTTTCTTAATTGTGTCCGTTGTATGGTTGTACCGCGTGTGGCATTAAATTTCCGATGAGACGCTCGCCCAGAGTAACCTAAAAAAATCAAATAAAATTAAAAACTTCTTAAAGATCTAGTAGGATAACATGTTCTGGAGCACGTTAAGGAGACGTCCTCACTCTTTAAGTCGGAAGACTATTTTTTTGACAACATTTTTGAGATTTCAGCTCGAGATCTGTCTCTTAAAATCTTTCGATGAATGAAAAACAGAGTGGGCTGAGTATAAATAGAGAATGAAACACAGTATGAATAAAAACGTCCCTGCTCAAACAATTCTTTTCCATATCATGCACTCAGTGTACTGGTCGTATGACAATGCCATGGGTAGGCTTTCGACTGCATTTTCAAGTCCCCTGGCGGACAGACACATTAACCTTGCTCGCACTCTCTGTCAAACCCTCGCTTCCCATTGGACATAACGATCGGATTGCGTCGATTGAATTTGTTCGTGCGGTTGAGAGAATCTTAAAAAAATAATGTCGTTTGACTAATCTAAATATCGCCCAACCTTTCATATTGACTAAATATTTATTTGAATTAAAGTGGCAGAATAACATCTCCTATTCTTAATACTTGTTATATTTTGATGAATGGTGGCGTGGTTACCCAAAGATAACATGCGACAGCTGATTGAAGGTATTATGGTTCAATTCCAAGTGATAATCCCGTTTACCCTCAAGTAAACGCAAGGCAATTAATTTACTAGGAATAAGAACTTACCGAGCCACTGTAGATGGCACGGGGGAAAGCAATTGACAACCCTGCCATAAATCTCACCTCGCTGTAAGGTTTATTACCTTGCGAGAGCCATCTTCGCCTATCAAGCTCAACCTTCGGTTTATCACTGCCTTACGTTACGTTCATGAATTATCAAGCACCTTTAGAAACCATTTCAGACCTCAAAACTGAATGGAGTCTCAAATCTGAACATTAGTCTTTGAGGTAAGAGAATGAGCGTAGGTTGGAGGATTTTGAGATACACATAAGAGCATGGAGAAAAATTAAGAACGTAAGTTGGACAGAGAGGAAAAATAAACAGCGAAGTTGGAGAAGAGAGGAAGATTTTAAGTAAGACCCGAAGGAGGCATAAAAAGTAAGCGGAGAAAATATTTCGAGTTGGTAGAATGTTAAAAGTCTTATAGAAGAGGGAGTTTGTAAGCGGGGTTGAGGGAAGAAGAAAATAGGCATTCTGGTTAGGTACCAAGGTCAAAAGGGTATAAGAGAAACAAAAGTACACATTACAGGTTTGCCCATAATATTACCATCTTCGAAAGAAGTTCACGTAATAGGTCATGCATAATAATTGTCAGGAACTGTATAAACTGTAAATTTAATGGTGAGACTAATTATATTAAATAATATTTCCTTAAACCGTAATAGGTCTTTTACACCACTATGCAAGGAAATAGGGGGCCAATAGAGATTTGTGTGGTGATTTTCGGGGAAAGTTGATCCCTTGCCAGTGATCAGACAAACATTGAAAATATGGGAACGATCACATTAACATGGGGGTGTTTCCCGAATAGGTTTACAAGGAAATTAATCCTATTTGCTAGGGACCATATTCGGGAACTTACAAATACTCACACAGTCATTCTGATTACCTTAAAGTAATATATTATAATTTATTTAATCATAATTAGTCCAAGTCATTAATTATTTATTTAATAATGAGCAGTATCAATTTTAATTGATTCAATATTATCAGTATAAAAAGAGGCCGTAAGAAGCTCAATTTATCCTTTCCATTTGTTGGGTAGATTTTTTCAGAATTAGTCTACCGGCTTAGGGTGGGTTTTTGATGAACTCTGGCACTACAAACTACTATAATCCTAAGCCGCAACTAAAATGACCAAAATATTAGTAAACCTCATTTCATATGCGTTTATTCTTTAACCTTTAGTCCTAGGAACATATTCTGTATTACAATAACTCGTTATTTAGGCCTGAATACTTTCTGTTTCGCTTAACTTCATCAAAAATTTCTATTTTATTCCTCCCTGTACCTAACTTTCTCTGCATTTTACCTTCTCCAGCATCCCGTTGCCTCTCAGAATCTCCTATAACCATTTGCTTTTCTTCTTCGTCACCGCCTTTGAATTTCTCGAAACAGTATTCTCTCTTCCTCTACCATGTCTAGAAATTTATCGTTTGTTTTCCTTTCCGCCCATTTTATTTTTCCCATTCTCCCCACATCAAAATTTCATAAGCCTCAAATCTACGCTAATTTTCGTGCTGAAACGCTAAAGTTTATAATGTGATTAGGCGAAGAGAGGAAGTTACGGGGGGAAATCCGACAAAAGAAAGGAAAGTGAATGGGGGAAATATTAAAACGTTGGGGGATATTAAAAGCTGTAGTAGAGGAGATAACGTTGTGAAAGCATGTGAGGAGAGGAAGAAAGAAAATAGCCATTTCATATAGCAGAGCTTATGAAGGAAATAAGAAGGAAAGAATAATGAAAGAAAGACGAAGTTCTCAGGATATTTAGATAAAAATCATATTTGAAAACAATTCAAAAACCTTGAATGGATTATCAGACCTCAGATATATTCGGCAATACACCAACTACAGTATTCACCCCGAGGGTTGGTCAATTTGGTGAGGGTAGAGTTTCCTAATACCTAACCCAAAGGCGTGTGAAATTCAAACAGTAGGATAGAAAGGACAACCTGTTCCTTTCCCTGCGCCTCATGTAGTTTCTCTTGAAGATCCGTGAAAGTCACATACTCGTACGTATTGGTTGAAGTTGGGGGTGCACAGAGCCGTCATCCATGATTAAACTCGGTCCCTTCTGTCAATAGCCAAGCGCTCTACCGACTGAACTACCACGCCCATTCGTTCGTCAATAAACTTCCAGAATATGTATCAAATTATATATTTAATCAGAAAGTGGTGTTTGAAGTCCTTTGTTTTGCTGATCTCATCAAGTCTCAGTCCACACTTTGCACAATTCTCCATTTAATACACTTGGAGCCAATTTAATTTCGGGTATAAATCAAGATTTTCCAAGATATAAGGTGCTTTCAACAGAAAGAAAATTTTTTTAACATAAAAAAAAGTACTTAGAGCCTAAAATCTGGGGCGTGACCTTGTTTAGATGTGAAAGTTGGACCTTACGGAAAGAATTAAAGAAGAAACGAACTCATTTGAAATATGGTACTAATGGTGTGTGGTGAAATTCGAATGAACCGATAAGATTTCTGAAGAGGAAGTGTGAAAGAGAAGAGAAGTTAGCGGAAAGCCTTTGCGAACATAAGAACGCAGCATTTAGGTCATTTGTTGAGACGTCATGGACTCCTAAAGATAATACTTGAGAGACACTTCTGGATTTGTAAAGATCTAAGGGAATATCAAGACTGTAATTAATATATCAGATTATGAAATATGCGGGGTAGAGGAATTAAGAGGAGAGGAAAAGGAACGGCAGTGAAAAGGGAAGAATAGAGGACATCTATAAGCCAAAGTTCTGGCGAACAATCTTCGGATTGACCAACAGAGAGAGAGAGAGAGACCTGAGCAGCAGTTGCTCAGTCCTTCAGAATGGCACTCACCGTGGGTGGACGCGTCTGCTGATGGAGTGGCGGGTGGCGCGGAGGAGGGGTTGGACGCCAGGGCCACCACGCCGTGCTCCTCCGGCGAAGTAGGCGGCATGCCAAGTGGGACTACGGCGTCGATGCGCTGAAATGCAAAGAAAAGAACTAAAGAGAACTAAAGGGAATTTCGTCAAAATCCTTTTTGATTGGGGTCAAGGGTTTTGAAAGTTTGTGGTTCACAAATACTCATGCTTTCGAAATTTTCCGTTGAAAGTCTTCAGGTTCAAACTAGAGATTGAAAAAAATGCATTTTTAAGTGATATTGGTACTGAGATGAAATAAGTAAAATGGGCTGCCCTGGCACATTTTTCGCGACGGTTACTTGATGCATACGTCAAAAAGGTAAAAAATGGCATGGAAATAACTATGTGAACCCAAACGAAACTTTGAGTGAATTTCAAAGCAAGCAACTCGGGATGCGCTGAAAGGGCCATACTTTGTACGCAAAGTCCACCCTGAGGCAACTTTGTCATTTGTGTTCCTTGCTAATGCCTATTTATTGGGGCCAGATTGAGACGATTTCCTGCGCAGAGGAAAACCCACATTGACGGGCATTCTCCCTTCCACCGGAGGAAAAAAATCGACCCTGCCAGGATTCGAACCTGGAATCTTCTGATCCGTAGTCAGACGCGTTATCCGTTGCGCCACAGTGCCCTTATTAGCGAATTAAATATTCCTTTGATCGATATTGACCAGTAGGGTTGCGGAGACTGATAAGGCTTACTATCTATAACCATACTAACCTTTTACATATACAGCTGTTGGCAGGAAATTTTACTTAACTTTAAAGATTTATTGATTTTCCACGTATTTTGCTTTGATGATATGGCGGGTGCCAAACTGTGTCCATTTTATAAAATCCCTATTTGAATATTTGACCAATGCAGAAAACGCAGATCAAGGATTTTGGAAACTAGACGTTAATTTAAGCAACTGAGAGAATTAAGCATTTATGTGCGTGGATACGCCAAATAAATTGAGCAAAAAATAGACATTTTATGAACAGCAGTCAGGTATACTCGCTCGTAGGGTCAATATATTTTGCTGTTGCATGGTGCTGGTTGCCCGCTAAAGAGGGTTTCCGTCAGGCCACCGAATGTGTCGTCGTATCTTTTCTCGGTGTAGGTCTCTGGACCTGATCCGCTTCACCAAATTTTCATTTCACTTCCCAAACTTCCGCGTCCTTTTGATTTGCCTGGTATCAAATTTTGGGCAACCCAAATTTTAAGCTTAAACTTTCTTGTGCCCATGATTGCCATGGGAGAAATAATTCCGATGGTGTCCTATTACCTTCCTCAATTGTGTTTATAGTGTTTCAGCATGGCTTAAATGTTCATTTCACCGATGAACAGAGGCTGTGTTAAGTAAATTTCTTCTGGCTTCTACACTTTGACATATATCATATTTGCATGGGTGACCATTTTGAGAGTAGTCATTTTTGATTCCGCCAGACGTCATTAGAATACGGATTACACGCACCTCAGGACGGACACACACTACAACAGGTAGACATATCTACCTATTGGGGAAGTGTACCAGAATAAAGCGAGAGAGTAATAATGACAGTACAATAGAATAGCGTTTAGCTAAGATACTTATGCAGACAGGAGGTAGTTGATGGCAGGCGCCTTAAGTAAAGATGTTAGGTGAGTGAAAACTTCAATATGATGCGTAGTGTTATGTAGATCGGAAACGTGGTTGTTTAGACTAGTGCATATGCGTAGATTGGGTATGGGTGAAATTAAGAACGGACAAAATAAAGTGAAGGGAAAGAAAAGAGACGATGATGTCCTGGACATGGTAGGGTAAGCTAGACGCCTGTTGGGAGGAATCCGAAGAAGTTTGGGCAAATGGATGCAAGGTATACTGAGATACAATGGGATGCTGAAGTTGGTGATAAATGGGAGAATACTGGAAACGCGAAGAAGGTGAAGAAAATAACAAAAATTTTGGATGCAATTAAAGGAGGTAATAAAGTACGCTGAGCTAAAAATCGAGTAGTTTTAATATGGTGAATTTAATAAAAGAAACTCCTAATCCAAGGAATGATTTATATTGATGCAAGATCGTAGTTTCGACGCTGTAAGTCATGATCAGGTGACAACACATGTTCTTACATCCTTATATATGTCCCTGACATGGGGATTGCAGTGGGGGGGGGGGCTGGCGAGACACCAGGGATGAATTGTTGGGAGGAATAAAAGGAGGAAGCGGGAGAGGGGAGGGAGTGGGGGGGGGGCGTAGTGTCCTTAACGCTTTCGGAGCCTGGGGCAGGGCGACCGGTCCGCGAATGTCCTTGCGCTGTGAATTTAAGAGATCCCCCATGCTTTCCACTACCTGCCATTAAGGTTGGGGTTTGTAGAAGTGGGAAAGCTAATTGGCAAATCGTCGAAACCATGGTCGCGCATCAAAAGAAATCATTCTGAGGATTTACAGTTTCTTTTTATAAATTCACGATTGAATTTCACTCAGCGAAGCTTTAAACTGTCCATTTTACAAGTACTGTGTAGTATGGTGTTATTGAATATTTTGTGGCATGTTAGACAGCACTGAGTAGTCCTGAATTGCGTAGTGCTTGAGAGGCCATCAAAAAACTACCCTAAACCGATCAATTAGTACTGTGAGACTATCGTTATAACTTGAATCGTCCAAATTAAGAAACATAAGCCATATTCACAGGTGGAGAAATTCTTGTAAACGAGGAAGGACACCGAGAGGGCCCGGGTTCAAATCCTTGAGACAGCACGTATTTTTCATCTCTACCCTATTTGAGGTGCTTTGTGGAGAATACTTTGAGTGAATACGACGTCCGTCGGATGGGACGTTAAACTGAGGACCCTTTGGCGCCTTACGACAATTGTAGGCTAATGCCGACGTCGGGTTTTTCTCCACCCTTTCTTTCCCTCCATCCCTGACGGCGCAAATGACCTTAACTGTCGGTTGCCTCTAATAAAAACCACTACAACGAGGAAGGATCCGATAAAATATGGGAAACGACCCAAATCCGCTGGACACTCGTGATTGATATATATTGGTCAATTTTAATTCTTAAATTATAATCTCTAGTATATGTATTGCTTTTATGGAGTTCCAGAGTTATGGATATGAAATGCTTGTTAATTTTCCATGCGGTTTTATTATGTACTGTCAACCCCGGTTTCCAGGTGTATGCATCGTCTTTAAGACTATGTTGGATATCTGCTTTCATCAGCCTTAAATCGAGTCATCGAGATTAGAATTCTGAATGATGGGAGTAGAGGGTAGGAAGTTGGAGAGACAGAGCCTTGCAGAATTTTATGAGGATGCATTTCATAAATGTAAATCAATAAACGCCTTATTGTGCCCCAAAGTTGGCCACTCTTGACATTCTATGTAGGTGAGAAATTGAAAAAATAATCAGGAAAGAGGATCTGGAAATATCTATAAATGTCGTCTCTTTTATCTCACTGTCTTGAAAATTAAGTCTATAAGTTAATGCAGTGGGTATGTAATGAAATCGAGCGGAAATGTACTGTGTGTCTTTTGTTTATTTCTAATTCATGAAAAAATTGGCAAACAATGAGCTTGAATTTGATTCTGATGTTTATTTCAGTGTCTCAACTATGTTAGAAATGCGTTAAATGGTAGAAGGGACCATTTGGTTCCAATTCTGCTCAAATAAAGACCTCTATCCATCTATCTATCCATGTTTATCCTCAACCCAAAAGGTGTCCCACAATCTCGCAATTCCTTGTGAGACTGAATCAACCCCTCCAAATATTATAAATTTATGTATCTATTTCGATTTTTTCAGCTTTGTAAATATTCTTGGGTTCTAGTATTGGAAGATTTATATGCAATGAAAACCGAGTCTTCCGATTTTAACGCAATATATCAGACATAATTGATTTAATCGGCGTGAAAAAATGAGTTATCAATTATTAACTTGTCCTAAAAATTAAGATACCAGGTATATCGTCACATATAAATGTATTATGCATTGAAAATTACCATTTAATCGATTTATAACTTTATTTTTCAATTAATTCAATTGGAATCGGTATATACTGAAAACACCAGAATAACTTTCATTGAAATCACTGAATTTGTGACTTAAAAGATTCTCGTCGGTAGCTTAACCTAAAGATTTATACTTATCCTCCAATACATATCATATTTTCAATATTGTGGGGTCATATAGCAATCTTTAAACTATATGTAGCATAAAACTATCCTTTTTCTTAGATATGTCGGGATAATGAAATAATGGGGATTCTACTGCACCAATTGATAATAAGTTGTGACCTGAAAGGCTGTAATGTATTGGAACACGAAACGTGCTTATAGAAAAGATATGTCTGGAACCTTACAACAAGATTTACGGAGGGTTAGGTCTCCTGCCAAGGACCCTGAACTAAGAGATACAAGCACTCGATACTAAGAAACTACAATTTCTTATGCAATATTGAAGTGCAAGGCACAAGGTATTATAGGTTTTATTCAAGTACCCTTAGTGTTTGAATTTTCTCGACCTTTGAAGTAAATTCAAGCCAAAACACGGCTAATATACTCGTACATGGATTACAAAATACACTTACAACTAAATAATCATAGCAGAATTATCACTAAAGTGGCGATGGATGCATGTTGCGCTACCCTATTGTTACTTTTGCCTGCTAAAGCCTCTAATTTCTTCTACGTCTTTGGCTGGCAATGGAACTTTCTCATGAAGAACTCCACCCGACATTTGCCCTAGGACTGGGAACAGTCTTCGGAGTCAAATTCTTATGTATAGAACTGTTTTTGTCTGTATATTCCATTATATATTTTTTATTAACGAAATGGATATCGATTATGGATGTATTTGCGCAGTTCAACGTTTTACCGCTCATATGGACGCGTCGTTTCCATTTCTTTCGACGCCTCCGAGGGCCGACGTGTCCTGAAGGAAAGATACGCACCTGGCTCTAAGGAGGGAGTGGGGTCATCTAACCCACTTCAGCGGCACTCAGCACCCATGGGCGATAGAAATTGTGACATCACGGAAATCAGGCGGAGCGAATGGTGGATCAGGGTCGGGGCTGAGGGTGCAAAAAAATGGGGGCTCAGGGCGTCCGCCCTTCTTTTCCGGACTGCTCCGACACCCTCTCCCCCTCCTTTTCTGACCCCCCCCTCCCCCAACGGTCAACCCCCCACTGAACCCCCCCTCCCAAACATCCTCCCCACTTTCGCCTTTTCCCCCACGGGGGAGGGAAGAGGCAGAGGACACAGGGGGGGTGGGGTGGCGAGAGTGAGTGGGGTGTGGGGGACGGCACACGTGCCCTCGTAGGGCGGACGGGGGCATGGGCACTCTCACCTGGATGGCGCAGGCGCACTTGTCGGACCCCGCCGCCGACGACCCCGGCCCTCCGCCCCCGGCCTCCTCAGCCTCCGGTCCACCTCCCTCCCTCTTCACGATCGGTGATAGCATCATCATCTTCTGCTTCTTCCCCTCCCTTCGGTCCCTTTCTTCCTTCCCCTTTGCCCGGCCGTCCCAGCCTTCCCTCCCGGGGCCGCTCTCTCCGACAGGGGTCGCGGCGGGAGGGAAACCTACTCCTTCCGCGACGGTCGATCTGAAACGGGAGAGAGTGAGGAAAATAGGGAGAGGGAAGCTTCTCCTCTCCAAGAGGGGTCATTCTGTCGCCGAGCAGAGGCAATCCCCGTCCGTCGTGGGGGAGGGGGGGGATCGCGCGTGGAGGAAAGAGGAGGACTTGCTCATCCGCCTCAGCGACCGGAAATCTTTGACTTTTTGGGGGGGAAGACGACTTCTGGGTGGGGGGCTGTGGGTAGAGAGGGTGGTAGAAAGTGGATCGGAATCGTGTGGATTTCATCATTCTCAAATATTAAAAAATATTTACGTGGCTTTGATTTTCGATTTCGCGGGAACCTACTCATTGCCGATTCCATTTTTTTTACATGTATGCTCGTATAATCCTGTGACCCCTTGATTTCGTGAGATTTTATCGCCTTTCAAAATAATAATTATATTAATTATTAACGGTATAATCCCTTTCAATTGACAAAAATGAAATGGTAAGTGAAGTGAAAGCCAGAGGGGAATAGAATCACAATAGATGAACAGTTGTGTACAAAATAACTATAGTATAATCTAAGGATACATTTTTCTCAGAATAAGGATCTCCAATAAGGTTTTACGAGTACAAGAATTTGTAGATTCAATGAAATTATATCACTATACATGCAGAATTAGTATTCTCTTGACACTATAGAAGGTTAAATTATTAATTGTATTATCGAACGAGCTGTGCATTTGAGCATTGGGAATAATAAGTCAATTTTAATACATAATATTTAATTTATCTTGATTTTTGACCAGTTGTTCTTAAATGAAACACAAAATGAAATCATTATCGATTCCATTGCAGTTTCCTCCCTGTTGTATCTATGGCAACCAACTTTTTTAGAATTACGGATAAGCAGAAACACCAGGTGGCGTCTTCCGAGAATGACATTTTCACGGATATCTTCTCCCTTTTTTTCCGAGAAAGAGTAGAACCACATACTCCGTGGTAGTTTTCATGCTCCATGTGTAAGTTTATCCGGACGGTTTTTTTAAATCTGCCATGATTCCCTGCTTAATGGATAGGTTAATGTGACATTAAGATCTAATATAGGTATAGAGCAGGCGATTTATCTGACTTAAATGCGAGGGTAGGCTGAAATGTAATGCTTGTAGATCATAAACAAAATGACCTTCAGAAGCACTTCTGATAGCATGTGAAAATAGCTTTCCCCCTCAACATGCATGCGCAGGTTTGGGGTCGTTTCATTCATCCAGTGTATTTCGATAAGTGGAAGTATTGAGACGTGTTTTAGTGCTATGTCAACGCGAGTTAAACAGCGTGCTGTTATCGAATCTTTAACTGCTTAAAAAGTGACTCGTATTGAGATTTATCGTCGTTTAAAGGCTGTCTATGGTGACGATACTGTTGATAGGTCTATTGCAAATCGATGGGCAGTAAAATTTTGTGGTTGCGAGCCTGGAAGAGCCATAATTGTTGATGAAACACGCAACGGGCGCCCGATCACTGCCAGAGACGATAAAAATCTCAAACTAGTCGAAGATTTGATTCAAAATAGTGCGTGCACTCAACCTGTACATGTCTCAGACTGCTCAGGTGCGGGTGGGAAACGGGGAGTCAGGATGGGCAGTGTTAGGAAGGGGTGTAAGGCAGGGTTGCCCATTATCACCGTTGCTGTTCAACCTGTATGCAGAGGAAATGATCAAAGAGGCATGGGAAGAACTCGAGGTAGGAATGAAAGTGGGCGGGGGATTCGTAAAATCAGTTAGGTTTGCTGATGACCAAGCTTTAGTTTGTCAGTCAGCAAAGGAGTTGCAAGCATTGCTGATTGAATTGGAAATTCAGTGCGACAGGTATGGGATGAGAATCAATATTAATAAAACAAAGGTTATGCGATTTTCTAGAAAGAAAAAGGCTAAGCTTAACATTAAAGTAGGGGGGCAAAAACTAGAGCAGGTAGAACAGTTTACGTATCTCGGTAGTGTTTTGGACCAACACGGTCAAAGTAGTAGTAAGGTGAAGAATTGCGCTAGGCAAAGAGGCTTTCACAAGGAGGAGGGAGTTGATGACAGGGACTTTGAGTAAGGATGTTAAGAAAAGACTCGTAAAAACTTTGATATGGAGCGTAGCTATGTACGGTGCGGAAACGTGGTCATTGAAGCAGGAGGATAGACGTAGATTGGAGGCTTTTGAAATGTGGGTGTGGAGAAGAATGGAGAAGGTGAAATGGACAGAGAAGAAAACAAATGAGGAAGTACTTGGTATGGTGGGCGAAGAGAGGGGTTTGTTGGGAGCAATCCTATGGAGGCAGGAAAAGTGGATGAAGGGGGTGTTGACCGGCAGTGGGATGTTGAAGACTGTGATAGAGGGTAGAATGTTCGGCAAAAGAGGGAAGGGAAGGAACAGGATAGGGATGTTGGACGGGATGAAGGGAGGAAGAAGGTACGCAGAGATGAAGAGGGGCCTGATGTAGAGTGGGATGATGGATTTTGTGTTTTGTAGGAGTAATAAAATATTTGTTTGGTAGTTGTGTCCATCCAAAAACCTACCTTAACCGGTAGATTACCTTAAAAAAAAATATATATATATATATAATTATTAAATATATATATATATATATATATATATATATATATAAACACAGATGTAGATTTTTAGAATATAGAGACACAAAGAAAGGACACTCACAATTTGTTATTTTACGTTTCGGCAGCACGGCTGTCGTCTTCAGAATTGCGTTCTCGGGGAAGAGCGGAGAGGATGTGCGGGGGAGAGGTGGGGGAAGGAGAGGTAAAGAGACCAATAGGAAATGAACAAGGGGGTGGGGGGGATATGTAGGCAGCCAATTGATGTATTCAGTGGGCTTGGTTCAGCCCGGGCGGTTTGAACGATTGGGCCACCCAGATATGCGCCATCTCGCGGGTTCTCACCTCTATTATACTCGCAGATTTGGGAAGGATTTCAATCACCGAAACAGAGAAGCAGTCGTCAAAAGATTGGTTGTGGGAAGCGGTGTGAGTAGGGATGGGATAATTAAGAAAGGTGGGAGATTTGGTGGAATATCGGTGGTTATTCATGCGGAGGGAAAGTGCGGTCGTGCATTCGCCCACGTAGAAGGCAGGGCAGAAGTTACAGGAGAGGCGATATATAATATTTTTTGAGGTACAGGTGGCGAGTGGTTGGGAGTTGGTACTGAGTGAGGGGGAAGGTCTTAAAAGATGACAGCATTTGCAGCGTGGGCGGTTGCATGGTGCGGATAGGGGCGGGGGAGAGACGGGGGTGCTTGAAGTTGGATTTGTGGACTTAAAGATGTCTCGCAGGTTCGACGGGCGTTTAAACGAAACAGAGGGACAGTGTGGGAATAAAAGTGATGTGGACTGAGTGTTATTGATAATTGGGAAGAGGTCACGGATTAGATGTTTAATTTTGTGTGTTCCGGGGAAGAAAGTGGTGATAAGATTAGGGCATTTTGGGCGGTTTGGTTTGGGGAGGGGAGTGTATTGGGTTGACGGTTTGAGGATTTTACTGTTTAGCAGTTTTTCAGGGTACCCACATTTTCTGAGGGATTCATGCAGCTGGTCCAAGTATTTCTGTTGGGAGGGGGTGTTGTTGCAGAGACGGAAGCCACGGATAGAGAGTGAGAATGGGATGGAGCGCTTTGTGTGAGGAGGATGGCAGCTGTCGAAATGAAGATATTGTTGCTTATTGGTTGGTTTAATGTGGACTGAAGTGTGAAACGTATTGTTTTGGAGGTGAATATCGATATCTAGGAAGGTAATATTCGAGTCGGATATAGAAGAAGTGAATGATACTGAGGAGGAGGAGTTGAGAGAGGAAATGAAAGAGGATAAAGTTTCGCGTCCGTGGGACCAAAGGAGGAAAATATCATCGATATAGCGGGCCCAGAAAAGTGGTTTTAGGGTTTGTTGTTGCAGAAAGTGGTGTTCTAGTTTACCCATAAAAAGATTGGCGTATGCAGGAGCCATACGCGTGCCCATTGCAGTGCCTTTTATTTGTAAATATATTTTGTCATTGAATTGAAAAGCATTTTTGGTAAGAACGATTTGGCTCAATTCAAGGAGGAAATCTGTGGATGGGGTGTGTGTATATATATATATATATATATATATATATATATATATATATATATATATATATATATATATATTTAAATTATAGGAACTGCGATATATATAAACAATATATTTCCATAAACCGTATATATATATATATAAACCATAAGCACAGTAATCAACCCTAGGGCTAATTTGGTAGGTGGTGATAGAGTTCACCCAGTACTAAGCCCGACGGCGTGTGAATTTCACACATCAGGGAAGGGGGGCCAGTTCCTTTCCCTGTGACTGCCGCGACCCACACACACACGCACGCACACGCACACGCACGCACACGCATGCACACGCACGCACACGCACGCACGCACACGCACACGCACGCACACGCACGCGCACGCGCACGCGCACGCACGCGCACGCACACGCACACGCACGCACACGCACACGCACGCACGCACGCACGCACGCACGCACGCACGCACGCACACACATATATCTATATATATATATATATATATATATATATATATACACATATATACATATATCGCAGTTCCTTCTTTCCCCACAGGAAGGTGATTTCGCCACCGAAAATTTTGAATGCGCATGAGTGTCATTTGTGTGTGTTTTTGTTGACCAACGCTGTCTCACTACTTCGTTTAAATTATTATTCTCATTCGTGAGACATTCTTACAATACGAAGGTTGCTATCAATATTTTAAGCCTTGACAACACTAAGTGCTTCAGGCGCCATCCGCCGTTTCCATATGAAAGTTTGACCCATTTTGACCCTTTCTTCAGAACATTATGTCGTTTGATCATTACTTGTGTTGTTTACAGTTACTCGAAAACTTTCTATTAGCAAAAAAATGGAGTTAACTCGTGAACACTTGCGTGCAATGATTTTTTAGGATTTTCGACGTGGATTATCAAGACAGGAGTGCATCGATCAACTTACTTTCACTTTTGGCGATGAGGCCTCATCTTTTGCCACTGCGAAACGCTGATATAACGAATTTCATCATAGCCGCCGTTCGCTCGGTGGCAAAAGTCGTGAAGGTCGTCCAAAATTAGTTGTGTCAGAAAACATTGATGCTGTACAGGATCTAGTAAAGGAATCGTCATCTGACTTATCGTGAGATTGAGGCATTGTTGGGGATTAGTGTGACGAGCATCAATAAGATATTGCATAAGCATTTAGCTGTGAAAAAATTTGTTTGCGTTGGATACCGCATAATTTGACAAAAGCTCAAAAAGATGCTCGTGTCAATTAGTGCAAAGAAATGCTCACCAAATACAATCGTGGTGCATCTAAAGCTGTGTACGTATAACATCTAGACATGTGACGAATCTTGGGTCTATGTGTATGAGCCCGAAACAAAACAGCAATCCACTGTATGAGTCTTCCAAGACGAGCCAAATCCGACAAAAGCGATTCATCCACGAAGCTCATCGAAACAAATGGTCGCCTGTTTCTTCGGAATAAATGGACATGTGCAGCCGTTCCGTTAGAACAACGTAGAATTAAAAATTCTGAATGGTACACGAGCATTTTTTAGTCAGAAGTAGTTGATAAAATACGGAAAAATACGTACGGCCCTTCTAGCCTATTTCTTCTTTTTCTATTTCTTCTATGAGCTGGTAACTTTTCCTGGCGCTCTTCAGCAACTCATTATTACTTATTTTCCTTTTCTAGAGGGTATCGTGTGGATAAAGTGCCATATTCCAAAGGTTCAAATTATCTTTTTGTTTTTTTCTGGGAAGATTCAATAGCCTGACTTGTCTGTTGCTACCAGCCACATATAAGCGTTATGAAAGAGTCCTAACTTTCGTGCTAATCTTTATATATTAAAATACCCCTTTTATTTCCTCCTATTTTTTTATTTTGAAAGTAGTTAAGCTTCAAGGTAACAAAATAATTCAACCCGTTAGGTTTTCTCCTTATAATCTTACCGTATGTAATGTACCGTATGTATCTGCACTGTAAACCTGTTCGGTTTACAGTGCACGTCAATATCATCTGTTTTTGTTATTTATCTTCGGTTTATATTTTCCTCCAGCAATTTTTTTATGAGACTTAAAGCGATTTCTTGCTCCTTGTAATTTTCTGTCGCCAGGAAACCTACGCCCGCGGATCGTATTATTGCTGTAAAATCTTTCACTTCATTAATGCTGCTTTCTCTAAATTGTATCAATGCCTCTTAATTGTTGGATGTTAAATAGACATTTGAAGACAATTCAAAGTAATGATTTAATAGATTATTGAGCACCCACTTCTCCACTGATGATAATTAGCTTCTTCAAACGTAATAGAATCAGCAAGAGGAGTAAATGGGGATTGGTTTTGTAATCTATAAGGTGGTTGACAAGTTTTCTTGATCGGAAATCCGGGTTCATGTATGTAATTGTTACAATTCTAATTTGTATTTCATTTTTAGATCAGTTCGAATGCAATAATTCACCAAATCAGACGAAGCGTTTTAATGTAGTGACCTCTTTGTACATTTTTTAAAAGATTTACCATGTAGTCGACGCCAGATTTCGTCCGCCCCAAACTTATTAACCCTAATTTACAATTCCTTAGTGGCTCCAGAAGCCACAGTTATGGACCTCCTCCCCTTATTTCCACCACGGAGCGGTTTATCATCCGAAGGTCCGAAAAGCATTCCCCTCCCTCCCTCTCACGAAATTGCAATGCCTCCTCGCTGGCGGACAAAGTTTTCGCTGGACCATTGACGTGGGCAGGCGTCAAATGGCTGGTGGCGAGTTGGCGCCCTAAACGGGTCCAGGGAATGGGGGAGATGTGTGATGTGGAGAGAGAGAGAGATGTTGGGATGACTCGCTAAATGCCCTCCCACGTGGGGGAGGAAGGCAACCTCAGACTCTATTCCTGCTCTCACGATTCCGGAGCCTTGGGAGGGAAGAGCATTCTGCACCCGTACGTATACAATTTATCCTGAAAGCGGCCACGAAGGCTTATGGCAGGGGTTTTTGGGTCACCAGCCGTTAGTGCAATCGATGATCGTTGATATGCAACGAAATAACCGTTAACAACGGGAAGGTTGATTTGATGAACGAGGGTTGACAACAACTAGTAGTAAGCCCAATGCACACATGAGGGTAGGAGGGTAAGTTCCTTTCCCTGTACCACTTACGGTTTTTCAGGAAGATCTGGTACTTGAATAACCAAGCAGCATGCGTGATGTAAAGGGTGCGTAGAGGAGTCTATGGCAATCAAAACCCGATCCCACATGTCAATGGCCAAGCGCCCTATCCACTGTACTGTGTCTATATCTCGAATTCAATCCTCGTGGTCGAATCTACCAACACAATTGGGTACCATAATAACTCTATCGGGGTTGCAAGAAAACTCAGTTGCCCTGTGCCTTTTTCAAGTTTATACTGCTCTCTTTTAGAATCAAAAGTTCTAGTATAAATCCATCGGTACACCTGTGAAGACTACTTGTTTCTCGTAGCATATTTCTAAAGAAGAACAGCACACCTTGTGTAAACCTTATGTAATTCTTTAATTAACATTTTTTTCCCATGAATCTCTAATATATACTTGACGCGTATTCAAAATGCAGCTTAATCAAAGAGAATTAAATCTCTCTCTTACTTTTTTTTACATTTTACTCTTGAGATTGAGCTGCCACGACATGAGTCGTTTCAGCAAATGCAAAGCCCAATATTGCAAAGCCAATATTGGGCCTTTAATCCCATACATATTGTCCTAAGATTAATTACTACCAATCTATAACCGAGTGGTGAAGGTTCAAGGGCGGTAGCCGGTTCAATATCGGTAGTACATAAAATCGTTACCACCGGAGTACATTTATGCCCATTATTCAACTTGTTTGTTTAACGTAATACGGGGCTAGAATTATTCCCTCTGTCGGATGTCAGGCTGTGTTTCGTTACGGGAGGCGAGGAAATGTATCTTCGTTCAGTAAGTTTTTATCCAAAACCTACCTTAAGGGGTAGAATACCAATATTCAGAACAGTTGACGCCGTAAGGGAGTGGGTATATGTATAATGGATACGATTGTAATTAATCTCCACCGTCACATTCCAAATGCCGTCATTGATGCAAAAGTATGCAATGTCGAGATGACATTTCCGCTGGGATAATTTCACTATTCCCTCCTCATACCTTCTTCTCCAAATGCAGTGATGGGAAAATAGTTTTTACGACCGTGATGTCGTGTTACATCGTAATAATAGAATTAGTTTCCTTTCACCTTCTCTCTTAGACCACCTTCCACCATTTTCCTGTTTAATTCAATAGTCTTAGTTTTCATTAATCCAACAAGACCTAGTATACCGCTCTAAATCCTTATAAGGTCACTGTCTAGTTTTTTAGTCTGGATAAACGAGTTAAATACATTTAATTTCAATTATAAGGATTTCAAAAATTTAAAATCAATATTTGTCAACGAAAAAGTTATTACGAACAAACAGAAATAAATAGTATTTCGAGACTTTTAATTGACTTGCGTGGTTAGTTTGTAGATTTGTGGTTTGTTGATATAATTTTACAAATATAAAAAATATTGTAACGCTTTTTATGACCAGTTATAATAAACGGCAACATACATTTTCCACTAATTGTTAGATTTAAAAATTATTTTAAATCAATCTTCTTTCCTATATTCAATATCAGCCTTCATATTGGAGGCAGATGATTCGTTAATTTTATTTCTGTGCAGTAAAAACTCACTAAGATTCGAGTCCGAAATAATCTGTGTATTTAGTCTTTTTCTATCATGGCGCGCGCAAAAAGATCAAAATTTTCTTATGGACCGTTGATGAACAACGGTCTGGGGACACCTGAATGTTATCTGCGCTTTACTTTTAGGTGTTGGAATTCCATCTAAATATTGCGGAAATAACGATTATGCTACGACTTCCACGCACCAAATTATATTAATGATAACTTTTTGTATGATTTGGCACAAAGTAACATACATGTAGAACACAGGTTGTCCTCATGTTGTTTAATATTTATATACTACCGGTTAAGAGAGGTTTTAGATGAACACTACCCAAAAAATTATGCAACAATACTTTTCTTTTCTCTCCTAACCAATTAAAACAACCTAAAATCGGGCACAGCAATAAGTTTCTCTTCAATTTACGCGTACTTTTGTGTAATTTATCGGTAAATTTAATATTGTAAATGTGTGACGAGGGGTTAGGCGGTAGAAGAGACTTCAAAGTCTCAATCTCGCCCCAAAATAAAGACGAATATCTATCTATCTATTTCCTTCCTCTCTTAATTCCTTCCAGCATGATCATCCTATTCCTTCCTCTTCCTTGCTTGCCCAACGTTCCGTCTTCTATCGCAGTCTTCAACATCCCATTCCCAATGGAAACGCTCTGAATCCATATTTCCTGTCATTTTTGGATTTCTCTCAACAATCTCTCTTCCCCCACCATGCCCAGCTCTTTCTCGTTTGTTTTCCTTTATGTCCTTATCGCCTTTTCTATCCTTCTCCATCCCTCCTCATGACATATTCCACCGAAAACCCATTACACTTGAAATACTCGAATAGCATGGGAAGTGAGGGAGGGGGGGGGCGATTAAGCACGCAATCATCAACGAGCGTCGGTTCGAGTAATTTCCAGCACGTCGTTCCTATCTTTCGCCCTTTCACCTCGCGGGTACCTTCCCTCCTCTTCTCTGCTATCCCCAACTCCCTTAAACCGCGAGCCAATTAAGGCGGTTTTGCTTTCATGTGGATTAATCCCAGTCATTCTTGAACTTCCATGAAAGCAGCCCCAGAGGAAATTTGAATTACCTCTCTCTCTCTCTGTGTAAGATATTCCTAAATCTTCCTTATTATATTTGTTATTATGTCCACTAATGGGCGATGCTAATATATATTTTTAGTATAAAAATGATTTCAACTGCGAGGTTAAACTCTAGTTAAGAGTTGTTTCTTTAATATATTTGGGCAGGTTTCTTGATGAAAATGAGCATGGCAGAGGAAGCATTAGGAGTAGAATGTCTTAGTGAAGTTGTTTTACAAGTAGAGAATTAACGACAGGCATACATATATATATATATGTATATATATATATATATATATATATATATATATATATATATAAGCTCCTAACTCTACGCTATACTAAGCTCCAAACTTAAAACTTTACCTATATTTTCTTCATATCTTTACACACACACACGTATATATATCTATATATATATACATATATATACTATATATATATATATATATATATATATATATATACATGTGTGTGTAATGATATGAAGAAAATATAGGTACATTTTTAAGTTTGGAGCTTAGCACTCTACAGATCTGGGTCCCGTCCATTGAAAAATGCGGACGAGCGAACTTTGGTAGATTTCGAGATTTCGGGTCTTGCGTATAATGGAGGAAATAAGTTGAACAGAGGGTATGACAAACGCGGAATATTTTAATTCGACGGGCCAACAGAGGAAGTTGATGGGGAAATCTGAAAAAAAGTGGAGAAAATGTTTTGTGGAAATATTTTAAAAAGCAGTTGTGTATTGAATGCCGTGATGGAGGGGAGAATATTATGTAAGGAAGGAAGGTAGAGGAAGGAATGGAATAGGTTTTCTGAGAAGGATTCAGGGTGGCCAAATCTACTAAGAAATTAAGAAAGAAATAATGGAAGGAAAGGAATAATAAGGAAGTTCTTGGTATACGCAGGTAGTGTCGTTATGGCTGCCCAAAACTTACCTTTGAATAAGTAAATTATCTAGATTGAATGAACAAGCTATTGAAATTTCTTATAATTCAAAAATGTACATAACATACCGATTGAAATTTCTCGTAATGCAAAAATATACGATGGTGGTCTGAAAAGTTTCCTACCCAACAAAGATACTAGACATTTTTTGTGAAATTTTCTGATATTTTCTGGTGTCGGAAACTTTTCAGACCACCCTCGTACATACCTTGTGACGCGGTATTTAATTTATAGATAAATTTTCCCCGATACCGCGAGACAAGGGAGGCCGCGACTCTACTTGTTTTGAGGGCGCCAGGCTAGCCACATGGCTAGCCGCAGAGTCACGCCGCTGGCTGTCACCTGGCCCATCACACTCCTCGTCCCAGGGGAGGGCTCGCTCACCTTTTATGTGCCCCGGGGTGGGCAGCGGCTCTTCAGCTGAAATCACGAGGGACGCTAGGAGGCGCATAAAAATGGACTACGACGAGTAAACTTCACAAGAACTATTTATTATCACAAGAAAAGGTGTGGGCGCTCCCAAGCAAACATGACGCGCGGTGCCGACGCCTGCTGGGCCACGATGTTGGGTGGCCGCTCGGCTGCAGCCGAAGATGGCCGCCTCGCTGTCGACTGCTGGCTCCCGATGTTCCGGTCGGGGCCTGCGGGGGGCCCACACGGCGAGGTCGGTTGCTGGCACGCGCACCCCCGGTGTTCGCAGGCTGTCGGTGACTCGACGATGATAGCACACGACCTTCTCTCTCGGGCATCTCACAACGAACTCTCCTTACCACGTGTTGGCCGGCACTCTCCGCGCGCGGCGCGCTCCGCTCTTCTTTTTTCTTACATACATTGTCGGCGCCCACAGATAGCGCCCCGCCGTTCTACGGCTCGCGAGAGGGGCGCGCGTATTCGAACTGGGCAAGTGACGCTGCGCCAAGCACAACGTCACAACCTTACCATCTAAACTTGTGAGATATTGACGTTTTGTATCTCAGTAGCTTCGAATTACTTGTCGAAAATTGGAAAATTGATCCTACAATCTCGTATGTTTGGCTTTTATTTATGCATTTATTAGTTTACAGCTAAGGGAATATATTTTTATAATTTTTCAGGGTAATCGTTTTAATTTAATGAATTACAAAGTAAAAATATTTATTAACTCCTTCTGCTATATGAACTTACTTCCTTAATATATGAAAAATATAATTTGATAATACAGTTCTATCAAATAGTGATAATTGATGCCTCCCGAACATAGAAAAATTCCCTAGTGACGGTAAGTTAAGTCAACTTTAAAATAGTAAACATGATCTTATCGACAAATTATTGAAGAGATATCACTAGCCATTGGTATCTTAATCGTGCAAGTGCAAATTTTAGTTATGGTAAATCAGTTTCAATTCAATTTACATAGAACAAATTGAAAGGGAACCAATTATATCTCTGGAACCTCAGACGATCAAGCTGTAAACACCTAATGCTAGTTTAAAGCTTTCAATTCATCATCCATTAAACGTCCTTGCACCTCTTGAAGTCCCCCATTCTTGGAAAAAATCGCTCATATTTTTTAATATGGCTTTTCCTAGTGCTCTGTAGACTTATTTGGTCTCTTGATACATTAGAATATGTCACAGCGCTCATGAGGCTGTCCCTTTTGACTCATTTGCACCTTTGTGCATTTCTTCGAACACTCGAGACGGCCGCTCAAAATAAGTGCTCACGAAGGGTGGAGGGCGAGTGAGCGAGAAATAAGAGAGACGAAGTATAAGATAGAGAGAACGGCTGACGTATCGTCAATTTCTGTCTTTTTGCTTAAGCTTCTTTCATTAACGCAATTCTACTTCTTATGTTCCCACTGCTTTGCCCATCATAGTCCAAGAAACCTCAAAGAAAGGTAAAACCGTTTCGTTTATGAACTAATATTTCAATATTTAGCTTAACCCTCCTCATTCTTGAAAACAGTGTAGCCTTTGTTTTGCTTACATCTACTATCATTCCATATCAAATGTACCGATATACGAAAGCTCTCAGTAATGTTTTCTATCCCTTGGATGACTGGAAAATTAAGAAAAATCTCGATCGGTCCTGATGACTGGAAAATCTCGATCGGTCCTTCAAATTTAGGGGCTAGCTTGGCTGAAAACCTATCAATCCCACTGGACAGATGGTGGGTCCTACGCATTACTAGGTCTCCTACATTAAATTCGATGTTTCTTCTACCCTTATTATACGCTCGCGCCTGTTTTTCCTGAGCTCTCTCTATGTTCTCGGTTACTAGATCTCGTAATAAGCCTAACCTATCGGCCCTCTTTTTCCACGCTTGTGGATCCAATCTGCTCTCTATGCCTTCCCCCTTCTCAAGCTCGCGCCGCAAACTCTTCACTGGCAGTGGATGCCTTCCGAAGTTCAAGTAGGCTGGCGAGATCTTAGTCGAGGCCTGCTTCGCGGTGTTGACTGCATGCCTTAGTTCGTGTAAATGCTGATCCCAGTCTCTATGGTCTTTTTCTACAAACATCGCGATGGCCGTCTTCAGCGTTCGATTGGATCTTTCCACTGGGTTTGCCTGAGCATGGTATGGAGGCGTTGTTGTATGCGTTATTCCATACTCTGCCAATGCTTCTCTTACGCATTGTTATCAAACTCTTTTCCATTATCTGTCAAGAGATACTCCGGCGTTCCCCAGCGAAATAGGACAAGCTCCTCAAGTGCTTTAACCACGTTGGCCCCCGTAGCAGCTCTGACCGACTTTAGCTCCACCCATCTTGAAAATAAGTCCTGAAAGACTATTAAGTACTTGTTCTTGGCTTTGCTAAGCGGAAACTCCATGAGATCTGCTGCTACGACGCTCCATGGTCTCTCTACCGTTCTTTTACCCAATAGTCCCTGAGGCGCTTGCTGCGACGTTTTGAACTGTTGACATTCCTGACATTGCCTCACAAGTTGTGAATGTCGTGATAGGCCCCTCTCCAATAGTAATCTCGTACGACTCGATCGAACGTCTTTTCCACTCCGAGGTGGCCCGATGAAGGTTCACAATGGGCATCCCTTATGACCCGCTCTCGACATTCTTTTGGAAGCACGAGTTTCCAGCCCTCTTCACAATCAGCGATTGGATCGAGCAGCTCATCGTACTTGTAACGATACAAGTGGCCCGCTTCGACCTTCCAATTTTTATACCTCTCCGGATATTTGCTGACTTCCTCGACTCTGCGTTGGTAGTCCTCATCCTTTACTTCCGTAATTTCAGCGATCTTCTCTTCGCCAGAAAGTTGCTCGTACATACAAGATAGTGCATCAGGCAAATCATGGATTTTACTTCGACAATGCACCACCTCGAGACCTACTATGGTCACTTGAGCCCCGGGGTCATAGAGCGCAATGTACTCTTTTCCCCCGATCAGGACTGAGACTTGGTCTCTATTCTCTGCCGTCACACTCGCTAAACTCACTCTAGGCGTGGACTCCACGCCGACTCCCCCTCCCTGAACCGGACACAGCCTATCAGGTTTGTCCTCAATGGTTACAGGGTATATCACACTCTCACTCGACTCATTCCGGCCCGTCCCTTTGTCGGAACAAAACCGATCCAGAGTGAACAGTACTTGAGGTAATTTCTCATAATCGCTCTCCTGCTCTGATTTCCGGCCCGCGTGAAGCGACTGGGCAGAATCTACATTCCACGCATGTCTCGGCGGGCTTTGTGGCACCGACGAGATGCTCTGAGGCCTCTCACTCATTCTCTCACTCTCTGCTTGCTTTGGCGGCTGGAGACAGGCTGGCCTGTTCGATCCTACCAAAGACTTGACCCTTTCGCTTTTTTCCGACCTAACGGATTGGCAGAGCGGAGCTGACTCCGTCGACCAATGCGCCTTCTGCCCCATATGCGGTTGATTTGATGGGCGGAGACGGGCTGACCCGCTCGGCTCGGCGAAATCAACGGCTGGACAGCAAATATCAGCTTTGCAGTGGAGGTCGGCCGTCCGTCTCGACTGCTCAGCTGGAGAGCTTTTCCTGATAGCTCCATTGCATTGGCCAGATAGATAGAGGTTGGCTGTCCACCTCGATCTGTAGATTTCTTCATCCTTGATCTTTGCCAACGCCTTAGATGGGTGGTGGATGTTGGCTGTCCAACTCGACCTAGGAGCAGATGTTTCATCTGGCCCATCTGAGTTTATCTCCCTTCCTTTCCCTATACAATCCTTTATTCCACTATTTACATCTCCCTTGATCGAATTTGGTTCGCAGAATTTGGCTGTCTAACTCGGCTTTTCCAAAATCGAATCACCATTTCCTAACCTAATCGACTTATTCCTATGATTACCTAGATCTAATTCAGCCGTTTCGTGTTCGACGGATTGGTTTGCGGGGAAGCCGCTTGGGCTAGGCGACTCCCCGCTTGTCCGTTTTCCTGCCGAGTAAACAGGTGTTTGCAATTAGGGCAATTAATTGCCAATAAGCCGACCTTGCCGCAAAGTTGGCACTTTTCTTGTGTCCTTCCAGGTCGACTGGGGCAATTGACACTGATATGCCCTCTTGCGCCACAGCTGAAACACTGGACTCTTGGGCACGCATTTGCCCTATGTCCCGACTCTCCGCAGGAATAACAAGCTCCGTCAAAGCCCGGTCCCTGGTCTCTCGCCTGTGAAGGCCTAGACCACGTAGGTCTCGTTATGGCCCTTCCTAACTCATAGCTGATGCTCTGTCTATGTCCATCGTCCCCTGATGCATCGTCCGAGTCATCACTGCTGTCAGTAGATAACGACCCGCTCGTTACCTCCGACTCTGAAGAAGATGACGAAGTGGATGTTATTTCCCTCCGATACTTTTTCTTGGAACCCTTTCTCAAGTTCACTTCCTTATCGTTCTTCTCACTGCCCAATTTTTGTAAAATTCGGCTAATTCCATCCGTTAGGTTGTTGATCATCTCTTTCTGCTGTTGCAATTGACTCCGCAACTCCTTTATTTCCTCAGAGTCGCGGTCGCTCTGTACTGGTATCTCTTTCTGATTTGATTTCGCTTCCGAAGGCAGAATGCGCAGTTTTTCCTTTTCTCTGGTCAAATCTGACGCTTCTTTCCTTGCCCCCAGCGGCGGAAAATCATATGAGTCCATCAGCGGCAGTTTGGGCTGAGGCCCCCCCGCTGCGTTTGCTGTAATGGTCCGAATGGGGTTCAGTTCCTCATTAATTTCTCCGTCGCTTGCGGCAACTTTCTCCGTCTCGATGTGCTTCTTTTTATGCCCCTTACTGCATGCTCGATTCATTTTCCGCCCTGCATCTAGGTCTTCGTCCCAGTTTAAGGCGTATAAAGCTCCTGAGAGGGTTACATCGTCAGGCTGCACATCCTCGTCCAATTCTTTGACCATGGTGTCCCTAACCGTGGTTGTGCCAAAAGAAGCTTAGCCCGCAATAATCGCTCTTTGCGCACTAAGAGTGGCCCTACCAAGGAGTGTCCTTTACTTGACAACTCATTTTCCACCTCTTCTTCACTCATTTGCTTAATTATTTCAAATTCTGCCTTTACCGCTGAATGCCGTAGCAGTGCCCTCATATCTCTCTGATATCTCGCCAAAAATCCAGTGTCACCCTCCATTGTAAATTAGGAAGAAGAAAATTCTTAACCTATTGAATAATTAAAGGATTTGCCCCACCTAACCTAAAATACGCTTACTGCAAAAATTTAATCCTAATCCAAAGATATTTCCCTGTTCTACAGTTATTATAACAAATAGGGCAGAATAAATCAGAATTCTATATTAAAAGCATAACCTAACCTCAAAATTCAAAAATTACAAACTCCGCTTCCTCTTTTCAAAGGATCCTCTGCCACTCTGGGGATACGTGGCTACGCACGGAGCTTCCCTCAAGCCAATAATAGTAGTTAATCTTAGAAACCGATCGTCCCTCCGCAACTTAACTGGAAACAAGTCGCCTCGGGAATGTTCACAGCTTTCATCCCACCCTCAACGCCAAGCAACCACTCAAAGCAACCGCACAAACCACATTCAAGTACAAAAGATTGAGTAGAAATTATAATCTCTTATTTACTGCTTCCCTCACAAAGAATTTTAAATTTTTTAATTTCATGAAAATGTATAGCGAAAGAAAAAAAGGACTAATTTATAAATCAAATAGAAAAATTGTATACCGCTCGCGAAAGAGCTGTACGTAATAACTGGCGCTCGCGCGATGTTAATCACGCATCGTTCCCGCTCACACACACGCCACATATAAGCGTTATGAAAGAGTCCTAACTTTCGTGCTAATCTTTATATATTAAAATACCCCTTTTATTTCCTCCTATTTTTTTATTTTGAAAGTAGTTAAGCTTCAAGGTAACAAAATAATTCAACCCGTTAGGTTTTCTCCTTATAATCTTACCGTATGTAATGTACCGTATGTATCTGCACTGTAAACCTGTTCGGTTTACAGTGCACGTCAATATCATCTGTTTTTGTTATTTATCTTCGGTTTATATTTTCCTCCAGCAATTTTTTTATGAGGCTTAAAGCGATTTCTTGCTCCTTGTAATTTTCTGTCGCCAGGAAACCTACGCCCGCGGATCGTATTATTGCTGTAAAATCTTTCACTTCATTAATGCTGCTTTCTCTAAATTGTATCAATGCCTCTTAATTGTTGGATGTTAAATAGACATTTGAAGACAATTCAAAGTAATGATTTAATAGATTATTGAGCACCCACTTCTCCACTGATGATAATTAGCTTCTTTTAGCAGTGTCAACAGTGTAGCCTTTGTTTTGCTTACATCTACTATCATTCCATATCAAATGTACCGATATACGAAAGCTCTCAGTAATGTTTTCTATCCCTTGGATGACTGGAAAATTAAGGCTTGATCATTCGCAGACCTAACTGATTTAATTTATATCTCAGTTCTCCCCATGCCAACTGTTGTTTTATTAAATTTTAACAGTTTTTGAGTTTCCTAGCTCATGAAATTGAAATCAATCATGACAAACTTTTGCGTGTATCTTTGGGGAAATCGTCGATAACTGTTCAGGGGATTTCAATAGGTTCAATTCTGTTAACACTCGAAAGACTATTTTTGAAAACAAAAGAATTTATTCGTTAAATCGTAAGGCGAATGTAAAAAAAGGAATTAATTACTTTCAACGTATTGTTTGGAAATATCGAGTATTGTGAGAACTTTAGCACCTTATCAGTATAACAGAGGTATGAGTGATGTGGATCTCAAAATTTGATGTAGCTCAAATTATTTGGATTCCAATATTTATGCACACGTTTCTGTTGACAGATTCGCTGAAAGAAGAATTTTATCGAAGAAGATTTTGACGAGTTAATCTTTGTTTACGGTTAATTCATCCACAGTATCATGATATTGTTTTATACGTCTTCGCGTCCTTTAATGCGTTTTATTTCACTTTTATCACAAAATCTGACCACAGTGAAAAATTCTTTGGAATTGTAATAGTTTCTGGTTTTTAGCAAAATTACCCTAAAAAATCAATAGAAAACTCTTTTTGCAGCCAAATTTGGAAGTTTTATGAAGCCATTATTCAAGAGTAAAAAAATAGTACATAGGATTATGGATGTCAAGAAAATACTTTTCTTGTGGTTATTAATCACATACTAATCCGAAATATTCATTACCTTAATCCAAAATTACCAGGTCCGCATTTGTCTCTGATTTTCCCTCATTAAATATTGTTTGCCACAATTAATTTGGAGCCTATTTTTTACTTTTTATTGGCCGTTATATATTAACATTATTTTGTCGTTAAATGTTAATTACATCTCTTAAACTTTATTCACATCTTATCTTTCGTGATGAATTCAAGAATTTGTTGGTGCATTTCTAGACCTCATGGCTCATCTTTTTTTTACCGGTTGATAGAAAATATCAGACAATAACTTTTTTATAGAATAATTTAGTATGTCACTGAGAATTATGTCGAACTCTTTTTTAAAATAATTCCGATCAGAATTTTGGTGGCTAGATAGCTAAATTGCGGCCATCTTACGAGAACACCATGAGAATATAAGGACTTACTGCGGTTCGATTTCTTTTTAAAATATTCGTCATTTTACGAAATTATCTTCCAATTTTTACAAATTTCTAAAGCAATATTAAATATAATTGAAAAACAGAAAATGTTATCTAGCTGAAATTCAATTTTAAATAATTTCTATACGAGAAAATATTTTCGATAAAATTTCCATAATTTCTTTAACATAGCCATTTTCGGACAATTTTGATGATGAATGCCTGACTACTTTCGATTTAAAGCAGAGAAGGAACGTCTCTTGCGGAGTTGATTGTCTCTAAAATTATGCAATATAATCTTTATTTGAATACATGGCCGCAAAGAAACAAGTAAGTTGTGAAACAAAGTCGTACATCATAATTTTTACAGTCGATAACGTCTAACTTGGCGTTTCTCTTGGTTCGACTTTGTTGCGATCGCAAATTTTGCAGTGCAGAAATGTAGAATCGCGTCCATGAATTCAAATAATTCAAACTGTGCGCATTTCTCTTATTTAATCCGAGTGAACGAACAGACCGTGATGCTTTGGATTTCCGACAAATCCATTTTTCCTCCAAAATTCACTTATAGCGATCAATTATTTTATAAAATATTTAACCTGAACCTGATCTCTTCGAGAGACCGTGGGCTATTCCCCTATAGGTTTATCGACAGTACCGCGACGTCTGCTTTCCCGAATAGTGGCAGCATTAGGCTAATCCGGCGGAACTCGTCGCATCCTTTTAACAACATCTTCTCCTCCCAAAGGTTCCTGTGACGCCTGCGGCGTACTCCTAGTGTGACCCAATTAATATGACATAGACGTACACTCTTACCTCTTGGGGAGAGTGGATATCTGCCGCCGCCACCGACTGCCACTGCCGCCTCTCGAATCACCCGCAAATGGATGGATGCTGCCTCTTCCATTGAGCGAGGCTGAAGAGGAGACGGGAGGGTCCCAATCTAATTAGTGGATCAGCACCCTCGCCAACCGACGCCCACCTCCTTCTATCCCCCACCGCCACCCCTCCCTCCGCGCACCTCCTCATCATCGCGTGGCCCCCGTGGTGGAGGCGGCGGTTTCGTCGGCCCCCTGCGTGCGATCCCACCGAGCCGGCTGCGGATAATGACGCCTTCGCCTCCGTAGCCACCGTAAGGTCATAAAGGCCGGTTCACATATAACGTGAGAACTCAACTTAGCAGTAACGTACACAGAAGTCCGTGCGACGCTCACATCCCCGCAAATGTAAGAAATTTAACCGTTCAGAGCATAGGTTTATCTTTTATTTATAAGTTCACCAATGTGAACAATTCATCTAAACCGACTCGGGGAGGTCAGCTGTAGAAGATACTGAAGTTGTAATGGCGGTATATTGCGGAAAATAACGTAAAACGGATATTGATGATTTGGTAAAAATTTATTTGCTCCTCTATTAATGTAATTAATTCAATTATCCCAAGAAAACAGCATTTCCCTAATAAGCTCAATTAGCTTCGCCTCCTTGTTGAATAAACAGTGCGTTTGGCATAGTGGTTCATACTTTAGTTACTCATTAGGCTAGAGTGTCATCCATAGAGTGATCGCAAGTGAATGCACAACTTAACTCGGAGTATGATAACGAGTTCTCACCCGTGAATGGGTAACTTGTCAACATACAATTATACATTAAAGATAAACGTGGGCTCTCTTTTGTGTTACGTTGAGTTTTTAAGACGCATTCATAAGGTTCCGTCCTCACACATATCCTTAACTACAAGTTTTTACATTTAGTTCTTGAATACAATGTGAATTGGCTTTGAAACCCAGATGTACGACGCGATGGTCGTAATTGATTGACTGATCTGGGTGTCCTCTCGAAGGGTAGGTCTGAGTGAATGTATCCCACGGATTCGGATGTTTAGCGCAAGGGTAGAATCTCGGATAAAAATTCGGCGTTTAAGCGTATATTTCGGGTGCACAAGCGGAGATTTAAAAAATCCATAAAATCTTGGTGCTGATTAATGTTCGGGGCATATTCTTCCCTTCAATTCTAGTCTTTATTACGTATAATAATTAGTATAAAGCCATCAGTATTGTTGCCTTACGATTCTCTGCTACTTTTTAAATATGATCAAAACCAGTGAGATGGAACTTAACAAATAGGATTGCTTTCACTTTTCAAATAGGTGAATTTATGACTATAAGTGTAAAAAATATCTTCTCTGCGCGTCAACTTAGCACAGAAAAATTAATGGGGATAATTTGCAGCTTATGCTACTGCTAATGTATACTATATACCTAATATTAAACGATTTTATTTCACTAATACCTATATGTCTATTTGGGAATTGGCCTTTTCTCCAGCACATTTAATTTTCTCTCGGAAAACATGTTAATTTTGTAACCATATTATTCCCCTTAAAGTATGCATGTCACTCCAATCACCGAAGGCCGCTGCCATCGAAAGTTTGTACTAGCTTGATTTTACAGTTAATTTTGTAGCATCGCCACTCTGTTAGGCGGACCTGAAATTAATTCAATCTTCTTTTCTGTTAATTCAACCCAGATAACCCTTCGTTTCTTTAAATTACTGCTTATAGGGCCTTGATACTGAAAAAATATTTCAATGCCATAATGTCAGGTATTTTTAAAAGATGATCGCTGCCAGGGATTTCAACAATTTTCAAATGCTCACGTTCAATCGCAAAACATCATGCTTATCCGTTACCGTTTTAGGTGAAAAAATATGCGAATGATTTCACAGCATGTAAGGGCATTATTAATTATGTAAACGAACTTTGGGCTAGAATGGTACGCTGTTTAAAGATGTTTAACGCGATTTGATTCATATCCGTGAATTAAGACGTAAGTCACGAGGCTGCCCATTAAATAATGTCTCACTCAAAGAGGAGGAGATGGGGAGATATCATAAACTTCACCAGTCTGTGACAGAATGGGGTGTGGGGAAAGGTTGCATGGAACCATGTTTTTATTATTAGATAAGTTCTTATACTCGAGAAATCTCTTTTGAATTGTTTGGGCACTCAGATTATCATATAGTTAAAATCTATTTGGAAATGGGCTGATAAAATCGATATCATTTAGGGTTCAGAGGTGAGGGTATTGAACGTTTTCGATCATGAGGGACATATTAAGGAGACTAATTATATCCCCCAATTCAAATACGTAACATCAAATAGGGCAAGGCTCGATTATTTCTGTGGCAAATGTGACTCCATTTAACCCAAAGTTCTTTTCAAGTCAAAATCGCAACAGGACTCAAGTGCCTTTCCTTATTATTTTTCTTCATTGATGAGTTCACTTAAAAACGACAAGAATTCGTCGTAGGATCTTCCACAAAAATTCTGGTTAACCTCGTTTGTAGAGTGCATTGTATAGATTGAGGAGGTATTTCTTGAGGGTGGCTGTGGTGTTGAAAATCCGGTGACCACGGATAGAGAGAGAGTTAGAATTCAAGCGTTTGGTGTGAGAAGAGTGATAGCTGGTGAAGTGTAGGTGTTGCTGATGGTTAGTGGCTTTGATGTGTTCTGATGTGGTGAAATTCTTATTGTGAAGTGTGATTTCTGTGTCAAGAAATGTAGTAGTGGAGTCTAAAATGGAAGAAGTAAATTAAACGGTGAAAGAAGAATTTAAGGCCGATGAGAAATTATTGAGGGGCTCAGAGCAGTTTGTCCAGAGAATAAAAATATCGTCTTTGTAGCGGACCCAGAAAAGAGGTTGAAAGGGTTGCTGTGAAATGAAAGTCTCTTCAAGGTGGACTATGAAGAGATTGGCATATGTTGGCGCCATCCTCGTTCCCATTGACTCATTTGGTTGGTTTGTAAAAAGAAACTATTTCGCACAAAAAATGCGTTTTTAGTCAGGGCGAAAGTGGCTAGATTGAGAAGAAATTTGGTCGAAGGGTGCTGGGATTGGGATATAGAGAAAGATAATGTCGAAGACAGGATAAGCCTTCTGCATGGGAAAAGAAGTCTAGAGGGAGGTGACGCCGATGGTGGCCATAAATAGGTTAGGGGTGGAGGGATTGGAGACAGAATTTAAACGGTGGAGGAAGTGATATGTCTTTCGTGGAGGAGGGCAAGGAGAGTACAAGAGGCTGTAGGTGGTGGTCAAGGAATGCGGAGATTCTTTCGGTGGGAGAGTTGAAACTAGAAACTATAGGGCGACAGAGGTTGTTGGGTTTGTGTATTTTTGGGAGGAGATAAAACTGGGGTGCCCTGGGGTTTGGGGGTGAGAATAGGGATATATCTTGGAAGGTAAAGCCTTTTTGCCGGTCCAAAATGGAGGAGAAAAGACCGAATTTCTGTTTGGAAAGTTGGTATCGGATTGTTGGTGAGAGTTGGTGAGCGAATCATTGAGGTGACCGAGAGCTTTGGAAACTTAATCATTGGTGTCTAAAATTACTACTGAGAAGCCTTTATCGGTGGTGGTGACTACGATGTTGGGATTGGACCTTAGGATGACATGGCATGGCACTCGTTTGTGGACAGTTTATTTTTAGGTTTGAGAGATTCTATGAAGGATTAATGGGAAATTTTGTGGAGAAGTAGGCGTATGAAAATTGCAATGGGTTGGTTACTTGGAAGGGGTGTTAGTTCATGGGTTGAAGTAGGGCGGGATTTGTCAAGTGCGGGATTGGCGTTTATGTGACCGGAAGGGTTACTATGTGATTTCCTGAATGCATGATATCGAAGGTGTCGGTAGAAATTGAGGGTATCGGTGAGTATGTTGATGTGGTTGACTTGTGGTGTAGGAGAGAAGGATATGCCTTTACTTGGAAGGGAAATTTCACTACCAGAAAGGCAGGCTTTTTGGAGGAGGGGGAGATTGTAAATGCTGCGTAGGTTGGGCTTATATTGTAAGAGTCGGGGTGGTTTGGGAGGAGGTGGCGGGAAAGGGTGACAATGTGGAAGTTTGAGACCTACTCGGAAGAAGAAAATGCAGAGATTCCACAACTTTTTAAGGAGACGTCGTTTTTGTTGGAGGGAACGTAGGGTGGATGAAAAACTATGGCGTTTAGTTGTGGAATTAGGTGAGCAGCAGCTAAGGAGATCATTTTGAAGACGGAAAATAAGTTTGATATGTGTTGTCCACGAATGCATAGGTATTTGGTAGGGATAGATTGGGCATATTCTAAGATTTTTGGTAAGAAAATGAATTAAGCCTGGGGTGGGGTGAAGCAGGTGGTGATATATTTACAGGTGAATTATATATATATATATATATATATATATATATATATATATATATATTTACACAGGTGTGTGCAAAGTTGGTGCCGCGTGTGCTCTTGGACCAGCGAAAGGAAACTCGCACGCGGATCTGCCACGAGCTTCTCAACCATGTGAGTGACGAGCAAAGTATTTCGATAATGCTCGACCAAACATCTTCCTCTAACCCAGGCTCTAATTTGTACTGAGAGGAAATCAACACACTCGGCGGAAGCGTTACAACAGGCTGTAACGAGGGAGCTCAGCGGCATTCCGGGCGCCGCCTTCCAGAAGGCGTTCGATGCATGGAAAACCCGCTTTGGGCGGTGTGTAGGTACACAAAGGTGCTAATTCGGAGACTTTTGAGTAACTAAATCAATTCTGTCGATGAATTTTTTTAATCCACTCAGCCCAACTACTTTTGGAACAGACCTTGTGTGACTGTGTGTGTATATATACACTGTATATGTATATATACCTGTTTTTCCTCCCCCTACCTTTCATCGTCACAGTCAATCGGTTCCACCAACTGACGACCAATCCGATTAATGCTATATCAGCAGTCTACAAATTTCCAAAGGCCTCCCCCCTGTTGCGGTCTTTAGGTGGCATCGCATTGCATTCTCCCCCGTCTCTCAGCGACCGAGAGGGCCACTTCACGCTTCCTCCGGTGGCCTGATGGAAGGGGAACCGGGTGGCGAAGGGAAATGGGGTTCAGCCGAGAGAAGGAGAGGATATTGTGGACGGGGGAGGGTGGTTAGAGAGGTGGCGCTAATTGAATCTCAAGCCGCGCGGCGTCTCTCCCCACCACTCGGATGTGCCAACATTGAATAATCTCGGGAAGAGGCCGGTCGCTGCTGGGAGAGGGCAGGCGTCGTCACCGCGCGTCAATGATCACTGTTCCCAATCTGAATTTGCATGAAATTTATGACGGAGCAATACGTTTTTCCAGATACTGCGGTCTTGTGCTGTCGGCTCTAAAACCGTGAATGGAGCTGGTTTCCGGTCGGGTTACGTTGTGGCGCTTGACGAGGTTGGGCTGGAAGCGGAGGTTAAGTTTGGCTGGGGAAAATTTTTTTCTTTTTCTTTCTTTCACGTTGGTTCGGTGAATCCTACGACTAAGGATTTTAGAAAATATACGTGCGACACATAAAATGGCACTGAAGTCCATTTTTTTCCATAATTCTCCCTCCTCAGTAACGATAATGCGTGTCTCTTGATTTTAAACGGAAATTTTTAATTGCTTTTTGAAACGAGTCATTAGAGTGATGATTTGTTTTAACTTCATCCAGAGCAATTTTTACATTATATGTAAATTGTCTTCACATTTCAATGTACTCGATGGTAGATTTTAATGATATAATGCACGTTCAGAGTGAATACGTGTGAACACATAGTTTGCGATGTGTCAGATATCGATTGACGATGATATTTTTTCTCTTCGTATATTAGATTAAATTAAAGTATAATATTTTAAAGAGTGGGTCTACGATAACAATTTTGGTGAACCTACCTAACGTAAAAAAAGTTGGGTAGAATTCACGCGCATTTAAATATTTCTGACCTTAAATCGGGCTTGTGAGTGGGACCTATCTTCTTGTCACCAGTCGGGTTGGAAACTTTCGCTGAACAATGCACTGGGATCGAGCTAGTCGGACCGGATGCTGAAATTTTGACCCGTGCCGACATTTGGTCGGGAGAATGGTAGAGGATGAGATATCTCATGTATGCGATCAGTTAACACAGCAGATTATTCTTGTGTGATTTGCGTTCTCTATCCTTGACATGGAGATCTCTCTTAATATACTCTCTTTCCCTAGAAGAGGTGGGAAAACACGTTCATCGTTAGCGTATAAATACTAATCTAGGGCATAAACGATGGAAGAAGTAGATATGCGGTTTACGGAGGGTTTTAGGGCGCATCAAAGAAACTGAATAAAATATTACCATTCAATCATAGATGTCCCGGACTCGATTCTGAAATTTTAAATATTCGACTCTTCACTACGTTAAAGACGGGTCACATAAAAAGTCAGGAGTAAAACCTACCATAAATCTTGCATTAAATTAAAATCCACATAGTTTTTGTTGCTTTCTATACATATATATTTAAAAAAATGCAATGCGCGGCGCCCTTCATCTCTATTTTGCAAACTTAAATCGTAACTATGCAAAATCTTAATTTCCAAATTTGCGCTATTTTTTCTATTGTAGGCATAGAAGACTATCTTGTGGTAATAATGCTCTCAAAACTTTTTTTTTGACGAATTAGTAATATACGCATATACTGTCAATATTGATGACATATTTCTTACCCGTCGTCACCTGGCCAATTTGCATGCTATTGCCAATCCATTGTTATGGCGGGGCAGAGGCAGAGTGGAAGCAGAGGGAATGCATTTAAGTAGACAAAGGAAGACGAGTGAGTAAATTGAACAAATGTTTAATTATTTTTTAAACACGGCCACGTTTTATTATTTACGGAACGAAATTAATCTCGCCCTTAATCTTACCGGGCGCCAAGAAAACGTTTTTCAGAATTCACAGTGTTTTATGCTCAAATACTGACAGTTTGTGCTTGATAAATATAGGGCTCATTTTCATCCGTCACTATAAAGTGCGGCATAAATGTAAAGATGTTGGTTTGGATGGCTTTTGAATCGATAGTCTCAATCGTGAACTAAAGCAAGCGCGAGAGTATTAGGAGCCAACATCTTTTGAAAGTCTATAATCTGGTCCGTCTGTATAAATATAATGTAATTTCATCGGTTTGTCTCAGCTTTCATATTAAAAATACATATTGCAGTGAAATTTAGCATTAGGTAATTCATCGATTTCGTATTTTCACTTGCTTCATACAGCATTTGAAGTTCCGGAATACGGTTCCACTATATTGCCATTGCTGACGGTATGTACCAATATATGATTCAGTAAAATCGTGAATTCGGTTTTTTGTCTCTAAGATTGTTAATTTGGAATTTTATGTTACCCAGTTACTCTACAAAATGAGGAAAATGTGATTAGATATTTTTTCAGTTCTTTCATGAACTACCTTAGTTATCCCGTAGCGACTAAGCCCATTCCGACATTTTAATCCTAAAGCTAGTGGATAGTCAAAAAATCACACGATAAACCGAAAAGTATTCAATAAGTTTCAATATGTTTAAAGGAAGTATACCTCTTTCGCCTATTATCAGTTATTTAACGATTTAAAGCAGTTTTTACAGAAGTTTTGTAAGCAATTATAATGATTAATTCATATTTATTTCAAGAAATCACATTTTTAAGCATGGAATATACAAGAGGAAGCAGCTAAGGGTGTAAAATAACCTCAGCATTTGTTGCACCCTTAATTCAATCGCAGTTTATTAATATTTTCAATAAAAAATGAAGAACCTTTTACCAGTAGGCCTAACCGACAAGTGCTCGCGCTGCAAAAAACCTAATCCATAGTTATCTGTGCTAAAAGAAATCTTATAATCTCTACATTCCCATCAATGTCGGTGTCTTCGACTTCCTCCTTTTTCTGAGAGCCTAAAATCGACCCTGCTATTATTCCTCTATTATTGTCACCATATTCGTCCGAAAACTTCCTAGATAGGTAAATAAACTGCTCTACCTGTTCTGGTTTACGTCTTTCAATTTAACGTTAAACATTAAAATCGAAAGTTTTAACAGTTCACTCTTTCTAGGTCGATGCTCTAGAAGAAGCGGAACTTTGCTTTGGAAGTTTTTTTTCACTTTGAGAGAGAAGCTTAAGACCCATATCACAATCGAGGAGTGAAAATAGAGCAAGGTTGCAATTAAGGTATTAGGTCGTCAAAAAGTTCCTACGGAGCATGACACTCTACGGATCCGGGACATGAAACATTTAAAAAGTGGGTCAGCAATGAAAGAAACCTTTGGAACATGGTACTGGAGGATAATACTGAGGTATAAATAAACAGACAAAGTTGGGTACGATTAACTATATCCAATAGCAGAAGATGAAAAGACCTTATGGAGAACTCTGTATCAAAGGAAAATTAGATGGATTGGACACACCTTGAGGCACATCGGATCAGTTAGAAACAAAACAGAAGGGAAAATTAAAGGGAGGATCTCGCAAGGAAAACCAAATTCGATTCCGCAAAAAATGTAATCAACTCAGCTGTATTTCATTCAATATTAATAACTAATTTTACTCAATTTCTCAAATAAATTCATATGCAGTGATAATGTTGCAGATTATCATATGATATAGGAATATTTTTATAAACTTAGGTATATATTTAGTTTAAAGGTGCGATCACCGAAATCTAATTTATGCCTCAAACTGCTGACATAGGTTAATATAGGAAGGAAACTCGTAGATGAAATCATTTTTGCACACCTCTGAAGGGTTTGATTGATTCACGATCCTTCTTTTTTAAATTTAAAAAGCACCTCGTATTACAGCCATTTGCAAACAGATTAAAATCAGCCACATCAAATCTCTGACGTCTTGTGCAATTTTTAAGGTTAAGCTATGTGTTGTATTCTGATAAAGTAGAATGATGACCACCGTGCAATGAATTCGTTCATAATATGTCGGTGATTTAATTATGTCAACGCCTAGGTTGCCCAATACTTAGATACCATCCGGAAATGAGGTTGTTGACTTTTATGAAAGAGCTACTGATGTCGTTTCACGGAGCAGATGCCATACCGTAAAGATAATGGTTTTCTTAAGCGAATGGCCATGGACGCCATTGCAAGGGAATAACTCCGTAGATTTTTTGGTTGTGCATATGGATTCATAACCCATAAGCTTGTATTTCCAACTTTCCTGGAACGGAGAATATGCGTTTTTTTACCGTTATTTTTGCATTAATTTTTAAAATTGAGACATCATATCTTCCATCATTTCTTACCGTCTCTCAATACCTGTATTATTCCCTCATTTTAATGTGCATGCGGACACAAGGGTCCTGATAAACTCAGTGGAGAATTTTCTCTGAATATTTACGTGTTTTTTCATGAACCTTCTTCAATCCTTTCAATCTTTGTTTTATTTTATCTCGTACTACCTTTTTAGTGAAGTAGTATTTCCAAAAAACCTGAAATAAAAACCTATGGAAAATATACGCATGTGTTCAGGAACACTTAAAACACACTCTTTCATCAATACAATTCAGTGTGACTCAATGACCAGAAAATGCATTTTTATTTCTCAATTTTCTGAAGCATCACATATGTATATAAATACAAAAACAGCAGCCCAATGACATTGACTTAGCGATCTTCTTGTGGGAATTAATTGACTCGAGTAGAGGCCAGCATCACCTGCCTTTGATGTAAGATCCACTCATCCCATTGCCGCCAGGTGATTCCTACTTAAACCAAACCGAGGAGTATTGTAATAGATATTTTAGAGGACAGTCACTCACTCACCAAGAGAAAATATTAAAAATAAATTGAAAACCTTACTCATTCTTTAACTTAATCACTTTGAAAAACTGCATACAATAAGAATGATCTATGATGCTGGAAATCACGGAAAAAAGTGAGCGGTGAAAGTTACCTTTCTCAAATACAGTCTCGCTCTCATGACTGTTGTTAACAGAATGATAATGTGCCATCACAGAGCCTTGGTTCTTCAAACGCGAGCTACGAATATATACGCGGAAACTTGTACCACGTGGACCACCATCAGCTTCCATCAATGCTTCAGTACCACCGCGTTTTTCATGCCGAAAGATCTACTTATACACGCAATATTGGAACAGGCGTTGAAGTCCCCAAGAGCGGGCGTTGAAGTCACCTAACACCCAGAAGAGTCAAGCATTTCCAATCAATGAATTATTGAAAATAATTTCTTTGCAGAGTAGATCGCACGTCAGAGTGGAAGTTAAACCTCTCTACAAAGTCCAGACACCCCTGGTCTGCATTCCGGGGACTGACCGTCTAGCTCAACTCTCATTCATACTGTCATCTGCACTGGCATCCCTTGGCGAACCCTGCACTGAGCACTCATGAGCCCGCACACATTCGCCCGTGATGTCGCGGTACCGCCCCGCGCGGCAAAAGCAACCGGCACGACATACGTTAGGGCATGCGATTGGTTTGTCGAGCGTGGCGCACGTTGGTGGGCAGTACGATCCGCACTGGCGATAGCGCTCGTCTGGTGGGCACTCGTAATTCTCGGCCAATATGTTTGCCGCCTCCTCTAGTGTCAGCTTCTCCCATTCCACATTTGGGTACTGCATGACTGCTGCGTCTAAAGAACGATGAAAATCATCAAATTACTATTTAATTTGACATTATATATTCATAGACATAGTCCGATCTACGTATTATAAATCGTCCAAAAATTATTATGTTTCCCGATTTTCTTCCTTTCCAGATTTTTAGAGGAATTAAGAAACATTTCACAGTATAAAGAATAGGTTTGCGAAAAATATTATTGTTTATTGTGGACAGTCCTTCTCTTATTATTTATTTTTAAATTTAATACATGAATAATTCATACCTTTGAATAATTTCATCCTATCATATTTTGTGCCGTGGTCCTTTTAACAGACTTTTGCATTTATTTGTCCAAAAATTTCATTTTTATCCCGTTTGAGATAATATAAGTTCCACATTTCTCAAAATATTTAAATATATCTCCTGGTTAGAGCGAACAAAGTATTATTCATTTACAGTTTACCAATCAGTATAACAATACGTTCATATTTGCCTAACTCATTAAGGATATTAAAATATGAGAGCGAGTAATGTAGAGAGTACAACCTGTCTCATTCGCAATATCGAGGTTGCGACTTATGAAATGAAAAGTTAACCTTGTGTAGATAAAACTGATTTTGCATGGCAAAGGTCTCGCACATAACCTTACTATTAACCAACAGCTTTGCCTATACTTGCAAAAATTCTTCTTTTCTATAGTAAGTTTACATATGTATGTACATATTTCAAAATTATTTTTGAAATTCTTTACTTGTCCGACGACATAAGCATTTTTCTGAATCCATGACGGTTTCATCGACTCTGTTTTCACTTTTCTTAAGGCACGCTCACAGGAAGTAAATCTATGAAATATGGCGCAAACTCCGAGGCAAGATTTATTGTAATATCTGCCCATCGTTAATGGATAAAAAGTATCCATTACTTTATGAATTTTTGGAATTTTCTGAAATTCTAACGATGTAACAAAGCGAAGTGAATTTATCCTTTCATGCCGCTAATTCAGCACTATTTCAATCACTCTAGGGACATTAATCCCATAAAATGTTGAACCACCGGTGATGAAGAAACCAGTAAATTTGGTAATTTAACTCATAATAAGCAAAATAATACGATATTTAAGAATACGATATTACCATACAAGTTCGATTGACTGCAATGGAGGACCATGTGCATATTGATAGAATAGGGAAACATTATCTTATGGCTAAAAGAAAGCAAAATAAATTAGATAATATTTGCTAATATCTTTATCCGTTGCACTGCTTCTTTCCTTTAAAAATTTTTCTCCAAATTCAAGCTTGGATGGAATAAGTGTTTAGTAACCTGTACAAAACTTGTACAGTAATACTTGGAATATAACCACATTGGTTGTAGACTTGGATTGACCTTCTACAGCTAATCATTTGTCCCTTCTACAATTTTCCCCGGGGGATTCTTTTGACTCATCTTATTGTTAATTCGAGCAGTCACAGTGACGTAGATAGAAGGGACACTGTGATACCCGGCATGCATATGCCGGGTATCACAGTGTCCCTTCTATCTACGTCTATTCACAGTGTCCCGTCTATGCATAACTTCGAAGGCTAAGGTGTTTTGAAGTCATATTCTAAGAGGATGTAGGTTAGCACGTCTCGGAAGATTGATAGTATATCCGATTAAGATATTACCAATTCCTTTGATGAAAGGCAATGATATTGGATCTCTGAATCATGTACTGACAAAAATTTCAGAAATTCAATTCATCCATATCATCATTAGAGCTCATCGTTTGCGAAAGCTATCTTTTGCTGAAATAAAAAAAAAGAAATATTTTCCTTTTTGTACATTATTCCTTTTAACTCTGGTCTTTTGTTTTCATATTTTATTCATACACTGTGCACTAACCAGAGAATACGATCCAAAGTAAACGTGTTATAAGCTTTAGAAAATTAATTTCGAAAATGTTGATGACACGAGGTGTTGTCACTCTCATGGCAAATTTGCAAAAAAACCTGAATAATTAGAATAAAATGAGCCTATAATTTATCTTTGTTTTAAGGAACGATAATATTGGCGGTAAGTGCGTATACCTGGCTTTCCTTGCGAAGGAGAAAGGAAGAGATAAACTTTTTCTCTATAATCATTTTCTGCTTAAACAGTGAGCAACCTTATTTTTGAAAATGGATAATTAATATCACCTGAGCTGCGACTGATAAGCAAGTAACAATCATACACTTAAGATTTTAGTTCCGACTCTTACTCGTATGTATTAATTTAGCTATTAGCCGACGGCGTTTATCTCAGTCCCACGTCCACGAAGTTACTCAACGAAAATTGAGGCTTTTAGAGACCATCAGAGTGCATGCTGGCGTTCATAAAATCAGCTATGAATTTAAAATATGTCGATAGTTTTTCAGAGTTTCCACTCTTAAGAGGAAGGAATACAATAGTTTATTTTGGCTGTATTGTAGGCCAAAACTACAAGTATTTTCAGAGTGAAGTACAAAATAATAACAATTTATAGAAAAACATTTTCGTTGACCGTCAGAGAGCTTTAAGAAGAAACTGTAATGATCATTGAACTAGCATGTGTTACGGCATGTTCCGAATATGATCTGCATGAAGTAAAAGCGGATACTTCAACAGTGTGCCATTTAACTATTTACTAATAATATAGCAAGTTTTATTGGTAGGTATAAAGTTTAAAGACGAAGACGGAGAGAGAAAGAAATAAAAGGGCAAGGAATAGGATGTTTTGTTGATCAAAAGTAGACGTAAGAGAATTTTGATGGAATGAATGATAAATGTCGAGTTAATTACAGTCAAAGGTGGAAATCATCAATGGAGGTTTACCAAAAGAGGAATCAACGAGCATTTGTACCTGTATTTTCGCCAAGGAAGAAAAATTCTCCAGTGCATGCTTGCCCAGAGAAAATTCTTTTCATTAAAATAAACACCTTGGTCATCGGTGGATAGAACGAACTTCCAGCTGATCAATTTACGATAAAATTCATAAGAAATACTAGGGCTGGAAATAATGAGGTAAAAAAGGAAACAAACAAAAATTAGTGTTGTGGTTTTGCCCGGTGGATCGTTTCTTCATCCGTTTTCCATTTGTGATGGCAACTGACTATTGCCTCAGTTTAATGCCAATTAGAAAATATTTTGAAAACACCAGCAAAAAAGATCCGTTTATGCTCAGAAATAAACTCCCCCAACGACGTTTACTGATTAGCACAAATTATGAAAAAGAAGGGACGTATGGCATCTACATTCAGCTGTAAAATATCTTGAATCTTATCTTAGCCGCCCTAAATGAACCCTATAATACAAAACTTCAGTGAAATTAAAAAAAACCTGTTTTTTTCCAACTGGAAAAGTCACCTCCTTACGAAAGACGCGATAAAGCTGTCCCGAGTTCTTTGTACTATATGAATTGTTTTGATGGATTTCAAAGACTACTTCTAAAACTTAAGTATGTTTTGATGCAATGATACAATTATAATTACATAATGACAATTGAAAGTTTAATTCCCAAGTCCATTATGTGAAGGTAAATCATGTTCATTTTCAAGTTTCAAAATGAAATGCCAATATACTTATTTTTACTAGCGGCGCCGTTGTCGAGCTTAATAAATGGAAAGAGACAAAAGGGTTCCAAATGTTTTAGTGACTACTGTTCATTTCTTTATTTAAAAGTCTGTGTTTGTTTTGAACCTTGGTTCAAATATGTGAATAACAAACGTTACTTGCGAACACACCCATCTTACTTTGATTGGCAATTAATGTTCAAGGGGCTAATTACTGATATTTTTAGCTCCCTAAACTAAAGTGATTTTTCCCTTAGTATTTATATTATTCCCAACACAAAGTTCGTGTTACGGACTTTGCGTTGCACTCGTATGTACGCGAAGTAAATCTAAAGATTTCATCAAAATTCTTTCGTTAAGGAGGATATTACGGAAGGTTTATGGTCCAGGGGAGTGATCGTGGGTCACTCTATCGCATCAAATACTATGACGAAGGAGCGAGATGGCGTTAGCCAACAAAAATATAGAGCATAAAAAAGGATACTCACACGTATTCCGAAATTTTCGGTGGAAAGACCACCTTCTGCTACAGGAAGAAGTAACTGAGATACATGTGTGTGTGTTTATATATATATATATATATATATATATATATATATATATATATATATATATATATGTGTGTGTGTGTGTGTGTGTGTGTGTGTGTGTTTATGTATGTATGAAATATCGAATAAAGTGATATGCAGCCACATAAATAGATAGGTGTGACTGAAAAGCGAGGAAAATATCACTTTTATCCGAACTAAATTAACAGTATAGAATGCCTTATTTGCCTAACATTACAAGAAAATTGAATCATTAAACCATAGTTATCAACTCGAAGGTTAGATTCGATTTAAGTTAAACCTCACCAAATAAGAAGGCCAAGGTCATATGAAATTCACTCATGTCGGTAGGACGGGATTCAGTTCATTTGCCTATGCCGCCAATGTTTAGGCCTAGGAAGTTCTCTTCCCCTGAAAATCACACAGCTTACATGAAACTAAGGTTGCTCAGAGAACGTCCCGTTGAATTGCACTCGGGTCCTCCGGTCAGCAGGCTAACGCTCTACCCTCTTGACTGCCACATCCTCCTATCATCAATCATGCAAGGATACTTCTTCTGTTTTCTTCTTACAAATACCGTAGTAATCTAGTTTACTGACGCAAAAACTTTCTTTTATCAGATAATTTGAGAATCAGGCACATGCAGAGATGGGTGTTAGTAAAATCCATTTTTTAAATTTGTCAAAAACGTTCACATTTAAATGTCAACTGATTTAAATTTTTATCAGTCGCAAAAATCGAATGTGCAGCTCAAAATCAAAGAAAAAGTTATCATATTAATACAACGGATTCTATTTTTAATTTGGATGGTAAAAGCCTTTGTGGGAAAGATCATAAAAAATCAAGTTTTAAAATATATTCGCCCAATATCTTCGGATACAGTGAATTTTAGCGGTCGGACACGGATCGAGTCCAATCTTTTGACGATGCGAGTTACCATTTTCGTCATCCGTGTGGGATTCCAGCTAAGGGATCGAATGGCTAAAAGGTGTGAGAGAGACCTACCGATTGTCAGTGTCGCCAGGACGACGGTAACCAGGAGGAAGAGTGGGCCGAACGTCGCCATCGCCTTTATGGTTGTTTCTTTGTCGGTGGAAGCTGTCCTTCTCAATATCCCTGGGAAAAGCATACATTCTCATTTATATGCGCCGCCGCCGCGCCTTGGGGTGGGTAAGCTTGAGTGGGGGGGAGGGGAATTATCTTTTGCACGGGAGAGGTGAGGGCGGTGCAGGAAGTTGGATTGGGACGAATCGGAAGCCATACAGCACCCTTGGCTTGCGATAAGAATGCGACAGTGACAAATAAGTCGTGTCGGGCGTCCTTGTGCTTTCGTTCCCGATTGTCGTGAGCAAAAAAAATGCACTTACGTACCGATGCCAAAATTCTCATTTTTCACCCTTGGAATTGAATTCGTTCCGAGTGGGAAACATTTACGGTCAAGGGAGTACATTTATGTGTTTTCAACTATAAAAACAGCTATTTTTTGGTAAAATTGTACTCTGGGTAAGTGTATTTAATCAATAAACCGTTGGATAACCCTTTCCCGTATTCAATTAATCATTTTAAGGTCGTGACAGAAATAAAAAAAATTACCGTGGACATTTATGGTTTAGTAATCTGCTTTTCTTTGGCCAATCTGAGGGCTTTTTTTTAGTTCCATGTCCTTTGATCAAACTCCATTTATTATAATTTATTTATCACTCTCTCGGGGGAGGTGCAAATTCATTGGGCAGACAGCTCTGCTATTTACCGGAGGATCAGAGTTGGATTCAGGGTGACTACCCTGGGAATCCTCAGCCTTACCCGAAGTGTGTAATTTTTGGAGCACCAGATCTCAATGGGAAACTATAGCCATTAATGGGAAAGCAATTGCCCTCCCCCTTCAAATGTGAATTTAACTCGTCATTGGGCTTAGTATTAGGTGAGTTCTATGCTAAGCCATCAAGCCCACCTCTTCGTTGATAATTATGATTTTTATCCCTTTCTGTCTTTTTTCCTAATTAGTATTCCCAACCTATATGGATAATTTGTAATATTGAAAAGGTGTGTAAATTGTTTTTGCGGGAAATTGTCCCAGTTAAGATAAAACTTAAAAATATTTCTTGTTATTTTATTGCCTTGAGAATCCTGTTTTTCCACAAAATTCGGGCAAATGGGTTACCGAAAAACAATGCTGGAAATATAATACCTATATTATTGTTGTTGACCGGAGAGTTTATGAGCGTATATGTTTATATTGTCGTCAAAAATGAACCGTCTGCTCATTCTCAGCCGTAGATTACAGTCGAAGGACGAAAAAAGGTTACTCTATATAATCTCGTAGTATATTACAAACTGGATTTTAACTAATGCAGCATAATTGGTAGGACTCGTCCTTATTATTATTCTGTTATTTTTATTAGGTACTCTATCCCTTGATGTAGTATTGGATGGACACAGATTGAACATTGATGCATTTTTCCGCATGTTCTAACAACCTGGTGTGCGACAATACCCTAATCTTTTCTTCAATTCCATATTAATCATTCCTCCCTTCATTCCGTACAATAATCCTATCCTTCGCCTCACTCTACCTCACTTGCCTAACATTATTCCCTCAATCACAATCTTCAACATCCCAATGCCAATCAGAATGCTCTGCATTCATTTTTCTTTCCTCATTTGTATTTCTCCCAACAATCCTCCCTCCTCCCCACCACCATATCGTAAACTTCCTCGTTTGTTTTCCTATCTGTTCATGTCACCCTTTCCATCCTTCTCCACACCCACATTTCAAAAGCCTCCAATCTATGTCTATCATCTTACTTCACTGACAGTTTCTGTGCCGTACAAAAGTACGCTTAATATTAAGGTTTTGACGTGCCGTATCTCAACCTCCTTGCGTACCTGTTAACAATTCCCTCCTTGAGAAAGCCTCTCTTCAAAACGCAAAGAGACTTTCTTCTAGCTTAGTCCCTATTACTTTGATAATTGTGTCCAGAACACTACCAAGATAGGTGAACTATTCCAACTGCCCTGACTTATGTATTCCTATTTAAATAATTACCTTGGCGTTTATCTTTCTTGAAAACCGCATAAACTTTATTTTGTTTACGTTTATTCAAGTTCCATGCCTTTCTTAACGCATTTCCATTGCAATTAGCAATGATTACAACCATTTGGCTGACTGGCAGACTATAGCTTGATCATCCGTTGATTTCATCGATTTTATGAATTCCTCGTCGAATTAATTCCAAGTTTTATGCATCAGAATAAAAATAAATACCGAATAAAATCTGTTGATATGATCTATTTGACAGATTTTGTTCAAAATAAGTGTTTACGTGAGGAATAACTGGAACAAGCAAGAATATATATATATATATATATATATATATATATATATATATATATATATATGTATATATCAGATGCATTGGCATAAAAGATGTGCGCTACAATGGTGTGATCGTGTTGAGATGAGATCATACTCTTTGAGATAATACTTTACTCCCCATGGAGATGTGTGAGGACTAAATGAATGTGTGGGGATGTAGTGTTGAACTGAGAAGGCCGAGGATGAATTTTGACCCAGTTTTTGAAGATGAGGAGTAACAGAAGTCGCAGGAACAAAATAACATTTTTGCAATAATGTATGGTTTGTAACAGAGGGGAAGGAAATATGCATGGTTTAAGCAGTACGGAGCAAAATAAATGATTCCTAAAATACAAGTAACTTAAATTTAATCTTTTGTGTTACCAAAGAAACAGAAAGGGGTGAAGTGGAACTTATAAGCAATCAAAATAGTCTTTGAAAGAGAAGGATTCTGTCACCACTATGAGAATTACGAATAATTTCTGTCTAGAATATACGACTATCATGAAAAAACTTATCAAATAATCACCAACTCACGTTACTACTTCAGAATTCATGTATTCCAATTTCTCTCAATTAGAGTTACGCAGCCATTTAGAGATCAGAATCCTGCATTATGTATGACCCTCTTGGATATGTATATAAAGGTATATGCATATAATTTTTTGCACTAGTGATCTGCTCGATTCCACTCTCCGCAATTCTCCTGTGTTCGTCTTTTCTATGCGTTCCCATCTCTTTTCCTTGTGTCTATTTCCATGTGAATGAATATTTGTTCACCTAATGGCGGGTTTTCGTGTTTTAATGTGTATTTTACCAATGTGATTCGTCTTCTTCTCCTGGATATGCGTGCCACGAAACGCACTGTTTCACGCGTTAATGCGCGCGTTCTAACGTTGCACGATTGCTTTTCCTATTATCCTTTCCTCTTGTGTTATTTATTACTCCTTTGGTGGGTGAAACAGCTCCCTTGCACTATCTCCAGGCCAAAGAATTGCGGCTTTGGTTGCATAAACGCCCCCCGCAGATTTCAATGTAAATTACGTTTCCTCGATAGCTCAAGTAGTCAGAGTATCGGCCCGGCAAGTCGAAAGATACGGCGTTCAAGTTCCGCTCAAGGATATGTCTTTTATACGTCCTATCCCTTTGCATTATGTCTATTTCCATATTAATGAATATATATATATATATATTTAGTTATATATATATACCGCATTGCCTAAATAATTTAAATTTCGGCGATCAAACAATAATGATAATTATTTATTAATTTTAAAGAACCAGCTACGTTATGGATCGAGTTCAAGTCAAATTACCCGCTGAACATATTTATCTAACAACTAGCCTGCTTACAGTTGTTAAAAAAAAGTAACCAGTAAGTAATTTAGAGCGTTAGTTTAGGATAACAGAGACCGGGTTTTGCAGTGCAAAAGGATACTGACCAGAATTTGAAATTTTGAACGCCTTTTATCTTATTTTGGCCATGCCGGCCTTCTCGTGAGTTTCCATGGTCTAATTATACCGGCATTATGGAATAAGGATAGTAAATACATCCGCCATTTACTATGTTAATACCAAGGAAAACGTAATTGATTGTGCAAAAATTGAACTTACTCATATCGTTAGCTTTAAATAAAATGCAATTTGATTCCAGGATGCCTTCAGCGGCAGCCATAGGCATTTTGAATGTTTAGTTATCTGGTGACCTGAATAGCTCCAGTCAAATGACGTTCAAAACACAATAAAAATATTGAAAAATTACACTGGGGGCCACTCACACATTGGTAACCGGAAAATTGTACAAGAGACGTGCCTGTGTGGTGGGTACCGAGACTACTTATGGTAGAAAAACGGAACGAGCGAGCAGGTTTGGTAGCTACTGAAGTAGATGACATAAGAAGATGAGGAGTTAACATTTGAAAGTGATCACTGTAGATGAAATTGGACTGCTTCATTTTGGTCCATTGAGCAAACAGCTAACCGATGTGTGTATCCTTTGTATCCCCCACGCCAAAAAAATAGCCCAAGTTACGTTTGGATCATTTTTCAGTAATTAGAGAATGGTGTGATGTTCGAGCATACACAATTATAATGGTTAATACTATAGGAATGTACTGAAAAATTTCCATGACAATGTGAATCCCAAAAGGTATAATTTCAAATCAACAGACTGAATGCTAAATCACGTTGACGCTCGACCGGATGTCGGATATCTCGCAAAAATCAATGTGAAGTAAAATTGGTATCCTTCCTGTAGTCTAGATTTTGCGTCTGGTGATTTTATCCGGTTCCCAAACGTGAAGAAACACCATCGTGAGAAAGCATGTTCCATCATCAGAAGAAAGGAGTGGACGAAATGAACCTGTTTAAAATTACAGCGGCTACAACTGACGCATTACTGTGCAGTTAAATCAAGGACAATTGTATCAAATATGCATTGAATAATTAGCTAAAATATAACTTTAAATTAATTTTTTCAAAAGACACTGTTTGAATAAAAATTTCATGACGATTATTTATTGAACAGGTTTATTGCTGACTGTAAGATAAGGAAATGGAACCACTGCTTAGTAAAATGAAGGAATTAGTTATACAAAAATAAAAATAATGCCTGAAATATGTTTCATATAATAGCAAAGAAAAGGATGAGAAAGTATCTTAAACCCTTTTAGTGCCTGCTTTGTACCTTGTTATCCTGCGGAGTAAAGTTTTTTCCTTCCTGAAATAGTGAACAAAATATTAGTTATTTTGCAGTGAATTATGCGCTTATACGTATTCTACAGAAAGTATATAAAACAATGAAAACTAGATCGTACTTGAGTTTGCATAACCACCTGTTACCGTCCTGAACCATTCATGAGAAAGGAAATTTCTTACATCTGCTTTATAAAAGTGCATATTATCTTATTTATTTATTGTTTTTTTAATTAAGGAAACATAAATATAAAATCACAGGGCCAACGGAAATAATAAGCATAAGAAATGAAAAAAACAACTAGCCTTATTATATACTAACATCGGATTACCCTTTTTGTGGCATTTTTTGTTAAAAGTTTTTACCATATTTCTTAGCATGAAGTTCTCTTCTTAGGGTACAATTCCAGACATTTGCAATATTTATTGCGTGTAGAAAAAGCGTTTAGTGGTAAAATTGTACAACTATTAGTTTTTAGTTCATTTTATAAAAATCTTTTCACCTCCAACTATCATTGGGGACCTTATGAAAATATCATGTAAAAATTAATTATGCTCTTCTGTCTGACCATGTTTGAAGATTGAATATTGTTAACAAGTTCTCTTGCTCAGAATTATATATGTATATATACACACACATACTAGTATATGTATATACGTATAAAACTTGGACAGCAACAAACAATATAAGAACTCATAAAAAAACAGTCACTAGTTATTTCTTAATAATTTAAACGGAATTTAGCTCCATCTTCCTTAGAAGACACAGTAGTACTACATTTATATATATATATATATATATATATATATATATATATATATATATATATATGCACACACACACGCACATGGTTCTCACTATCGTAGGGTTGAAAAAATGAATATTTTATCATCTTCTTGTTACATATTTCATTTCTTAACATCTTCATGTTTCCATAGTTTTCGAGAAGCAAATTTGCTGATTGTCTCTATACGAGTTATGAGTGTTCTTACCCAGCCTTCATCAGTTCTTTCAGTGATGACAGGGAGTTTTTAATGTGCCTCTGTCCTTTCGGATAATTGATAATAATTCTGGGTTGTCTCATTTTGTTTCGTACTTCTACGGCCCTACAGATTGTCAGTAGTTATAGGAAGGGTCGAGCCTCACGTGGGTTCTTATCTGAGCCCTCTCTTGGGCTCACTCTAGTTCCATCTCTCTTTCTATAAAGAAAAACTAAAACTTTGTAAGGCCACTGCATTTTATTTAGACACGACCCGGACTTTGACATTCAACATATATTCAGGACCTGATGAGCAATCTCATAAAGTCACGTCTCAAACAACCAATTATCCCATCTCTCATCAACGACCAACCCCTCGAATCGGGAGGGTACTAAGAGAAGTTTTAGACTAATTGTAGTGGAGAAATACAAAAGTTATCGATAAGCTGTCTTCCCCGTACTGTCTGTCATGAGATTCGACCCTATTATGAGTACTGGCCATTGGTATATCCACAGGAAATCGGTGCTAACCTTGTTATTAACTGCACGTAGAAACATACTTTTATGTTGCTTAGGAATTCTGCGGCTTAGTGTTTTTAATAAGTTCCTTCTCGTGTCTAGACAATGGGAAGACTGGTATCAATTGCCCGCCGTGCAATAATATCTCTATATTTTTCGATTAGCGGTGTAGTTTTTTCATTCATTTTTACCGTCATTGCATCAAGCCTGTCACAGCCGAAGAAGTTTCAAATAAATTATCAAATGCTGGTAGACTTATCACTTTTACGGCTTGGTGCGCGGTCGTGTTTTGGAGAAATTATCTGCGTTCCTCCCCTCCTCATCACCAAAATTGAGAGCGCCGTCAGAATACGACCTTCCGACTGTAGGAGGTCAGTGTTCCTAGTTTGTAACGGATTACACTTGGATCCGTCCGTGTTAATTGGGTCAACAGAAAAGGCATTCCACCGCCGCCGACTCAGGCCGGCGATTCCTTCGATGCAGGCACGCCCTACTTGGGCACTGGACATCCACTTCTCCTTTCAAAGCCCGCTCGTCTTAATCCAAAGTTCCCCCCTAGACTTTCCCTTCCTTCTTTCCCCTCGCTATATCCCCACCCAACCCCCGAAAACTGAAAATTCGGCGGAAAAAGAATTCCCTTCGAATTACTATTCTAACGCGATATCGGTTGCCGAATGTCTTCGGAACTTTTGTGTGCTCGAAACATTCTATCTGGCCATTTTTAACGGTAAATTTGGATTCTACCTTGGCCTTCATTACCAAAAAATTCGCGACAATAAATATGCTAAATAATATGGCGAAATCACTGTTTGGTCATTGACTGGAGGATAACTTCTCGATTCCGTGTGATGCCAATATAATTATGAAAGGGTGGGCCGTGAGATATCTCATAGCACCTATGTATTTGACCCTTCCTAATTTCTCTTTTCAGCTCTGCTTAATGTGTAATCATTCAATCATAGCTTTTAAAGTCCACTTCATTTCTTCATTACCCTTTATATCCCAAAACTCAACAAGTTACGTGCCGACTACCAATCAACCAAAAGAAATTACATTTATTGATATTCATTATTTATCTCCCATTGAAAGAAATGTTTTTCTGGTTTCACCAACTCTGAATTTGATTCACTTACATGGTTTGTAAATAAGGTATTAGGAAAAGTTTCGGCAGACTAGATTTGTTTCAGATATTGCTACAATGCCTCAAAATTCTTCAAAATACATCCTTTGAGCGTCGAAACACTTTTGCCAGCAACTTTTCTACCACTCAAAGGCTCCCTGGTAGGCGGATTCCGGAAGGTCCTTAAGGGTACGCGTGCAAGCTTCTTTGACGGGTCCCATGATGGTGTCCTTTGAGGGAGGATTTCACTTTTGGGAATAGGAAATAGTCTGCTGTAGCCAATTCAGGACTGCAAGGGGGTAGGGGTCATCGACATGCCGTTGAAGAAGGTCTTCACAAGCAGACACTCGACTCTGCTTTTGGTCGTCCGGCTTTGGGACGAGTTTATCTCTTTTGCATCGCCAAATTTTCAGTGATAATGGTGTGCACTGTCATATTATCACGGCCTTTACGATGTGCCATCATGCGCACACTCACCCGACGGTCTAAATTCAGCACTTCACGCACACGTTAGGAAAATATGATTACCGTTACTTTTTAAACAAACTTTGTATCTCTCTTTACCGACTGGTATTACCATTATTATTATTACCTAGTTTACTGTTCCCGGTAGGTTTTGTCTGGGTGGGATCCTAAAAGTGCTAAACACTTCTGGGACAATCTGGCCATCGACACTATTATATGTAGACCGAAGTAGTTAGTAGTTTTCAGGGGAGGTGACCGAGAGCTGCGGTCATTTGCGTCATAGAGGATGAATAGGAGCGGATGAATGGTGGAGAAAAAACCCGGCGTCGGCATTAGCCCACTTTAAAGGAATATCGTCATAGGCTTAACGTCCCATCCGACGGACGGCGTACTCACTCAAAGTGCTCTCCACAAAGCACCTCAAGTAGGGATCAGGACACCACTAAAATATCTGTCACCGCCGGGATTCGAACCCAGGCTCTATGGGTGGGAAGCCAGTACGTTAGCCATCGCACCATCTCAATCCTCATACAGGGGTCTCAATCCCTGTATGTAAATTGTGACTTTTTAAAATTTGTATCTCATGAATAATATGTCATTATTATTTGACTAATTTGCACAAAGCCTTATATCACAGCACAGGGGAGAGATTTTCACAGTGGATTTACGAATTTTAGCATTGATACAGGATGTAAGTGAGCATCTCATTAACACTTTTCCCCCGGAATTTTCGCTTGTTGAAGCTTGATGAATGTTTTCAACATTTGAGCTTAAACTGTTTAAAATAGGCAATTTTATTTGTTATGTGTGATAACTTTTTCTAATATAATGTACATCGAAACTATATCGGTTATATCAAATGTTTCACTGCACGAGGGGCGCTCAATTTTGAACATTTCCCAGTTTTTATCCGATAAAAAGCGTACAATCAAATTAATTATTCTTCCTATAGACGCCCAGATTTTTATAAGGTCCGATGATTCCATGGCTACCCAAAACACTCCTGCATGGATCCCTTTTAGCCACACAAAAACAGGTACTGGTCCTTGGCGGAGGCTTCTCGGGTTCGTTGACACGTTTTAACGTTTGGAATTATTTTTCAAATGTCACAACCACATAATAACATTTTCTACTAACATCCATAACACCATCACCACCCCATGTGCCACTCAATTGACGATGAATTTGGGGTAGTAAAGGTCAGCAGAGAAAACGGACGATCACACCCTGTTTTCCTTGCACATTTTTCCGCCTTGTTACTTGTACACTTTAAGCGACGTTATTTTAAGTATTGACAACGTTACTAACTTTTAAGGCATCTCTTGAGTGCTCTTATAAAATTGAACTCGTCTTATATAACGGAGGAGTGTTATGGTCTATCTTTTATTCGGCATACCTAATATACAGGCAATTGAAGTTATAATATTATTATTAATATTTTCCCATGGTTTTAGCTTGAATTCTCCTGGATATAATTCACTCGAACGCAATACATCATCCTGCTTCAAATTCAAAGAAAATTTTGTTTTAACAATCCGCGTTACTTTTATAGATGAGGAATGATAAATCAGTAGGTTTGACTTAAGTGGGCAATAGACTTGCTCTAGAGAGAGACAGGGGTAGAGAGAGAGAGGGATGTAGTTGTATTTCGCATAAAAGAAAGTATTGAATTCAACTAATTTCATACACTGCGAACTTTTAAATCAAGCATTCATCGTTATCTTTGAATGCTTTTCCCTTTGGTGTTAAAAATCGACTTTATTTTTTTATTTCTGTGGGTCACATTATTAGTCATACGTTTATATTTACGTGGTGTGAAAACCACCATTGGCCATTTTTACTTCTCAAAATAATAAAAAAAACTCAATGGTGTATTTTAACCGAGCAGCCTCGCCTTTGAGTCCTGAGAATTCAAAGAAAATTTAAATGAGAAAATTGAAGACGAAAATTTATATCGGATGTAAGTTGTGAGTTCTTTATATGTAGAGAAAAAGAGAGGGAGAGGGGAATTTTTATTAAAGAACTTGGGAAGAGTGTTTGTGACTAGACATTGCATTCATCTGGACCCGTTGAAGGTCAACCTAGATTCCCACCTCTCAAAAGGTGCCGAGATTTTTTAAACTCTTAATCGATCATTCAACCGACCTATTGAAAAGTTTCCTTCATGAGTCCCGAAATGTAACCGGGCTTTCTGTGCCATGGACAGATGTCTGGGCTGACGGATGTCCAGGAGGCCGGATGAACGATTCATTTCGTGACGCAAATCGAGTGACCGCGAGGCCTCCATAGAAACGTGTTAAACGTGTAGGTAAGGTTAATAAAACCTTTTTTGGTCAATGGTAGCCAAACTTTGTGATGATTTACCCGAAAAAATTAGGACGCTCGAAAATCATACGTGTATACTACGCGGGCACGTGCGGACAAACACACCTGCTCGGATTCAAATTTTCGGTGGAACAGAAAATTCCGGGCGACCAGCAAAATTTACACCCGGTGGGTCCGAGCGTCGTTAAATCCTATAGGCGCCACGCATAAAGTGAGCAATTATTGTAAATTTCATCTCGGAAATGGTGACAAGGTGTTTGATCAAATGGGGTGTATCCATCTTATTCGGGCGCTCTCTCGACGTTGGAGGATTCACAAAAGCATTTTAATTGTGAGGTTCGCCAGCCGAGTTTTTTCATATGACATGGAAGGGAGAATGTCACAGTTGAGTTACCGGACTTAGCAGCACGAAGAATGTTGGATATAGCACTAATTCAAAAGAGAAGGGGGAAACTGATCACACATCGTCCGTATAGACTGATAGGATATTATTTTTGGTAAGTAAAGACTACCACCGTTTGCAGGTTCGAAAAATTTACTTAGCCAGCTTTTCACTTTGAAAAAAAACTTAAAAAAAAGAGAAGTTGAGAAAATCACTTTGAAAATCGTCTCACTTATTTGAGCAATTAATTTGTAATAAAAAGATTAATTTTTTACTCTACAGAGTAACTATGGAAAGTTTATAATTAATGACAATTAAGAAAAATTAACTTTGTTCATAATTTCAGGTCTGGAGGAATAATCAAGCTTTAATGAGCCAGTCCACCAAGGATTTTTAACCCTACTAAAAAATTAGCGTGATAGATATTTGATAAGAATTAATACAAGCAAAACAAATGTGCTAAGAATTTATATAAAGAGGATGGCTAGATTGAACGTTAATAAGACAAGCAAAAACTATAAAAATTGAAAGGCTATCTCAGAAGTTTTTTTTGATCAAATTGTGTTGGCAGGAGAAGGGAATTGATGGCAGATGTGCTGAGTAAGGAATTTAAAATAGTAATTGTTCATCCTTTGATACAGAGATTGGTATTTTACGGCGAGAAAACATGGTTATCATGCAGAATTATAGACTAGTAGTAGTAGTTTTAGGGGAAGCGACTGACAGCTGAGGTCATTTGTGTCAATAGAGATGTATGGGAAAGGAGGAAGGGTGGAGAGAAATACGTTGGCATTGGCATACTCTTAACAAAAGGCACCAAGGGGTCCGCAGCCTAGCGTCCCATCCGACGGATGGCGTACTCGAAGTGCCCTTCACAGAGCACCTCAAGTAGGGATCGGGATACCACTAAAAAGTTTCTACCACCTTTGGGTGGGAAGCCGGTACGTTATCCAACGCACCATCTCAATTTCTATGATAGGCTAGGCTTGAATGCTTTTGGAAAAGGGTGTGGAGAAGGATGGAAAACATGAAGTGGACAGTAGGAAAAATAAACGAGGAAGTGCTAGGCGTGCCATGATAGGAGAGAGGATTGTTGGGAGAAATACTTCGGGAGATAGGAGATGTTGAACACTGCGATCGATGGAAGAATGTTAGGCAAGCGTGGCAGAATGAGCCGCAGGATAGGTATATTGTACGGAATGAAGGGAGGAAGTATTTATATGGAATTGAAGAAAAGATTGTTATATTGTCGCCTGTCAGGTTGTTAGAACAAGCAAACAAAAAATGTATATCTGTTCCATCTGTGCCCATCCAAAACCTAATTCAAGCAATAGAGTGCCTAATGCCAATAACAGAATAGCAAATAGAATAATAATAAGGAGGAGTTCTACCAATTATGAAACATTAGTTAACATTCAGTTTGTAATATACTACGAGAGTTATAAGTAATTTTTTTTCGTCCTTTTACTGTAATCTTCTGCTGAGAATGGGCGGTACCGGTTCATATTTGACGACAGTTTGATTCGAGGCATTTAAAACCATGCTCTCATAAACTCTCCGCTCAGCAACGATAATATAGGTATTATATTTCCAGCATTGTCTTTCAGTAACCCATTTGCCCAAATTTTGTGGGAAAACAGGATTCTTACGGCAATAAAATTACGAGAAATATTTTTATGCTTGTTTGGATGGGGTGATAGTGCACTTTAAATATAGTTAATAAAAATCATTTCTAATGAATAAAGCAAGTAATAAAGCAAATAATAAAGCAAGTAGTAAATATTTTTGAATTAATATGGGCTCTAGATATTGGAATTGGTATACTACAGCGTTACCAATCAGTTGCCAATATATTTTCTAGACGAAAAGATGAAAAAACTAAAATAACCTGAAAATGGATACAAAATCAAAATTACCAATCTGAAGCTTTGTTTGATAGTCTAATAAATATAGCGATGTTAAGCAAGTGTCTATCGGAAACATAAATTAAGCGGTAAGACTTCCAATAAAAAGGATATAAATGATAAATTTATCGATACTAAAATATTGAGTTACTAAAAATTGAGTTTAAATTGACTTCAAAAGTTCTTTCATGAATCCAAAACAATTATCATTAACACGTATACTTGCTCCGATACTGACTCTTCATTTGTCTCCTACTCCTCTTGAATTATATTTATCCGGAATTTTTTGACTTATGATCACTTTCTTTGAACTAAGATAATATTTATTGTAGCTCATGCACAGTAATTTAATGGCCAGCCCTTCTTAAACGAGGAATGCTTGTCCTTACAGGTACTATAAAGGATTCCAAAGAAACAGCGGCAGATGCCGCTACAGTAACTTTTAACGGAGTCATCCGCTAATGTGCATTTCAATGCAACAATTACAGAGCGTAAAAATCATTCGCCTTGACTAGGATTCGAACCCAGATCCCTCAATATTCGGTCGAGTGCTTTAGCCACTTAAGCTACCGAGGCGTCCTCTTAAAATCAGAAATTTTGGGGCTTTTAAAGAAACAAGATGTTGTGACGAAATACCGTACCTACAATGTCACAGGCATTCGTAGTCGTGCGCGACGCGCCACAGTCCACGAGGTTAAAGCCAACCTTAAACACTTATGGTGTTTATACTTTGACAAATTCCAAAGAAACTGCAGTAGATGCGCGCGCACGACTCCGAATGCCTGTGACATAGTATGTACGGTATTTCGTCACAACATCTTGTTCCTTTAAAAGCCCCAAAATGTCTGAGTTTAAGAGGACGCCTCGGTAGCTTAAGTGGCTAAAGCACTCGACCGGATATTGAGGGATCTGGGTTCGAATCCCAGTCAAGGCGAATGATTTTTACACTCTTAAATTGTTGCATCACTGTAAAGGATGTTAACGGTGGTCATTAATATTCGCGTGTAGAATTTTCTTCGGATGACCCGCCCTAAATTTATTGCATTTGATTGTGAAGTAAATAGTGTTAAAATTATAGTTATTGGATATCGGAAATACGAAGCTGCACTGTACTTTAAATTTTTACATTTCGACATTTTTAGCCGTGTGTTATTCTTTCCGTGTGTAAACATACTTGTTACGACGTTGGACCTTAAGCACCATTTTAGTGTCAGTATCAACAATTTATCAGACAATGGTCGCGAAGTGTCTTTAGTATTTTTATAATCTGCATGGTAGTTACCATGATACGCCCAGGAAGGCAAAGGCGTGTCGGGCCGGACGTGACGATCGGCGTTACACCTGCTCAGGTGTCACAAGTTCATTTGCCCCATATATCATTGAGAATTACACAATTAACTTCCAAAAATGATGCTTTTCTGCTGTTTGACGTAGCTTTTTTAAGACAGCTCGTATTTGAATATGCGGGACGAATTCCATAATTTCCATTAAAAAATTAAGAATTCATTTCGGAAACTGTTTTTTTTCACAGACATATTAGGGAAAGATCGGTGTCAAACACTAATTCACGCTTTTTAGTAGAAACACATTATGAATATGCAAACTTCACGGATTATGATTTTCGTATGCTTGGAAAATTTATCTTGACGAATGAATGATTTAGACGGCATAAACTACGCACAGGACTGAAAATTAAATTTCTCTTAACGGACCCCCTTTCTGTAAAATTCCAGCTCAAGGAGTTCTCGAGTGTATTTTTTTGGACATTTACATCGCGAAAGTAAAACTTTGTATAATAATTAGGGTCAAATTTTCCTATTTCGTGTGACCACATGTAGAAATGTGTAATTTCATACACGATCCTCTTTCGATACTCCACTGGTTCACCGGTATGCGTGCTTCAGTTGCCGAAAAAGCATAAAAATGACAAGATAAATGTTTTCCAAGTCAAAAAAAATTTGAAAATTTACCTTATAATAATATAAAATGAAAATTGACATGACTATTCAGGTACTCATACGGTTTCATAAAATTTTTAATTTTTCTTACAGTAATACAAGGACCCATTCATACATCTAATACTCAAATGGTAAATCATATTGTAGTCCATATTTCATTCTTCAGATACGTTAGTTCAACCTTAGCTGCTAAATCACTTAAATCGTAAAAGCAGAGATATTTCCGCCTAGAGCACCACCGGGAAAATAACTGACGCCTGGTATCACCATGTCGAATCGGTATGCATCATTTCATCCCTAAGGGTGGTGACCTAACAGCCCCCGCCACTTACCCTTGTGGCGGCTTGCGAGGTATCATGTAGATGCAGATGAAATGGCTACAAGGAGAATTAAGCGTGCGATTGTGGGCGTCGCACCACCCGTGGAATCAACCTCCGCAGCAAATGTTGATATGAGGAAGCTCATTAAGGTCAAATGAGTATGGTAATTTGGTCAAGTATTCTGCAAGCTTGTGTTTAAAAAAAACACGACCCAATTCGCGAGCCATTGTTTTTTTTTCAACGTGGAATCTTTTATTGGAAATGAATGAATACAAGCTCTTTTCACGTCGAAATTGAGTGGGGTACCGCAAAGAGCTAGCTGTTTGTTTGCCCATGAGTGATATCAGAATGCTTTCAAATGACTTGCAGCTTTGAGTAGCTAACTCTAAATTGTATTATTTAATCTATAGCCAATGGTACAGCAAGCACCGTTCCTTAAAAACAAGTTCTTTGTTTTTTTCTTAGATTCACATTTACTACCTTCCATTTGGATATTGATAAAATATGGACAGCTTAAAAATGTTTTCAAAATTTAATCTTAATTATTTTCCCCTTTTTTTGCAATCACACTTGGAAATACTTTAAAAAAAGCATCATCATATGTTACGAGGTATGCCGTACGACAACTATGGGTTAAGTTTCTATCGTACTACGTATAAATCGAATTGCACATTGATCCAGGTATAATTTCTTATGCGTGAATCCATGCCATTTGTTCTCTTCCCAGACCTTCCATTTTCAGATTTCAATTTCATTATAGTGTAAAAAAACTGTAAATTAGTGTGTTTCAACACACGTCTCGAAATTGCGGCGATAATATTCTTCATTTTTGTCATTTTTTTGTTTCCTTCAGTGGCAGAGTTCGGTCTCAGTTGACTTATTTCAACATTTCATGCTTCAGCAATTTTATGCTGTAAAATAGTCTTGGCAGGAATAGTTTTGCCTCTATAATTGACGGTGGAAATATTTATCTTCCTATACCTCATCTTTTTCTCGTGCTCGCGGTTTTTCGTGATGTTTCTCGTAACAGCAAGATGTGGTGAATTCTTCAGCTTGAGGTTTAGAAACTTGGGAGAGTGATATGAGTGAAGAGTGTAAGTGATTATCAAATATAAATATTTGATTTAATAAAAATTAACTTCCACAAAGTTGAGCCGGGAACAATTTAATATTTATAAATATGCATGTCTATTTGCAGGGCTCAAATTGGAAGAAAAAAAAACAGTTTCACGTCAGATAGAAAGAGATGCGACATCTCTTTCTAGTTTCAACGAAGTGCGATCGTATTTACACCTGCTCATATCCTAAAATCTTGGTTTCGTATCCTAAAGAGGTCATTAAACATGTCACGAAGTATGCCTAAACTTTTTATCGAGGTGAACCTTAGTTTGTGCCTTGCTTATAGGACATATCATTGATGGCGAAAGAAAATGAAACAGTTTATAGACTGACCAGGGGAATTAAATTCGAATCACTTCCATTGTTGCCGTTAGCTCTGCCTAATATGAACATTAGATGACTGAATTGTGCGTACTTAATTTGTTGTTTTAATTTGAAATGTACCGTCAAAATATAAATGGTTCATTTTACAAGAAATTCATCGAGTTTGATGTTACTGCCATAGCGCTGGATAGCGATAGCAATTAGCCAAAAATACAGCATAATTTTTGCATTCAATGTCGTGTATTTTGCCCCTCTACGTTTCCGCTATCTACTTTATCTTCAAAATAGACATGCGTGTGTGTCGGTCAATACGAATTCTATAAACTAATGCGAATTACGTTCAAAATAGTCGGCAGTTTGAAACTTAGGTCAACCACCTGAGCTCATTTTAGCGCATTAACAAGTCTTTAATTTTCCCTCTCTCTTTCCACTCCCAAGTGAAGTGTTTTGGCGAAAACCGGTACTCAATCCGGTATGGAAAAGCAAGACGATTGCAAATGATTTATGTGGACGCTCCTTCCGGCTAGTGGTGATTGGGAAATGCGTTCGGAGATAGCAATCCTCGAGCGAGGACAATGTGGTCATTAATATGTTTCAGCCCTCTTTTTTGTCAGTGCCGGTAATAAATGGACTGGTAATATCGGCTTCGTTCGGTAAATAAAACACAGGGTTCACTAAAGTGGAGGGCTTCGAAGGGAAAAGGCGATAGTTGGAGGAAGAGGCCGGAAATCTCCCCATGCTTGCTTCACTACTAGCTTCCTTTACGTATATTAAGCACAAAGATTCCTATTTGTGTGCGCTTGTGTGTGTATCTCTTGTTTGCTTTTGTTTTCCGTTCTCTATTTTCCCGTTGTGGGGTTCAAGATGGACCTAACGGCGGTAAGGCGGCGTGTCACTTCGCGTATGTTGGCGTCCCGCCTAGGAAGAGTCTAGTCGACGCCGCAAGCGCGAATCCATCATTTTGTACATGTCGGGCTAGGCTTAATTACCCGATAGATTTTAAACTTCTAGTAATCTCAGTGAAGCGTGTTAGGTATGGAATGTGAACCAGTGGACATGAAACGATAAAAAATGAGCTTCTCCAGAAGTAGGGAACATAATTCCAAGAAACTGCGGGAGATGCCGCGGCAGTAACTTTTGACGGAGTCATCCGCTAATATACATAAGAAAAGGAACAAAGTTCAGGTCAAGTCAAACTTGGTCAAGGCGAATGATTTTTGCACTCTTAAATTGCAAAATTTGTCAAAGGTAAAACACCCTTAATGTTTAAAGTTGGCTTTAGCCTCGTGGACTGTGGTGCATTGCGGGTCCCGGGTTCGAATCCCGGTTAAGGTGAATGATTTTTACACTCTTAAGTTGTTGCATTATAATGCATATTAGCGGATGACTCCGTCAAAAGATACTGTAACAGCATTTTCTGCAGTTTCTTGGACTTTGTCAAAGGTAAAACACCACAGTGTTTAAAGTTGGCTTTAACCTAGTGGACTGTGGCGCGTCGCGCACGACTACGAATGCCTGTTACATTGCATGTACTGTATTTTGTCACAATATCTTGTTCTTTTCAATCCCCCTGAATTTCTTAGTGCAGGAGGATGCCTCGATATCTTAACTGGCTAAAGTAATCGGCCGGACATCGATGGATCCGGGTTCGTTCCCCGGTCAAGGCGAATGATTTTTACAATCTGAAATTGTTGCACTGTAGGAAATCTAAGATGAACATTGAAGTGAGGTGGACACAAATGTAAACAAATAGAACGCAGAGTTTACCTATGTCTGTCGCCTGTGCAGGCAATGACAACATCACGAACCAAAGAGAAGAAGCGACTTAGCAAGGCTTTTGTCAAATAAAACGAATGCTAGGTATATAGATCTCAAATTTAAGTCATTGAAAACAAAAATGAGGTCACAGGAAAGAGGTAACACAGTTTTACTAAACATTTCAGAAAATATGCCGTGTCAATCAATTGATTCATATAATTGGGGGTTGAATTGGAAGGGGATCACACAGAAGGAAGAAGATATCCGTTGAAGATTAACGACAGACTAAAAATCCCACTTCACATTATCACATGGATGAAAAAGTGTCCATCGTAATAATAAGTTGAGATTATGCAAAACAATCATAAGACCCATTGCAACTTGTGGACGTAAACCCGAATCATGAGATAGAATACAAAAGGAATGCCTTTATTGCTTTTTTGAGGAAATTACTAAGGAAAACTCAACGTCTTATTAGAGAAAATAACATTCGGAAGATCAAATTCAGCAACAGATTTTATTGCCCTTTTAAAGAGCTTTCTCGATCAAAGATCATCAAACTATAGCAATTACAGATGTGTCTTAAATTAGTCATGTGGATAAAATGGTATACAAAAAAATGCTAAAGAGAACATTAGATAGCCGAATGTGTGGTGTAATAAAAGCAGACAGGCTACGAAAAAGCTGGGAAGATGAAGTACTGGTTGACGCGGGTGATCCTCCAGTATTACGACTCTGGAGGAGAACGGTAACGGATGGACAAACATGGATGCAGAAAACCATTTCATTAACTTAGAACGTGTTTTAGATGAATGTGTTTAGAGCATTAAAGGCATAAAAGGAATTCTTTCAAAAGGTGCAAACGCTCTTGGAAGGAGGAGGATTTCATGAACTGGATTTTAAGTTCCTTAAGACTTTACTAATTGGAAATCAATATATTCCTTTTTACGTACTTCATTAATGGTCCTTAATTATTTACGCTTAATTTGTTACTTAACATCAACAATACGTAGAGTTCGGTATGGCTTGGAAACTTGGTCATTGAGGCAAGGAAATAAGTATAGAAATGGAGTTTTTTAATATGAGGGTGTGGCACGTAAAAAATGGAAGAATAAAAATTGACGGAAAGGAAAACAAGCGAAGTAATAGGCACGCTGTGGGAGGAAAGAAGAGAGCAACTATTAGGGAAAATTCAAAATAACCACAGAAAATGAATGCAGGAAATTTTAAATGATTATAAATGGGTAAAAAACAATACTTTGCTTTTCCACATATTGACTTAATCATTTCACGAACTGATTCGTTATAGAGTAACAACATCAGATGATAAAATATGCTGGTTTCACACAAACACATTCAAGCCAGTAGAGGCGGGGGAAAGGATATGGGGATAGGGATGAGAGGAGGAATGGGAATCTACTTGGTATTATCTGTCCGTGAACATTTTGCCACCTCTTGATGTTGCCTTGTATCAAAAACTGACCGTGTGATGAATTAGTTGACATTTGGAAAAGCAAAGTCTTGTTTTTTACGCTAGTATATACATAGAGTTCCACTAATTAGGGCCGAAACAGTTTCTTACACTTTAAGCGACGATGAAATGCTGAAGTCTTCGACTGAGGGCAGAATTTTGGTTCAACAGTATGGAGGGTGGGAAAGGAAAGGCATGTAAAAGAAAGTAATATTGAATGTTTGAGGACCTAGAGTCGTTTAAGGCGGAGCTTAGATGTTTGACAATGATTTAGTCCCTGGGGTCATCAAAAGCTTATCTTGATTCGTTGTTTCCTCACTGGGGACGAAACGTTGATACAGCAGTGGGAAGGTTATGATGGCTGATTTTTTTTAGAGCAGCTAGGAATAAACTTTCATTAAATATCTTAAAACGTACAAAAATATTACAGGTGCAAGAATTGCATCATTATTAAAAACGGATTTGCATTAAAAGTATCCGCGATTAGCCCACCAAAAAGCTCTTTTGCCTCAGGACAACGCACTAGCCTACTCTTCTGTAGTTGCAAAATTGATGAATTTACGATTCCAACTCGTTGCACATACTCTCTGCATATTCACCATATTTGACTCTCTTGGACTGCAAACTGTTCTTCAATATAAAGATATCGCTAGGAGGAAGGAGATATTACTCAAAGTGAGGAAGTGATTGTGAAACGAATTGAAATGCCTATTTTGGGTGTTTGGGACAATCCTATCAACATGAAAGGGATCGACAAAGCACAGAAGAAGAGCTATGTTAAAAAAATAATGGTATATCCCAAAAAATCATGTAATTTTAAATTTTTCCATGAACTTTTCAAACCTTTCCACGCAGTAGTGCGAATTATGGCTTCTTGTTTCATGATTTGATGTCTTTCATTAAGTTTTTACATTTTAAACTTGGCGTGGAGAAAGGTCTTACATGTTCTGATTAACAAGAGAGCGAGAGCTGTAATAATTATTGTCACCAAGGCCAGTTGGGTCGAAGGGTCGGAGCCAGGAGAAAGGTAGTCCATCCAATGTCTGTTCTTCAGTGAGGCGACTGTAAACGCATCTTGCCCCAGTGGGGCGAGCACTTAACGTGTTGCTCTCCTTGTCTTTGGATCCGTTAAAAGCTTATCTTGACCGGTGTGCGGATAAATGTCCTTCTCGTGGCCTAGTTCCTAACTTTTTGCTCTCCCATATCAATGGAAAAGGCAACACTTTGAGTCGACCAACTTAAAGATGGCAAATTAAAAAAATTCCATCAAGGTTCTGGACAATTCTTAACGGTGTCAAGGATTTTCATTTATTGCCTTTGCGGTACACTTACACCGGTTTGACCCCGATAGAGTTAGCCATTTCTGAAAAAAATGGGCAGGAGACCCAAGGAATTGTTCAAATAAATTATCATATGAAACGCATCAATAATTTACGTTCGTCCAGTGGGAAGAGTGTCCGGTTTTCTGACCGATGGGTACCTGGTTGTAATTATTGGTGATATCGTCGGAAAGTCCGTTGTAAATAATGCAAGCGGTGACGTTTACTGTTTACTTAATGTAACTACCATACAAAATAGCACATGTTTACCGAAGTATAAATCTGAAGAAATATAATACAAAGAAATTGACAAAAAGGTGACATTTTCCCTTAACCCATATTTTGAGGGTTGATAAAAAAACGAAATATTAATTACACCCATTTCAAACATAAACAAACAGATCAAAGAATGAAATTAATTAAAGTTATTAATCATACAATACATAAGTATATGCTCCGAATCCCATCAAAACAGCTCACAATCCATCGCCGTCTTCTCTTTTCCCCTGTCGAAGACATGAAAGGGAGGAACGTGTCGTTGTCGAATGCTGCGGTGGCAATTCTACGGAAAACTATTTGAGAAGTACACGATATCCCAGTTTATTAGTGACACCGAGGGAATTATCATGTTCCCACATTTCATTAGCAAATTGGACCACACCTATTTAATAATAAGAGTGATTTAGAGATGGCCACTGATCTTTTCAGGTAGCCACTCGTTCTTTCCTCTCCCCTATACGAACCATGAATAAATCAAATGTTGCCACTCGTAATTTTTAGTTAAAGCACACCTAATATTGCGTTATGCAGTTACAAGATCTCTAGGGATCTGAGTTTGTGTCCGTATGATCGTTTATGCATATGTGCAGATGTCCACTTGCGCGTTATGTGCACATTTAGGCATTATAGAATATCGATATTACTCCCTCGTCGGATGTCTTTGCGGCAAGTTTACTGAATATTTAAATGTGAATTTAGATTTTAAACCAGATTCGTAAAGAGGTAGCTTAATCAACAAAATAAAATGGAAACTCCTAAAACCGCAACACGGTATTTATATTTATATAGCCATTATAAGTTAGGTGTATTACGACTATAGGAGTTTTTATTTTATTTTGTTAATCTTCGAGGCCGTAGAACTCAAGTTTTCTAGGTAGCTTAATGGTGACACAAATATGCATGCCCCTTTAAGACCTCAAACTGCCCCCCTCATCGCTTCAGTCCTCAGAAGTTCTCCCTTCAATAGACATGCCCTCGTGAGCTGGACCCGAGCCCATCACTCTAAAGACTAAATCTTCCGGATGATTGCGATGGATACGAATGAAATAGTTTCTCACGGCCGGAGTTCTAATTCATTTCCTAACATAATGAATTAATCAGTGGTAGGCAATTCAATCCCTGCAGCACAAGATAAGAAAGCAAGGATAAATGAATGGATGAACTTGGGGCAATTATGGAGTGAGATCATTGGAAAGCATATAATTTAAGCTCTTGAATAACCTTGATCATCTCGCCGTTTCATAACCATGGATGAAACATGGGTCCATTACTTCACTCCCGAGACAAAAGAGCAATCAAAACAATGGATTCAAAAGGGAGAACCGACTCCAAAGAAGGCGAATACCGTTTCATCTGCAGGTAAGGTCGTGGCGTCAGTTTTTTGGGATGCGCGTGGGATGATTTTCATTGACTATCTTGAAAAAGGAAAAACTATCAACGGCGAGTATTATGGGAACTTATTGCAACTTATGAGCGAAGAAATCAAGCAAAAGCGGCCGCCGCATTTGGCTAAGAAGAAAGTGTTGTTTCATCAAGACAATGTACCAGCTCACAAATCCGTTATTGCAATGGCCAAAATTCACGAATTAAATTTGAATTGCTACCTCATGCACCCTATTCGCTAGATTTAGCCCCTTCGGATTATATGCTGTTCGGTAAACTTGAAAAAATGGCTCGGTGGTTAAAGATTTTCCAACTGTGAAGCAGTGATGTCGGCAGTCAATGTCTATTTTGAGGAGCAAGACAGTTCTTATTATTATGAAAAGGGTATCGAACTTATTGAACATAGCTGGAAAAAGTGTATAAAGCTGAAAGGAGATAATGTTGAAAAATGAATACATTTTTTTCTAAAATTTTTGTGTTTTCTTTGTTGGGTCGGGTACTTCTGAGAATACCCTCGTACACATTAGCGGATAAGTCTGTTAACATGTCACGGAAACTCCCGCAGTTTCTTTATATTTTTTTCAAATCAACAAAGGTTTTAATTGATTAAGAAACAGCTCTAATACCATAAAGGAAACGAAGAAACCAAATTATAGGGGAAAACTATATATTAAAAATATTACTTATTATGGGGTAACTTTTTTCATATATTTATTTTTCAATTGCCATTAAAACGCGTGAACCATACTGTGCCGTAATGGATAATTACGCATGACACAAATTGTTATGAGTGAAATGGGGCTAAAAAAATTTGAGCTGTGCGATCAAAGAGTTTTACCATTGCTAGAACCGGGAGAACTTTGCTATCCCCAACGGAACACATAATTAGTGCTATTATCGCGAGTTAAAAGCGATCGTCAATTCTGGGCGTGTCCCAAGGCAATTCTGAGTTCAAGCTTACGCCGCGAGGGCTCGCTCGCTGTCGGCCAGCTCCTCTGGCACAAATCACTGGTGAGGGCTGAACGGCCAACCACTTACGTCGTGTTGTGTGGCCGAGAGGACGAAAGCATACTTCAGCAGGAAGGGGTGAGCCAAAGAGCAACTGCGATAGATTATAAAAATTATTTTTCAAGGTACAGCGACGGATATTTCACACAGGAAGTCCATCACCACATTTAGTGCTGATACTTCATAGATCTCAGAAATTCTATAAAATTAGTGTTGTTTCTGGCTCTTCTTTATGGTCTTAATAGAGATTAAGAGAGCCACCTTCTTACTATGCGGGTCAGCATTGCAGTTAGCCATTTTAGAAACTGTAATTGTAAATTCCTATGCCATAGTCGAGTTTTTTGTTCGTACCGCGGGATTAGCCCTTGCGACTAGTTGACCTCAACCTTTCAATCCTGCCCTCTATTATGCAGACTTTTGGAAGGGGACTTTAGTTGGTCACTCATGATTGCAATTCGTGAAAATTTTCATTCACACTTTTTTCATTTTCGGGGAGCGCAATTTGTCATAAGAGAGTATCTGTACTCTTGTAGTCACGAAGGATATACAGTATGTCCCCTATGCGAGTGATCCCTTCCCATCGATTACAACCTGGACTTGCTGGAAGGGTTTGTGTGTACCTATGGCCCATAGAACTGTGCATGGGCAATTGTTCCTTTCAGTTATTTCAGACTTTATTATGTGTTTGCAGTTTGGTTTTACATGTGGCTAAGGTGTTACTCGGGATCATCAGCAATAGAATGGAGGAGCGAGAAAATGAGTGCTTAGGGAATGGTCATTTTGGTTTTAGAAAGAGGTTGGCGTACGTGATGCAATAATAATAATAAGGTCACTAGTAGAACGTAATGAAAGCTATCGAGGAAGTAATTTCATGCTTCGCGAACTTTGAGAGGGTATTCGGTAGAATAAAATGGAACCAATTATTGTATAAATTATACGGATAGACGGGAGAAATGGACGACTTAATCGGAACATATGTATGCACCAGATTGACAAGTGGGGAAAGAGAATAGAAAATCCGGGTAGTGTGAGCGAGGGAAGTAAGACAGTAATGCCCACGTTCACCTTTTATTTTCAGTATACGTACATGCGGAGGAAATGGAAAGAGAGGCATGGGGAGAGCTGGATTGAAAATGCACGCAGGTGGAGAAATTTTCAAATTAGTCCAAGTGTTACGACCATCACTAAGCGCATAACAGAATCAGTTTAATAGGTATGGGATTAGAAATAATCATAAGAATATGCATGGTTCATATAAATATATTTTTATGTTTTTATATGTATCATATGAATGTAGATAAAGATTATAAGAGTTAATATATAATTTTTCACGATGCAGCGCACAAATATTTCACCCTGGAAGTTCATCAGCACATATTTTATTTGTCCAGGGTTTCGTAGGTCCAAAGATTATCTATAAATATTGTCAATTTTAGAATTTTCTTTAGAGTGTGAAAGGCAGATGGGGAGCTGTCTTCTAATAAAATAATGACATTGAATTAGGACTAGTAGCAGCCACAAATGTAATTTCCCATATTATAGTGAAATAGCATGACAAAATATTGCGATTCGGCTTATAAAACTCATCTAATTCTACAATTATTCCTACAGGTCACCACGAAGAGAGGGATGGCAACGGGTAATAGTGTACCCCCCTCATTATTGCAGAGGGCGAATATTGAAGTCCAGAGTTTTTACATTTCTGAGCAGTTCAACTTCTCATGAGAAATGAATTACACTCTTGTATTCACGAATTTTATGAAGGCTTAAGAATTCCTTTAATGATTATTTTCAGCAGTTAATTTACCTTCACTTATCGTTTTTGTCCCGCCTATCAATGTAAATCAGTGGATAGACTTATTTAATCCATGTGAGCATTGAACGAATACGATTCGCAATTATTTCCTAGTTAAAATCTTGCGACCTTAGTAATTAATCTAACTGTTTATCCCATTTATCGAAAACAGGCAGTTTCAATAATAGTGTGATGATTTCTTAGTCAAGTTGATTTGACAATTTTCAGCAAACGGGAGACTACGGAATAGGTAACATGGCCAAATTCAGTGGAGTTACAGCAAACATCAGCCAGATGACACGCCAGAGATACCACAAAATAATGTATCTGGAAACTACCGTAAGTAATTGGGTGGCAGGGAGTTCGTATTGTTTTATAAAACATTAATCGTCAAGAGCAATAAATGAGCATAAAGAAAGATTAAATATTTATTTGTAAGATTTTTGGCAGCATTACACCCAAACAGAAATAATTCATTCTGGATTTAATTTCGCCCAGTCATAAATTGAAAAATTACCCTACTTCTTCCCTCTACCCACTCACAACAAAAACTCCAAAAGTTGGCTTCATAGAAATGTTGTAGTTTACCTTGTAGTAAACTCCATAGGGCGTTACTTATGTACATTCAGGGATGAAGGTGTATATTACGCAAGTTCTAGTCCTTAACGAATTTCACAAATTAGTGGTAAGTAATGTTTAAAGTCCCAGGTGCATCATTCGTATTTTAACCGAGAATATTCGGTTCAAAGTTGAACACTTAATGTAATAAGATACCGTGCCATATTCCCGATTTTGTGTATAACTTTTTTTCGATTATTATGCTAGGATTTTTATCTTCTTTTTCTTTCTGGAATGACCGCACCATGAAAGTTCATTGGTTGCGTCGGTTCCAATCAAATTGCAATAATATTTAAATCGTAAGTGAATGAGGTCTGCGCAGCCTAAAAAAGAGCACAAGTAAACAAAATATAACTTGCAGAGAGTCTTGTATTTATTTTATTTGTTGACTTTGTTGACATTCATGGCCCTAAATGCATAGGGTTGGGTAAGAAAGGGAAGATTGAAAAAATTTAACTGCGAGGCTAAAACTAGAAAATTAAAAGGCGAGGGCAAAAATAACAGCGGATAGTACAATTCGCCTATATTGGAAGGGTTTTCGACCAAGATGATCAAAGTAGTAGGGTAACGAGAAGAAAAATAGCTATGGGAAAAGAAGTATTCACATAAAGGGGAGGCTGGTGAGAGTGAGGTTGAGTAAGGTTTTTTGTAAATTTTTAGAAAAAACTTTGACATCGAGCGTGGTTTTGCACGGCGTGGAAACTTATAAAGTCATTTAAATAAGATGATGGGCGTGGATTTGCGGCTTTTGAGATGTGAATGAAGAAAAGTATGGAAAAGGTGAAATAGACGGAATAAAAAAGCAAGAAGAGGTACTAGGTAAGTTGGGGAGAAGTAAGGTGTGTCGGAAGAAACCCAAAGAACGCAGGAAAGGTGGATGCAGGATGCATTTTGATTGGCAATGGGATGTTGAAAACAGTGTTATAGAAGGGAAGGCCATAGGCAGGCGAGGTAGAGGAAGGAAAAGAACATGTATGTTGGATGTAATGAAGGCTGGTAGAATGTGTAAGGAATTGAAGAAGGATTTATTTTGATGTGGGCTATCAGATTGTGATTTGTTAGGAGAGGCTAAGAAGGTTAAGACTGTTAAGCTTGAGTCTATTCATAACATTTAATAAACAGCAGGCTATGAAATAATAATTGACGAGGAAGAAATCTACGTTCTAAATGTAAAGTGACGACAGTGAAACCTATGTAATAATAATTTACATGTTTTTTAATTCAATCAATCTAAAGTGGATAAAATTTAATCAGTCACAATGATTTTTCAACAGGAAACTCAGGAAAAACATCCTACGTAAACGCTGTTTATGAATCATTTTCCAAATCCACGAAAAGGATCGCTCAAGAAGGTAATTATTTTCCGTTGTTCTGAAAAATTTTTTTTCTGAGTTTCTGCAAGGTCCCCGCGAGGTCTTTTCAATCAGAAAATCGTCTATTAAAACTCCATTAGTAAATTTAGCATTTTATGTGTTTCATGACAGCCTGCATCGTCCTTCTCGACACAAAAATACGCAGTTGCCTCATCCACCCACATATCTCAGGCGAATCGCCGACCCAGGAGGAGATGGAACGTCAATTTCCGCTTAAAAAGTCTCGCTTCAATTCCGCATCCTTCTTTTCTCCCTTCATTTTCCTTCCCCTTCCTCGCTTGACTGACCTCCACCCCTCTATCACTGATTTCACTATCCCATTCTAATTCAAACTGTGACTAATCCATCTTTCCTGCCTCCTTTGGATTTCTCCCAACTATGCCCTCTCCTCTCCCACTATTCAGAGCACTTCATCGTTTCTTTTCCTTTCTGTCCACCCCACCTTCTCCACTCACGCATATCAAAAGCCTCAAAATTTACGGCTATCATCCTGCTTCAATGACCATATTTCTTATTCTTTCGTCCGTAATCCATGTATCCCTTGTGTTTTTCATATTTAATATTCCTATATGTAATTGTGGTTGTGCCAGCGAAATAATAAAAAACAAAATTTTAAATGTCTTTTTCGTATTTCTAAGATTTGTGTTATCTTGTCGCATTTGGATCTCAATTATATATATATATATATATATATATACACACACATATATATATATATATATATATATATATATATATATACATATATATATATATATACCTCGTACCGGCACAGGGAAAGGAACTGGCCCCCCTACCCTGATGTGTGAATTTCACACCCCGACGGGCTTAGTACTGGGTGAACGCTACCATCACCCACCAAACCGACATTCGGGTTGATTACTGTGTCCATGGTTTTATATACCTCGTATATATATGCATATTTTATGTGTGTATATGTATGTGTGTGTATATATATATATATATATATATATATATATATATATATATATATCATATATGGGTTGCGGTAGTCCAGTGGGTAGAGCATTGGACTGCTGACCGGAGGGTCCCGATTCCCGGGCAAGGCACTCTGGGCACCTGCAGCTCCACCCAAGCTGAAGTGGTTTTTCGGGTACCAGGTCTTCCTGGGGAACCATAACCGGCACAGGGAAAGGAACTGGCCCCCCTACCCTGATATGTGAATTTTCACACGCCGTATAGGGCTTAGTACTGGGTGATCTCTACCATCACCTACTAAACCGACCTTCGAGTTGATTACTGCGTTTATGCTTTATATGATATATATATATATATATATATATTCCTCCTCGGACTACAACCTTGACGTGGTGGAAGGTCTTGTGCGTTCCGATGACCCCTAGCTGTGCTGGCGGGAGTATTAATAATTGCTCCTGGTAGGGACAGCCATGCCAGATAGGTCGAAAGTTAGGAGCCAGACGAAAGGTAGTCCACGAAGCGTCTGTTCCTCAGTGAGGCGGCTGCAATGGCGTCTGACCCCAATGGGGCGGCCAGTAAGTGATGGTGTCACGTTAAAAACACTATTGAGGAAGGCAATTGTAAACCACCTCAATTATCATTCCCAAGATAAATATGATGGACAATACACAGATTTGGAGTCCTGGCAACTACGGGGCTCGGCCCAATCGGCCGTGTGTCGTGCCCGGCAGCAGGGGAAGCAAGGCTTCCACGGTCGTCATCCCACGAAACCCTTGCAGGGGAAAACCGGCAGCAGCAGGTCAGAAGACGCAGGAGAAGAAGACCAAATTAGTTAGAATAGGAACGTGGAATGTTAGGACAATGATGAGGACAGGGTAACTGGAGAATATTAAGCGAGAAATGCAAAGGGGAAAAATAGATATTTTAGGTCTATGCGAGGTGAGATGGAAGGATAGCGGGGAGTACTTGAGTGATACAGGACCTATAATTATAGAATAATATACAGCGGCGGGGACGGGAGCCAACGAGGGGTTGCCATAGTATTAAATGAAGAGGTAGGAAGAAGCGTAGTCAACGTAGAGCAGGTAACGGATAGATTATTACCAGTAGAGATAAAAGCAGAACCGACGAACTTAGTTATTATTCAGCTATACATGCCACGGAGCAACCGTACGGAGGAAGAGGCCGATAGGATACACGATCAGCTAGAGGACATAATCGCGTTTGTTCCTGCAGGGTAACACTTGATAGTGATGGGGGATAGAAATGCGACGATAGTCGAAGGAAGAGATGGTGATGAGGTCGGGGACTACGGTTTAGGCACGAGGAATGACCGTGGGGAGAAAGCAGTTGAGTTCTGCAGGAGACAAGGGTTAGTCATCACCAACACTTGGTTTAGACACCACAAAGGACGCAAGTATACATGGAAATGCCAGGTGACTCAGAAAGGTATCAGCTAGATTATATCCTGGTTAGACACAGGTTTAGGAACAGTGTGATAAATTCCCACAGCTTCCCGGGAGCGGATGCGGACTCAGACCACAATTTAGTTGTTATGAAATGTAGCGTCCGTTTCAAAAACATAAGGCAGGGGCGGCGAGTTAGAAAATGGAATGTAGAAGCAATAAATGGTTTGAAAATGAAGGAATACAAACAGGCTGTAGAGGAAATCATGGAGGATTGTAATGAGCTAAGTACCATACAAAATCATCAGGTGTAAAATTTCATACATTCCCGGGAAATATATACGGAGAATCTGTTACAAAAATAAGTATAATGATATGTGCCACCAATACAGATGGATGGAGTGAGTTGATTGGTGGTGGGAAAGGTAATAAGAGATCTTGGAAAAGCCACGCGACCCACGTTAGTTAACTGTGGACATTTTTGGTGGATTGCTGCTAGAAAGGACCCCTGTTTGACGGTCAGTCACGAATTCACTATGCCACTTTCAATGAATCAATGATATGCGATAACATTGTGTATTAAGCTTAAAAAATTGGGCTCAGATACCATCACTATTGTTAAGGATTCTTATGGAGATGGAGAAATTTCCCCATTCATGGTTTTGTGCTTGCACATGATATTTTGGGACGGTAACGAGGGTGTTGACGATTAGGACTTCCCTGGACATTCTGATTGACCCGAAAGTGTCAGAATGTTAGCAGAAGAGTGCAATATCTACAAAATCACAGTGCGTTGCATTCTTACAGAAGATAGTTGTTCCAAGATGGTCCCCAAGGTGCTGTCAGAAGACTAACTGTGTGACTATCTTGCCTGGGACCTCTTGAACTACGGTGAAAGTGACTTGATATTTTTAGGATCGGTGGTTAATGGTGACGAGAAATGGTTCTTTGAGTACAAACCAGGTATAACCCCTTTGAGTACCATTTTGGACCACTGGATTATGTAAAATAGGCCCTGACGAGGTGCCTGAACGAGGGTCCCGTTGATGCCTTACAGGAAGCATAGCACAACTGGCGAAGGCACTGTCATTGGTGTGTCAATGTATAAGGGTGCTATTTTTGATGTTTATATTTATATGGTGCCCTTCAAGCCATCGCAAGGGTGTGTGGGAGGGAATAGTGATTACACACCAGAATACTTTTAGCCCAAAATTCTTTTCCCTTTTTCCAAAATCCTTTTACCTTGACTTTTTTATTTTCTTGTACCCCGCAAGCCACCGCCAGGGTGTACGGCTCTTGTGTTCCTCAACGCGTATCTTGAATGATTTATTTATATTTATATAATACCCTGATAGCCACTACTAGGATGTGTGGCAGGGGGTGATCTGCACACAAGATTACCCTTTACCCAAAACACCTTTCCGTCCTAGCGTGGTCAGACAAACGATATTTTATTCTCGATCGAACGATCCCTTATCGTTCGTGGGAAGAATAACATCTTACATCTATCTGTTCTGGAATTTGTTTTAAGAATATTATTGACATAATACCTCCTACAGTGTTACAATGGGGCTAATAATACATTTTCAACATGATTGATAAAGAGACATCCTTCTAATTAATGCTAGAGATTTGATGGGTCATTTATCCTTCGCTCCGTAAGTGACTCCCAACCCAGATCCTCTAATGATTTTTATACACCACTAGATTTGTCATAACAGTATTTCAACCGTATGTATCCTATAAACTGCGCGCGATCTCATTCGGCAATCAATCCAATTTCATGAGGATCCCATGTACTGGCAGAATATGCTAATTAAGGTCTAACGAGCTAAAGGTAACATTTCTCTTTAACCTTTGTTAGCCTGTCCACATATTCCCCGAATATCGAGGAGAGGTCGTGATTAAAGCTAATGCCTAAGTATTTAATCGAGCCTTTACTTCCTTTTTCGGTGTTCCTAATGGAGTAGCCGTTCGGGAAGGCATTGCTCACTTTCAAAAATTCATCGGTACGGACTTTTTACGTTAAATTCTAACTTTAAAGAGTCGCACCAGTGTTCTATAGGATTTAAGTCATCTGCTAAGGCTGCTTTAATCTCAGGATTACGGATATCTCTGTAAACCACTGCAACGTCGGGAATGTAAAAATAGTAACTTTGTGATTTCACAGAAAATCTATTTGAATACGACCCGGGTTTCGACGTTCAACATCATCTTCTGACCCGAAGATGGCGTTCAACGTCAAAACCAGAGTAGTGTCGAAATAAATTTTCTGTGAAATCACAAAGTTACTATTTTTTCATTTCCAATATGAGTCGATTCCATAAAGTTACACCTGGAACGATCAATTACACTAAATCGCTGGCAATCAAAAGTATCTTATTATTAACTACAAAGTAAATGTCTTTACCGTAAATAAGGTATAAAAGAGATCTGAAAGCACTTCCCTGGGGAACACCTCAAGTGACTTCTACTGCATTTGAGCTAACTCCATCTATGACTTCTCCTTGTGTCTAACCATTCCAAAAATCTTTAATCCAGCTCAAGATATTTTTATCTATGTCATATGCTTCTAGCTTTGTAAGCACTTTATTATAAGGTACTTTGTTAAAAGCCTTTTAAAAATCTGGAAACAAAATGCATCCACTGGAACATTTATTTTCTCTCGTTTGAGCTAAGGATATCATGAACAAAAAACGCAAGTTGTGTCTCGCAGGATCTACCCTTTCGGAAAGCGTGCTGGCTATTCATTAACAACTCCTGACAATCGAAGGGTGTCACGATCGAACTGGCAACTCTATGTGCCATGACCTGGCATGCATGGATGTGAGGGAAATAGGTTTGTAATTGATCGGGCGGGAGATGAAGGGAATGACTTGGTCTCATGGTCTTTGGAGGTTGTCTTCCGGTAATTTGAAATATCATAGCCTTTGCTGGTGGTTGAGATTGTGATATCAAGGAAATTGAGCTTCCCTTTGATTTTCTTCTCACAAGTAAAATTTATATTGTTACACTGGGGTTTTGAATTGTTCAAAAATGTCCAGGTATATCTCCGCAACTGGAAAATTCACTGCGAACACCAACATACCTCCACCAGTAATAAATATATTTCCAAATGTCGGAGCACTTTTTGAAAAGGTTTTTTTTCCAGTTCCCCTATAAATAGAACCCTTCAGGAGAAGCGATAGAGGTGAACCCCTTTGCCAATTTATCCATTTTTTGGGATATTCATATTCTCCATTGAATTGAAAATGATTCTACTCTGCACATACCTTCGCTAGGGATATAAATTCTTCAAGTATTGGGGATTAATATCCAGAGCTATTTAGCACTTTCTCGGCCACATTCACTGCCTCAGAAATAAAAACACTGATGAAGAAGTTCTTGATGTCGAAATACACTAAGGTGGGTCTTGAGGGAGTAGGGGAATTATTTTTGGTGAGTTACCGGATATATAGTGAGCGAAATTATATTTTTAAGATACTCACCTCTTTTTTAAGTTTCCTTGTCCCTCAAAAAAGGACATTGATAACCTTCTTGTATCCCCCTCCTAACCGATACTTATTCTTTCCTCCCCTTCCAGGGACCATTTGGTCTCAATTTCGCCCAAATAAAGACCTCTATCTATCTATCTATCTTCCCGCCTCAAATTCCCTTCTATTGCCCACCTCCCCTCCTAGTAAGTGTTTATGTACAGGTTTATGTACAGTGTTTATGTACCTGTATTTACCGGCTATGTATGAAATTTTATACCTAACGATGTTTCCTATGCGTCGCAACCGGTGGTAGTGTAATAAAATTATTGTGAATAAATAGTGAAATACAGTTTTCTTATAACATAATCATACATTTTCAAAATGTAGAGCCTAAAGCCATCCAAATTACCACCTTATTTTTAATTTTTTGCTAAAGAATCTCATTGTGAGTTTTCAAACGAAGATGGTAAATATCTGCGAAAAAAAGTTCTGGGAGCCTTTTATTTGGATTACCATATGAATCTATTCCAGTTTCATCAATCACGTAATAAACTAATCACACGAATACCTGTCGTTATGATAGCAGTGTTCATGGTTTATTTTCCGTAGACATTCAGACATTTATTATTCGTTCTTTACCGTTCTCCCTTCGTGTTCTTAATCTTTGCAAAAACCCTCTTCTTAAAAGATTGATTAATTGAAAAAAAGGTCAAAATAAAGGAGTTTCCTTAATTTTGAGTGTAGTAAACTTTTGATTCAATTAAATTTAATTGGGTGTGTAAAGATTCAATTAAAATTTTTCTTATCTCTTTATGACTTTATAAACAAGAATTTTAACTTTTGAGAAATATTAAATGGGAGGAATCCGAAAATTTAGCATCAAAATTTAGCACTTTTATTGATGAAGAAAGCAGGAAAGAGAGTCCTAAGGGAGATTAAGACAAGAAATGAGAGGGGCAAAATGCTCTGCAACCATGCGAGACAAGGTTTTGCGAGAAGATGAAGCAGTAGAAACATTCGTTATAACTTAGTGTTAAAAAATTATTATTTAAAACTGCGTAACGCTGAGTGCGGTGCTCTTTGATTGGTAGGACGGAAGAAACCCATTTCTGTGATGTCAATAACAATACGGGATCGAACCAAAAAGTGGTAGGACTGATTTTCTCTGGCGCGAACGGAGCGGTGGAGGGGGGTCTGCCTGGCAGGGTAAGGTGGAGGGGGCTCTTAGCAACAGACCAACACCAACCTCAGTTGCCTGCGGACTGTCGTTGAGTGAGGACACCGTTTTTAGTGAAGCAAGTTTTTTGTCCGCGTCGAAAAACAAAATGAATCTGAATTTAGAGCAACGTTATTCCGTGAAGTTTTGTGCGAAACTCGGGAAGACGGCCACTGAGACCCTCAATATGATCAAGCAGGCTTATGGGGTCACTGTTTTAAGCCGCTCCACAGTATTTGAGTGGCACAAGTTGTTTAAAGAGGGTAGGGAGCTCGTTGAAGACGACCATCGCTCCTGACGGCCGTCGACGGAAAGAACCGACACGAATGTGGACAGAGTGAGGACACTGCTGAACACAGACCGACGCGTTACCAGTGAATAAATTGCAGACCAGTTGGGTCTGTCTGCATCCAACGTCCAACGCATTATTTCACAGGATTTGGCCATGCGCAAGGTGTGCGCCAAGATTGTGCCGAAAATTCTGCCATGGCGCGCTCGTCGTCAGACAGCTCCTGGCCAAATACGGCGTTGCCACGTTGCCGCACCCGCCCTATTCTCCCGATCTGGCACCACCGGACTTCTTCTTCTTCCCCCTGATGAAAATACAGCTCAAGGGACGACGTTTTGACTCGATAAAGGCCGTTCAAGAGGCTTCGACGAGAGTCATCAACGGCATCCCCAAAGAAAATTTCCAGCGGGCGTACGGGGAATGGGAGCAACGTTACACTAAGTGTGTAGCAGCTCAAGGAGCATACTTTGAAGATTATTAAGTCGATGTAAGTATATCGTCAATAAAATTCTTGTAAAAAAATCAGTCCTACCACTTTTGGGTGCGAACCTGTATATTAAGGCTGTCGATATTGTCTTACCCGATTCGGATGGTCGTTTTATTATTGTTATTTATGCCAACGATTTTAATTGTATTTGTATAGAGTCTCCATATCCTCGGTATCAGTAGTATTTACGCTGCCGATATTGAAGTTTTCTATTACAATTTTCATCTCCCGTTGAATCATACGGCATCAGGTTATATATATATAGTATATATATATATATATATATATATATATATATATATATATATATATATATATATATGTAAGTATTGTGTTAACGAAAATGAATTGGGAAATCTTATTAATAGCCAAATAAAATATTTAAATAAATGCAAAGTATTTTCAAGTAAAAAGTAGCACGATTAAAAACTCATACGACCGTAGTTACCGTTCCTGTTAATTCACGCATTATCTATCTCACTGGTTTTTTGTAATAAATAACAAACGTGGACAGGCCGCAGGGTTCTGACCAGAATATCCGGGTTAGATTATGACGCCTCTGGGCCCCCTCAGCTTTAGCCAACCTCTGTGTTTTTTAGGTACCAGATTTTCCATGGAAACCACAGTTGGCACAGGGAATAAGTAACTGGCCCTCACTACCCAGGTGTATGATTCTGTACCTTTATATTTAGTACTAAGTGAGCTATATCCTCACCTAAAAAGTTGCGCCTGATTCTTTATGACACCCATTCCTGGGTGTTATGAAGAATCAGGCGAAAACGGCCGGTACTTTTGAGGAGCGGCGAGTGGTTTTTTTCACAATGACAACACGCCGGCTCATTCGTCTCTCAGACCTCGTAAGTGTTAAGCCAAATACAAGATCGCTATGCTTCCCCACCCACCCTACGAGCCAGACTTGGCCCCATGTGAATTTTTTCCTGTTTCTCAAATTAAAAACCCCGCTCAAAAGACAAGGATTTGCAACCATTCCTAAGATAGAGAAATATTCGACGGAGGAGCTTTTGAGCATTCCGGAAGAAGATTTCCAGGACTATTTCAAAAAGTGGGAACACCGTCGGGATATGTGTATACGTTGGGGAGGAGACTAATTGGAAGGGGACTGTGACCAATAATTTGTTGGTGAAGTATTTTTTTGTAACAAATGAAGTTTGGCAACATTTTGAACGGAACTCTTAATCATTGACCTTGATAGATTACACTGAAGAATTATTTGACTAATACAAATGCATTTGATCAAGAGACACAAAAAGGTCTCCCGTAATCTTACCTTTTCGTCTTTGCGAAATCACATTGAAATGTACAACACAACTCATACCATATTACTTGGTTAGGTTGCCCCTATCCCTAAAAATTTATCCGTGCATGACTGAAAAATTGCTTTATTTCTTAAAAAGACGTTGATTTTGAAACAAAATAAAGCTTTTACTTTAAGAAATGCTATTTTTATGATTGACGATTTTCCGTTAAACCTGCGGGAAATTACATTAATATTGATGTCCTCTTTGAATTTGAGCATTTTTTTAAATTTGAACATTTAGTTACACACATTAATATTGGTGCATAAATAGTTGGGCTCTGATGCCCAACGTAAATGACCAAGTTTTTATTCCATTTCCAAGTCTCTCTACCGGATTTTCCCCTCAGTCTGTATATGCAAGCGATTTATACGCTCCCTATCTAGCCATGCAGTGTCAGGGACGCTGTGATAAAAGAAGTGTCAACATATGTTTATTATACAGAGGACCCCATTTCACGAATAAAGTCGAAGTTACCATTGGTATTAAAATTTGTTAACAGTATAAATTATTAATTTTACGTATCTCGGAAGTGTCTTGGACCAAAATAGTAAAAGTAGTACAAACATACGGAGGAGAATATCGTTACGCAAAGAGACTTTCACTAGGATGAGGGAATCGATGATGGGGACTTTGAGTAAGAATTTTTAGAAAAGGCTCGTAAAAACTTTGATATGGAGCGTAGTTATGTACGGCGTGGAAACGTGATCACTGAAGCAGGAGGATAGATGTTGTAGATTGGTGGCTTTTGAAATGTGGGTGTACAGAAGAATGGAGAAGGCTAAGTGGATAGAACAGAAAACAAATGACCAGGGGCTGCGTATGGTAGGGGAGCACAGGGGGTTGTGGGGGAGAAATCAGAAGGAGACAGGAAAAATGGATGCAAAGTATATTGATATGCATGTTGGATACTATGATAGAGGGGAGAATGTTAGGAAAACGAGGAAGGAGAAGGGATATGATTGAAATATTTGATGGAATGAGGGGAGGAAGGATGATATGGCGATGAAGAGCGGTTTGTTGTAGAGTAGGATGCTAGGCTGTGTTTCTTTTAGGAGGGACAAGATATTTATTCGGTAGTTATGTCAATCAAAATTTAACTTGACCTATGCCTATTATAATAATATTAGGGTAGTCTGAAATGTTTTTGACCTGAAAAAAATACAAGAAATTTTCTGAGGTCGGAAATCTTTCAGACCACCCTTATATTAATCAAGCCGAATGGTTAGTGTTTCAGTTGAGGAAAGAACTCATCTCCTTCTAAAACTCTTTATTTTTTTAAACTCACATATTCATGCTTGTGGCCTCATTACTTTCCGCACATGTGTTCATAAAATCAGGCTGCTTTGATAAATGTATGCGATAGCGGAAAAGCTTCTCCGAGATCGTCCAAATCCCCCCCAAGAGATTTAACGCCTTCACTACTTATTTATTTATTTATTTATGAATAGTCTTAATTGGGCGAGGCTGAGACTAATAGTCCCTTCTTCCACCTATCCCTTACATTAGAGACATTACATTGAAGATAATTACATACAACTTACCGAAGCCACCAATACCAACTTACCAATTATCGAAGACACATTTCTGGTAGTAAATTTTCCCCAAATGTGGCTTGCTTATTTTTCTGTTTGTTTAAACTAACACGATGAGTCACTAAGATTATCATTACACTCTCCCATAACTTCTTCTCGCCAACTTACCCTTCGTAACTGGGTTCTCATGAAGTCTCAACCCTCCATCTAGCACAGTCTGTTACACAGACATCATGACTTTCACGAGCTACACATATCAGAAGAATATGCGAGTTAGCCTTATACGAAGATACTCGGTTTCATTAGAAACTCGTAGAAACTCGGTTTCATTAGATGGTATGAAATTTTAATGAAAAAGTAAGATAAAGGTGTCACTTCGCTGTAGCTAGGTCACCGTTGGAGTACGCGGCATTTGGGATTCATGAGATAAAACATTAATTCATGAATTTGTTGTCTCAGGCGTAACTTTATGGAATTTGCATAACATATTGAAATGAAATAATTGACTTTGTAATTCCACACACTTTATTTTAAAAAACACGACCCAGATTTCGACGCTGAACGTCATCAGGTAAGACCTGATGATGACGTTTAACATCGAAATCTGGGTCGTGTTTTTAAAAATAAAGTGTGCGGAATTACGAAGTCAATTATTTCATTTAATTTCAATATGTTAATTCAAGAATTGAAAAATATTCGGTGAAAATTCACTAGGATTTTTTAAAGTTTGTGCGAGGATGCTAGTAAGTGTCATGAGCATGAGAAAGATTTAGTCTGAGAGCATCTTGATTCTCAAAGAGAACCGTCAAGACTTCGGCGTCGGATTTTTCTTTCGACCCAGAGGGATTTATTTCCTCACCAAGTTCAACCACCGGGATAGTAAAATAGGAATAGATAACGCAACAGACAAATTCAAGCCCTCAAGATTGTGTAGATGTGATGATAGATTATTATATTCCAACCTAATGAAAAATTTTGGAGAGTCCCTCTTCAATTACACGTGTGAGAGACTTTATCATATCAAGTATTGGGGTAATTCACTAATCCCTTAGGGTAAACAAATCATCAGACCCGGAGGGGGAAAATAATAGCAAAGGAAATAATGAGGCCATCCGCAAACTAGCACCCCGTATCAGAAAACATAACTGGTAAGTTGATAACCAAAGGCATGGATCACTCACAAGGGACAAAAGATAGCTAGGAATAATTGGTGTTTTAGTAAATATAATAAATCATTTGAGATCCAGATCGAATTTTTTGTGCCTAGGGGGTGTAAAATCAGAGATATGGAAGAGGTGCGTGTGTAAGGTTTCCTGAACAATTTATTCCAAGTTGATATGAAATGTGAAAGGGTGTGTATTAAATGAAAATATATTTAAATGTATTCAGAACTTTCTCTTCATCCGAAAGGGACAGATTGTAATAAACTGCACGGTTTCCAGAAACGATTTCTAACTCCCCCTGACAAAGTTCTTCACAACAGATTTCTGGATGATGTGTTGTTGTCGTTGAAAGTTGAATACAATGTCATGCGGTTCCTTGATATGGTTTCATAATCATACATGTGCCAACCACGTGGGAAATCAGGATAAATGAAGTAACTGAAAACAGGCATATAATTTGTGGATCACTTTAATGCCAGAAAAAATTAGTTTAGCATACAAATACGGGCTTGTTTTCTAATACATTTCTTTATTTGGATACGTTAAACTTCATTTCTCTTGCATTCCTTCTTTTTTTCATCTTCTACTTGGGTTTTGAAGAGCCTGGAGATTTGGAGCCTGGCCGGGACTTCTTATCATTCTTCTTGGAGGGGTCATCGTTGTTGCGTTTACCGCCTTTCTTGTGGTGGTGTTCGTTGCTTTTGGTGTGGTCTTGATTGCTGTTACCTTTACCCTTATTGTCCTTCTTGTGGCGGTGTCCGTTACTGTGGTCTGGCTTGCTGCTACTTTTGTCCTTCTTATGGTAGTGTTCGTCACTGTAGTCTTGCTTGCTACTACGTTTGTCTTTCTTCATGCCCTTTGAATGGTGGTGGTGATGATGGTCTTCGTCGCTGCTATCTCCACTGGAACCGGAACTGCTACTGCTACTACTGTCTCCGGAATCGTGTCGTTTATGGCAATTCTGAGGTTTCACGCATCTCCAATGGTTCCTGGGATTTCTCACCAAGCCGTCGCGGCAGAAGCATCCCGAGCGGCAGCCTGTAAGCGAGCAGCTGAACGAATTGTAGTTGTCGCAGGTCATCGTGCACCGCGAGCCACAGGCGGAGAATATCTCATTCCTCCCGCACTGTGGGTTTCCAGCCACTGAGCTGGGCGTGCCGCTCGGGGTCTGGCCGCTCGGGGTCGGGCTGCTCGGGGACTGGTCCGTGGTGCTCAAGAATTCGCTGATGTTGAACGTTTCAGCGCTTGACAGCAATTGCTCAAGCAACTCGGAAAATTCTGCCTGGGGTGCTGTGGAAGAAAAAAATATTTGTGAGAGCGTACCAGTATGGTGGAGTATTGCGAGGAGGATATTCCCTCAACAGAAGAAACCCGTTATATTCATTCGCACTCCAATGGGTTTTCTTCATCAATAATGCAGTAAGTCTTACGCAACAGTCTTTTGACTTGGCCGTAGTGGAATCGTTATTTATAACATCCATCCAAGCTTACGGGTTGGAAAAACGGTCTGCATACCGGATTTCATAAACGCATTCTTAATCTGCGAATTTGAGAGTACCCAATTCACTCATTGCTTTGCGTTTGGGTCGCTGCATTGCCATCAGAAGTAGCACGCGCCTACGCGTCTGAGTCTACACAATTACCCGAAAGCCCCTGCAGGAGCGTGCGGCGGTGGGTGCTCTGATAACTTCACATACATGGAGACATATTAGTTCGTATGATGTTGCGCAAGATTTATATGAAACCTATCAAGCATATGTTTGTCCTTGAATTTTCCAGCGCACGGTAATAGTTCCACGGCCACTGTGCACAGAGAAAGGAGAGAGTTGAATGCGCTAGCTTGAATTATTTCTCCGCCTTCAAGTGAGCCAGTCGCTGCACTTTGGCCACCGTACGAGTTTCTGCCATACGTATTCATCGCTTTTCGAGAAAATTCGTATTTTCACACAATGAATCATGGATAAGCATTTATTTAGAATAATGGGACAATCCGCTCAAAAACTATGAATTAATGCACTTTAATTCTCATGCGTGTATCTTGATTTTTTTATATGGATTATAATTTTTTGTCGCAATAACCACGCCTCATTATTCATTGCTGCTTCCTTCACATTATCATAGATTATTAAGTCAAATCTTTTCTAGGTTTATTTATAATAACTTTTCATTCGAATGAGTTTTTTTAGATATCAATTTATCCCGTAAACATATCCCTTGTTATTATTAATAGCGGCCAATTTTCTTTCGCTTATTCTAACACTATTTCATTACTTTTCTTTCGATCCAGTCTGTTTTCGTCAGTTACCTCCAAATTCACGTTTACATCACCTTTCCATCGGTGCCCTGATTGTCTCACATTAATGAGACATTTCATATCAAACAAACATTTTCGAAGAACATTTTTTAGTCTCAATGCTTACATGGTCATTAGCTAATGAATTCTTCTTGTTTTAAAACGCTTGTTTCGCCAAGGCTATTCTTCTCCTGGTCTCGGGACCACATGCATTATTGTGGTTAATAATAATCCCAATTAGCTAAAATTTAAAACCTGATCCTGGGTGGTGTTGTCTATTTTTATGTCAGTTTTGAAATTTCCTTTACTTTTTTATTATCATTGCTTTGATCTAATTCTTGTTCTACATTTTATTTCAATTTAAACTCCCCTAGTCTTTGGCAGTATTGATAGCATTTGTCATGCCCTGCGATTATCGTTAGATCATCACCAAATAGATACCGTGAGTACTTTTTCCATATAATTTAATACCTTTACGACTTAAGACAATAATTTAAATCTTTAAAGCTAGATATTTTCACGAGTAGTTGTCTAATTTTAAGGCGCTGTTTTCCACCAAAACTTTCAGGACAATACATCTTTAGAAGCGTTATTACAGGATACCTAGGTTGCGTCCTACTCGAATGTGGAAGTTTCAGAATCGCATTAGTGAGCTGAAACGACATAGTTACGAGTGCCATTATCACCGTGTTTTCCGACGAAGCTATTTGAACACCATTAGCCAAAGAGATCAGTCGTGTTAACGTACCAGGCATGAAGATTCGTTGAAATGCAATCTCAAATGTGATAAATGGACCGTGAAAACTTTTACACTATGAGTACGGAGAGGGCCCCGGTAAAATCTTGCCGATTTTTTTTATCATGCTTCTTAAGTTACTTCTGCGACAGAAGACAAAATATTCCGTAGTTTTTGAACATCTAAGAGGTTAAGGAAGTCTATGAAAGGCTCCACTTATTTGGCGTGATGAAGTACGACACGCTCCCTACCCACTTGCCCTCAGGGAGTCGCGGAATTGTCCTCTTTGACATTTCACCCTAATTGCTCCGGGCTGTCATTTTGCGATAATGTCACACAGTTAATTGCACATCGTTAGAAAAGGAAACCTCGTGCACATGTAATTCAGCAATCAACACCCTCGAATGCTTGTTCTACTATTGTAAGGCAAACGCGTAATCCTGTGACCAGAATGTAATCGTATTGCTCGCTGTTTCCGTCGGTTTAGTAATTATGTCGACTGATTCCTCTAGGTCAATATATTTCACGGGAAAAGCAAATAAATAAGCATAGGCGTTGGATTTAGTGCCGAATCGGAATGATTTCCCAGATTACACTCCCAATATTCCTCACGAAAAATAAGCAGAGACTTCTGTTCTGGAGGATGGTCTTGTCCCGTCACCCTGATTTGATTTCTTATTGTGAAAACGTTGATATGACTTGATGACGTAAAGTTCTGGATAATCAAATGCAAAATAGAACTATTATATTGGGGGTATCGGAGTCCTCTAAGATATAATTCGTTGTCTCGGGCGTGACTTCATGGAATCGACTTAACATAATGAAAAGAGAAACTTTGTAATTCCACATAGATTTATTAGACGGACGACCTACGTTTCGACGTGGCACGTCATCATCAGGTGATGTCACCTGATGTCAACAGAAGATAGAAATGTCAATAAGTCACCTGATGATGACGTGCCACGTTGAATCCTAGGTCTTCCGTCTAATAAATCTACGTGGAATTACAAAGTTTCTCTTTTCATTATGTCCTCTAAGATATTCATGTATGCTTATGATACTTGCAGTTCGACCGTTTTTGTTGGTCAGGCTTAAGACTCGCTAGCCGTACGGTATTTAGGGATTTTGTTAAATTAAAATTTAACAAATCAGACCCACAGACAATATAGTATTATATACCTTGTGAAAATGGCCCCAAGGTTACGTTTGCCTTCGGTATAGTAAGGCGTAGGTCTCATCTGTGCTTCTATGGTACGAGGACCTCCATGCAAGAGATTTTCATTCGTGAATCGTAAAAAAGTGGCACAGTTTCACGCGTGAGATGGTGGAAATCCTACATGTTGAAAGAGGACACCTTGCTTTTGCGTAGCATCTTCAGTTGAAGATGTTACGCTGTAATGAAACCTAGGTCGTAATAAAAAAATGCTACCTGGAAAAACAAGTGTCTTCTCCCATTATAAAAAAAATAGAAGGATTCTGCGCTGTGAGATAGAAAAATCGCCGAGTTTTTGTAAAGCGGACTTCTGAAACATTCTGGATAATTAATTTGATCATATTGTCGAACTAATTTAAAGAAATAAAATATTCATGTAACGTTACTCAAAATATACTTTCAAAATATTAAAGCTTATTGGCAGGTAGGTCCCATAGATAATAGGGTTGCGTTCGGGTAATTCCTATACAGCCATCCATATACGAGGGTCATCCGGAAAGTAGTACCCGTTCGTGAAATAAAGACACAAAAGTAAATATTAACAAACATAAAGAATTTTATTTGAAAGAGGATACTTTAAACTACTTCTCAACATAATCTCCAAGCAAATTAAGGCATTTGTCATAACGTGTGACAAGTTTCTGTATTCCTGCTGCATAGTCCTTCGCCGCCAGCTCATTGAGATACGCGAGGGACCCATCTTGCACAAATTTTTGCATAATGCAGATGGTGTTTAACAATTTCATGAACAATTGTTCGAGAAACATTGGGAAAATGCTCACAGATGTCATCAATTGTGACGCGCCGATCGTTCCTCACGAATTCGTCAACTGAGCTCACCAGTTGGTCTGTAATGACAGACGGTCTCCCCGAACGCTCATCGTCGTGTGTGTTCCCCCTCCCCATGTTGAAGTTGCGACACCACCGCCGAACAGACGACTCGTCCATTACATTGTCTCCATACACCTCCTTTAATTGGCGATGAATATCACATGGGCGAACGTTTCTTGCATTGAGGAATTTAATCACTGCCCTCACTTCACAACTGGCGGCGTTCTCAATTTTTTTAAACATTGTAAACAATCACAGAAACAACACAGGCAATGCTAGCGTCACGCAACTTGGCTCAGAGAAGGCAGACAAGCCACTGAAGCTATCTGACCTCGTCCAGCGGCTACTCGCGTCGTCAGCACTTCATGCGGCACGAACGGGTACTACTTTCCGGATGACCCTCGTATATATCTAGCAAACAGTTTTCCCTTTGAAATGTTCATTTCAATTTTTCATTTCATTTCAGTTTAATGTTGTAGAATTGTATTTAAATTTGTAAGAACAATCCCATAAGGACTTGGAAGTACAACGATCACCTATTCAAATATCCATATACCCTCTAATTGAATGTCGTAGTGAGGATTGGATGTGCTCACGGGAATTAAATCAAGAAAAGGGAAATGGGTAGCCTCAAGGGGGCTTTTCCATGAAGAGAGAAAACTCACCTGCGAAAGTAGACACAACGGCCGTAGCCAAAAGCACTGCCACGGCGGTCACCATGATCTAGCCAGGGGGTCAGGATAGGATGTGGTGCCGTTGCTTCTCTGGCTCGAGTTGACTCAAAACGCCTCACTCCTCACCTTATAAAAGAAAGCTTTATCTCTCCTCCATCGCGGTGATCTGCAATTAGCAATTCCTTGGCCCGGGGCCCGGTTTAGAGGAAGGGGATCCATAGGCTCATTTATTTTTTTCTCCTCGCGTGCGTCAACTCAATGGCACGCCATTTCGCATCCACCATCGAGTCTAATTACTATCACTTGTCGGGAGACGCTTATCGAACCCTAAATTTTTTCAAAGGGGGGAACCTGTGTGGTGTTTTGAATGCGTTTCTATCCGGAGATAGTATTAATTTGCGTCGCCGACAACTTTCTAAGAACGCTTCCTCTTACAATCGTGTTCCCCGCGAGAGTTCGTGGGATTGTTCCATCGATTATAATACAAGAAATGACAAGAAATGTCACTACTGTGGCAGGTGGGATGCCCACCGTTGTCCTGCGTAAATTGTTGTCCGTTAGATTATCCTAAATATGTTCGGTATCCATTGTCTCCTGAGTTGAACCGAAAATTTCCCTCATTATCCGGTCTCGCAACGCTTGCGACGATTTAGGGACAAGCTATCATAGCTTTCTTCATGATATAGCTCCATTTGGAAAAGCTTGGACGACAGAAAAATTCACCTTTGTTGGCAAGTGAGTCATAATATTTTATTAGGGGGTGATAAACCTACAATCGTCCTATTTCACTAAACTCTTGTTTAGTATATGTTTACTTTTCAATCCCGACCCATACACGACGTGTTTTGGAAACTGCTTAACGAATGGGCGCGAGAAATATGATGTGGGCGTGTATCTCGAGGTCACAAGGATGTCAAAAATGGGAAACATGTCAAGTGTGAAAACGACAAGGAATAATTTTTGTGAAAAAAACAGTTTGTCGCACGAAATTATTACTGCAGAATAACAATGAAAATGAATATTCAATGGTTCCCGGCTCAATCTAAAGGACAGTAGAAAGATACTTTGTATTCTTCATTTAATTAATGAAAATGAAATTCGTAGACTAAGATTTAAAAAGATGGAGTATTTCGATTAACGAAACCTATCGAAAACTCTTAGAAGACGAAGATGGGAACCTAATTTGATTTCGATGGGGAAGAAATTGAAAGGAAGATGAAATCTTAAAGGCAGGCGGAGGAAGACGAGAAAAATTACGGAGAATTTTAAAACTTAAGGTACATAACTAGAGAGATCTGAGGGCTCTTAAAAATTCAATCGTGAGATATATTATCCACGACCATGATGATGCATTCGACAACTTTCTTTATGTCAAGCTGTATGCAGCTGTCCTCTATAGCGGAGAGAGAATCATCATAGCTATTATTATTAAAATGTCTATGGAAAAAAGTTATTCAAGACGTCGTAAATAAACCGGGGGAAAGGTCACTTACCCTCAATAAGTGATACTTAATATTCTACGTGAAGATTACTCAGAATACGATCAATATATCATCAGATACCACGAATGTGAAAAGCGCTACGAATGATAATCTAAGTTTGGAATTGGTGCTCATCAACTATTGATTAATGTAGAGAAATAATATAAATAATATGTGTATGGATAAAACTTCTCCCCTAAAACAGATCCAAGAGGTCTTCCCAGGGGTGAATTAATCAAATTCAAATCAAGAAGCCCGAAAATATAAATTGATAGTCTACTTGTTGAGTCGTAAAATTGCAACCCCACGTAACACAACGTAAACTGTCATTCGATGTTTTTTCCCGAATATATATTCGTTAATGAATAAAAAATACTTAATTATATCCCAAAGGCACGACGTATGATATTCAACGTTTAAAATTTGCATAACTTACATAGCCCTTTGATAAATGAAGAGAAATAAAGAGTTGTTTATGTGTTTTCATCGCACATAAGGCAGCATTGTTGTTGCTACAAAAATCACATAAATTTCTCAAACGATATCCAGTGTGGCGAAAATAAATTGCCGGTTTCCACGTGAACGAAGTACTTTGCACATAATAACCCTTACTTAAAGCAGCTAATTATATACTCAATCATTCATATTATATGATGTTCACACTTAATCATAATTTAAATCAATATAGGTGTCAATATCATATTAACAAAACGATTTTGACGTTCTCCAATGCCCCATTCGATTCCACATCGTTGCTTTTAAAATAAATTCCTGCTTTAAATGAACGGAGATATATTTTCTTGCGTATCTGTGAATGTTACTTAATAAAGATACCTTAATTACGGCAAGTTATATGTTTACCAAGTGTAATGCGGGGAACATGCGAAAAGAGTATTTCAAAGATAATATTTATTATGATTCAAGCAGCATTTACTACCCCCATGGCAACCGAGGACATCGATTTTTGTAATAGGTTCACTCCTCGAATAACGGTCACCGGATGAACGTATCCATTCAGTCCAGGGAGATTTTTTTGGGTAGATCAAACCAAAATGCCCTAATATACCTTAAAAGAGGGAAGACGGAATTCTTAATGGATAACATCGGTTGATCATGAATACTGTAATACTGTTTCGTGTCTCAAAGAAATTTTCACATTTTTTGCAAAATATCCTCAGGCCCACACAATGAGGAAGGTGAAGGAAACTATGTATGTTGGTGGGGAAACCCTTACTTGAGACAAAGAAGATAATGCATCAATGGCATGACTGTAGAATCTCTATTGCGGAAACCTTGGACTAAGAGCCCCTATATTAGTCATACTGTGAATGATTCTTTCCTACAACTGATGAATGAAAATATAATAGGACCCTATCCCTTTAAAGAAGATATTTATATTTCAATATTTTCATAATTATTCTAACTATTTGCGAGCCATACCCTTAGCAGAGGGATCTCTGGTAATGACACGGCGAGTTTGGCTGAAATGCCCCTATATCGGTGGAATAGTTAAGGGAAGGAGGAGTTGAGGCTCAACACGAATCTACTTGTCCGCCCGTCAGCTCAGTATATACAGGGCCGCACCTAAAAGTGGTAGGACCGATTTTTTTACAAGAATTTTAGTGACGATGTACTTACATCGACTTAATAATCTTCAAAGTTTGCTCCTTGAGCTGCTACACACTTAGTATAACGTTGCTCCCATTCCCCGTACGCCGGCTGGAAATTTTCTTTGGGGATGCCGTTGATGACCCTCGTCGAAGCCTCTTGAACGGCCTTTATCGAGTCAAAACGTCGTCCCTTGAGCTGTCTTTTCATCAGGGGGAAGAAGAAGAAGTCCGGTGGTGCCAGATCGGGAGAATAGGGCGGGTGCGGCAACGTGGCAACGCCGTATTTGGCCAGGAGCTGTCTGACGACGAGCGCGCCATGGCACGGCGCGTTGTCATGATGAAGCACCCAGCAGTTTGCGATGGCCGGTCGGACTCTTTTCACGCGTTCTCGGAGGCGGGTGAGCACCTGCACGTTAGGCGTTGGTCTGTGTTCAGCAGTGTCCTCACTCTGCCCACTTTCGTGTCGGTTCTTGCCGTCGACGGCCGTCCGGAGCGATGGTCGTCTTCAACGAGCTCCCTACCCTCTTTAAACAACTTGTGCCACTCAATTACTGTGGAACGGCTTAAAACAGTGACCCCATAAGCCTGCTTGATCATATTGAGGGTCTCAGTTGCCGTCTTCCCGAGTTTCGCACAAAACTTCACGGAATAACGTAGCTCTAAATTCAGATTCATTTTGTTTTTCGACGCAGACAAAAAACTTGCTTCACTAAAAACGGTGTCCTCACTCAACGACAGCCCGCAGACAACTGAGGTTGGTGTCGGTCTGTTGCTAAGAGCCCCCTCCACCTTACCCTGCCAGGCAGACCCCCCTCCACCAGATAAAGTTTGCGCCAGAGAAAATCAGTCCTACCACTTTTGGGTGCGACCCTGTAAATCCAAGAAGTAAGGCCCATTTCTTCAGCATAACAGCCAGGAAGTATGGTATTTAAACATATTAAATCTTATTTATGGTGGTGCATTGCACACCAAAAGTGGGGTCATTCAATAATTTGGAAAAATCCTTTTTGAATTGCAACATAAATCAATCAAGGTTTTCCATCAATTTTAGAGGGGAACCTGAATGATGCGGTGGCTAAGGTACTGGCTTCCTATTGAGAGGGCCCAGGTTTAAATCCTGCAGATATTTTTAGTGGTATCCCGATCTCTGCATGAGGTGCTTTGTGGAGAGCACTTTGAGTGAGTACACCGTCCGTCAGATGGGACGGTAAACTGCGAACCGCTTGGCGCCTTCCTTCAAGAGTAGGCTATTGCCGACGTCAGGTTTCTTTCCACCCTTCATCCTATCCCATCCATACCTAATGGCGCAAATGACCTTAGCCATCGGTCGCGTCTCCTAAAAACCACTGTTTTAGAGATAGGTGTCGGATGGCCCATCATAACTATCTATTTACAAGCATTGTGGGAACATCCTATTTTTTTAAATTAATTTTTTAATTATATCTGCTTATCTTCATTCTGTAAACCCATGTTATTCCTTCCTCTACACCGCTTACCCAACGTTCTCCAGGTCTTCAAGCATATCACACTTCATTTTATTTCTTACATCCACTTTCTCATGAAAGAGTGTTATAAGAAAATTTACTTGTAACGATCAGCTTCGGTGTAATTTTTACGAAAGAAAATTCAGATGAACGATGTTTATGGAACCGTTTATTTCTGCCAAATCTTCAACTAGTGTCCTTCAACCCAAACCCAGAACACAACTGGATTTGAGTAATGCATATTTTTTGGTTGAATTCAGCACATCTGGTGAATATCCTATGGCATTTCTCTCTTTTCATGGCTTGATAATTATTTACCCTATACAGCCTACCCCAATGCGAAAAAAATTATCAAGGATCGTAACTACCGAAGAATTTGTGGATAAAACCTGACCAAGGAGCTCCGAACTCCGAACTGGGACCATATTTTCTTGGCAGAAGGAAATTGGAAACAAAGCAGAAACTGTCGAACGAAATCCTAATACTATTCCTTAGTAAATTCGCGACAAAAATATAATACTTAGATCAATGAGTGCAGGTTCCTTCTGGGTCAAAACCGGAGTGATTTACATTGAAGCTGGAAAGAGCCCGGCAAGGAAACAGCATTCATTGGAAGAAAAAGTCAAAAAGTACATGGTAGATTTAGAATGCTTGGTAATAACTGCTGGACAAATCGAAATTTAACAAAAGTTTTTGTAGGAAATAATTCATTACCGATCAGGGTACTCAGAGGAATTACCTCTTAGATACAAGATTTAGAAAGGACCTGCATTTATCATTTAATAACGAACGCAGCCAAACAGAACTCGTCGGAAGAACTTCTTCGTCGGAAGAACTTAACATTCGGACGTTCTTCGTCGGAAGAACTTAACAGTCGGACGTTCTTCGTCGAAAGAACTTAACAGTTTCGGTAAGTATTTACCCCTTGTACGGATTGATCAACTACTCTCAGAGCTTATTGCACCTTTTGAAGGAGGGAAATTTTATTTCTCTCTTCCCTCCCCAGATAATGTATCGACGTAATGATATACGTGCTACGGACGTATTCCAAAGAATTAGGACCAGAAGCGTTTCAAATTAATGAACGGGAAGTGACTCATAAGACTTTGCGTTTCCGCAGAATATGTATATATTCTGTGGGGACGCAAAATCTTACATGTCACTTGCCTTTCATTATAATGGCATTCCAAAAGTATCGGCTCAAACTAACTCTCAAAAAAGTTTCAAATTAGTGTTGTCTTTACTGAAGTGGCAGTAATTACTGAAGTGGCAGTAATTCAACATTTGTGTACTGTTTTACTTATTCATGTTCTACTGGTACGGTGGTTAGTGAGCTGCTTTACCACCCCGAGGGCCTGGGTTCGGATCCTGGTAATGGATGGATTTTTCTGCTCTACCCCGATCCCTACTTTAGGTACAATATCTGAATATCACTGTAAGCGGAGTTCGCGGTCTGTCACGTTAGGTTGTGTGGCCCTTTGGCACCTTTCGTTAATAAGATAGGCTAATACTGACTCTGGATTTCCCTACCCCCCCGTTCCCTGAACATCCTACCTTAGCTCTATCAAATTCCCCACCTATCCTCAGTGGTGAAAATAGCCTCAGCTATCTCCTCAGCCTTCTCTAGCTATTCGTACTCATGTTTTCTTCCATGATGGAAGAGAGCCGGCTTATTTTCAAAATCCCGAATTATAGTGAGGCTTCCAGAATGAATTAACCAGTGCCCAGTGACGCATCATCAAAGGGGCGAATAGGCCACAGAAGAATGTATTTTTATCTCTTTAGGGGAGAAAGATCTTTGGCGAGATTTGGAAAAAATATTTGGCGAGAGCCCTTCCAGTGTGCACTTAGACCGTCAGGGATATCGGCCTATTCTATAGGAACGATGCCTAACGGCTATTCATTTCTGAGTATCGCGGGAAATTCCTATTGTTCTATTTATTTTTTCGTCACTTCTGCCTGCCTTTATGCTGCCTTAAAAAATTCACCGTCTCTTCCTTCCTATATCCAGCTCTCCCGATGTTTTCCCATCTATCGCGGCCTTTTAACATACCACAGCCATTCAATGTGTTTCCTTAGCCCACTGCCATTTTCGAATTTCCCTCACGCAACTTTTTCTCTTCGCTCTCCCTGTGTGTAACTTCAGCTTTTGTGTTCCTCTCTGCTTTATTTATGTGCATTTTTCCTCCACATCCATATTTCAAATTTATCCATTTTTCCCCGTAGACCTGGTCTCCTATTTACAAAGCAATACCCTCCATTTTTTAAAATCCTTGATGCAGTTTAAATAATAACACTATAATTCTACGACTGGAACAGAGTATTGAAATAAACGCAGGACAATGGTAATGCCTATATGTTGTGATTCAGGTGATAGTCGTAATCGGTAGCGCATATCGACTGGATTGCTCCAGTAGTGATTAGATACAGAGTTACCGTTAAAAAAAAGAAACAAAATAATTTACTACTTAGGAATTAAAAAAAATATCTAGCCAACAACATAACATCTAAAATAAGTGTGATGCAAATATTGGAAATGAAGAAAAACGATGCATAATATGCAATGTGTTTTCCATTGTAGTACATTCAAATTATCAAATGTATCCTATCCACGACAGTGTGACCTCTGGGAAGTAGGAACTCATGTGTGCCGCTGGGGGGGGGGGGCAGGTCAACTCGGTGCCAGCGTGCCTCAGTGTGAACCATAGCGAGGATTCGGTTCCCCCGCACCTTGCAGGTTTCGTCGACAACGAACCAGTCTATCAACACGGCTCAGTTATCACGGAACCCGTGCCGTGCGGGGACACTCGGAGAGAAAAAGCTGCTGTCCTCGCACTTGCTTCCATTCGGGGGGGGATCGACCAACCACAGTCGTTGCCCTCGCGGACACAGCAGTGGAGGTGCCTTGCTGAATGAGCTTGCATAAGATCCACCCCGACTGGAATACAAATCTAGGTCCTCCGGGTTCCTGCGGAGTCACAGGAGCAGAAGACTACATCAACAGATACAAAGGTGGTAAAAAAGCAGTCAAAGAGAGTTTAAAATTCCCATTTAACATTGATACCGTAGTGCGCTAAGGCGGGGATTACTGACATGTTTTTTAATATTTCACTTAAATGTATTCTAGCCATTAGAGCAGGGTTTAGGAGCATCTATGATATACCGGCTATGGTATCATAATACCTTCAATCATTTCCTCTCCTATACAATTTTGAAGTAATAAAAATTTTGTCCAGGCATTTTCATGAGCTAAATCATGCCACCTTGATGCAGTTATGTTGGTCTTTATTTAGTTTTTAATTTAGAAGAAATGTTTGCCATAAAGGGTAACGTGGTAATGCAGTGGGTAGAGCCGTGAGCCACCGACTGGAAGGCCAGGGTTCCATTGAAGGTGATGCTATGGTCCACCTCAGTTTCAGACAAGCTGTGTGATATTCCGGTTGCCAGTTCTTCGTGGGAAACCTAAGGCAGCACAGGGAATGGAACTTCCTCTCCCCTCTTACTACCCTGATGTGCGACTTAAACACGCTGTCGGGCTAAGTACTAGGTGAGTTCTATCATCACCTGTCAATACAACCTTCGGGTGGATAGAATGGCAGTGACAATTCAATCAGTTCTTGTCTTTCATAAAGCGTTTTCTCCCCCTCATTAAATTGTAAAGAATACCAAAAGGGGTTGTCGTGAACACTAAATCAAGGTACACCAATTCTACATCGTTTTCTTCAATCTTCGTGTCACAATTCTCTTCAACATATTTTTAAACGTCAAATCGCCAGAGAAGCCTTCAAGGCCCATTCCAGACTTCTTTCGATTACACGCCCTTCTCTCCCCTTCATAATTTTCCGGCGTCTTTTTCTCTGCAGGCACTCAATATACCCTTTCTTTTACTTAATGTTTATGCTTTTTTCGCAGTCATAGTTATTTCTCATCAGCCTTGAGCAAGGATATTTTCAAATGCATAAGACTGAAGAAAGTGAGGACAATCCATCTTAGTAATTTTAGCGGTGTCACACGATGTTCTGGACACAATTCGAGACTTTCACAGCTCAAGAAAAATTATTTGTCTGGACCGGGATTCGAACCTGGACTGGTTCGACCGAGTACTTCAGCCAATCGAGGCTACCCCTAGATAGCTCAACTCGCCAAAGCACTCGGCTATTTAACACGGTATCCGGGTTCGAATCTCAGTCAAGGCAAACGGTTTTTTTATGCGGTGTACATTCTTGTATTTATAATTAATAATTTTATTCTTTTAGAGTACCACACGCGCAGCTCCGTTAACTAGAGAAATCATCATCCTGAGCTACGGAAACACGGGAAAATTATGTAGCGGCAATGTGCTGGATTCTTACCCCGAGGACCCGGGTTCGAATCCCGCAGCTGTAATAATTTTTTCAGTGGTATCCGGATTCTTACTTGGAGTGCAATGGATGGAGAGCACTCCATGCGTAGTAAATCAAATGAGCTGTTAAATTGTGTGACCCCTTCAAGTCATTCATTTATATGTAGACTAACGCCAATTCAGTGAATTTTTCTCCAGCCTACTTCAATTCCCGGGGTATCTACCTCTACCGGATCATCCTCCCATATACTCGATGGTGCGAATGACCGCGAGTGTTGGTCATCTCCCATAGTAATCATCGCTACAGCAACACAATAATCCACCCTCGATTTGGACTAATAAATATCAAAGAGAATAGATGCGATGAAGTCCTCGCTTTCACGTGCATGAGAATGGCTGACGCTTAAACATCATCCCCTGTGTGTCGATTCCCCAGATTGAGGCTGAACGTTGGGACGAAGTCAAATAAGTCCGTTGCTCAATCGCAGGAAAGCAGCAAGTGTATCTGAGAGTCAAAATGGGCGGCATATTTGAATGCCGCGATCACTCTGGTGTCTCGGGAAAAACGAAAATGAACTTCTGGGGCCTGGGAAAGGGAAGGTGGAGCAGCGCGCCATCGCACAAGCATTCGATCATCCACCTCTCCTACGATTAGAATCCCCGGGGGAGGGGGCTCCGGATCAGTCAGCTAAGAACCCCTGGGAGAGGGGAGGGGGATGCGTGGGCGTGTGTTGTTGGGAGGGAATTAGGGAGGATCCATGAAGGAAGTAGCTCCTGACTGCGAGTGAACGCTGTGCGTTGCTCAACCTCTGCCGTCACGTGATCCGCGGGGACCGCTGAGGATTGGTGGGCGTGGTGAACGGAAAAGGGAGAAGTGTTAGGGAGGGGGATTCCAGAGGGAGAGAACATCATCGGGCGAAGGCGTCGGCTTTCCCTGCCACCCACCTTAAACTCCCCCTCCCCTAGCGTCACACCCCTCTCATTGTTGCCCATCTCCCTTCCTGTCCGCTCCGCCGTGGTAGCGCGCTCGTGTGTGTAGTTCGTGTGTGCGTACGCGTGTGGTTCCTTATATAGGCGAATGGTACCGCTCGCTCACCTCTGAACACCAACACACATACGTACTTTAACCCATCGCACGCACTCACCCATCTCCATGCACGAGTGTACCCACCCACACCGTGTTCACTTGCCCGGAAATCCTTTTCAATCGCCTAGCCAGAAACCTCTGAAATTCGTCGTCCGAACCCCTTCAATCTACTCCCGCCGTCACTCCCCTACCTTCCCCACCTCTCCCCTCATCTCTCTCGCTTTCCCGGTCGACGAATTGTGGACAGTGGGAGGTTGATCCTCCCCACACCCGTCCGTCCTCCTCCCTTTCAAATCAAATGCGGCCCACATGGGTACCGACATTCATCCGATAGGTTGGGGAGGGGAGTCAGGTGGTGGTGCGAGGGTCGAGCATCGTTGCCGCCGCCTCCTGCTACGTACCCACTACCCGAAGTAGCTTCAATGATGGTATCGAAAAAAAACGGGTTGCAGGTGACAGTCAGATTCCCGACGCTTCCACCGGCAATCGAGTCATTCAGTGAGGCAGGCGACGACCGAGTTAGACGATTTGAAAACGTTGAAAAAATGAGAAAAAGAAAAAATATTCCGAATGCTCCACGTATGCAAATTTTAATTCTGCACGGCCCGTTTTTCGCTCTCTTTTATGCATTCTTTTGAAATGAACCCATACAGTGGACATGGAAATAAAATTTAAAACCAATCCGATCTCGCGACCCTGACTTATTATTTGCGATCTGAATATTTTTACTCGAGCACAATGCAGAAAGTTTGATTACTTTTTTCTGTTCATTGACGCCTAGAAAAAAAAATTAATATTGTGGAAAATAAGTGGCCGGGGAGAACTTTTTACGCTTGACCCAACCGATATATTGCAGGCTCTATATCTACCAGCAGTGTGAAGATTCACGAATGCTGAAATCGTATTCCCTCATATTCTAGTAAGACATAGAGCACACGCTAGCTGAAACATTCAATTTTGATGTGACACGTGTGGTATGCTTTGAGCCTTTGTTGGGAAGAAGTTAAATGTGGATGAGTACAATAAAACTTACTATAGAAGCATTCAAATTCGTGAAATTCCATCATAATGCGGAAAAGTCTGCGCCATTAGGGAAAGGTAGGTACATTGGTGTATGGAGGATGTTCAGGGAATGGATAAAGTGTGGAGAGATAAACTTTAATGTCGGCATTAGCTTAACCTCAATGAGGAAAGGTGCCAAGGGTTGCTCTCCACTTAGCACCCCAAGAGGAGATCGGGGTGCCACTGAAAAATTCTGCCACCTCCGGGATTCGAACCCGGGCCCTCAAGGTACACTAGCCACATCAACTTCCCGATCCTCAAGAGCTGATTACCGGGTCATCGCCTTCCAGAATAACGTCACACTGAAAATTATGTCACGCGGTTATGCAATATGAGTAAGTCTAAATAAAAAAACGAAATATGTTTATGTGGTACCTTGATGGTGAATGTAATATTTTCTCCCGTATTTCATCGCGTCAAATTAACCCGTCCAGTCACCTTTCGAATGTTCATGTTGGGTCACATAACACCTAGTAAATGTATTGTTATGCCGATAGTGAGCTGCTTAGCATGCCTAATTTCATGCGAAGTAGAGTTAAAATATTTCGATAATGCCTTCCTTGGGAAGGTTGGGTTTTTATGCGGTGGACATTTTTCGGGATCGCTGTCCCCTAAATTATTAAAGCGTGCTGGGGGACAAAAAATTATTCTCTGAAAACGTTGTTTACTTCATATATTTTCAAAGTGACTTCCGAATTCATTTTCACGAGTAAAGACCCTTGAAATAATCTTTTTCTTGACATATTGCGAAAAAAATGTACAAAGGGGATGAAATCCAATCCAATTTAATTAAAAGTAGTCCGCGAGACTGGGAGATAAGTTAAACTCCGAAATATTTTACTCTCAATGGCTCCAATAAGGCCTTATATTTGGTTCAACAAAAAGAAGAAAAATATTGATGGGCTAATTAAATCACGCCTCGAAATGAGAATGTGATGGTTTCTTTTTGCCTTTCACATCGCAGTGCAGAAGCCGTTTAAGTTAGTTTTACCACTTCTGCAGCGAGATATGTACCACAGTGGCGATCACTGTGGTCTCCACAATCACACATTTATTGAAGGGCCAAAGTCCCCTTCTCTAGGTAAATGTCGCTCTGGTCTAGTATTGCTAGAAGGCAGCCACACGACAAGTCACGGCGTCTTCATCTTCATAGGTTTTCGTGGAGTTTTAAAACCATCTTACCCAAGGATCGTCTTCTAAGTCCTCCCGAGTACCGCCGCTGTTTGTTCGCGACTCGTCCTGCGCTCTCTAGTATATTTAGACTTTGACGCACCATCCGCAACCCAATGGACGCACTCGATGGTTTCAAGTTTGGATTCTTGATTCATGTAGTTAATTTATATTCAATATATTTTGCCAATTTAAAGGTAGGCTTTGAACGGTCTTCAACGACTAATCCCTCCTAATAATATGTATCTTGATTACTTTTCCTACATTACTTCTGTCTTCATTTCTTCGTGATTTCTGCCTGCCTTCATATTTTCCTATTAGCCCACCTACTTCCTACCCAACGTTCTCCCTTCTAACATATCCTTCCTCATCCCACTGAATAACATATTTTAAATCCTCCAATCTACGCTCATTCTCTTGTCGCATAGACCAGGCATCGCATCAATGAAGAACTTCACTCCATATTAAAGTATTAACTAATTATTTCTTCTCATCTTCACCTATGGTTCCCGTCATAAATTCTCTTCCCCTTGAAAATTCCTCTTTTGCAAACGGAATTCTTCTCCTAATGTCGGTTTTGTCAATAAGGCGGCCCAAACGCATTTATGAGGTAATGCCATGGATCCCAGAAAGTTGGCTCGACGAATATTAGATCAGATTGACGAAAGATTAAGTGAAATGTTTCCAATTTGTGGGGGGTCAATGGACTCGCGTAGAGTAATGGGGTGTTTTTAGGTGAGAATAAAGTGGACTAAAAACGGAGAGACGAACATGATGGGTTAATTTTACGCCTAATGTTCGGTTCCAACGAGGGCGCAGGACACTCACAATAACACGCGATGATACATCCCACCTGCACGCCGAAGACAAGTAAAAACTCTTATCGACTGCGTGTCACTAAAAAAAGCTTAATTAAAAGTTTTTTTGAGTGACCGCTCCTGACGATAATTTCCAGCGAGACTGGATAGGAACGGCACGAAAAGCTGTTTTTTAGCTTCTTACCTCCTGTTTGTCCTGCTCCCAACCACTGACCCTTGCTATTTCAAATGCTATTGTTTTGGCAGGAGGGGGGAGAGTCGAGGGCGCATTGTTTTCGCAGATATTAAGTGGGTCTTCTCCGAAGATATTGATAGCGGAATATACGTCACGTCATCATGCTGCTGTTAGTTTTTTTTATTGGTTGTTCATGGCGTTCGAAAAATGTGAGCAGCGTGACCTATCTTGGTTGCATCTTATATTCAGGTTTAAGCCAGTCTTCCTTAGTGAAAAGTGTTTTTTGAGAAGGGAGCTGAGGCAATTTTTTCCGATATCACAATATCATTCAAATAGGCATCCTTTTTTGACTTAATTTTGCGTATTTAAGCTCATTTTACACTTATTTCTCCTCAGTTTTTTGCAAGTTTTTGCGTTGATTCACCAGAGTCTTTGAGGAGGATTTGGCTAATTAGTTACAGCTTTGAATTTATCCCTACGTTTCTCCCAGAGTTCTACACGCAAATATCAGAATCTGAAGATGGCATTTCATTTCGCGGCACCGCAAAACTTTCTCAAGTCATAGCATATGAGTTCGAGTGTACCAATTTTTATAGATATCAAAATTCCGAAAGGGCGTCTGTCGGCAAGAAATTTAATCGTGGAAATGAGCTCACTTTATTGGAATGCTGGAGCGTTGGACTGAAATCTACTAGCTGAAAACTATTACAACAGTAATTTTACGCAATAGTACAGTGATTGTGTAATAATTTGGCGTGAACTTTTGACAATTGTCGTTCATTGAATCGTTATCCTCGTAAGATTGTTGTAAAACACTACACTATAGCTATCTGTGGATCGCGGTAGTCCAGGGGTAGAGAGCGTTGGACTACTAACCGGAGGACCCGAGTTTGATTCCCGGGCAAGCCTCTCTGGGCACCTGCAGCTCCACCCAAGCTATGTGATTTTTCGGGTACAAGATATTCCTGGGCAACCATAACCGGCACAGGGAAAGGAACTGGCCCCCCTACCCTGACTGCGCGAATTTATGATCATTGAACGATGTTCAATGATCATAAATTCGCGCAGTTTTCGTCAATGTTAGCCTTTGCTGAATTAAATTATCCTCAAATTTGGTAACAACATGATCTATGGACTTATAAAGTTATTTGTGTATTCAGAGCTGTGTTTATGCGTACTGCATGTAAGTGGATGTGTTTATTTGTGAAAATATGCTGGAAGCATGAGTACACGAGTAAAGCCGAGGATTAATTCAGGAGAAGATATATTGTGAATTAGAATGCAATGGAGTTGCCATTATGCATCATAATCACAAATAAAATGTATTTTCGCGGCATATATTTGTTCAAATACTTGATTCGCTGAGTAATTGATAAAAGAAAATATTTGTAGAAATTTAAAAAATCCATAGCTGTCACAAGACTCGAGAATCCGCGATGCCATCTAAAGGATGAAGCAGCAACTGTGGAAATAAATTGAAACATTTATAAAAAGTTACGTAATATTAATTAGTTAATTATAATAGGAAACAGGAAATACAAGGCATTAAGAAATATATGATTAATTATTAGAATTAAATGCCTTCAAATTCTATTGACTCCATATCGTTTTGCTAATATAATACCAACACCAGGAATTTTATTTTCAATCTTGTATTTTTTTAGTTTCGCTACATTCTCATAAAGTGAGAGCCAGACAGATAATCATTCAAAAACCAAAAGACATTTGGTTGACAGTTTGAAGTAAATATTTTCAATTGATTTACGTGTGAAGTTACACCCATCCCAAGCAGCTGACTCTTTGTAAATTATAATTAATAAATACATAGGAGTGGAAATCAGAGAATTTTCCTAGCGTTCGTTTAGCGTAGAATATAGACTAAAATATTTAAAAAACGAATGACTTACTAAGAGTAACTGAACTACAGCCACAACATTGCAGCGGTTCCCTTTGAATTCCGTCATAACATAAAATTAAATGAAGTTGTACACCGTAGTATATTAAAATTTAAAAATTTTCCTTGCTTCGTTGATAAAAAATAATTCAAAAGAATAATACTTATTCACTACAGAGTTAAAGAACAATATTTTTATTATATTTTTGAATTTAATCAGCCATTCGCGTATCGAAACAGAGGGATGCTGAGACCGTGGCTGGATTAGGGTGTATATATGGAAGTATTAAATTGAATGCTTTCCTGTATACAGACCGTTGGATGAGGCCTTTTGCTACGCTTGTGCTTGGGGAAATTTGAGAGACGGTAGGGATCCTGAGATTGGTGAAAAGGAAGGCCGACCTTAGTGTGCTAGTTGCTAGTTACGAAAGTAATTGTAAGCAACAGCGGTTACCACAGATAGGTCGGCAGAAACAGGCATTGAACTCACCGGCTCGAGAAGATATTCTACAAGTAACCCTATCGTTCAAGATAAGGTTGTTATGAAACTAAAGCCCAACTACTCGTATAATGAAAATATGTATTATATTGAAAGAAAAATTGATTGTAAATCACAGACATTATTTATTAAAATATTAAAACGACGCACATTTTGTACCAGAGAGTCAATAACAAGATATAGACAAGGAAAAACTAAAGAATATACAATGAATACCTTGCACATAAGGAAGAGAGAGATAGAGGCAAGGGTTTATATTATTTATCCTCTGATTTTTTTTCTTTTCATGTCCATGACTACGTTACTTGGAGGATTTTTAGATGATGGTTCATAGAAGCATGGGAAAGGTAAAATGGACGCGGAGGTATACAAACGGAGGGGAACCAGGCATGGTGGGGGAGGAGAGAGGATTATTGGGAAAAATCCAAAGAAAGAAGAAAAGATGGATGGAAAGTATTTTGAATGGTGGTGAGATGTTGAAGATACTGTGATATAGTGGGAAGAAAGTTAAACAGTAGAGATAGGGGTAGAGGAAAGGGAAAAACATGTTAATGGAACGAAAAGTGGAAAGAAGTTCATGCAAGTTGCATTAAATGAGGGTCTTTTTAGGGTGAAGTGCCAGGTTGTGTTTCGTTACGCAAGGATAAAAAATGTAGCAATGAACAGTCTATCTTCATCCAAAATCTATCTGAAATGGTAGAATACCGAATAATTAAAGCTGAGAACATGATGATATCTCATTGAACCGAAATACGCGTCGCGAAAGGAATAATTTTTCGCCCCATCAATTTGATAGGAGAGAATACAGCGAGAGGTTAAGGGAAAATGGACGTTGAACTGTTCGATAAAAGGACTTAATTTTCCCTCGGGTAATTCGAGACCGCAGCATCAAGACACGTGAAAAATCAAAAATTAAAATCCTCGAATGTCGCCTCTAACTGCTAATGACAACTTTCTGGACGCAGCTGAGAAACTTTCCTTCGATATTTTTTGATTCAATCTTCTTTCTGCATTCATGCGGTTCTAAAAGGAAATTCTCTTTCTTCCGCGTTTACTCCTTTATTTTCAATGTATCCTCCGTCCACTTTTCTTGACTTCTTCGATTTTTTCCCAGCATTATCCCGTCGAGGACTACCATATTTCGTACTTTATATTTTTCCTTTCGTCCATTTTATTGTCTTCATGGGGATCGAGATGGTGCGGGGGCTAATGTAATGGCTTCCCACCCAGAGGGTGCGGGTTCAAATCCCAGCGGTGTTGAATATTTTTCAGAGGTATCTCGATCACTACTTGAGGTGCTTCGTGGAGGGCACTTTGAGTGAGTACGCCGTCCGTCGGATGGGACGTTAAACTGCGGACCCCTTGGCGCCTTTCGTAAAGAGTAGGTTAATGCCAACGCCGGGTTTCTCTCCACCCCTCATCCTTTCCTGTCCATCCCTAATGGTGCAAATGATCTCAGCTGTCGGTCGCCTCCCCTAAAAACTACTACTACTACTACCATTGTCTTCATTCTCTCCAATGTCCAAGTCTCTAATACCATCAATATACGCTCACCATCATACCACTATGGCTAAGTTTCCGTGCCATACAGCGTCACGTAACACACACGTACCTGTAATCACTTCCAAATGAGCATATCTCCTACGATTTACATTTATAAAAAACAAAGCCCACAATTACTCACCCGGAGCTCACCTGGTTCCAAGTGCCCTTGGAATCAAAGGCAGAATTAGAAGGTAACCATTTTCCCTGCTCCACCTTTCGGTTTTGCGGTTTTGCTTGGTGTCCAGAACATCTCATGGCGTGGGTCTATTTGTATCGCCAAGATTTGACTCTGGGCCATTCCTTGAGTAGGACCGTCAATCCAGTCGTCCGCAACCTAGAATGGTGCATCAAAAAGGAATGAATTAATGGTCTGACCATTGAATTACTAAAGTCGTGATGAAATAACGTCTATGGTTATTAAGTCTTATTAAGGAGGATTATTGATATTATTTTGCCCTTTTTTGCTTTCAAAATCGTCAAATACTTGTTGCGCTATTCATAAATACAAAGACCATTGACAAGGAGGAAAATAAATTAGCCAGATAGCCAAATTTGCAGTTATTCTGGAGTTTTTTTTTAAAAAGCAATGCAAGAAGAAGTGGATGGAGATAAACCATAAAGAAGAAAAGAAATCAAAAGAAAGGATACTCAAGAAAAAAATCAAGTGAACTATTGAACCAGTAGGAACTAAAGAATAGACAATGGGGTAGTTCATGTATTTGGGAAAATGTGTTAATGGCAAACAGACTTACATGTAGTAGTGGAGAAATTTGGAGAAGAATTTGAGTAAAGGGGGTAAATGATGCAGTGAAAATAGGCTTTAATATGGAGCGTTGTTGTGTATAGATTTGAGACCTAGTCCATCACGGGAGGATGAGCGTACGCTGAAGGCTTTAAAGTGTGAATTTAGAGGGGAATGAATAAAATAAAGTCGGCAGAGAGGAATAGAAACGCTGTAGTTTTAAACAGGGTGAGCGAAAGGAGGACATTGCTGGTGGAAATCCGAAGAAGGCAGAAAAAGACCGATAAAGAAAATTAGTGAGACGTTGAAGGCCGGCGATGGAAGGAAATGTGGTAGGTAAGCTGGATAGATCAAGGGAGGGAAGAAGGTTTCCCAAAAAGCATGGAAGCTGTTAGAAATGATTAATAACTGAAGGAAACCGAGTGAATGATTATAGGTCCATCGGATGACCCAGGTGTTCATATTCAAATTCAAACTTAAATAAATTAATGCGCTAAAATAAGTGGAAAATCGCTTATAAAGCTAACGTATATTATTTGATTTTATCAAGATTTAAAAGGTAGGTATCCCTACGGTTCGATCGGTTTATGTAGAACAACATACCTAGGAAAACTAATTCCTTCGAATGTGTTTTGCAGTCAGGTTCCTCATTTCCAGGGTAAAAAAATCATGCTAAGACCCTTCGGTTTATTTATGGGGCATTTTCTTTGATATGAATAAGAAAAACAAACAGTAGTATATAAGGCAAAGATTAACGTCTAAGAAGTACAGTTTGTGCATCAGATTTCGTTGACTCAACAATTCCTTCGGCGTTCTTGGAGGCAACAAGGTTCGTTTACAATTAGAGATAATTCCAGTCGCTAGAGTGCGCAACTCAAAAAATACCGGATTTTACGAAATCAACGCCCCACTCTAACATGTTTCAATATTTAAAACGATTGATTTCATTTAAATACTTGTCCGGAAGAAGAAATACGTTCACTCCGAATCTGTTCTGAAATTATCATAGATATTTAACCTCACTCTTACCCTATATGAACTTCAAACATTTTTTTTAAATATTTTTTCTTGAATAAACAAGTGTGATTCAGTAAGTGCCCTTGAGTTTGGAGTTTCTGAATTTAAACTTTGAATTTGCGGTTTTCCGTAAATAATCTGCGTAATCTCAGTAAGGCATACTCAGGTTTGACTCAGGTTGTACAATCATGGAAGCGTTGATCTAGGAATAATAGGATATAAAACTTTTGAGAAATATCTACCTTTCCACCATTTGGCGGATATACTATATTCCAGCAAAACTGAATTATTGCAGTTGTAGCATTACACTTATGGTTTTTTTTTATTTACCACCGATTTTCCTTACAGGTCGTGTGCATAGGAATTACATTTATTTAAAGTTTCGAAGTAATCTCATCCAACTTAGTTTCATTGCTAATCCCTTTAGACCTCTTCTTTTTTTGTTTTAATACCTATTTGTCTAGTCAATATGATAAATCATTTTATAAGTATTTACTTATTAAAATTCCTTCTACATATTTTCTTCTATTTCATATTTTTATTTCCTCATCCGGTTCCGCTTTTCTTCGCGCTTTTGCGTCTCATCCCTCGCAGCGTCCAAGAGTTTGTTGGAGGAAAGGGGGGATGAGAGGACTGACTATTTTATTATTTATTTATTCTGGTACCCTTAAAGCCACCGCTAAGGTGTGTGGCAGGGGGTGAATACACATCAGAATAATTTTGACCCAAACATGACCCTTCCGCGGTTGGACAATTTCTGATCTCTTATCGTTCGTGGGAAAAATGACATCTCAAATCTATCTGTTCTACACTTAATCTCTCTAATTTTATTGACATTATCTCTCCTAGCGTAGTACAATAGGGGTGACAATACATTTTCAACCTCACCGCTAAAGAGACGTCCTTCCAATTTATGCAAGAGATTTAATCCGTAATTTAGCCTTCAATCCGTGAGTGATTCCCAGCCTAGCTGCTCTAATATTTTGGATACGCTACTAAGTTTACCATAGTAACATTTTACATATCCAGCCCCTCCCGGCTGCATGCGATCCAATTTGCCAATCTTCGTGAGGATCCCATATACTTGCAGCATATTCTAAATGAGGCCTAACCAGCGAAAGATAACATGTCTCATGGACCTTTTCGTTACATTTTTCCAGGACTCTTCTAATTTATCCCAATTTTTTGTTAACTTGTCCACATATTTCCCATACTAAATCTTTAAAGCGGGTGCTGTAACGGGCCGGGTGCTTTAGCCAGTTGAGGTGCACAGGCGTCCACCTAAACTTTGTAATTTTAGGAGGTAGGGAAAGGAACAAGATGTTATGGTAAAATACCGTACGTGCAATATCATAGGTATTCGTAGCCGTGAGCTTTGCGTCACAGTCCACGAGGCTAAAGCTGAATTTTTAAACACAATGGGGTTAACCTTAGACAAATTGAAAGAAACTGCGGGAGATACAGTGACGGTAACTGCTAACGGCGTCATCCGCTAATACACATTAAAATGCAACCATTTCAAAGTGTGAAAATCATTTGCCTCGACCTTTTAAGAGGACGCCGCGGCAGCCTAACTGGCTATCAATATCAATAAATATCAAAGCACTCGGACGGACATCGAGGGATCTGGGTTCGAATCCCGGTCAAGGCGAATGGTTTTTACGCTCTAAAATCGTTATATTGCAATGCACACTGGCGAGTGACTCCGTTAAACAATACTGTCACGGCATCTATCGCAGTTTCTTTGAACTCCACATTCATGAAGATATATTCCACCTCCTGCGAGTAGCAGTTGGTTGGTTGATGATCAGCCGTACGACTTCAACTCATCCGATATAACGTTGTCCAAGCTGTTGGTTACACGATTTCGCGAAGCAGAGGAATGAGGTCCGTGTATTGCGAATACAATTTATTCACTCTTTCAGGGAATGAACGAATCTTCCCTAAATGCGCTTTCTGGCACAAGAGAGAGAGAATGAGTCTCCGTGATGCTAAACATTTGACCCACCCGCCGCAGCGTAGCTTTAGGCGTGACTGGCGAAGGTTGGCTAGGGTGAGGGGTAGGAAAAGGATTTGGGGCATCTCTCCGCAAACATTTCGGGAAATAGGGTTTGGGTACTGAGGGAGGGCGTCAGGATTCACCAACCCCCAGGTCTCCTCTCCCTTCCTCCCCTTCCAAATTCGATACAACCCCTTGATTCAGGGAGGGGGGATAGTGAGGGCGAGGGTGGCCCGCCTCCTCTTCCTCATCCTTCCCCTTCGCGGCCCCCTTCGCGGCCCCCTCTCGGCGCGCACCCTACCTCCTTCCCTCTCTCTCCCTCTCTCTCAACCCCACCCCCCCGTTGCCATGGCCACCGCCCCTTGGCGTCTGGGGAGAAGAAGGGGGGGAGGGCGGCAGGCGATCAAACTGGCGCAAAACTGAGGGAGGGGTGAAATCATGTTAAGCGCCGTTCTCTCTGATGGCTAGAGTCGGGGAAATGGGAGAGGATTCTGTCCCCTCCCCCTCGACCCAAGAACCTCTCTTATTTCCTCCCTTAGTAGGTTTCCTGGGTTTTTTCAAACCCCGCTCACCCCTGCTTCCACTCTGTTGTTTTCACTTCCAAAACCCCCTTCTCCTTCCCAGGGTATTTTCATTTGGATATAAACTCAGAAATTCTCGCTATATCTCGCAAGTGCCGATCATGATGTAGCGTGACGTGTCGTTTCCCTGAGTAGTTGGTTGTTATAGAAACGAATTCTTTGTGATTTCACTTACCACGTTTAATATTTTAACAGTTTACGGTCATCATCATCAAAGTGATGAGAGTTACATGATGAGAGTTAACTTTTGAAATCGGTGGTACCAATATGAAAAAGATTGGAAAATTGTAGTTGGCTATGTTTGAGTGGGGAATTGTAAATGGCGTAGCTATTAGTAAAAGAGTTGATAAAAACGAAAACAATATGAGATAATTAAAAAAAAATTAAGAATAAGACTGCGTTAATCAAGCGAGTTAAAAATGCAAAAAAGGTCTCTCTTTACTATTATCATATAAGTCATGTGTGTATGAATACACGCATATATATATATATATATATATATATATATATATATATATATATATATATATATATATATATATATATATATATATAATTAATTGGACCGCAACAAACAATATAGAGACACATAAAAAGATCACTCACACGTTATTTCTTGATAATTTCGACGGAATTCTGCTCCGTCTTCATCGGAAGATAAAGAAGTAATTACTGAATTCAGCATCGCAGATCTCAGTGTAAATTACGTTTCCTGGATAGCTCAAGTGGTTAAGTCCCGGTCTAGGAAATATTTTTACACTCGTGATCTGCTTGATTTCGCCCTCGCCACCTCTCCTGTGTTCGTCTTTTATGTGTGTTCCTATCCCTTTTCCTTGTATCTATTTCTATGTAAATGAGTATATATATATATATATATAAGTATATATATATATATATATATATATAACAAACTTGGACAGCAGCAAACAATATAAGAACACATAAAAAGATCACTCACTCGTTATTTCCTGATCATTTCGGCGGAATTCAGCTCCGTCTTCATCGGAAGAAATAGAAGTAACGCGTGAGTAATCATTTTATGTGTTCTTATATTGTTTGTTGCTATCCAGGTTTGTTCAGACACTTCCGTGAGCGTTGAACTACTGACCGAGGGGTTCCGGGTTCGATTCCCGTGCAAGTCTCTGGGAACCTGCAGCTCCACCCAAGCTATGTGATTTTTCAGACAATGGATCTTCCTGGGAAGCCATAACCGGCAAAGATAAAGGAACTGGTTACCCTACCCTGATGTGTGAATTTCACACGCCGTCGGGCTCAGTACTGGGTGAACTCTACCATCACCTACCAAACCGACCTTCGGGTTGATTACTGTGTTTCTGGATTATTTATTTTTTGGGAATGGTAAATATAACTGAAAATCATGAGTGACTTCTCTTACTCTGATGAAAGTGGCTGAGACCACCGAAATATTAAAGTGACTTATTTTCGGTTTTATTAATATTTTCCAAAGACAATTTTTAACTGTGTCTACGTGTGTGTATCGAAAACTAGTGAACACTAGAAAGGGCTAAAGAAATAAACATATACATATACACAAATATATGTATATGTTTATTTATATAATATTTGGTAGTTTACCGTTTTAATGCAGGTTTTTGGGTGGGTAAAGACCACACTCTGCATTTCATAATCCTGCCTAATGAGGCAAAACCTGGCCCCCGTTTGCCACAACAAACCCTTCTTTAATTCCGCGTGTATTCCATTTCACTTTATTTCGTCCAGCATGCCTATTATTTTCCCCCTACCGCGATTACCCAACCTCCTCCCCACTGTATCTGAGCCTTCAACATCCTATTACCAATCAAAACGCTACGCATCTTGCTTTTCGGCTTTTTTTGGATCTCTCCCAACAGTCCCCTCTCCTCCCACACAAAGTTTAGTGTTATTGGTTTAATTCCCTATATTTTTATATATTTTTGCTAGGTAACTCGAGGGAATGCATGGATTCTGACGATTTCTATTCCTTCATAATTGGTTCAGCCTTCCGGTTGCTCAGATTAAGTAAATCTCACGCACAAGAACCCTAAACCCCGCTCCTTTTTTGAACATCAATGTGCAAAAATAGCCAGGGTAAGATAAATGAATTCTTTTGCACAGAGGAAATGGGTTAAGAGCCGTTTCCTGGAAAGAGGAAAAACGCTTTAGTATTTTTTTTTAATTTTTAAAAATTTTTAGAGCATTAAACACGGGGGCGAGCTTAGAAGGTTGGTGCCTGACAGATTAATTGATTCGTACGAACCGTTCACTCGTCCTGATTTCATTTTTAAAAAATTAAGTTTTATGGATAAAATGCAGCAGTGGAGAGTAGCCGCTCAAATAATTGTGGCTTTTCGTTTTCCTCTTTTTGATATATTATACGTAGATTTCTCTGTAGCAGTGAGACTGTCGGTGCTTTTGGTCTGATTTTCCTTTATATTTTTTTATTTTCTTGAAAACCCGTATCGAGAACGATTGATTGTAAATTGCCTCGACTCTTTTCAATATAGGCTCGTGTCTTACCGCGATTCTTGAGTTCAAGGCGATCAAAATGCGAGTGCGTGAACCTGAACTAGTACATGGACGACTATTATGAGCCGTTCGTTTTTTTTTTTTTGAAAGCCGTTTGTGACTGTGGCAAAGAAATGTTTCCAAGCGAAGTGAAAGAAACGTTTTCATTCATTAGACTTTTTGGTTTTGGCCTTCTTTTTAAGGTACCCGGTTGCGGAACTCTTTCCTCTCCCACTGCGGCTTCTTGACCTATTGCGGAAAAATAGTCATTAAAAATCGTGAGAAAAACGTTCCTGGACGTCTTGAGATGGAACTGAGTCGAAGCCCATATGCGGCAGTTTCCTTCCACGCCTTCGAAGAAATGAAACTGTGCTTTTTTTAAAAAAACATCCGACGCACCTACGATTGAGGAACTTGCGAGGCATTTTTTATTTGCTAATAGAGGAAGAAAAGGCATCAGACGAAGAATGTTTCGATTTCTTCTTGAAACACTGCTTCAGACGAATGAGTGTCCTTAAAAGTAATACGAAATCTTGTACATAGAACGGCGCGCACGGTCGGACTCAACTCGAAGTGAGTGCTTACGTCAATTATTTTGATTATCATCCCATTTATTAACATTCGCATGCTATTTTACGTGATTAGCCACCAAGCTTAAATTTAAATCCCCTTATATGAGACGATGTTGATTGGGCTCGCATCGGCCTTTTGGACGACTTAGACCGTCTATGGACATCGACCAGAACGACGTCATGCAGCTGAAAGGTCAGGAACGGAGAGAGAGGTGCGTTTTTTACTCGTATACGAATGTCAATACCATTATATTTTTCATCTTTCCAATTAAAGCTGGGATTTATTTCGAGTTGTTAGCATTATTGTTTGCCATTCCTGCGTAGCCCCACTCAATACTTTAAAAAATTGCAATTTCCACATTTAAAAAATCTCTAGTTTAACTGAAGTCTTTGGCTTTACGAAGAAAATGCATTAGTTTTTTTTCCGAATGGTCAAATGCAGATAGATCCCGATGGCGCGAGTGTTTTTTTAACTTTCATCTTAGCGAAACGCGATGCGTAAAAACCTCATCCAGAATACCACAAACGCTTGTTAACAAGAAGCATATATCTGTCATAGGATTAATTTGTCGAATGGTCCTTATGTCAGTTTAAAATATCAATACAAATAAAATGGAATGAGGACATATTTGTGAGCGAAATGAAATTTTAAATAGTTCAAAAGGTGGGTTAAAAAAATAGATATAAATCATTTATTGTGTTTCTATGATTTTATTTTCCAATTTCACGTCAAAATTATAATGTGAATTTACTCTTTTTCACCTATGGATGATTTAATGGTTTACTCTTTGATCGAGTGAGAAGTTAGGATTGTGATAATGATTGATGTTTGACGTTGAGTGATTATGGTCGGGCTGTGATGTTGCGCAGTCCATGATTTTATACGTGATGTAATGCTGGGCCACTCGTGTTAGTACTTTGCATTTTCCTCCATTATCCATGCAGCGGTTTGGTTTTGCTTTTTTTAAATGATTTTGTCAATGATGAGTATTTTGTATTGACCGCTTTTGTTTTTGTTCCTTGCAAAATCAATCACCAGTCTAGGAAATTGTGTGCCATCTGAGAAAGCCTGTGTGAACATATTTTTGTTGGCAATGATACGTACTTTATTTTCCTACTTAATTATTCGATCATGGCGTTCTACCTATTTTAAATGTTAGGTCTTGGACGGTCCCCAAATCCTATTTATTGCTAACTATCTATCAATTCATTCCGTCGTAATTCCTTCCTGCTTTAATACTGTCAAAAACTCCATTCTTCATTTCTCTACACCGCTTCTCTTGAGCCTACTCTCTTCCATCCCGACCTACAACAATCAACTACCTTCTAGTACTTTAATACCTTTTAATCCCTTATAATACCAAGTAGATTCCGCTCGTCGATACTACATTTAAAACCTCAGTTTGTCTTTCTCCCTGTCCAACTTTTTTTCTCGATTCTCCGATACGCACATATCTCAAAAGCCTTCAATGTACGCACGCGCGAAGTCGTACTCTCCATACTAAAGATATTGCTACGATTTTAAAGTAATAATATATTTCTGTGCCGAGAAAAAGAGCATTGAAGTAAACGCAAACTGATAGTTATGGCAGAATGTTATGAATCAAGTAATATTCATTGTCGGTGGCGCATATCGACTTAGTAGATCCAGTCATTAGGTTCAAGTGTTTCATTAAAAAAAATATAATTTACTGCTTATGAATGAAAAAAAATACTGTCAACAAAACAACATCTAAAATAAGCGCAGAGGTTTGGAAAAAATTTTTTCACTCTCACATTATAGATTTGATAAGATATCTCAAGCAAGACTAAGTACTGTTCTACTACTAGTACTAGTACTAAGTAAATGGAGTGTTCAATGGAGTTGATATCGGAAGAAATGAAATTCCTCCGTCTAATGTTTTTAGCACTTTTAGTTTATTTAGTACTTTTGCACTTCATAAGATGAAATCACTATAGCGTCTCACTCAGGTGTTTTGATTACGGCGTCGTAGAATGAAGGTGATTTGATCAATCTATTTGCATTCCGGTTGAGGAATAGGTGATAGATTCTTTTAATAGGGGCTGATTTCAGGGCACCATGAAATCCATAACAACTCTTATGCGATATTATGATCTATTGTGCAATGAGTAAGAGCAAAAAAAAAAAAACATTAAATCAAACTCATTAGTACACACAATAGCATACGTACGTAACATTGCTATGGATTGAAATGTTATGCTTACTCGTTAAAACGCTGAGAATCAATCTTTTATAATAAGATTTCAGTATTTCAAACGCAGCTTAATTTTTAAAGAGGACGTTACCCTACGGAATCCAAAATAGTAAAAATTAATTATTTACAAACTTGGTAATATGATAAAATTAAATGCGCTTGGATAGGTGGATAGATAGTCGTCTTTATTTTGGCGTGAGATTGAGACTATGGAGTCTCCTCTACCGCCTACGAACCCCTAAAGGAGGGTCTGTTGCAATGAGTGGTACGTGCAGACTGCTAAAAAATTGTAGTATTTTATGCGACAAGAACGCGAATACTTTGCCAATGCGGTCATGATTTGAAAAAAATTAAAATTTAGACACTTTCTTCTTACAGTTAGAGAGACCTCCTCTTTACGAGCCACTCTTAATATCATGTCATTGTATTTAAATTTTATGAATGAATGATACTAAATTTGGCAACTGAATGGTTTTAGAAGTGTGAAATTCAGGAAAACTGAACAAACTACTATTAGGGCTAATCTTGGTTAAAACTTAACTTAAGGTGTCGGTCACCATTAAAAAGATAACATAGAATGTTGAAATTGGAAATCGCTGGGAAGGAAGTACGTATAATATTGACCATTCCATAATCCTTTTCCATCTTATAGCGTGATTATGATAACATAATCTCCTAGGAAAAACTAGTGATACTATACTTGCAACTAAGGTAAATTTAAAAAAATAATTAAATGTTTTATGTTATCATTTCTTCGAAAAGAATATCATTAACTGTGGGTCTCCAAATACGTGAGGAAGTCATCTATGAGTGTTGTAATATGAATGCCATGTTAGTTAGCACGGTGACCGGAATCCGAATACACTGTGAATCAGTCCCGCCTTTACTATAATCACCTCCCTTTTTGGCGTCATTCAAAACCATGCTTAAAATTTGTATTGATATTTAAAATTTCAATTGACGTTACTTGATTTTACAGTACTAATGATGCACACGAAGTCTCAAAATGTCGTTAATTATGTACTACAGGAGATATTCGAACTACATTTTTTTGAATATAACTTATATTTACGTTGCTGATTAATTATTTCCGTTTCTATGCGTAAAAAATGTGGCATTGATTGGGAACATTTAAAACAATATTTCAACCAGGTTTAAATGAGAGTTTTTCAAGTATGAATACAATTTAATTTTACAGAATTAATTACCTTTAGCGGACGATTTTCCGTAATTTACATTTCCTCAGTGATTCGCGCTGTAGTGATTTCTATTCATGATTCCGATGCTCAAAATGTACATATGTTTGATTGAGTGAAGGACTCCCTCCATTGCGTATTTCGCTTTAGAATTCAATTATTTCCCTGACATTTCCATTGATGTAGCCTTCACTCATATCAATTCAAGAATCATTATTCACCAAAAAATCACAATTTAGCAATAATATCACGATTCAGAGAATGGTAATTACCGTTCCTAAGGCACACCACCTTGTCTATCTGGAATACTGTAGCAGTAGCTAAGCTATTGTTGCCATGGATAAAATTGAGATAAACTGTTGTCAATCAATTAATGCTTTATTGATGGATTATGTAAGATTTAAGGAAACAGAATTTTTGGGGAAAATTATGACATATATATATATATATACATGTGTGTGTGTATATATATATATATATACACACACATTTATATATATTTATATATACACACATGTATATATAAATATATATGCCTTCCATATATATATATATATATATATATATATATATATATATATATATATATATATATATATATAATGTATAACACTTAGCACTAGTGGACAAAGACAAAAACACAGAAACACAAAAAAAGAGACTCACTATTTTTCGAATTTTCGGTGGTCGTTGCCACCTTTATCAAGGAAGAGAGGGACAGAACTCATATATATATATGTGTGTGTGTGTAATAAAACAAAGGTTATGCGATTTTCTAGAAAGAAAAAGGCTAAGCTTAACATTAAAATAGGAGGGCAAAAACTAGAGCAGGTAGAACAGTGTACGTATCTCGGTAGTGTTTTGGACCAACACGGTCAAAGTAGTAGGGACGTAAGGAGAAGAATTGCGCTCGGCAAAGAGGCTTTCACAAGGAGGAGGGAGTTGATGACGGGGACGTTGAGTAAGGATGTTAAGAAAAGACTCGTAAAAACTTTGATATGGAGCGTAGCTATGTACGGTGCGGAAACGTGGTCATTGAAGCAGGAGAATAGACGGAGATTGGAGGCTTTTGAAATGTGGGTGTGGAGAAGAATGGAGAAGGTGAAATGGACAGAGAAGAAAACAAACGAGGAAGTACTTGGTATGGTGGGCGAAGAGAGGGGTTTGCTGGGAGAAATCCTATGGAGGCAGGAAAAGTGGATGAAGGGGGTATTGACCGGCAGTGGGATGTTGAAGACTGTGATAGAGGGTAGAATGTTGGGCAAAAGAGGAAAGGGAAGGAACAGGATAGGGATGTTTGACCGGATGAAGGGAGGAAGAAAGTACTCAGAGATGAAGAGGGACCTGATATAGAGTAGGATAATGGATTTTGTGTTTTGTTAGGAGTAATAAAATGTTTGTTTGGTAGTTGTGTCCATCCAAAAACTTACCTTAACCGGTAGATTACCTTAAAAAAAATAAATATATATATATTTATATTTTTATATATATATTTATATATACACACATGTATTTATAAATATATATGCCTTCCATATATATATATGGAGGGCATAAAAAAAACTCTAAGGTTTTCAATGGATGTATGATAAAATGGCTTTACAACATGCTTCACCGAAGACCAAAGTCCAAGTTGCAGCTATACAATATAATGAAGAATGTCCTGATTAATTTTCTGCAGGTCATGAGAGGAGGGCGTGGAAAAAGTTAAACGGATGTAAAAAATAGACAAAGAAGTTTCAGTTACGATAGGGGAGACGAGAATCATATTGGAGGAAATTCAAAGGAATAAGGAAAAGTGGGTTCAGGGCATCTTAGAGTGACAATTGAATGTTTAAGATTATTTTAGAGAGTAGACTTTTGGTAAGATGAGATAGAAGCAGGTAAAAAAATTGGTATGTTGAATGGAGTAAAGCTAGAGGTGTGTGGAGGGGTAGAATAACTTATTTTAATGCAGGTTTTAAAAGCATTTTTTTACCATCGAGTTAGGATGAGTCTTAGATGCGAGTAGTTCTTGGGCAGTGGACCCTTCAGTTAGACACTAACCTAGATCGATACTTTGAGAAATAGTCATAACCTTTTGAATGCCAAATTCTCTCTTTCTCCTATATCCTTTTCCATTTAGTTGGAAGGAATCAATTCCTTTGCCTGAACAAATTTACCATCTCTCCGTCCCCATCGACGCATTGGCTCACCACTCCCTCCCACCCCTACCTTCCCTCTCCTTTCGCAAATACTCTCCCATTTTACGTCTCTGTGAAATTTAAAAAAAATTGTTCGCCTGCGTTTCATTGAAGTTGAAAAGAAAAAAAAATACTTGCATGCAACGCAGCTGCGGTGTCCGATTCCCTGATCGATTCGTTTCGGGGGGGGGGGGAGGGGAAGATAATTTTTTTGTTAATTCTTTCGAAACCTATTCCATGCCTCACCACTCAGCCTGAAAAGGCACAGATGACTCTTTCACCCTCCTCCCACACTCTCCCCCCCCCAACCAACCCCATTTTCTACCTTTTCCAGCCTTCCCACGTGCGTGCACATTCACGGATACTCCCCGACTGGTCTCTGGCTGGGGCGCCGCCGTTGACGCTTGTCGTTGACGGTGGGACAACCGTGCGAGGGGGATTGCGGCGGGTCAGAGGAAAAGGACGGGGACTGGGGGGGATGAAGGGAAAATGATTGTGGTTCAGGGGCGAGGTGGGGATGTGGAGAAAGGGGAGAGAGCACGGTGGTGCACGGACGCGAAAACACCCCATCCTCAACTCCCACCACCGGGCGGCGGCTGATCCCCTACGTCGACGACGCTACCTTTCGCCCCTTCTCTCTCTCCGCTCGCCTCTCTCTCTCTCTTTCCCCACTGGCGCTAACCTCCCCCCTCCCCCGGGGGACCTCCCTATCCTCCCCGTCCCCCCTTGTTCTCTCCGGCAGCTCGTTAGTCAGCCGGCGGGTTCCGAAACTCTATTTTGGAAACCCTATTTCCCATCCTCCATCGATCGTCCCAGAGCGGTGAGTGGCAGTGTGGGGGGAGGAATGGGGGGATTGATTGTAGAGGAGTGGGGGGTTCGGAGACGGTTCTGGTAGGTGGATGAGGGAAGGGGACCGTTTTTGGGGGGGGGGGGTTTGAAGTCGGGTGGAAATGAGACTTCTATACGTCGTCGTTTTGGTATACCGAGTCATGAGGGTATGAAACATGATAGATTATCGACATCAGTCCGATATTTGGATTGTATCCAACCAGTTGGAGTGGATACCCCCAATATAACGACCTCATGACCCTTATGTCGGATTCAATACTTTTTTTTAGACTAGTGGAGTCAAAAATTATGGGATAATGAGCTAAAGCGAGTAACCATTAATTTAGCGTGGTAGTCATTATTATTTCTTACTTCTTGAAGTTTGGGGATGAGACGATATTTAAAAATCTTCAGATTATGTGAACGGAAGAACCGCTTTGACATTCGCAGAAAGCGGTTCGACCGAAGGAAGAAGCGTTCGTACGCCGAAGCCCGTGAGGAGATCCAAATTTGGCTCGACGGAATGTTTGGAAGGTGTTACGAAATACCTCGATCATTTCTCCAAAAAATTTTGTATCAATACATACTATATTCAAGGTGATTTTTATTATTAGTTACATAATCTTATTTGGAATGCAGAGTTGCATTAATTAATGATTCCGGTTTCAAGCGCTGACCGGAGTCCCTACTGCCTCGACTCAGAATGGCGTCTCTGGGCACCCTAAACTTTGCACAATCGTTAGAAAATATGGAATGAGAAATTAAAAGCTGTGTATTCACTTTGATCAACCACTTCCTCATAGTCCTACTTTCATATGAAACTGTGCTTTTTATAAGTATGCTATCCCAGGTAGCGAAAACCTTCCAGTAAAAACCAGTAACTCCCCTCATTACATTTTGTGTGAATATCACGTGCCGTATAGGACTTATTCTTACGAGTTGAACTTTTGGGTTGATTGCAAATGGTGAAGACAGTGAATGAACACCAAAAAGCACACATTTTATTCAATGAATGCCCCTTGATTTATTCCTTTTTCCTATCGCTTCCACACCTGTCTCCGTCAAACTTCCTCGTCTCAAAATGCGTCCGATCAAGTTTTCGTTTTCACGATATTCATTCGGGTTCCTTCTTCCCATACTTTGCCTTAATCAATCGATACGTTCTTTGGAACCTCATCATTCTCCTTCAGTACCAAATATACAATCCTTCCAATCATTTTATTTTCTGATGCTGCGATTTCCCATACATTTATTATATTCACGTGTACGCATAAATCAATTTTAGACCTAATTTTCGTTTAACTTTGTATTTTTCTAATAACAGCTCACTAACCAACTTGCAAATTATTCGCACTCCAACATTCACTGGTCGCTTTAATCATGTATATTTGATCCGGGAAATAGATCCCAGAATTTGCAGGCTCGAGGGCTCCTTCTTCCCACGGGCAATACGAGGTAGCAACCGTAGGGTGATGTATATCCAAAATTCCACTTGCTATCCCGCAGCGTTCAGGGAATAATTAGTTCTAGTCAAATGCCTGCATTTTCACTAACCTCGTGTGTTTTGTAGCCAAACCCCTTCCCGCATGACCGTATAAGGACTGTCATTAAAGAATGCAGTGCTCGTTACAGTAGTACTTACTCTACTTTGTTTTTCATAAAGTTTCTCCTTCCACCCCTCCCCTCTCTGTGGGGGAAAATTTCCGCTATCTGCAGCGTTGTGTCTCATTACCTGCCTGTGTCCTTGGAGGCGGAGGCCATTGTATGTTGCATGCCCATGTGGAAGTGGAATTTAACAGTCTTACTTTTTCAAATTCTAGCTTGCATTTATTGGATAAATTTTTACTAGATTCTAAGGTGCATATGTTTGTTAGTTGATTGTATATGTATTTGCATGAGTGCAAGTTAAAAAAGTTTTTGCATGGATATTTACTATATGTGTTGGTTTGCATAAACATGTTGATTTTGCATTTGGCTTTATTCTCTCTCATGGGTAATCACCTAACATCCCCCGCCACACGCCCTTGCGGCGGCTTGCGGGGTATCATGTAGATGTAGATGTTAGCAAATGATCTCTCACTTCAAGGCCCGAACTTTATTGCTGATGGTGAACTTTTCCTTCTATAGAACGTCATAATTATCTTCGAAATTATTGCTATTTGTATTCTGTCGTTTATTGTTAGTTTTTGATGAACACAGTCTTAGTAATTATACGACGGTATATTTCTTTGAATCTCCTAAAAAAATAAATCCGAAATACACATACGCGTCTTCAATTCCGCACACGTCCATCCTCCCTTCATTCCGTCCAACTTGCCAATTCCATTACTACCCCTTCCTCGCTTTCATAATGCCAAATTCTATGTCTGCCTCAAACATTATATCGCCAATCAAAATGCTTTGCTTCAATGTCTCCTTTTTTCTTGAGATTTCTCCCAATATCCCTCTTTCCTTTCTTCCCATCAGGCCTAATAATTCCACATTTGTTTTCCTTTCTGTCCATTTCACCTCTTCCATTTGTGTCCACACGCTCAAATTGAAAGCCTCTATTCTCCAACATGCGCTCATTATCATTTCTAAACGGCTCAAAATTTAGCTCAATAATACAGTTTTATCAAGCTCATTCTTTACATCCTTACTCAACGTCTGTCATCAAATACCTCCTTCTTGTGAAAGATTCTTTGCCTTACGCAGTCCTTTCGATGTACCTTTGATAATTAACCTTCCCAAACTAGTGCACCACGCCCCTGTAAAAATGGTTGCGAGTGGCGTTAACGCGTAGTGGTCATCTGAAGTAACACCCAATGCAGTATGTGGTCAATAAACATCTTGCAAGATATATTTAAGCTGACTGTTTTCCGTTGATTCCCTTTTATTTAGCTTTAATGTAGTACTTATGGTTTAGAAATAATCATTGAAGGTAATATTTATGCAAAAAATGTTGTTCCTCTAACGTAATGGTATTATTAATGAATTTCAGATATTAAAAATGGGCTATCAATGGCGATAAATAACAAAATCTCACAATGAACGACCATAAGAATGCATCAAACTTCATACTGCTACCGAAACCCAAAATTAATTTATAACTTTTTAACTTTTTAAAAAGGATTTTTTAAATTTATAGTTTTTATCTTTAATGTAGTACTTATGATTTAGGAATTATCATTAAAGGTAATATATAGGAAAAAATGAGTTCTGATAACATAATCGTATTATTTATGAATTTCAGATATTAAAAATGAGCTATCAATAACGATAAATAGCAAAATCTCACAATTAACGATCATAAGAATGTATTAAACGTCATACTGCTCACGAAACCCGAAATTATTTTTTAATTTACATGGTAAAAAGGATTTTTTAAATTGCCATTAATATTAAATTTAAATGGATATTACTGCGCCATCCTCAATTTCGCAATGCCTACCCTCTATGTCTGCCTTCTACATCATGTCGTCAATCAAAATGCTCTGCATTGATGTCTCCTTCCCCCTTGAGATTTCTCCCAATAACCCTCTTTCCTCCCCTTCCACCATGCCTAATAATTCCTGATTTTTTTAAATTGCAAAATATTAACTGAACTTAACAACTTAGTGTAAATGCTTCCAGGGATATTTTAAAGAAAAAATTATTCCACTAAAACTTTTCCATAAATTAAACTATTGATCCCTTTCCTATCTTCGGGGGGAGAGGATTACTCTTCCCCCCGCTTCCCTTCCTCACCACATCGTCATTCTCTCTCTCCCCCCGCCCTCGCAACCGGGTCAAACTCTTTGGCTGATTTTATTTTCCATCATTATTTCCTCGGCATTTTTGAACGGAGTTAATACCCGTGACGAACGCGGACATCGGGACTTCCGCGCCCGCGATCAGACGTATGCCCCACCCGCAATTTTTTTTTTCCCCGAGAGCTCGATACCGCGGAATCGAATATAGGCATGTTCCTCGTCCCACAGGATATCTCTCCCATTGCACTCTCGCACGTGCGCCTGTTGGGTGGGAATGTGGTGCTCATGGTAATCTGAAGAGCAGTGGCGCGTAGCGGGTCCGCGCGTTCGTCGGCGCTCCCGGCGTCCCACGGAGGCACAATGCGGGCCGCTTATCTCGAATGCTGGAAAGGTTTCTCCCATTCAAGGGAGTCTCCCTCTCCCCCTCCACGCCACCCACCTCACCACACCCCGTGTGCGAGCACCCAGGGTGCGGAAATGAACCAGCTCATGCGTTGCAGGAATACCAACCTCTCCGTTTTTATTCGGATCCCTAGGAAATAATTAGGGCGCCTTCGAACTTGCGTTCGACCGAGTCGGGCACATCCGTGGTCGAGTGTTGAAGGGACTAGGGAAGGGGAATAAAGGGTTGTCCCTCTCTGAAACCGCGGTGACGAGCGCGGCTTATCTTTCTCTATTCTACTAGAGAGGGAGACCATGTTCAATGCCCGTGAGAACAGGTAAAAACCAATAGTCCTAGTATTTGTCGAATCTATTCGTTTCGTCCTAAGTTTTTTCTCGAAATACTTGCGCGTTAATTCGCTCGATCAACCACTCCAGACAAAGTGTCACCTTGACATACGAACCAATCGAATTGTTTTAGAGATACGAACTTTATTCATGTTCCGTATTGGACTCTAGGATATGAAATTACTCTCAAGACACGAGCTGTGAGCACTAGGCTAATGCACCATATCGCATAATACTTAATGCGAGCAAAAGTACGGTGATATTAGTTCAACGGCGCAAAATACCTACACGATGCCATTTATATCAACGCGCGTATTCATTTACCACTGTAAACTTTAAGCATCCAGTTCCGTTAATTGTTTAACCTGAGATACTGCAAGAAGTGATTAATGTCAACCAATGCTAAATTAGACTACATAACCAGTGGAGTGAAAATTTCCTTTTTGAAAATTTAACCTGATATAATTGAAAAAATTAAGAGTAATTTTATTAAAAATGGAGTAAAACATAAGATTTGATCGATAAAAATATGTTATAATGTTTGCGCATGTGCAGTTTTGTATTTTTTCTGTAATATCCAAAACTGGAAACGAATTCATTGATTTCCCATGAGATAAAATGTAAAACTGGATTTTAAGATTCGGACCTCGGACTAGAACGAATTACGCTTGCAAGTCAAGTTACCGCCGTTCTCTTGAACTTCCGTCAGCAAACCATTAATGAGTTGTGCTTATGTTTTCTCGTTCATGGCTGGTGTGGCCAATGTATTTTAACTCGAAAATTCAGACTTTTAATCCTATATTTTAATTAGTATGAAAGATGAAATCCTCATACTTTGATACAAAATTATTCTAAAATAATTTTTTCGTTTTGTTTTCAACATAACAGTATCTGGTAATGCCGCAAATTTAATACCACACGATTGAATTCATGAGCGACTGGTAATTTGACTCTAAAATCAGTTGCGGCTTAAGTTGTGCTTACAATTGTTTTAACAAATAACTCGCAACTCATGCACATTTATTGTAAAGTATAAAATGTTTCTGGGTAATCGCTACCCTCATATTACTTAACTTTATTTTGAGCGAGCGATGTCACATAAATATGTGATTGACCGTTTCTTGAGCGAGCGATGTCATACACATATGTAAATTAACCGTTTCCAATTTCCTCTAATATTATTTAACCACGCTAATGAGTCATACATCAACTGACAAATGCTTCATTAAGCAAATGTTCATATTGTTATAATATGTTTTTGTGTTTCTCCTTATGAACCTATCATTCAATTTTATTAATTATTCTCAAATTTAATTTTAAAGAATTCATGATAGCATTGCATATAATAGAGGTGCATGTAATAATATATAAAGGAAAATTATTATGGAACTTTTTCATGCGAGTTCCATTGCGACTAATTCATAAAGGCATTTATTTCTATATGCGATGCATCTTCAACTGAAAAAAATAGACTTTCTTTACATATATGTTTTCAACGATATTTTCCAGGAGAATAATAACCAGTTTTTCACTGTTTGCCCTTTGGTACATACATCGACGTTTGAAAATTACTAACTCTTGGAAAATTAATATCTGTAGTAAGAACCTCTATACTGTTGATATACATTTATAATTTTACAAAATGTGCCCCATCACACATATACAAATGCATATATATATATATATATATATATATATATATATATATATATATATATATATATATATATATATATATATACTCATATATACAGAAACATATATAAGGAAAAGGGATAGGAACACGTATAAAGGACGAACACAATAGAGGTGGGGAAGGCGGAATCGAACGGATCACAAGAGTAAAAATATCTCCTCAACCGGGACTCGAACACCGGATCTTTCCACTTGCCGGGCGGATGCTCTTAACCACTTGAGCTATCGAGGATATGTAATTTACCCTGAGATCCGTGGGTCTTATATGTCGCCAAGCGCCCCGATTCTTTAGCCAAGAGATGGCGTCAGGGGGCTGTTTCACCCACCAAAGGAGAAATAGACAATACACAAGAGGAAAGGACAGTGGTTAGAATTCATACAACATTATACAGGAAAAGAACAGTGCATTTCGTGGCACGCATAGCCAGAAGAAAGAGATGAGCCACATTGGCCAAATACACATTCAAACACGAAATCCCGCCAAACGGCGAATAAATACTCATATATACAGAAACATATATAAGGAAAAGGGATAGGAACACGTATAAAGGACGAACACAATAGAGGTGGGGAAGGCGGAATCGAACGGATCACAAGAGTAAAAATATCTCCTCAACCGGGACTCGAACACCGGATCTTTCCACTTGCCGGGCGGATGCTCTTAACCACTTGAGCTATCGAGGATATGTAATTTACCCTGAGATCCGTGGGTCTTATATGTCGCCAAGCGCCCCGATTCTTTCGAACACCGGATCTTTCCACTTGCCGGGCGGATGCTCTTAACCACTTGAGCTATCGAGGATATGTAATTTACCCTGAGATCCGTGGGTCTTATATGTCGCCAAGCGCCCCGATTCTTTCGGCAAGTGGAAAGATCCGGTGTTCGAGTCCCGGTTGAGGAGATATTTTTACTCTTGTGATCCGTTCGATTCCGCCTTCCCCACCTCTATTGTGTTCGTCCTTTATACGTGTTCCTATCCCTTTTCCTTATATATGTTTCTGTATATATGAGTATTTATTCGCCGTTTGGCGGGATTTCGTGTTTGAATGTATATATATATATATATATATATATATATATATATATATATATATATATATATCACATTTGGATGACACAATAGAACACAAAAATAAAAAAAGATAACACTTGATAGGACCTGAAGAAGGCCTCAGAGAAGGCCGAAAGCTTAGACTTACTGAGATGTTAGTGTCCTTTAAAGTGTTATCGTGTACTTCCATCCTCCCTTTATCCGGTCCAATATCCCTATCTAGTTCCTACCCTTTCCTCATTTATCTAATATTCTCCCCTTTATTACAGTCTTCAACATCCCACTGCCGGTCAATACCCCCTTCATCCACTTTTCCTGCCTCCATAGGAATTCTCCCAACAAACCCCTCTCCTCACCCACCATAACAAGTACTTCTTCATTTATTTTCCTTCCGGTCAATTTCACCTCCATTCTACTCCACACCCATATTTAAAATGAAATATCAACAATATTTTATCAATAAAAATCATCATTGTAATCATGCATTCCTGCATCTGATATTTTCCAAACCATGTACGAAGGACACGCATTGCGCAAGAGGGCCGTCGGCATTTTATTTCGACATTTTATTTGATGCGTGAATAATGCCGTTTAATGCGTGATTACGTGAAAGAAATAATAACTCTCATTTCCGAGCCTACTACTTTGAACAAGCGTAAAATTTAAGACGTGGTCTTCAGCACTCGACGAATGTCATTTGAATGAATTTAGCCGAATTTTTTCTGGCTTCCTATTCCTTCCCACAGTGTGTAACAGGTGGGCTACCCCGGTTTGAATACGTAATGAAGCGAATTCTAATGACTAATTTCAGTCTGATTCGCTTCTCTTTCTCTGTCATGCATTAATTATATCTCACAGAAGAAATAGACAACTCGAATCTCCCCTACGATCGCAGCAGTAGATATTGCGTCAATTCAAATTCAATATAAGGTGGCCACCATTGGGTCCGATTGTAGGCCGAACTCTTCGATTCCACTGGCAGCAGATAAGGCCATAAGCAGATATGTTAACATGGATGCCTGCAGGCCACCGCAACGGTGTGAGGCAGGGGCTGATTGCAAAATATTCTTATGCAATATAAAATTGCACGTTACTGAAGAGCAAGAATCTAAAAGATAAGTTGCATTATTCAAACAATGAATGTAACCTGCTATAAGATCACCTTTACGTGATTTTTAGTATGTTTACATTTAATTAATTTCCAGCACATGAGCGAAAGTTATAAAAAAATCGAAACGGTGATACTAGGTATTAAGATGGGAGGGATAACGGTTAAACATGATCAAATACGCTGATGATATGTCAATGCTGCCAGGAAGCCAGGCGGATTTGACCGGAGACCTCAATAAAATCGGAAGTACTGCCAAACGTTTGGATTTAAACTAAATACTTTTAAAAAACCAGGTAGTGTGTGTTGATACGTAGTGATTTAAAATCTATTTCACCATCCGATGGCATTATACGAAGCTCTCGTATAAAAGGCAAAGAATTTGAACAGTTAAAAATTTTAAATAACTTGGATCTTTATGAACGCATGATTTGAAAAGTGAGCAGAAAAATAAGATATAAGTACAGATGATAAAAAAAGACGTTTTTGAAAAAGAAAGATACTATGTGGACTATTAGACTTAGCCTTTTGAGCATTAGAAGAAGAGATAACATTTTGAAGCCAATTTCTGCATGATGCAGAGACGTAGACATGGAAAACAACTGAGGAAAAAATGCTTTGATGCTTTTAGGATGCGGTCGTGAAGACGAATGCTGAAGATCAATTTGAAAGATAGAGTGAAATACGAGTAAGTATTGAAGATGATCGAGGAAAAGTGTACAGCACCAGGGATCAGAGACGACAAGGAAGAGAAAAGCAAACCTCCACTGTGCTGAGAGTTTGTTAAAGAACGTAACTTAAGATAAGGTTATGGAAAAGACGAAAATGGGCAACTAGCTAGATGACCCGAGGGAGGAAATTCACCGAGATAAAATGAATAGAATGGCAAAGGAAGGACGGCTGTGGAGAAGAAAATGGCTAATGGTTTCAGAAGCTACTCAAGACGCAAATGGCCTATGATGATAATGATGAAGATTTAATGCTTGCTGGGTACGCTGTTTTCAATTGCTGCAATTAGTATATAAATAGTCATATTCAAAACTTTTGCAAATAAATTCTAACAATTTTCCCATGGGCGGTTTTTATGACAACTGATGCCTTATTTTATTGGAGGAGAACTTCATTTTAAACCTATTCGTTCTACAACTTTCTCTTTGACATTAATGCTAATAAGAGCGCTACAGCAATGCAGTGCGATTGTAGTGCACGAATAATCATAGAATCGATAGAAAGTTTTGTTCTTTAGGTTGTAAGGTCACCATGGATTCAAAAAGTAAAAGGAATATACAGGCAATAAGACGAAGGAAATAATGTTGAAAAAAGCGAAGGTTTCTGTTCTAAGAAAAAAATACTCGAGGCAATTAGCAAAGGCATGGGCATATTGAAGGGATTCCGTAAAACTTGAATATGAAGTGCTCTTTTGAAAGGATTTCTATTGACGAAAGGGGTAGATAAGGAAAGAAGATTGTACACGATAGTAGTTGTAGTCAGAGTAACATTTGTAATAATTGAAGATATGATTCCATATGAGTGGATGAAGAGACAAACCTATGAAGAGCACTAACAAGAAAAAGAGGGAAATAGATTGGACATATCCATAGGCACAATAGTAGACTGAAGGCAATATTTGAAGGAAATGTGAAGGGTGAGAATGAAAGGGGAACGCTAAGGATGAGTGAGCTTCGAGAAGAAAGCAACGGAATATTTCGGCATAAGGAACTATGAGAGAATTAAGAGAGAGGCCTACTACCGACCAATCCTCATATTGATATCGTTCACCTTCAGCTTTCATTTTTAATCTTCATTCGGAGTGTTAATCCCACCCAAGTTCTCCAAACAATAACAGCTTTGTATAAAAATATATTGGAAAAAGTTTCGTAAAAATGAATTTATTTCAGATATTGTAACAATGCCTTAAAATCTTCAAATTACATCCTTTGAGCGTCGGCAAAATTTTTCCAGTGGCGTTTCCGCAATTCGACGACTCTCTTGTAGGTGGATTCTGAAAAGTCCTAAAGGGTCCCATGGTGATTTCATTTGAGGAACGATGTCACTTTTGGGAATGGAAATAGTCTGCTAATGTCCATTCGAGACCGTAAGGGGGTTGGGGAATCGTCGCTATACCGTTGCAGAGGGTCTTCGCAAACAGGCACTCGAACAGAACTTCGGGACGAGTTTAGCTCAGATCTTTCGTATGTGTTTAGTTCACACTGTCAGCTTATCCGTACCAATACGATTTGCGATCATGCTCACACTTAACCGACGGTCTGAATTCAGCACTTAACGCACACGCTGTCGTCGGTTCTTGACGTTGACGGCCGTCCAGGGTGGGGGTCGTCCTCCACATTCTCTCGGCCATCTTTGAGGAGCTTGTGCCACTTAAAAACTAGTTTTTGATATGATTTTGTAGTTGAAAATTTGGTGAATCATGTCCAGCCTCTCCATATCCGACTTCTCCATCCAACACAAAATTTGATGACGTACCTCTGTTCAATCGTTCGCTGCATTTTGCGCTTGTACCAAGTCACAGGGGTCCACAAAAAGCGCGATCTGACCTAAAGAACGCTCGCAGGCGAATGGCACTTGGCGCTCGTTGAAGGTCAGACCTTCCACTACCGATCCTGTGCGGAGCGATTGAGGTATGATGTAGTGTCACGCCAGGAAAAAAATTGTTCCTGATACTTTTTATAAAAATCTTGCAAAATCGCATCACTCCATCGCTGACTTATTTTTAGGAACTTGCTCCAAGTTCCCCTTTGCAGCACTCGATAAAATTCGGAAATCAAGCCAACGTCTTCACGTTTCCCTGTACGAGCAGAATGTTCTGACTAGAGACCTAATAAAGAGGCATAATGACGACACTCACCTGTCCTCTCACCATATGTCCCAATCCATATTATGCATGCCTGTGATTCGTCCGAGATATTTCCTCTACCAGGGAAAAACAACGTGAGTGGACCACGCCGAATCACTTTTCCTCGCGTTAAAGGCTATCTGTTCCTACCGCTCGCGTCCCTTAGCTTACAACGTCGATTACCCAGGTGTAACTTCACCAATAACAAACCATTACATCTAAAAAAAACTATGTCAGGGCCCTCTTATGGTTTTGATCGAGAGATCATACGTCGAAGTCAACATTCCTGCACCCAAGTGAGAATAAATATAATGTTTAGCGTTGCAGTTTGTTTCGTCACACGCGAAATGATAAAAAAATAATCCAAGTTGGTCTTTGAAAACCGTTAGAAAAAATTTAAATAGAAATTTGAAAATAGGATACTAATCTTTGCCAAGTTTGTGCATGTTTTTCACGCCCATTGAACATAGATCAATTTTCAAATTTAATAAAAGGTTTTCCATCGCCTGATGGTACAGGAGTAAAGCGAATTAAGTCATTTTTTCACAAAATATTAATTGTATGTAGATTGAAGTGTTTGACAAGGGGTAAAAACGAGGACTATGATAGTATTTTTACGAATATTTGAGTAGTTGAGTATTTGATTTATGTATTCATGATAATAGTGAAATTATTTGACGGAAAATAAATATGTTGAAAACTGACAAGGACGTGAAACAAGTATTTGGAGATGACTGAAAATAAATTCAAGCCTAGAGAAAAACACATTTAAATGAGATTTAGACCAAAGATGTGAAAAAACGATGAATAAAAGAGGAGTAAGCTATGGGGAGGAGGAATGCGTTTAGATGCGCTAGACATTCTGTAGGCGGGAAAACAGACTACATAGAAGAATTATTTTGAAAGAATGGGCTTGCAAAACGTGAATGGTGAATTTGACTATTAATATAGAACATGAAAGAATAGCTATCGAGACCGATGTTACCAGCAAGAAATTTGGTTTTATTCTTTAGGGTAGAGCTAACCTAGTACTAAACCCGCATCATGTAGTATTCATTCATCAGTCTAGGGGATCCAGTTTATCTCCCTGTAACGCTGGCGGTTTCCCAGGATGGTCGGGGATTGGTAAATATTAAAGCTAAAATGTAGGAAAGGATATCGAGAATTAACCAGATTTGAATCTAAACCTTCCGGTTAGTGACCGAAATCGCAACTAATTAAAAAAACACTTATTAGGGTAAATAGTCAATCGGAACCATATAGGAGTACTTTTTATTGCAACTGCAGTAATCAACATGAAGTTTGGTTTAATAGGTAAGCGTAAATCTCACCCAATGCTAAGCCCAACGGCGTGTGAAATTCGCACAATCAGGTTAGAAAGGGAGCCAGTTCCTTTTCCTGTGCTGCCTATGGTTTCCCAGGTAGAACTGGTACCCGAAAAAATCACACAGCTTGAGTAAAGCTAAAGGTGCCCAGAGAAGTCACAGGGAATCGAACCCGGCCGCTCTAGTCAGTAAACCCAGTGCAACATCCACCGGACTACCACGCCCCTTACTTTTCGTAAGAAATTACATTTTTTTCTCCGGGGTCATGACGGTGTAAACGTTTAGGAATCACCCCTTCGCTCAAAAACAAGTCCGGCGATTCTGGATCGATCGACGGAAGAAGTTCCCTCCTGAGTCGAGTGCCCACTGAGCGACTATCGCGACCTCAAGTGGCGCACGGGACGTGGGGGAGTAACGGCTGTGATTTCGGAGACCACGCCAAAGTTTTTCGGATCGGGGAAGGGTGTGGGTGGGGGTAGGTGGGAGAGGAAGGGGCGGGGTGGAGGTTAGCACTCGTGTGGCGGCGGCTGCTGTGTCGAGCGGGGAATCTCTGGGACGACATCGGGCCCTGAAACAAAATGACTCTTCTTTCTCTTTTAACCCCCCCAACGCTTTCAATTTCCGCTCCGAATTCGCTCTCCCCGACGGAAGAGTGTCCTCGCCTCGACTGGTCTCCCTCTCTCTCTCTCTCAACCTTCCTCCGCCAAAAGCATTTCATTTCGTGGCTCCCGAATGAAGTAGAAGGAAACACAGGCCCAGTTCCTCCGTTGTGTGGTAGGGACACATTTTTTTCTCTTTAGATTTCGGGGAGAGAGAGAGAGAGAGAGAAAGAAACTTGATTAGTACGCCGCCTCACTTCCCCTCTTCCCTCTCCCTCTTTCCCTCTCTTTCTCTCTCTCTTTCCATCTCCCTGCAATAATGAGCTATTTCTAGGACTCTGCGTACATCACACAAAATTTCAGTAATTGGTTTCGGATCGTGAGTCCATCTGAGAACAGTCATTCTCGTGGATATGCGGAGTGGCTGTTTTCAGCCGAAAAGGGGATAAAAAAAAAGTTGTTTGGGAAAAAGTTGAAATTTTGAGTTGATTCTCCGAAAGCACTGCTTCAATAGTATTTTTCACCACGGATGTTTTGATTAATTCTGCGCAGCAGCTTAAAAATTGGTTGAATTCCGATTATAACAACCTCCCAAAATATGTGATGCGGATATGAGTTCATGGAATCAGAATGAAGATTGCCCTACGTAATATGCAAATTTTTAGTGCTGAATTCGTTCTAAACTTTTAATGATGCATCAGAAGAATGGGCACTGAACTCTCTTTACAACCAAGCGTGTATTTGTGTGGATGTCGGGATGTACAGTTGCATTAAACCTCTTATTGAAGACCAGACACATTGTGTGAATGACGCAATCAATGAAGAACTTTTTTTCATAAATCTGGTCGGCAAAAAGCATTAGTAAGAGGGACCAGGGCTTATTTATAAATTAAATTCATAAAATCAAACTCAAATCCTTTCTAAAAAAAAGTAACATCCTAAGCTTAGGTATATCCATTTCTATGACAGTAGCACCGAGAAGCCTTAAGTCCCTATGTAATTAATGTAGCTCTTCTGAAAGAACCGAACTGCAGAGTAAATTTTCAATGTGAAATGATTGTTCAAATATTACGCTTCAACATAATCTGCTGCGCTTGAAACATGTATTTGCACAAATTTACTACCAGAATATTTATTTATATATTAATCAAATATGCATAAGCATATCTTAGACTTAATTTCAATGTTTACCAGTTGTATAAGGTTTGAAAGTTAAAATAAGAAAAATCTTTAATATTCTTGTGAAATGAAAGAAACCTTTACTTTTTGGTCGGCACTTTTTATATAATGTTTGCACCTAAAAATAAAATTTTCAAAATATTTAATATGGCTTTGAAAACGCATCAATATACATTGCATGCATCTAACTCAAATGTATGCAATAACCATTTCAAAGTACCAGATCTTATGAAATCTCCTTACTAAACTCTAGAGATGTACCATTTACTTACACAGATCTATTAGCATGAGCACTGAATGAAATATAATTACAAATAAAATAGGAGAACGTGGAGTAAAGCAGGTAAAGTGATTGTATTTTAAAAATACTAATTGAAATACATATATATATATATATATATATGTATTATTATATATAAATATTTATTTAGTGGCTGTGTCCATCGAAAAACCTATATATATATATATATATATATATATATATATATATATATATATATATATATATATATATATATATTATTAGGTAATCTACCGGTTAAGGTAGGTTTTTGGATGGACATAATTACTAATTAAATAATTTGTGACCCCTTGCAAAACACAACATCCTACTTTATATCAGGTCCCTCTTCAGCTCTGAGTACTTTCTTCCCCCCTTCATTCCGTCCAACATCCCTATCCTGTTCCTTCCCTTTCCTCGTTTGCCTAACACTCTCCCCTCAATTACAGTCTTCAACATCCCGCTGCAATCCATAAGATTGCTCCCAACAAACCCCTCTCTTCGCCCACCATACCAAGTACTTCCTCGTTTGTTTTCTTATATATATATATATATATATATATATATATATATATATATATATATATATATATATATATATATATATCAAATCATCCAGGATTTCTCTACACGTGAACAGCTAGAAGTTTTTGATATATCATCAGAACATGAATCTTTTTTGCAATCACTTTAACTTAAGTGTAGTGGAAGAATTAAGCGCATTGAAATAATTATGAAAACGCTCCTTCGCAATAATTTTGAAGCGTACGAAAGCATACGAGGAAGAAAAAGAACCCGACATTTGACCTAATGATGGAGGAGCCTCACATTCTTTCACAGTCCACCAGTCTAATTAATAATCGATGACCCCTCTCCCCTTAAGAAATACTTCCTATCGGAACTATCCTTCTTTTCGCAGAGGAAGGTGGTCTTGCCACCAAAAATTTCGGAGTACGTGAGAGTTTCCTTTTTCATATTGATCCATATTTTTGCTGGCTAACGCCATTTCACTGATTCATTTGAATTATTATTCACCCAAATTCTCTGTTTTACGTCCTTAATTTGTCCTACTCGTATGTACTTGTCTCTTGGTCTTCCTCGTGGAATCTTCCCTTCTATTTTTCCTTCTATCATATTCCGTATCAATTCATTGGGCCTAAATTTGTGTCCAATCAATCTATTTCTTCTTTAACGTAGGGTTCTCCATAAGGTCCTACCCTCTTCTGCTCTTCGATATACTTCCTCGTTCCTTACTTTGTCTATCCATTTAATCTTAAGCATTCTCCTCCAGCACCATGTTTTTAAGGCTTTTATTCTTCGCTGGTCCACTTTTCCAATGTTTTAAGCCTCGAAACCATAGAGTGCCATGCTCCACACGAAAGTTTTGGCGAATGGCTTCCAGTCTGATGTTCTTTGAATGTAGTCATTGTATCTTCTTCATAAATGTATCCTTAGCTTGGGCTATTCTTTGCTTTATGTCGGTCGAACTCCTTCCAACCCATGTTATGCTGCTGCCCAGGTGTATTGAGGATTCCATTTGCTCTAAGTTCACCCCTTGAATTGTGATATGTGCATTTAGCGTCTCTCTTCCACACACAAGGATTTTAGTTTTATTCTTGTCGATGTTCATATTATAATCCCCAAGTACTTGGTCCATAGCACTTAGAGTTACTGGCAGAATAGAATATTGCTTTTGAAATATGTGATGAAAACTTATATGGAGGTGGAGGGCATGCGGATGAGACGGGCTTGTTGAAATTAAGACTGTCAGGTAGTGCTGTGTTAGACAAGGCTTTGAAATCTAATCGTGATCAGTCTGTGTGTCCGTCAAAATCCTACTTAGACAACCATAGCAACAAAGAAAATCTTTTTGGAATAATTAAGCTCATTGTATTTTAATGATAGATCTTTACGAAATAACAATATTATTTTATTGATTTTATTCTTCCTCTCTGTAAATAAACTTTTTAGTGCGTAATAGACCAGTGAGTGGCACGATATTATCGTAGCTTGGAACGCATCCACTCGCTTTTCCTTACTATTACTACTTTGGCCCGGGAGTTGAAGTCACTTCGTAACTGTGTTCATAAACACTCTGAATTTTCATTTATTTCCCATTTTTTTCTAGTTTCTAGTTAATCTAATGATAATGTTTCAATAAACATTTTCCCATCGTAGTAGTACAAGATGTTTATGTTATTTATGATAGGTTTTAAGGCAAGTCCATAGGGTTGAAATGTGGACTGTTGGGAGTGGTCCAAAGGAGACAGGAAAGATGGATAGGGAGCGTATTGATTGAAGGCAGGTTGTGGAAGACTGTGATTGGGTGTCTAGTTTCTAGTTAATCTAATTTTAATGTTTCAATAAAAATTTTCCCAACGTAGTAGTATGATATATTTAATTTCGGTGGTTTACCGTTGCTTTCCTCAACGGTGTTTTTAATGTGACACCATAATTTGAATTGTCACTCGATTTTCCACTGAGGTCAGACGCCTATGCAGCCGCCTCGCTGATGAGTAGACGCTACTTTCGACTAGCTCTCTTCTGGCTCCCACCCTATAACCTATCTAGCTGGCATGAGTGACTCTTCCAGGAAAAAGTAAAAAGTATCACAACATATAAGGTTTGAGTCCATAGGGGTAGAAGGTAGACTGTTGGGAGAGGTCCAAAGGCGGCAGGAAGGATGGTTAGGGAGCGTATTGATTGGCGATAGGGTGTGGAAGACTGTGATAGAGGCAAGAATGCATGACACGTGAGGAACGGGTAGGCAAAGGATAGTCATGGACGTTATGAAGGGTGGGATGTTGGACGTTATAAAAGGATGAAGACATTATACAAAATTGAAGAAGGGATTATTGTAGTTTTGGGTGTCAGATTGTGTTTTCTAGGGATAGCAAGGAAGTGTATCGTTTTATTGTTTAATAGGCCGTGTTTAATGAAAAATCTATCTTAATCGGTAAGCTAAAGCTTGTCGTTATAATGAATGTATTGAAAGTTATTATGGCATATCGTCAAGTTATAACTTGACCATATCCCATAATAAGTGGTATATTAAACAAGATCAAAATAAGTGAATCAGATCAAAAATTTTAATGAATATGATTAATGAGAGATAGATCACGTGGCACTTCCCGCGCTGAAGGTGAGCCATAGTTGATGGTGATGTAATAAAAATGGAATTGTTGTGTTAACCATACCGTATAGTGTTACGTAATTTTATTACGCACATTTCATTGGGTGAGATCGTCATTTATACTTGAAGCAATCTGTCTAATGATTGACAAGATAACATTAATAATAGAAATAGGACTAAGCCTGAGTTTACTCCCTGCGACTGGTATTGTTTGTCCTATTAGGTACTAAGGAGGAACGGAAAAAGGTCGTGTCGATTAGGAATGAAGAAGGAGAGATAACATACAAAGACTGATTGAATACTCAGGCACGAAGGGTTTGTTGGGACCATATTGAAGGGCACAAACGATGTATAGAACCACAGAGGCCAGCCTGGATGACGCTACTGCACAGGAGAGTTAGCGAAGGAACGAGGAGGCCAATCTTGCGTAGAGATTAAGAGATTGGCCAAGGAACGCTCAAAATGTAAGACTGTTTCAAACTTATCAGAGGATTGTAACAAAAAATTATGAATTAAGCGTTAGCTATCGCGAGTTTTCCCTCTAAGTCCCGTTTTATTGGGGACGGAAAGAAATTTGGAGCGATACGTCATAGCAGCCTACCGCCAAGGATATATACAGAAACGTTCATTCGGCGGAGTTAACTGGTTAAGAGAGTAAAGATTCATTTACGAGTGGAAGGACTTTAGTTAAGTAATAATTTCTTTAACCCACCGGCTCTTCTCCAGAAATATAACTCTTAGCTTAATGGTTTCTTTTTTTCCAATTCGTAAGTGTGCATTTTTCTGCCTCCTATGCTTCAATACGTTTAACTAGACACATAAAAGTCACATCACACAGTAGTCATGCCAGGGTAGCGCCATTATGCACAGCAAAAGGAGCTTTCCGTTCTTGATGTCGGAGCAGGTGAATTAAACTTTAACTTGTTTAGGTAGTAGAAGGCTATTTGAGGCAGAGTCATCGTCAATGTTTCCTTTGATGTGTTCCCACCATTGCATTTCACCATGTTTCCCATGTGTTTTAGTGTGGTTTTACATAAATTGGAGAATTTAAGAGAACGAAATCATCCGTGCGTATTTTTTTAGTTAAAGTCAAATTTAAAATCGCGTGATAACTCGTACATGCTAATTGGCATGATATTTTGCTTCAAAATTGTCATAAAAAGCTGAATTGTTGAAACCTCTTCATAATATTCAGAATAACATTAAAGAAAAAGATACTTACTCATGAGATGTCTTAGAAAATATCGCAGTTTATTAAACCACTGATTTAAACGCAAAATTTTGATCGATTTTTTTAATACGTCAGAGATGCCTCTACTGAAACATCACGTTTCGCCATCCCTCGCAAAGCATGTAAAATGTGTTTCTCGAAAAGATTATTGGTGGAAATAAGTTGCGCGAGGTCAACTCCCGCACGATATCGTGTGTACGAGTTCTCGTTAATATCATTTTTCGGGCACTTTGAT